>NC_135493.1:47976239-48614096 GCF_052094955.1 Ictidomys tridecemlineatus
TAGCTGTGAGAAACAGAAATACATACTTTAACTAAGGAGAATGCATTGTTGTTAACACTCGCAGGAAGTAGCATGTCACAAGTTGTTTTTCAGACAATGAAATCTCTCTCTCCTTTCAGGCTGGCATAATACCTCCCTCCCTTCCTTTCCATTGCTAAGGCCCTTATCCCGGCTGCCTATTGAACATCTGTCTTCCTGCCTCCTTAGTCAGGGTATTTGGGCAAGAAAAAGAAATAAAAGGCCTCCAAATTGGAAAATAAGAAGCAAAATTTTTTGTATTTGCAGATTATATGATCTCACACATAGCAAAATTATAAGACTCCATTAAAATACCCAATAATTTTTAAAATTAATTAAATTAATAAGATAAAATCAATATACCAAACTCACAAGTATTTCTACACACTAACAATAAACTTTCTTAAAATGTAATGAATAATTTTAAATAATTTAAAATAATCTAATTTACAACATTATTATAGAGAACTAAATATGTAGGGATAAATTTAATCAAGGAAATAAGTCAAACACAGGATTGCCCACCTAAAATCCCAGCTACTCAGGAAGCTGAGGCAGAGGAATTGCAAAATTGAGATCAGTCTGGACCATTTAGTGATAATCTGTCTCCAAATAAAAAATAAAATAGAGCTGTGGATGTACCTCAGTGATAAAATGCTCCTGGATTCCAACTTCAGTTATCACGAAGACACAGACAGACACACACACACACACACACACACACACACTACACAAATGCACTAACACTGTGAAAGATCTTTATGCTGAAAGCTATCCAACCTTGGTGAAATAAATTGTGTAAGATACAAATAAATAAGAATGCATTCTATGTATCAGTAGCCACACAGTGTCCAGAATATCCCACAGCAATATTCAATGAAATCTCTATTAAAATTCAAAAGACATTTTAACACAATTAGTAAAAGCATTGCTAAATTAATATAGAACCACACAGATCCCTTATATCTAAAGAAATCTTGAGAAAAAACAAAACTGGAGGCATGATGTTTTCTGATTTCAAATTATATTACAAAGCTATAGGATAACAGAATGATGCTCTCAGAAAACAGATAAATAGAACAATGACAGAAACTAGACAGTATGTATGCTTAGAATATACAATGAGGGAAAGGATAGTCTTTTGAATATGTGGTGTTAAGAAAACTATATTCTTATAAAAATAATAAAATTGGAACTTTATACAATAGGCAAAATTCAACTTAAATGAATTAGAGATTAAAGATGATATAACACACTGTAAAAAAATTCTTAGGGGACAATATATGGAAATGATTTCTTAATATTAGTTTTGGCAACAATTTTGAATATGATTCCAAAAGCACATCAACAAAATTTGTTTTAATATTATTTTAGTGTGTATTTTCTAGCTTTCTTATTGTTTTTCATAATAACTGAAATTTCTTTTGTTTCAACATTAATCTTATTTGAGAAATGCTTATAATTTTCTAGACATTTTAAATTTTATTTCTCCTACTTAGAAATTTGGAAAAAATATATTTTCTCTCTGGCTTTATTCTACTTAAAAGTTTAAGACTAAATATACATTAAACTGCTAATGCAGTATTTACAAATATCAACAATCCAAATTTGTACATTTAAAATTGGATAAGGATTTTTGATCTAAATTAATCTAAATTATCAATTGCTTAGATATGGAGCAAAACTAGTTCTTATTTCTTTTCAGCATAGTCAATTTCAAAATATAACATTCATGAAAAAATAAAATAACTAAAGATATATTTGGGAAACAAGAATCCTGTTTTTTTCTGTAATGAGATTTTAACATTGGCATTCTTTTTTTTGAGAGAGAGAGAGAGAGAGAGAGAGAGAGAGAGAGAGAGAGAGAGAGAATTTTTTAATATTTATTTTATAGTTTTAGTTGGACACAACATCTTTATTTTATTTTTATGTGGTGCTGAGGATTGAACCCAGAGCCAGGCAAGCACATTACCGCTTGAGCCACCTCCCCAGCCCAACATTGGCATTCTTATCAGTCATTTTTTTCATCACTGTAATAAGAATACCTGACAAGAAAAATTAGAGGAGGAAAAGTTCATTGTGAACTCACATTTTCAGAGATTCAGCCCATGGTCAATGGACTCCTTTGCTCTAGGTTTAAGATGAGGCAGAACATCATGGTAGAAGGACTTGGTTGATGAAGGCTACTCAGTCCATGGCAGTCAGGAAGGAGAGAGAGAGAGAGAGAGAGAGAGAGAGAGAGAGAGAGAGAATGTATGAAGAGACAGGGATTGGATATAATCCTCAAGGGCATGCCATCATTGACCTACCTTCTTCAATTATTATATGTGTACATTACTACCCATAGTCTAATCAAATTATTATTCATTCAATTGAATCAATCCACTGATGACATCAAAATCTCATAATCTAATCATCCACCTGAACCTTATTGCATTGCTAAACACATGAACTTTTATGGGGACACCTCTTATACAAGCCATAACATTATTAAAAAAATCTTTTTCCATGTAACTGGAATCAGTTAAACTATAAGAAAAGTCAGAATATGATAATTAGACAATATATTTAAGCCCTGATGAATACTGAAAATTATAAATTAATGCAGCACTTTGTGACATTGCTTTAAATTTAATAAAAATATGTAAGAAGAAACATTTAACCTAAAACTTGTTTTGTAAATTAAAGAAAATCTAAAGTGATGGCAAATGATTTCATGCAGGAGACATTTCTAACAGTTAAAAAAAATACCAAAGTTTATTTGGTTTATCTGCATTTATGTTTCACCAAAAATTATAGAACTTTATAAAAGAACCAGATCTTTGAATGCTCCTTAATTTTATAGTTGGAGAATTTGAAAACACAAAATTGTCAGTGGTATGATTCTATGTAAACACCTAATTAGTGAAGAGCCAGAACTAATGTACCAATATTGGTGAACTTGCAGGTATAGCTAATAAATTTATAAATTTGTATTAACTATATACACATACAAGTACAAGTTGCTGAACTGATAATAACCAAGTCCCATATATTTTTTCCATTAGTTCTATTAAAGCTCCAACAAACATATTATTGTTTTCTTAATGAATACCTAACCTTTTTTCTTTACTTATGTCAAACAAAACAAGATAGGTCATTATGGTATCAAAGGTATAATAAAAAACCCTTTGAATTACACACTATTACACAATTACACATTATAACAAAGCACATTTGTTGCTTCAGGGATAAGGTGGGAGTTGAGTTTCATTATCATGAAATATTTTGTTTTATAAATGAAAATGTTTCCCATGCTTCCATTGTATTGAAAAAAAAGTGACTAGTAAAATTTAAGAAAAGCCACAGCTGAATTAAGATGGGCATGTAGGAGCTAAGGTTGTAGCTCAGTGGTAGACCTTAACCCTTAGTACCACATAAAAAATAAATAAAAGTAGAAATATTATGTCCATTTACAACTAAAAATATTTTGAAAAAGATGCATATGTAGGCTATATTGGCAAAAAATTTTTTTTTAAAAATTTATACTGTATATACAGTTTCGTTTTTTTGCCATTATGCCATTAACCAAAAAAGTGACTCCTTTCATTAATTTAAAAATATAGATGGTACCCTTTTCTACATATCTATATTTTTTAAACACCTAAGATAATGTCATTGGTAAATGTCCTTAAATAAAATTATTTTGTAAAATACCTGACAAAGACCTTTAGCCCTTTTGTGCAATTTTCTAAATTTTTTATGTCTCTTCTCTCAAATGTTTCATTTAAAGTTTAGAAAATTAAGCTTCAAGACACAATAGTGTTATCTTCACACACAAAAAAATACAAAAACAGAAAATTGTCTGATCAAAGCAATTCAAAAAACTGATGTAATTATTTTTAAATATAGGATTCCATTCAATTTTTGATGGCTTCAAGATTAGTTTATAAGTGCCTCCAAGGTAGGCGAACCAGCGACCCACGGGCAGGTCAGGCCCAGCAACCTGCCGAGTGACAGAGCTGCCACACGCGCCTGCAGGGAACGCGGACCTGCGACCCACCAGCAGGACAGGTCCAGCGGCCTGCTGAGGGGCAGGCCCGTCCCCTCCCCCAGTGCCTGCAAGGTAGGCGGGCCTGTGACCACTGGCAGATCAGGCCCAGCGGCCTGCTGAGGGGCGGAGCCGCCCCCTCCCCCCGCACCTGCAAGGTAGGCGGACCTGAAACCCATCGGGATGTTAGGCCCAGCAACCTGTGGAGTGACAGAGGTGCCCCTCACGCCTGCTGGGTAGGCGGACTTCGACCAGCCAGCAGAGCAGACCTAGGGCCCGCCAGCGTGGTAGACGGATCACACCAATTGGAGGAGGATCACAGCCACTACCTGCCCTGCAAGGGAGATTTTTCAACTATACAAGAGCAATATAAATAAATAGAGGGAAAATTTCAAAAACACAACAGTTTCACCAAGCAGAAAGAAACGCCAGCAGTATGAAAAGACAAGGAAAGAAAGGACCACAGGCAATGCAGGTCAACTCAACTTTAGAAGAGGTAATAGCTGCAACAGATGGAATGTCAGATAGAGAGGTCAGGATATACATGCTTCAGATGATCTGGAGTCTCAAGGAAGACATGAGACAGCAAAATCAGACAATGAAAGATCACATTGACAAGGAACTACATAAACAAATCCAGGAAGTAAAAGATCAATTTCACAGGGAGATAGAGGAAATAAAAAACAAACAAATAGAAATCCTAGAAATGCAGGAAGCAATAAACCAACTTAAAAACTCAATTGAGAATACTACCAGCAGAGTAGATCACTTAGAAGATAGAACATCAGACAATGAAGACAGAGTATTTCAACTTGAAAAGAACATAGACAGCTCAGCAAGTCTGCTAAGAAACCATGAGCAGAACATCCAAGAAATATGGGATAATATCAAAAGACCAAACTTAAGAGTCATTGGGATACAGGAAGGCACAGAGATCCAAACCAAAGGAATAAACAATCTATTCAATGAAATAATACGAGAAAACTTCCCAGACTTGAAGAATGAGACAGAATCCCAAATCCTAGAAGCCTACAGGATGCCGAATGTGCAAAATCATAAGAGATCCACACCTAGACACATTATAATGAAGATGTCCAACATACAGAATAAGGAGAGAATTTTAAAAGCTACAAGAGAAAGGAAGCAGATTACATTTAGGGGTAAACCAATCAGGATAACAGCTGATCTCTCAACACAGACTCTAAAAGCTAGAAGATCCTGGAATAACATATTTCAAATGCTAAAAGAAAATTGGTTCCAACCAAGAATCGTGTATCTGGTGAAATTAAGCTTCAGGATGGAAGATGAAATTAAAACATTCCATGATAAACAAAAGTTAAAAGAATTTGCAGCTAGAAAACCATCTCTTCAAAAAATCCTTGGCAAAAGACTACAGGAAGAGGAAATGGAAAACAATAATGAAAACCAACAGTGGGAGGTAGGACAGTAAAGGGGGGAAAATAATCAAAGAGGAAAACAAATCAGGTTTAGTAGCATTAATAAACAAATATGGCTGGAAGAACAAACCATATCTCCATAATAACCATAAATGTTAATGGCTTAAACTCACCAATTAAGAGACACAGGCTAGTTGAATGGATCACAAAACAAGACCCAACAATATGCTGCCTACAGGAGACGCATTTGATAGGAAAAGATATACATAGACTGAAGGTGAAAGGTTGGGAAAAATCATATCACTCATATGGACTGCGGAAACAAGCAGGAGTGTCCATACTCATATCAAATAAAATAGATTTCAAGCCAAAGTTAATCAAAAGGGATAAAGAGGGACACTACATACTGCTCAAGGGAACCATACACCAACAAGACAGAACAATCATTAATATATATGCCCCAAACAACGGTGCTGCTATGTTCATCAAGCAAACTCTTCTCAAGCTCAAGAGTTTAATAGACCACCATACAATAATCATGGGAGACTTCAACACACCTCTCTCACCACTTCCAAACAAAAGTTGAATAAGGAAACTATAGAACTCAATAACAGAATTAACAACCTAGACTTAATTGACATATATAGAATATACCACCCAACATCAAGCAGCTACACTTTTTTCTCAGCAGCACATGGATCCTTCTCAAAAATAGATCATATATTATGTCACAGGGCAACTCTTAGAAAATATAAAGGAGCAGAGATAATACCATGCATCTTATCTGATCATAATGGAATGAAACTGAAAATCAACGATAAAAGAAGGAAGAAAAAATCATGCGTCACTTGGAGAATGAACAATAGGTTACTGAATGATCGATGGGTTTTAGAAGACATCAAGGAGGAAATTAAAAAATTCTTAGAGTTAAATGAAAACACAGACACAACATTTCGAAATCTATGGGACACATTGAAAGCAGTTCTAAGAGGAAAATTCATTGCTTGGAGTTCATTCTTTAAAAAAAGAAAAAAACAACAAATAAATGATCTCATACTTCATCTCAAAATCCTAGAAAAAGAAGAGCAAAACAACAGCAAAAGAAGTAGAAGGCAAGAAATAATTAAAATCAGAGCTGAAATTAATAAAATCGAAACAAAAGAAACAATTGAAAAAATTGACAAAACGAAAAGTTGGTTCTTTGAAAAAATAAATAAAATTGACAGACCCTTAGCCATGCTAGTGAAGAGAAGAAGAGAGAGAACTCAAATTACTAGCATACGGGATGAAAAAGGCAAGATCACAACAGACACTTCAGAAATACAGAAGATAATCAGAAATTATTTTAAATCCTTATACTCCAATAAAATAGAAGATAGTGAAGGCATCGATAAATTTCTTAAGTCATATAATCTGCCCAGATTGAGTCAGGAGGACATAGACAACCTAAACAGACCAATATCAATTAAAGAAATAGAAGAAACCATCAAAAGATTACCATCTAAGAAAAGCCCAGGACCGGATGGGTATACAGCAGAGTTTTACAAAACCTTTAAAGAGGAACTAATACCAATACTTTTCAAGCTATTTCAGGAAATAGAAAAAGAGGGAGAACTTCCAAATTCATTCTACGAGGCCAACATCACTCTGATTCCGAAACCAGACAAAGACACTTCAAAGAAAGAAAACTACAGACCAATATCTCTAATGAACCTAGATGCAAAAATCCTCAATAAAATTCTGGCGAATCGGATACAAAAACATATCAAAAAAGTTGTGCACCATGATCAAGTAGGATTCATCCTTGGTATGCAAGGCTGGTTCAATATACGGAAATCAATAAATGTTATTCACCACATCAATAGACTTAAAAATAAGAACCATATGATCATCTCGATAGATGTGGAAAAAGCATTCGACAAAGTACAGCATCCCTTTATGTTCAAAACTCTTGAAAAACTAGGGATAACAGGAACATACCTCAACATTGTAAAAGCAATTTATGCTAAGCCTCAGGCTAGAATCATTCTGAATGGAGAATAATTGAAGGCATTCCCTCTAAAATCTGGAACAAGACAGGGATGCCCTCTCTCACCACTTCTGTTCAACATAGTTCTCGAAACACTGGCCAGAGCAATTAGACAGACTAAAGAAATTAAAGGCATAAAAATAGGAAAAGAAGAACTTAAATTATCACTATTTGCAGATGACATGATTCTATACCTAGCAGACCCAAAAGGGTCTACAAAGAAACTATTAGAGCTAATAAATGAATTCAGCAAAGTGGCAGGTTACAAAATCAACACGCATAAATCAAAGGCATTCCTGTATATCAGCGACAAATTCTCTGAAATGGAAACGAGGACAACCACTCTGTTCACAATATCCTCAAAAAGAATAAAATACTTGGGAATCAACCTAACAAAAGAGGTGAAAGACTTATACAATGAAAACTACAGAACCCTAAAGAGAGAAATTGAAGAAGACCTTAGAAGATGGAAAAATATACCCTGTTCATGGATAGGCAGAACTAACATCATCAAAATGGCGATATTACCAAAAGTTCTCTATAGGTTTAATGCAATGCCAATCAAAATCCCAGTGGCATTTCTTGTAGAAATAGAGAAAGCAATCATGAAATTCATATGGAAGAATAAAAGACCCAGAATAGCAAAAACAATACTAAGCAGGAAGTGTGAATCAGGTGGTATAGCGATTCCAGATTTCAAACTATACTACAGAGCAATAGTAACAAAAACAGCATGGTACTGGTACCAAAACAGGCGGGTGGACCAATGGTACAGAATCGAGGACACAGAAACCAACCCACAAAACTACAACTTTCTTATATTTGATAAAGGGGCTAAAAGCATGCAATGGAGGAAGGATAGCATCTTCAACAAATGGTGCTGGGAAAACTGGAAATCCATATGCAACAAAATGAAACTGAATCTCTTTCTCTCGCCATGCACAAAAGTTAACTCAAAATGTATCAAGGAGCTTGATATGAAATCAGAGACACGGCATCTGATAGAAGAGAAAGTTGGCTACGACCTACATGCTGTGGGGTCGGGCTCCAAATTCCTCAATAGGACACCCATAGCACAAGAGTTAACATCTAGAATCAACAAATGGGACTTACTCAAACTAAAAAGTTTTTTCTCAGCAAAGGAAACAATAAGAGAGGTAAATAGGGAGCCTACATCCTGGGAACAAATCTTTACTCCTCACACTTCAGATAGAGCCCTAATATCCAGAGTATATAAAGAACTCAGAAAATTAGACAATAAGATAACAAATAACCCAATCAACAAATGGGCCAAGGACTTGAACAGACACTTCTCAGAGGAGGACATACAATCATTCAACAAGTACATGAAAAAATGCTCACCATCTCTAACTGTCAGAGAAATGCAAATCAAAACCACCCTAAGATACTATCTCACTCCAGTAAGATTGGCAGCGATTATGAAGTCAAACAACAATAAGTGCTGGAGAGAATGTGGGGAAAAGGGTACACTTGTACATTGTTGATGGGACTGCAAATTGGTGCAGCCAATTTGGAAAGCAGTATGGAGATTTCTTGGAAAGCTGGGAATGGAACCACCATTTGACCCAGCTATCCCCCTTCTTGGTCTATTCCCTAAAGACCTAAAAAGAGCATGCTACAGGGACACTGCTACATTGATGTTCATAGCAGCACAATTCACAATATCAAGACTGTGGAACCAACCTAGATGCCCTTCAATAGACAAATGGATAAAAAAAATGTGGCATTTATACACAATGGAGTATTACTCTGCGTTAAAAAATGACAAAATCATAGAATTTGGTGGGAAATGGATGGCATTAGAGCAGATTATGCTAAGCGAAGCTAGCCAAGCCCTAAAAAACAAATGCCAAATGTCTTCTTTGATATAAGGAGAGAAACTAAGAACAGACTAGGGAAGAAGAGCATGAGAAGAAGACCAACATTAAACAAGGAGGAGAGGTAGGAGGGAAAGGGAGAGAGAAGGGAAATTGCATGGAAATGGAAGGAGACCCTCAGGGTTATACAAAATTACATACAAGAGGAAGTGAGGGGAAAGGGAAAAAATAATACAAGGGGGAGGAATGAATTACAGTAGTGGGGGTAGAGAGAGAAGAGGGGAGGGGAGGGAAGGGGAGGGGGGATAGTAGAGGATAGGAAAGGCAGCAGAATACAACAGACATGTGTATATCAATATGTAAATCAATGGAAGTGTAACTGATGTGATTCTGCAAGCTGTATACGGGGTAAAATGGGAGTTCATAACCCACTTGAATCAAAATGTGAAATATGATATATCAAGAACTATGTAATGTTTTGAACACCAACAATAAAAAAAAAGATTAGTTTATAAAAATCCTGAATAATTCATGGGTCAGAATTTTGGTGTCTTAAACAAAGTGTATATAAGTATATATATAAAAACTTAATGAATTTCTAGTTTCTTTCATCATAAAAATAATAACAAAAAATCTTTCTTAAAAAATTCATTTGAAGAAGATAATACAACATGGAAGAATTTGCTAGAATGCGTAATAAACTTGGATAGAGTCTCATGCAAAAGCTTTGAATTTATTTTAATACAGAGAAAAATTCTATATTTTCCAGATGATATGTAAGTATAAGGAGTTGTATGTTGCCTTTCATTTATTTTTCATACAATGATATTTCTTTGTCACCTACCATGTAATTTTCTGTAACATATAAATGTTTATTTAATGAAAATTAAATATTTAATTAAGCTATATTTAACAAGAAATGACTTAGGAATGTATGCTGTTTTATTATTACAAGTCCAAAAACTCTACTAACTACAGATGTAACGTCGATTCTTAAAATTCTAAGGCTGTAACAAATTTTTAGTGATATAATTATTCTTCATTATTAAAGTGTTTCATATAGTCCTGGATCTTGTCCACATAATTATGTTCAAGCTTTGTGAAATGAGAAGAGTTTGTTGCCCCCATAATACCTACAAAATTTCAATATAAATCTACTAATAATAAGATTTCATAGAAATTCTGAATTTGCAGTTAGAGAATGACATCCAATGTGATTTAGTGCTTTCAAACATGACCTTAAGCATTGTTTTAAATTCCAGGCAATTCAGGCCTACACATGTGCTTTCATAACATTATATGAAAATATGACATCTGTTTAATTGAGTTCAACTCGGCAGTTTTGGAGTGTCTGTATGATACTTCTGTATGAAGACAATATACATTAATGCTACATATTCATTCTGAAAAATATTATTTAAAAATAATAGAAATTAAATAGTATATGTTTTCCTAAACTATTTTTTAGATACTGGAAAACTCACAATATGCTTAATATTCCTAAAATATTGATTTAATCCATAAGTCTATCACAAACTTTCAATGGCTTCCCATTATATTTAGAAATGAATTTTCTATAGTTCACTACCAACTCCTAACTTGTGTTCATATGAGTTTGTATTATCTCTGTGTATAGCTACATCACTTTCTAGAGTTTTCTGTGGTAAAATAAATGTTAAATATCCTAATTATTACAAAAATATAATGTTTTACTCATTGGATTTCCTAATACTCCACTTGTCAAGGAACCAAAATATTTCCCACAACATTGTCTAAAGAATGCTGTTATTACGTTATATCTCAAACATCAGAATTCTGAGTTATATTTGTTCAGAGGAAAAGAGTTGAATGTGAAAACCACTAAAATTCCTCATATTTTTCTGAATGTGAGTAGATTAACATAAATGATCATCTTATGAGTTTATAATAAAATTATGTTTTATGTATTTTTTTAAAAAAACGACATCACTCCAAATAAACAATGTTTTAGGAAGCTAATGATATTGTGCTTTCTGATTTTTATTTCCTTTAAGTTACCTCAGATTTTTCCACTTTGCTCTTCTTAGATAAGTTCTACCATCAAACAGTTGATATTCTTAATTTTCATAAAGCTTTTTAATATCATTCCTTTTTGTCCACAATATTTTTTTTCTAAATTCACAGCACTCAATGACTTTATCATTACCATGTCAACTGCTTACAAATCACCTTGTTCCCTTTTTCATATTATGTAGTTATTATAATAATTTTCAAAAGAATTATTTATAATTTATTTCTTTATTCCCCTAAATATTCAAATATTTGAAAGTTTGAATCATAACTAAACAATTTTACATTAGTTTTTATATTGTCTGCCATAGTGCTTTATACAGTTTATGCTCAATAACAATTGACATGATTTCACATTTTTCAAAAAGGCTTTATTGGAGGCACTCATGGCCACCACCCTATATCTGAGACACTGGCCAGGGCCTGGAAGTCCATTGTTGAGGTGCCTGCAGGTTTGATTGCACCTGAGGTCTTCTGCTGGGTGTGCTGATAGCCACCATCTTGCTGCAGAGGTGGGAGAGAGCTGGGCTCTCCCCAGCTCCGTGAGTTCTGTAGCACACCAAGGAAGGACAAGACTGGCTGCAGTAGTTTGGAAAGTCGAAGGAGGGTGTGAAGGCATCTTGCTCTTGGTTTGCCCATGCAGCTGGTCCAGCACCCACGGGTTTCCTAGGACCTACTTGGGCTGGCACTCCATGGGCCCTGGAAACAGCCTGGTCCCTGACTCCCTCCGCAGTCCACCATCCTTGGTTCCCCTGGTCCTGCCAGTTCCAGCATGAATCTGGCATCCAGTAAGGCCCTCCACTTCCCCAATCCCCAGTCTCCCAACACTTCCCTAACAACAAACCCAGCCTAGTGCTCACAGATACATGAATGACCCACAGCTATCAGTGCCAGGTCCTGATCTTCCTTATACAAAACAGCTCTTCACAATGGGTACTCATGTCCCAGTGCTTAACCATTAGGACTGCTTGTGAGAAAACAGCCTAATGCCTTAATAGGAGCTATTTTGTTTAAGGTTGTATATTGTTTGCATTGGGTGATATTAATATTAATTTCTACCTTAAAGGTGAGGTACTGGAAGACTTCAGGGACACTATAATTCTACAGGGTAGAAGCTGTACTGCCTCAGATTCACATAACTAAATTGGAAAACACACAAACAACATGAATAACCAAAGGAAAAACTGTCACCCCAAACCAATCTGATCCAATAATATAATGTATTGACAACACAGTAGAAGAAATGTCAGAGAAAGAGTTCAGAATGTACAGAGTTAACCTGATCCACAACATAAAGGATGATGTAAGGAGTGAAATCAGAGATAAATTTCAGAAGGTGATAACTTCAATAAAGAATGATTTTGGAAAAGAAATAAAAAATAAAACCTCAAAATGAAAGAATAAGTATCAAATGAAAAATTTAATGGAAAGTATCTCCAACAGACTATACAACTTGGAAGACACAACCAATGGGAAAGAAGAAAAAATACATAATCATGAAAATGAAGTTGACCACACAGAGAAAATGGTAAGAAACTATGAACTTCCAAGAATTATGGGATAACATGAAAAAACAAAAACAAATTTAAGATTTATTTGGATAGAAGAAGGAGTGGAAATACAAACCAAAGAAATGCAAACTCTTTTCAATAAAATAATATCAGAAAATTTTGCAAACCTGTAGAATAAAATGGAAAATCAAATATAAGAGGCTTACTGGACCACAAGGTGCAAAATTACAACAGACCAACACCTAGACACATTATAATGAGAATGACTAACATATAGAATGAGGATATAATTTTAAATGCCATGAGAGAAAAATATCAGATTACATATGGATCTCAGCTCATTTCTCAACCCAGACCCTTAAAACTAGGAGGTCCTGAAACAACATATACCAACTTCTGAAAGAAAATGGATGCCAAACAAGAATCTTATATTCAGCAAAAATAAGCTTCAGATTGGATGCTGAAATAAAATCTTTCCATGAAAAACTAAAGTTAAAAGAATTTACAACTAGAAAACCTGTACTACAGAACATGCTCAACAAAATATTCCATGAGGAGGAAATAAAAAAAAAAACAGCAAATGGAGGAAGTATACTAAAGGAAAAGTCAATCAGAGGAGAGACCAAGTCAAGTTAAAAAACAAAAATAAACCAAAATGGTGGGGAATACAAATAGTATCTCAATAATAATCCTGAATATTAATTGTATAAACTCATCAATCAAAAGACAGAGACTGACAAATTGCATTAAAAGAAAGACCCAACAATGTTCTGTCTCCAAGAGACTCATCTCACAGGAAAATACATCCACAGATGAAAGGTGAAAGGATGCATTAAATCCTATCACTTGCATGGACTGTGTAAACGAGCAGGGATTTCCATCCTCATATCAGATAAAGTAGAGTGTAAGCCAAATGTAGTCAGAAATAATAAAGAAAGACCTTTTATACTAGTTAAGGGAATCATATATCAGAAAGATATAACAATCATAAATATTTACACTCCAAACAAAGAAGGATCTATTTACATAAAAAAAAATCCTTCTCGATTTCAAGAATCAAATAGACCACAACACAATACTATTGGGTGACTTTAACACATCTCCCTCACCACTGGATAGATCTTCCAACAAAAGAATAAAAAGAAAGTAATACTGAACAAAGAAACTATAGAAATAAATAACACAATCTAATTTAGAATCAACAGATATATATATATATATACACACACATATTTATATATATATATGTAATATTTTATTGATCAATGAACAAATACACTTTATAGCAGCACATGGATCCTTCTCTAAAATAAACCATGTTATGCCTCATAGCAACTCATAGTAAATACAAATATATATATACATATATATATATACACACACACACACACACACACACACACACACACTATGCACTACCCTGCATTCTATCAAAACATAATGGAATAAAATTAGAAATCAAAGAAAAAATTAAATATAGAAGCTACTCCAACCCCTGGAGACTAAAAAATATGATATTGAATGATGAATGGATAGCAGAAGAAATCAGGGAGGGAATTAAAAAAAATTTTCTAGAGGTAAATGAGAACACTGATACAACATATAAAAATCTCTGGGACACTATGAAGGCAATGCTAAGTTGCAAGTTCTTTGCATTAATCTCATTTATTAAAAGAATAAAAAGTCAACAAGTAAATGATATAATATTATATTTCAAAGTCCTTGAAAAAGAAAAACAAATCAATTCCAAAAGCATTAGAAGACAGGAAATAAATAAAATCAGAGATGAAATCAATAAAATTGAAACAAAACAATTTAAAAAACTGACAAAACCTAAAGTTGGTTCTTTTAAAAAAAATGAAATTTATAAATCCTTAGCCACATTAATGAAGAGAGAGAAAAATAAAATTACTAAAATTCATGATGAAAATGTAACTATCACAACAGACACTACTGAAATACAGAAGATAATTAGAAACAATTTTGAAAATTTATACTACAATAAAATAGAAAATATCAAAGACATCAACAAATTTCTAGAGGAATATGATCTCCCAAAGTTAATAAGGAGTGCATACACAATTTAAATAGATAAATTTCAAGCAATAGAGGTAACATCAAAAAACCCTACCTAACAAGAAAAGCCCAGAAACAGATTCTCAGCTGAGTTCTTTCTACAGGACCTTCAACATACAACTAACACCAATACTCCTCAAATTATTCCATGAAATAGAAAAGGAAAGAACCCTTCCAAACTCATTCTATGAGGCTAGTATCACTCTGAAATTAAAACCAGACAAAAACACATCAAATAAATAAAACTTTAGACTAATATTCTGGATGAACATGAGTGCAAAAATTCTTAATAACAATCTGACAAATTGCATACAAAAATATATTAAAAAGAGTGCACCATGATTAAATGGGGATAATCCCAGGAATGCAAGGTTGTTTCAATATATGAAAATCAGTAAACATAATTCATCACATAAGCAAAGAATCTTATGATCATCTTGTTAGATGCACAAAAAGCATTTGACAAAATACAGCACCCCTTTAATGTTAAAAAAAAAAAAACTAGAAAATCTAGGGATAGTAGGAACATACCACAACATTGTGAAAGCTATCTATGCCTAGCCCAAGGCCAACATCATTCTAAATGAAAAAAAAAAAAATTGAAAGTCTTCCTTCTAAAAACTGAAACAAGACAAGGATCCTGTCTTTCTCTATTTTTAACCAATATAGTCCTTGAAACTTTAGCCAGAAAAGAGAGAAGAAAGATATTAAACAAATATAAATAGGAAAAGAAGAATTCACTACTTCCTGATGCTATGATTCAATATTTAGAAGAGCCAAAAAAATTCCACCAGAAAATTTCTAGAACTAATAAATGAATTTAGCAAAGTAGAAGGATATAAAATCAACACCCATAAATCAAACACATTCCTACACATCTCTGATGAATCCACCAAAAGATAAATTAGGAAAACTACCCCATTCACAATAACTTCAAAAGAAAAAAATGAAAGAAAGAAAAGAGGGAATCAATCTAACTAAAGAGGTGAAGGATCTCTACAATGAAAAGTAGAGAACACTAAGAAAATAAACTGAAGAAGAGTTTAGAAGATGAAAATATCTCCCATGTTCTTGGATAGGCAGAATTAGTATTGTCAAAATGGCCATACTACCAAAAGAGTTATACAGAGTTAATGCAAATTCTATTAAAATCCCAATGACATACTTCAAAGATGAAGAAAAAGCAATCATGAAATTCATTTGGACAAATAAGAGACCCAGAATAGCCACAAAAACCCTTAGCAAGAAAAGTGAAGCAGGGGTCATCACAATACTGAACTTAAAAAATACTAAAGTGCCACAGTAATAAAAACAGCATGATATTTACACAAAAAAAGACACATAAATGAATCTTCCAGAATAGAAGACATGGAGACAAACGCACATATATACACTTATCTCATACTAGACACACCCAAACCATTCAATGGGGGAAAAGATAACCTCTTCAAGAAATAGTGCTGGGAATACTGGAAATTCATATGTAGCAAAATGACCTTAAAAGATTATCTCTCACTCTGTATGAGGATCAAAGAGAATCAAAGACTTAGGCACTGGAAGAGAGATCTTTAGCCAAAAAGATGAACAATTAGGCCCACATCTTTACCAAGTTGGTGTGGGAACTGACTTCCTAAACAAGACTCCTAAAAGCACAAGTAGAAAATCAAGAATCAATAAATGGGATGGATTCAAACTAAAAAGCTTCTCAGCAAAGAAAATGATCAAGAACATGAAGAAATAGCCTACAGAATGAGAGTAAATCTTTACCATATGCGATTCAGTCAGAGCATTAATCTTCAGTATATATAAAGAATTAAAAAAACTAACACCAAAAATCAAATAACTCTATCAATAAATGGGCTCAGTACCTGAACAGAAACTTTATAGAAGAAGAAATATAAATGGTCAGAAAATATAAGAAAAATATTCAACATATATATCAATTAGATAAATGCAAATCAAAGTACTCCAAGATTTCGTCTCACTTTAGTCAGAATGGGAGTCATTTAGAATACAGGCATTAATAAGTGTTGGCCAGGATGTGGGGGGAAAGGTGCACACATACATTGCTGGTATAATTGAAAATTGGTATATTGCTTTGGAAAGCAGTATAGAGATTCATCAGAAAACTTGGAATGAAAGCACCATCAGACCCAGATATTTCACTCCTTGGTTTAATTCCAAAAGACTTAAAAACATCACACTACAACTATGTGGACTCCTCAATGTTTATAGCAGCTCAATTCAAAATAGCCAATCTATGGAACAAATTTAGGTGACCTTCAACAGAAGAATGGATAAAGAAAATATGGTATATATGCATAATGGAATACTACTCACCCTTAAAGAATAATGAAATTATGGCATTTGAAACTAAATGGATAGAGCTGGAGAATATCATGCTAAGCCAAATAAACCAATCCTAAAAAACCAAAGGCCAAATGCAGTCTCTGATATGCAGATTCTAATTCACAATAATGGTCCTAGGGTAAAATAGAGTTTATTAATCAGGGTTATGTAGAGAAACAGAATCCATGGGGAGTATGAAAATAAAAAGGGGATTTATTACATTGGCTTTTGTGATCAGAACCTGGAGATCTGGAAGAACCAGCAGTTGTACAGTCTAAGATGCTGAAGCCCCAGAACAAGTGGGATCAATGGTGTTACCCTAGTCTGAGACCAAAGTCTTCTGGAAACTCCCTGGAGAAACACTGGCAGAGTCCACTTTGGAAGAGTAAAGGAGCAAGATCTGATATCCTCAGGCGATAGCAGCAGCAATCAAAAACCCATTAAAGAAGAATCGAGTTTGCATATGCTGCTGCTTCTTTGTTATTACAAATTTTATTCTATCCAAGTCACCATCCTATTGCTTGGTGCTGCCCACGCATAGGTAGGGATTCCACTTCATTTCGTTATTCCACATGCCAATTGTTCCTAGACACACACTCATTGACACATCCAGAAGACTCTTAATCATTGACAACTCTTAATCCCATCAAGTCGACAAATCAAATTAACCCATACATAGAGGCACTTTGGATTATGCAGAACAATGTGAATGGAGGGGAGGGGGTAAGGCAATAGGAAGGATAGTAGAGTGAATTGGACATTATTATGCTATATACATATATGATTACATGGCTGGTGTGATTCTACATCATGTGCAATTAGAAGAATAAGTTATATTCCATTTATGTATGGTGTATCAAAATGCATTCTACTCTCATGTAAAACTATTTAGTATAAATTTTAAAATACTGTAGAGAAATTGTAAAAAATGAAATTCAGTAATTAAAATCCTTTTGGTTACTCATTTAAATGTATTATGTTAAATATCTAAGTTAAAATGTCCATTAGTTAACATTAAAATTAATCACTGATAGCTTTTATATCTCTTTTAATCTGATAGTACATTTACTTCAATAAATGACAGTATTGTATAAAAATTATCAATGAATGTTGATCTAATAAAAATATCTGTAACCAAAATGACATGAATCAATGGTGATATGATTTAGAGATACCCACACCAAAAAAAATCTATGAGTAGTTTCAGCTGAAAAATATAGAAAGTTAAAAAGACTTTGGTTCCATCTTTATATCAGAGACACTGAAAGGTAGACAATTAATGGGCTTTTTAACCTATTAGGAAACTTAAATTTCAGGCTAAACAAACATCCCAAATTCTGGAGGAACAATCATCTTCAGTGAGAAACAAAATACAATCATTTTCTTATAAGGGATGGATATCACAGAGGGCCACAGACACTAGTAAAAAAATCAAATGATATATTCTATTAAATTACTAGTTGCTAACCATGTTCTAGTGTGAAATTGTGAGGCTCCTAAGACCTGAAGTCATCCTGGAGTATTCATAGACTTAAAGATTTCAACCAGTTTCTCAAAAGGCAACTTGAAGAGAATTCAGAAAAGTTGAATAAAAATGAAATGGTCTTTTTAAAATGTATTTTTAGTTTTAGATGGAAAGAATATTGTTATTTTATTTTTATGTGGTGCTGAGAATCAAACCCAGTGCCTCACACAGGCTAGGCAAGCACTGTACTACTGAGCCACAACCCCAGCCCCTGAAATGGTCTTTCAACAAATAGTACTGGAAATTAAGATTATCATATACAACACAATTTATTTTGACCCTAATTCACACCATAAACAAAAATTAAATAAAAATATATCATAAAATTAAATACTTATAAGTATAAAAATTATAAAAAAGAATATAAAAGAAAATGTTTCTTACCTCGGGTTAGGCCATGTTTCTTTAGATATGGCATCAAACTGAATGTAACAAAAGAAAAATCAGAAATAATGAACTACATTAAAAAAAAAGAAAGAAACTTGTAGCAGATGAAAGTGAAAGCTGAAAGTGAAAGAATAGGAATAAAATTTAGTAAATAATATATTTTGTAAGAGACTCATATCCTTAATACAAAAAATACACATATAATTTAGTCATAACATGTCTAATAGCCCAATTTGAAAATAGTCAAAATATTTAAAGAAATATCACTATGAAGAAGATGTTCAAATAGTCAATAAGTTCATGAATAGATATGCAACTTTGTTGGTCATTTTCAAAAAATCATAACAAGATAGCAAGCATTTATAATTTCTTGCATGGTTATAATTAAAAATCCAGAAAAATAATAAATGTTTTCAAGAATATGGAGAAATAGAACCTCTCATAAATCTTGATGGGTGTATAAAATGGTATGGCTGCAACAGATAAAAATAATTTTCAACAATATTTGTATTTAGGGCAAGAAAATGAAAATGACATGCCACTATATAGTTTTTTTAAAGACTGAATTCTAAAACTATCAACACTGAATGCTGATGAGGTTGTAAAACAAGAAGTCTTCATTGTATTGGTGTGAATAAAACAACAACAAAAACATAATTTTAGGTCTTTTATAAAAAATATATTTGTCATGAAACCTGGCAATATCACTCCCAATGGTTTAGCTAAGAATAAAGAAAACTTGGATTCACACAAAAACTTTATTCATTATTTCTAAGAAAATAGGAACAACCAATGGGATGCTATTCAACAATATAAAAGAAGAGACTACTACTTGAAGCACTAACATTGAATTTTCCCAAGAAAAAGAACCCAGAATCAAAATACTAAATGTTTTATCATTTTATTAGTTTAAAATAATGGATAAGTCAGACTTATCCAGTTAATGGCAGTGGTTGAATAAATACATATACATCTAATACATATATACACACCATTTAACTCTTTGCATTTAAAGCAACTAGAAACTTGAAGCAGTGAAACTGCATTACTAATGAGCTTTTCCATTGTTCAGATCTTTATTAATAATGTTCCCCCTTACAGAAATCAGTGCTTGTGAAGAAATTTTTGATTTCCAATATATTAGTTTGCTAGAGTTGATGTAACAAAGTACCACACACTGAATTGTGTAAAACAACAGAAATGATGTCTCACAGATCTGGAGGTGAGAAATTCCTTTTGTCTTCACAGGGGAATCCTTCCTTGCCTTTTCTATTTCTGTTTTTTTACCAGCAATTTTTCTGTATTGCTTTGGCTTATAGATTTAGTCTCTGCCTTTGTTTTCACATGAGTATCTTCTTCACATGAATATCTTCTTGTATTTCTATGTATTTAACAAGGAAATTAGATTTATTGCACAAGGAATCCATGCTAATCTCTAACACCTCTTCAGCAACTATTTCCAAATAAGGGTAAATTGTAAGGTACTAGAGTGAAGACTTTGATATATGTTTTGTTTTGTTTTTATGTATGGAAAATTTGATTCCTAGTTTGAAGAGTTAAAAAAAAAACAATATGAACTGGAAGTCTTGAAGTGCCAGAAAATAAGGAAATACTCAAAATCAAAAGAATGGGTCATGTTAAAGGAATACAAAAGCCAAATTAAAAGTGCCTCCAATTGCTTAATTAAAGTAATTTGATAAAGAAAAAAATAACAAATTAGTATTAAATTCTAACATAAGCTGTAAATAAATGTGAATTCATATAAATATAAATAATTGTATAAAAACGAGGAGAAACAAATCTATAAAAAGAATTTCAAATACCTTACACAGATACTTCCTCTCATTTTGAGAGGCAGAAGTTAACCATACTCTTCTTGAGTATGGGCTATTCTTAAGGATTTTCTTCCTGCCTCCAGAAAATACCCAACATAAAATTGGGGGGAGGGTGAATAACTATACTGTGGAGAAATTTGACAGAAAATACTTCAGCCAGAGAATCAAAGTGTGTGAGTTAGCTTTTCATCACCATAACAAAGTACCTGAAAAAAAAAACACAACAATTTAGAGGAGACAAAACTAAGTTAGTCTCGTGGTTTCAGAATTCTCAGTCAATGTAATTCTATTGCTCTGGGCCAGAGATGTGGTTTAAAACATGGCTCAGTTTATGGCAGCCATTAAGCAGACAGAGAACAAGTTTCCATGGACATTTTTAGTTAATGCAGGTCTGATCTCCAGTGACCTGCTTTTTCCATCCATGCTCAATCTGCCTATAGTTACCACCAATAGTCCATTCAATTATTAATACATCAAATTGATTGATCGTTTAATGACATTACAGTTCTAATCACTCCCTTAAAAGTTTCAACTTGCTGCACTGGGGATCATGAGCTTTTAGGTATACATTTCTAGATTCAACAATAGTACAAGATTGACATCAATAGTGATATGGAGTATTGATAAAATGTAACCTTAATATTATATGATGAAAATGGCACTTTAAATTACCAAATACCCATATACCACATCTAATCTTTAGACATGACATCTTACAATTCTCTATTGAATGCCATTTTACAATATATGTGATCAATACTCTTCAAACCTGTCAAGGGGGGCTGGGGTGGTGGCTCAGTGGCAGAGCGCTTGACTCGCATGTTCAAGACCCTGGGTTTGATCCTCAGAACCACATAAAAAAATACATAAATAAAGGTATTGTGTACATCTACAACTAAAAAATAAATATTAAAAAAATCTGTCAAGGTCATCAACAATAAGACAAGTCCGAGAAACTCACTTTCTAAGCATGTCCAAGGAAGTATGCCAACTAAATATAATATAATATCTTGGATGTAATTCTGTAACAGGAAAAGGATTATATGAGTTTTAAGTGAAGTCTAAAGTTTAGTTAACAATGACATGCTAACCATGGTTTCTTACTTTTGACAAATACATAATGAAAATGTAAGATATTAGCGATAAGGAAAAATTATTTGTGGTACATGAACTCTATTATTTTGTAACTTTTAAAAAATAAATCTAAATGCATTGAAAATTATCTAGTAGCTATATATTCATTTTGTGAATATGCATTATAATAATTTATCAGTGGATTTGATTTTTATGAAAACAAAGTATAGGTATACCTATATGATCATTGATTTTGAAATAAAAAATTATTAAGGGAGCAGTAACTACAGAGTTAAGTTTCTTTTTATCTTTTTTTAAATTTATTTTTTAGTTGTTGTTGTACACAATACCTTTATTTTATTTATTTATGTATTTTTATGTGGTGCTGAGGATTGAACTCAGGGCCTTGCTCATCCAAGGTGAGCGCTCTACCACTGAGCCACAACTCCAGCCCCAGAGTTAAGTTTCTGGACAGAAATGTTCAAGAACAAGAACACTCATATACCCAAGAAAAAATGTGTATAACTTCCAGAAGGTGGGTATGAATATAAGAGAAATAGGAATCACATAGTGTACAAGATCATCTTTAAATAAGAATGAAGATAGGTATTCTGTTTATTGCTAAGCTTACTTTATTTAAAATCTTTGATGTCATCACTTTGATACATTTGTGCTTATCAAAATGAAAATTCAAGGGTTTTATTTCTTGTGCTGTATTTTAATGATGTTTGAAATTATCCCAAATTTTAAAAATGCCCATATTATAATAACCTTTGAAGATTATAGTAACATTTTGTAACATTGAATATAGAAATCATAAATTAGAATACTATGAAATTAGCAAGAACTCATCATAAAAGCAGTGGGGTAGGAGAAATATTAATCTGGCTGCTTACATTTGATATCTCTGATGTTATATATTTGAAAAATATAATAAAACTATTGATCTTACCTCATTATAAAGGAAGTGACCTATTGTGTGCTACAGAAAATTATCAAAGTATTGGGACACTGAAAATCCACAAAGTTAAATGGTATGTTTTAGGCAATAACTGGAATATTGTCCTTTACTGAAAATAATTTATTTAAAAGGAAAAATGCAAATTGACATATCTTAAGAGAATAAATTGTCATCCAAAAAGGAATATTGTAAGGAATAATTAACTCACCGTACTAGGCCATAAGAGTGTGTATGTCTGTGTCATATGCAGATATGCTCACTATTAAAGTTTTGCACAGGTTCATATAAAACTTTTTATACATTTGAAATGACAGTATTCAAACCTTTTTATACTGCATGTGTAACTCCTGTTTTATAGTAGGTATTAATATAAATGGAAAGCTGGCTATATTAAATAGAAATGTATTGGTTCTAAATTTTCTGCTTCCTTTTGAAATAACAAGCAAATAAAAAAGTCATTATTAATAATGACTAAAGCAATTGCAAAGGTAATTGGGGCAAATCTTTTAATAAATCCCATATAACCCTCAGTAAATCACAAAGTAAACACAATTACACATACGTACAGTGAGATTACTTGGACAAAAGTAGTTATTTTTGTTTTAATTTTAAAATAATTACCTGATTTCTTAATTTCCATTGTATATGAAAGAAACTTAATTTATTACTTCAAGAAAATATATTCATACAAAATGTTTTTTAAAAGACAAAAACTAAAAATTCACTACCTTTACTCCAAGACTACTCTTTTTAAAAAGTCTGACATGACCTAGTATCAATTATTATAATACCTAAATATTATCCTCTATTTTTTAATAATCATGTTTGCTAGGAATTATCTATACTATATATTTACATATGATCAAAATATAAGTAATTAAATGCTGACTATTGTTTTCAAAATTACCCAAAGTAATGTAATTTAAATAAATGTTTGATAATCAAAAAATGAACCCCCAAACAACAACAAAAAACCTCTATAAATGCACATTATATATGCATTTTATTTTTCACTTGGATAAAGTTAATTGACAATTTTAAGCATGTGATACCAATAATGAATATTTTTTAATGATTTAATGATGATTATCTGTGGTTGAATTATTTGGGAATGATCTCTCCCTGAATTATGTCATGGAATTGTTAATGTTCATTTTTAATATTCCTAGGGCACTGTGCCTAGCTATTTTAGCTTGTCAAAATTCATGCTTATGTTTTATGACAATTAATGGCAATAAAGGATCACTCTTTCTATAGGTGCTATTGTAAATGTGTTTTGTGAATTTTGCTTCTACACTTAAACTTGTATTTTCTTAAGCTAACATAATATAACTTTTAAAAATATATAGAAAAGTGAATCACCCTGGGAAATGAAGCAGTGATATAAGTACTTACTGGTAAATTTTGGCAGGCTTAGTGATGAACGGGTTAGCTAGGTGGTAAATTAGGGTCATTTTGATGCCTAATTAGCATTCATACCATAGCAATTTGAAAGTTTATTTCTCTTTCATATACTCTCAATGTTGTTCTTTAGATAAGTAATTTAATCACACTAGCAATTCTTATAAAAACAAACCAGCCAACTCATGTTTTGTGGCTATGTGAATTGAAATAATAAAAAAATCATTGCAAAATAATAATTGCTTAACATATGGACCAGGATTAGTTAAAAGAAGAAAAAATCTTGATACTGCATTTTCATTAAATATTATTTATTCATTCTTAGAAAAATACATTTCTATCTAAAACATCTCAGAGATGAAATTCTCAGATCCAGTATGGCAATTTTATACTATTATTGTCAAAAACCCCCACCAAAAAATGTAATTTTCCCTATGTCTTCATAATTTCACAAAGGGCTAAGATTTATTTTCATGTATGTTTTAGTGGTGTTTAAATATATCATTGCTTTTTTAGTTTTCTGGGTTTTGTCTATATTTTACTGTTTCTTCATATTTTGTTGTTTTGATAATTTTTAGATTTCTCTTTTGAACAAATATAGCATTTTCTGTACAAGAAATTTAAGTTCATCATTTACATTTATATGAACATGAAAAAATAAACCTTTTGTGTTTTATAAATCTTATCAACTCAAGTAAATGGAAGGGTAGTATTATAGAAGTTGAGGATCCAATACTTGAATTGGAATGGCAAGTTAACTTCCTGGTGTTTCAGTGAAAAAATGTATTCACACTGGTAAATGTTTGTTTTTAAGAGTCTTATCTAATTATGCAAGCTCTTGCTGGTTCAGGTAAGAAAAGGAAAAGTTTATTGAGATAGGCTGTCAGAGCAGAAATATTTAAAGAATTTCATGTATATCCAAGAATTCCAGAAAATTTTAAGAATTTTTTATGAGACTTTTAAAGCTATAATGTGGTTATAAATAAAAGTTCCAGATGAAAATTGCTTGGAGATAATTCTACACTCTATCAATCATTAAAATCATGATTTTAGGTAAATTAACTAAAGCTGCCACTTTTCATTTGGAAGTAATAGTAATAATATGTACCTGTGAAGATGGTATGAGGATTAAATGAAATGTTGCCAAGTTCTACTAATGGCACACTTACCAGTGGTAAATCATTGTTTACCTTAGGCATGTTTGCTTCTTTCAGCACCGTTCCAAAATTCCAACATCTTTTCCTGCCTCTGGTTTGATCCTGAAGTCAAAGGTTTCCATTTATAAAAATCATATTTATATGGGTGAAGATCTTTCCATCAACATATTTGCTCACTTGCTGATTAACCTATAGATGACTCATTCTTGTATACAGTTAGCTACAGTTAAGACAGTAGAATTATGTGACACAAAAAATAGCTGACTAGACAAAAATGGCTTCAGATTGAGGAATTTTCATAAGGATGAGATGGTGAAAGAGCAGAAAATTATTGATGCTTCATCTAATATAATTACATTCTACCAAATATGTAAATGTAGTGTATAATCTTCCAAGTTTAAAAAGTAATCAAGAGGGATGTGTTTTGAGAAACACGAGGTGAAAAAGCACATTATCTTTTATTGGAGAAGTGAATAGAAAGAGGAACAAGACAAAACAGAGAGGTTCTACTATTATTGTTTTCAGAAAGGAATAGTGGAGCCTGAGAACCTGTTGTAGAGCATCTTCAATGACAAATCCAAACATTTGAAAAAAATTTCCCATTAATGTACTTCAAATCTAATTGCTCATGAATACTTTTCTTCCAGTTTTTATAGTTGTTATTCACTCGCAAGTGAAAACCTAATAGTGTATTGTATAGTTGCCAACATTATTGAAGAACTTTATTATTTTTAAATAGAGTATCCAATTAACTGTTTCAATTATTACTCCACACTTTTTGGTAAGATAATATTTGCACACATGCTTACCCTCACTTTGAAATTCATTGAGTATTTCTGAGTCTCATTATTAATGAATAATGAATGTACATTGAAGTGTCCACAGAGAATTTGAACTACATTGGACATTGAGTAACATTGGTTAAAGTGGTGGGCATAATTGGGGACTCAGAAAATAGTTCCTGAATATGGCACTTTGAAATTCTGAGTACTTTTAGCTAAGGAAAATTAGAAAGCCCCAGAAGCAGCCTCACGAGCAAAGTTTTTCTCTGACCTTCCCCAGCTTTCCTCTAACCTATCCTTTCCTTCAAATCTACTCACAGAAACCAGAATACCTCTTCCTAAGGTGGGCAATAGAAAATATTGAACCCATGTTTTGCAAAGCAAGCCATAAAACTTAGAAACATTAATTTAACCATCCATCATCTTTCTGTGTAAGACATGGACATAAAATCATTAATTTATCTACATTGTCTGATATTAGGTCTTAAGAACCTTATTTCAGAGAAGATCTATCCCATGTACAAAGGAGGGAGGAATAACCCATAGAGATGCCAAAAATAATCCCACAAACAGGCATTCCAGTCTACCCCTCTGGTTTATTGCTATTAAATAATACCCTTTTACACAATCATATGTTTGTAGGACTATACATTCTTCATTGATCTAAACATAAAAATAGACAGTTTTCTCTGGTTCTATTAGGTCTTTGTTTTTGAATGCTTCTGTGTCACATTAAACTTTTATTAAATATTTTTTATTCTTATTATAAAACTATCTTTTGCTATAGGAATATCCTCTGTGACTCTTAGGATGGATGAAGAAGATATCACATTTTTTTGTGCCTGCAGCATTTAAAAATTTTGAAAATAAGAGTTGGAAATCATCTAAATTGTATTTATAGTTTTAACCTGGTAACTTTAAGTATTGGACCACATTTTTCTAGAAGAAATGACATTTGTTATTATCTGAAAAATGTTTATCCAGGACAGATAGTAAAATAAAGCTAATTTGTAAAAATACCTATCAAAGTAGAAGGAAAAGCTCATTTTCAAATTTTCAGAGAATATAAAACTTACAGGATGTAAAACAAAGAAGAGGGTTGTTATTTTTGCTCAGTGATAGAGCACTTGCCTAGCATATGTCAGGCACTGGGTTTGATCCTCAGCACCATCTAAAATGAATAAATAAATAAGTTTGTCTATCTACAACTAAAAATTATTAAAAAAAGGAATAAAGCAGAATATAGAACTTTTAGTAAATCCCAGATAATAACTGTTAAGTAATTTGATTATAAGTACTTTCTTCTTTCTCTCTCACCTTCTCTCATTTCTGAGCAAAAACTGATAAAGGAAAAAATAATATTTCACAAAAATATATGTTTGAATAAGTAACTATCATAAATTTTTATCCATTTCCTTAAAAATACTCCAGAGAATTTTAGAATAAAGATAATAGATCAGTGCATGAAGTATCTCTAAAAATCTTTTTTCTGTGACAGATATGATATACAGCATTAGCATCTATTGAATCAAAATACATATAAACTATTGCTTGTTTATATTAATGGCATTTATTGTTTTGTGAAACAATAGTTTGATGTGTTTTCTTATATCTTTACCAAAAGTTTTGAATTAGTTTGCAAATGCAAGGCAATCCCATGGTTGCTAAGAACTCAAGTCTTCTACGTAATATAAACTGCCTATGAAATAGAATCCCAGAAAGTTGAAGTAAGCTGTTTCCCCTTTGAGGTAAAGTAATTTCACTATAATCACAGTGATTATTAAAAAATCAGCATTCCTTTAATTAGGATTTTAGTGGCCTAACTCTTTCCTAATTGACCTTATTTTTCCCACTAAAAGCACTTTTATAGAAAGATATTTTTCTTGTTGCAATCAAGAATGTGAAGTAATATTTAAAGCATTCTTGTTATTTCATTAATTTTGTTAACAAAGTGGATATTTCAATGTACAACATAATATCACTCATTATTAATAATTGTCTCATTCCTTCTTGTTTTATGAATTATATTTTTCTTTGAACTATTTCTTTCATTTTTCTTTTAACTTTCCTTTTATGTTTAATTGACATGACTTTATTTTGCTTTCATTAGAAGCCTTTCCAGTGCTCTTCTCTTCTTATAATTGTTTCATTATTCAAATAATCTGCAATTCAAAATGCCATATTTTTAGTATCTCTAAATTAGTTCAGTCTACTTGCAAAGTCCCTTGGCAACTTCTATTGTTTTTTTTTCTCTGATTTTGTATTCTGCCCATTCATATAAAAAACATCCTGTTTAATTTCATTTATTTTTTTTCTTCATTTTGCCATAGCCTTAATTTAGAAAGTACCATTTTTTTCTGATACACAAAATAAAAGCATGAATCACTGAATAATATGAATCATGAGGAAGTATGCTTTCAATAAAGGATTTCTATGAATGAGGAAGCAAAAAAGATGAGGGAATAGTTTACATAATATATTTTAAGTAAGAAATAGTTCTATAAATGAAATGGAAAGATAATCTTACCATAAGAAGTCTTAAGAGGATGCTATATTATTGATTTATTTTAAATGTCCCTCAAGGCCAACAAGTTTAAGGCTTGCTCCCCAGCTTTGCACTTTTGGATATAGCAAAAACTTCAAGAGTTTAGGTCTCTTAGGAGGTGTTGGGTCATTGAAAGGTATTATGAGATCTTTCTTTAATCGTCTTCCTATTTTTTTCATTTTTCAGTCATGAAGTGAGTGGGTTTTCTTTATCCTGTGCTCTTCCCATGATTTATTGCTTCACTATAGGTCCAAAAGCAGTAAGGTCAATCAGTCATAGACTAAAACTTCCAAAAGTATGAGCCAAAACCAACTTTTCACTTCATAAATGGATTATCATTAGATTTAATATGGTGAGAGAAAACAACATAAAATGTAGTATAACAAATTAATATAAACAAATAAATGAATTATTTTCTACTACTGAATTAAAAATAAGAAATTACAATTAGTAATCATTTTTACAATTAATAATGCTTTCTCTTGGCTTAAGGAATCAATAAAATTTTTGTATTAGCAATAAGCTAACGGCTATCTGCTTGATACAACCAGAGCCATTATTTTAGAGTCAACCAACAGAACATTATTCTGAATAAGTATGCACAGTCAAATGCTCAGAGTACTCAGTAGATTTTTAAGTGCTATTATAATTTTTAAAGGCATTACAACTACATGTGAATTTAAGATCACTTTCACATTATTCAAAGCATGTACAAATATACATGTATACACATTACTTTGTGTATATATGTTCACTTCCAAAATTCCACTAAACTTGGATAACTAAGGATTTTCCTCACATACACACAAGAAAAATAGAATTAGAAAAAAAAGTCTCATTTTTAAAATTTTATTTTGTAATTGATTTTTTTTAAAAAAATAAATGACAGTGGAATGCATGACAATTCTTATTACACATATACAGCACAATTTTTTATATCTTTGGTTGTATATAAAGCATGTTGACACCAATTCGTGTCTTCATACATGTACTTTGGATAATGATATCCATCACATTCCACCATCCTTGCTAACCCCCTGCCTCCTCCCTTTCCCTCCCACCCCTCTGCCCTCTCTAGAGTTCGTCTATTCCTCCCATGCTCCCCTTCCCTAACCCACTATGGATCAGTCTCCTTATATCAGAGAAAACTTTCAACATTTGTGGGTTTTTTTTGAATTGGCTAACTTTACTTAACATCTTTTTCAACGCCATGCATTTACCTTCAAATGCCATGATTGTATTCTTTTTTATTGCTGAGTAAAATACCATTGTGTTTATATGCCACATTTTTTTTAATGTATTCACCTACTGAAGGACATCTAGGTTGGTTCCGCAGTTTAGCTATTGTGAATTGTGCTGCTATAAACATTGAGGTGGCTGTGTCCCTGTAGTATGCTGTTTTTAGGTCCTTTGGGTATAGACCAAGAAGAGGAATAGCTGGGTCAAATGGTACTTCCATTCCCAATTTTTCAAGGAATCTCCATACTGCTTTCCATATTGGCTGTACCAATTTGCAGTTCCACCAGCAATGTATGAGTGTACCTTTTTCCCCACATCCTCACCAGCACTTATTGTTGTTTGTCTTCATAATAGCTACCATTCTGACTGGAGTGAGATGATATCTTAGAGTAGTTTTGATTTGAATTTCTCTAACTGCTAGAGATTATGAACATTTTTTACATATTTCTTGACTGATTGTACATCCTCTTCTGAGAAGTGTCATTCATATCCTTAGCCCATTAATTGTTTGGGTTATTTGTTTTTTTGGTGTTTAGCTTTTTGAGTCCTTTATATACCCTAGAGGTTAGTGCTCTATCTGTTGTGTGAGGGGTAAAATTTTTCTCCCATGATGTAGGCTCTCTATTCACTTCACAGATTTTTTCCTTTACTGAGAAGAAACTTTTTAGTTTGAATCCATCCCATTTATTGAGTCTTGGTTTTAATTCTTGCACTATAGGAATCTTATTAAGGAAGTTGGGGCCTAATCCCACATGATGAAGATTGGGGCCTACTTTTTCTTCTATTAGAATCTCTGGTTTAATTTCTACGTCCTTGATCCAATGTGAATTGATTTTTGGCACTTTTGTATAATATAAAATAATTATAATTTTGTGGGATACTCTCTGTGTCCTCTATTCTGTACCATTGGTCTATCATTCTGTCTTGGTGCCAATACTATGTTCTTTTTGTTACTATTGCTCTGTAGTATAGTTTAAGGTCTGGTATAGTTTTTCCACCTGCTTCACTCTTCCTGCTAAGGATTGCTTTATCTCTTCTGGGTCTCTTATTTTTCCAGATGAATTTCATGATTGCTTTTTCTATTTCTATGAGGAATGCCATTGAGATTTTGATTGAAATTGCATTAAATCTGTATATTGCTTTTGGAAGTATGATCATTTTGATAATATTAATTCTGTCTATCCAGGACCAAGATAGATCTCTTCATCTTCTAAGGTCTTCTTTGATTTCTTTCCTTAGGGTTCTATAGTTTTCACTCTACAGATCTTTCTTTTTTTTTTAAAGAATGTATAGGCTTTTATTTCTTGTTTTGACAACTATAGATCTTTCACCTCTTTTGTTAAGTTGATTTCCAAGTATTTTATTTTATTTTATTTTGAAGTTATTGTAAATGGGGTAGTTTTCCTCATTTTTTTTCTCACATGATTTGTCACTGATATACAGAAATGTCTTTGATATATGGTTGTTGATTTATATACTACTACTTTGCTGAATTCAATTACTAGTTCTAAAAGTTTTCTGGTGTAGCTTTTTGTGTCTTCTAGGTATAAAATCATATCATAAGCAAATAGTGCTAATATAAGTTCTTCTTTTCCTATACATATCCCCTTAATTTTTTTTTTGTCTATCTAATTTCTCTGGCAAGTGGTTCAGGAATTATGTTAAATAGAAGTGTGGTCTGCCAATTTTATTTATTTTTTCAATGAACAAACTTTTTGTTTTGTCAATTTTTTTAATTGTTTCTTTTGTTTTGATTTCATCTCTAATTTTAATTATTTCTTGCCTACTGCTTTTGCTGTTGATTTACTCTTCTTTTTCTGGGGCTTTGAAATGTAGTTTGAGGTCATTTATTTGTTGACTTTTTCTGCTGTTAAGTAATGAACTCCATGCAATGAACTTTTCTCTTAGAACTGCTTTCATGCTGCACCAGAGATTTTGATATGTTGTGTCTATGTTCTCATTTACCTCTAAGAAATTTTAATCACCTACTTGATGTCTTCATTGTTCATTCATTAGCATATTGTTTATTCTCCAGGTGTTGGTGCCGAAGTCTGGCTTGGCACAAATCAGGAGCCACTTGTCAAAAAGAAACTAACTTTATTTTTAGAACTACAAACGCCAAACAAAACAGCTCCAGGGAAAAACCCTCAGAGCCCAACTGCCACCACCGGCTTCCACAAGCCTCTCTCCCCCACACCAGCCTTTTCCTCCCACAATCCTCCTCCTCTTGAGGCCGATTGGCTGGGTTGCGTGGGCAGAGCCAAAGAAGTCACCCAATGAGCAGCTCCGTGGAGGAGCCAATCAGCTAGATGTTGCTGGGGCAGCTGTGAGCCAATCATCAGCTGGCAGTCTGAAGGGCAGGGAAACAGCCCAATGAACATCACCGCAGAGGAGCCAATCAGCTAGATGTTGCTGGGGCAGTCTGAAGCTTGCTGGCAGCTGGAAGTTTGCTGGGGCCCCTTTGGCTGTGGCTCTCAACATCTCCCCCTCTCTGTTTAAACAACAAGCATGTGGCTTATGGACCGTGTCTGCCTTAGGTTGTCCAATACATATGGTCCTTACCCGTCTTCGGATGAGCTGACCTCAGGGCGTCAGCCTCCTGTCTTAGGTTGGTACCATTGTAATTGGATCTTACCCGTCATTGACTACCGGTCCAGTACAGCCACACCTGTGGAGAGGTCTCAGCGGGGGGGGGGGTGAGGTTCTTTGCCTCACCTCTGTTGACCCCCAAATTTTAGCTGAATGATCATGACAAGCAGAAGGGAGGAAGATATACCAAGTCAATTGACGGTTCTGTAAGCAGTTCAGTGTAAGTTCTGTAAGCAGTTCAGTGATGGCTATTGCAGAAACTGTAGATTAGTTTTATCTTTGTCTTCACCGGCACAGGGATGAAGATAGGAATTCTGGCAATAATGACTAAAGAAAAAATTAGGTAACATTCCAGAAGACACTAAAAGAAAACAATTTTCTTAACAATTTATATTATCTTCATCGGCACTGGGATGAAGATAGAAATTCTGGCAATAATGGCTAAAGAAAAAATTAGGTAACATTCCAGAAGGCACTAAAAGAAAACAATTTTCTTAAAAGAAAACAATTTTCTTAACAATTTATATTATAGTGAAGAGAATTATTAAATATAATGAAAACTAAAGGTGAGAGTAAACAAACAGATCTGTTAACCTCCTTTTTGTTTACATATTAAAACAATTCTTAACAGTTATTTACCCAATTTAAATTAAACCATTTAAATCACGTGAATAAAAAAAAAATATTTGGATCCATCTTTTCATGAGCGCTCATCATATATGATATATAGAAATATGTACATTGGACATACGTACATTCAAACATATAACACAAAACACAAGTGTGCACACATAATATAATACATACAACACATAACACAATAGTAAAGGCCTTATAACTTTTTACAGGTAAAATCTCTATTGCAATGTTTAAAAACTCTATAGTCAAAAAAAAAAAAAATAGAACTGATCAGCAAAACATTAACCTAGGTCTGTATGAGCTCAAAAAAATAAAATAGAACTTCATGATATGGGAAAGGGCAATAATAAAATAGATATTGAAAAAAGCATCCTGGTTCTGTCGCAGATGTAAGGATAGCCAAATTGGAGTTTTGGATATCAGCTATTATGGATTTGAGCTAAATCATCTTCTTTTTGGTCTGTAGAAATCGCTTTAGTTAATCTCTCTGGAATCCAAATCGGCTGCTGTTCTCTCTGTGGAAACACAAAAACAGACCCCCGACTCCAGACAATCACTGGGTCAGGATTTTAGTTAATCTCTGCGGAATCCAAATCAGCTGCTGTTCTCCCTGTGGAAACACACAAACAGGCCCCCGACTCCAGACAATCACTGGGTCAGAACCTTGGTTAATCTCTCTGAAATCCAAATCGGCTGCTGTTCTGGGTCAGAACCTTGGTTAATCTCTCTGGAATCCAAATCGGCTGCTGTTCTTCCTGTGGAAACACACAAACAGACCCCCGATTCCAGACAATTACTGGGTCAGGACCTTTCCATTGTCCTGTTAGAATATCTTTCCAAAGTACCTTGGGCTTATGTACATTTTTTGGACACATATGCCTTTCTGCAGCACTAAGTCCTGATGAATCCAAATTTAAAAAGTTTAGAGTAAAAAGCGTTATTTTAAGTTTATCTTTGGGGAATATATACCCCTTCCCAATTCCATCTTTTTGCTTTAATAAGTACATTTTAATAGTTTGATGAGCTCTTTCAACTATGCCTTGACCCTGTGGATTGTATGGGATTCCTGTTATATGAGTAATGCCAAATGATGAGCAAAATTGTTTAAAAGAAGTAGACGTATAACCAGGGGCATTATCTGTTTTTAACTGTTTTGGAATGCCCACAGTGGCAAAATTTTGTAAGCAATGAGCTATAACATCTTTAGTTTTTTCGCCGGCATGAAGGGAGCCCATCAAAAATCCAGAAGAAGTATCAATTGTAACATGCAAATATTTTAATTTTCCAAATTCTGGCAAGTGTGTGACGTCCATCTGCCAAATATGGTTAGGCATCAATCCTCTAGGATTGACTCCAAGATTAACTTGTGGTAAAAAGGTCACACAATTTTGACATTGTTTTATTATTTGTCTAGCTTGTTCCTTAGTTATTTTAAAACGCTTTTGTAAAGTATTAGCATTGACATGGAATCTTTCATGAAAATTTATAGCTTCTTCTAGTACAGAGAAAATATGTATGTCACGTGTAGTTTTATCTGCTAAATCATTGCCTAAACTAAGGGCTCCAGGCAATCCTGTATGTGCCCTGATATGTCCTATAAAGAATGGATCTTTTCTGTCCCAGATTAAACTTTGTATAGTGGAAAACAAAGAGAAAACAGTAGAAGAAGGGGAAATTCTACCAGCATCTTCAAGGGATACTATAGCATTAACTATATACTGGCTATCAGAAAATAAATTAAATACAGAATCTTTAAACATCACAAAAGTTTGTAATACTGCATTAAGCTCTACCTTTTGAGCTGATTGTTTGGGTACTAAAAATGTAAAAGTTTGATCAGGTGTAACTATTGCTGCTGTACCATTATTTGACCCATCAGTGAATATATTTGGAGCATTCATGATAGGTGTTTTTCTTGTCATTTTTGGAAAAATTACAGGATGCAATGACCAAAAAGACAATAAAGGATTAGATGGTAAGTGGTTATCAAATGAAACATTAGATTTGCACATTATTATTGCCCAAGTATTTAACTCATTAGCTAATTCATCAATTTGATTCATAGTATATGGAGTAATAATTTTATGGGGAGAAATTCCAAACACTGCCTTTGCTGTTTTTATTCCTTTGAGTATTAATTGTCCTACAGCCTCAGGATATCTAGTAAGAATAGTGTTAGGAGAATAAGATAAATGTATCCATAATAATGGACCTTCTTGCCAAAATACTCCTGTAGGAATATTTTTTGTTGGTAATACAATAAATAATAAAGGCAAACTTATATCAATTCTATCCAAATGCATATTTTCCATATATGTTTCAATGATTTTTAATGCCTTTCTTGCTTCAGGCGTTAACATTCGGGGTGAATTTGGATCTGATGGACCTTTTAGGATATCAAATAAAGGTCCCAATTCTCCTGTTGGAATACCTAGATAAGGCCTTATCCAATTTATGTCTCCTAATAACTTTTGAAAGTCATTAAGTGATTTGAGTTGATCTACTCGTATTTGAATTTTTGGTGGACGGACCATGGTTGAGGATAATAGAACTCCTAAATAATTAATTGGAAAATTTAATTGCACTTTATCTATTGCTATCTCTAGATTATAATTTTTTAATAAGTTTGTAAGTGTGGCATAACATTCTAGCAATGTGTTTTTAGCTTTGTGTGCCAATAACACATCATCCATATAGTGAAATATTTGTAGTTCAGGATTTTGATTTCTAAGTGGCTGGATTACTTTGTTAACATAAATTTGACACATAGTTGGGCTGTTAGCCATCCCTTGAGGGAGTACTTTCCATTCATATCTCTGATCAGGACCTTCATGATTTAGTGCAGGGATAGTAAATGCAAAACGTGGACTATCCTCAGGATGAATTGGAATTGAAAAAAAACAATCTTTAATATCTATAACTAAAACATACCAAGTTTTTGGCAAAGCAGACAATTGAGGAATCCCCGATTGAGCAGGTCCCATAATGACCATTTCATTGTTAATGGCTCTTAAATCTTGCAGTAATCTCCATTTACCAGATTTCTTTTTGATGACAAAAATGGGAGTATTATGGGGAGATACAGAAGGTTGTATATGTCCTTCCGCTAATTGTTGTTTGACCAGATCATGGGCTACTTGTGTCTTTTCTTTAGTCAAGGGCCACTGAGGAACCCATACTGGTCTTTCTGATTTCCATGTAATTTTTATTGTCTCAGTGGCCCTTTGTGAAAATCCAACCCATGTCTGTCTGTTCCTTGATCTATTTGTATTGGTGCTGCTATACATTGTTCTTGTCTTTCTAATCTTTTTCCTTTCCTAAAACCTTGTCTAGCCATAATAGTGGGTGCATTTTGATTGATATTATTTGTTAATGTCAAACCTAATTGATCTAAGACATCTCGTCCCCATAAATTTACGGGAAGATGATCCAATACATATGGCTGTATAGTTCCTTCACATCCTTCAGGATCCTTCCAATCTAATAGCATTGCACTTCTATCGGGATTAGTCGCCACTCCTAGGCCTCGAAGCGATTGAGTGGCTTGTTGTAATGGCCAATGTTTTGGCCATTCTTGACGAGAGATGATGCTAAGATCTGCACCTGTATCCAGTAGCCCATTAAATTCATGTCCTTGAATATTTAGTTTTAGCATGGGGCGAGAATCTAAATTTAAAGAAAGCATAGCCCAATCTACACCTGTGGAGCCTAATCCCTTGGAACCTCTTTCTACAACATGACTGGAAAATTTATCATGTAGGCTTGGTATTATTAGTAACTGTGCTATTCTATCTCCTGGTGAAATTACTGATATACCCTTTGGAGAACTGGCTATAATTTTTATTTCACCTTCATAATTGGAATCAATTACCCCAGGACTTATCAAAAGTCCTTTTAGAGTAGAAGAGCTGCGTCCCAATAATAAGCCTACTGTTCCTTTGGGAAGAGGTCCTTTTACCCCTGTGGGAATGATTTGAACTCCCATCTCTGGAGTTAGTACTGATTTGGTGGAGGCGCAGATGTCCAACCCTGCGCTCCCTCTGGTTTGTCTGATGAGGGATCTGATGTGCTGGGCACTACCCTGATGGGGTTGCTGGGGTTGCTGGGTTCCTCCAGTGCTCCGTATATTTGTGGTTTGGGGCCCCGGAGCATTGGGGCCCCCTGTCCATTTTTTGGCAACGGAGCCCGATGCCTTTGTCCACGATATTGTGGATAAACACCTTGTCCTTGTTCGTTTTTTGATAATGGAGTAACCTCTATGGTGGTTTGAGGACGGTATTCATTAGCCCAATATAATGGAGTACCCTCTATGGTGGTTTGAGAACGGCATTCATTAGCCCAATGTCTCCCTCTACGGCATCGTGGGCAAATACCCGGTATTCTACTTGTTTGATACCTAGTTTTGTTAAACCCTCCTCCTATGGGGCAATTCCTTTTAAAATGTCCTGTTTGTTGACAATTGTAGCATGTTCTTGGCCTGGCATCTAAAGCCTGTTTTACTGCAGCTGCCACAATTTGCCCTTGTTCATTAATGTCTCTGGCATCTAAAACCTGTTTTACTGCAGCTGCCACAATTTGCCCTTGTTCATTAATGTCTCTGGCATCTAAAGCCTGTTTTACTGCAGCTGCCACAATTTGCCCTTGTTCATTAATGTCTCTGGCATCTAAAGCTTGTTTTACTGCAGCTGCCACAATTTGCCCTTGTTCATTAATGTCTCTACATAATTTAATATATGTGTTTAAATCTTCATGTTTCCATGGTCTAATGATATCTCTACACCAACGATTCGCTTGGTCATAAGCCAGTTGTTTTATAAATGGCATTGCTTGTTCTGTATTCCCAAAAACTCTGGTAGCTGTTTGAATAAGCCTATCTACAAATTCAGCGTAAGGTTCATTAGCTCCTTGTATTATCTTAGATAATTGACCTTGTAAACCTCCAGGTTCTTGTAAAGACTTCCATGCCCTAACTGCATCTACAGCAATTTGTAAATATACACCAGGATCATATGCAAGTTGTTGCTGCCGATCCTCATAAGGTCCCTTTCCTAACAACATATCTAGATTTCTCTGAGGATAACCAGCTGCTGCATTTCGACTAGCCGTCTCCTTGCAAAATTCCTCATTGGCAACCTTCCATAACAGGTATTGTCCTCCATTTAGCACAGCTTTACACAAACTAGCCCAATCTGCTGGCGTCATGCTTAAGTTGGTAATGGATTCGACCAAGCTTACAGTGAAGGGTGCTTGAGGACCATAGGTTGCTACAGCCTCTTTTAGCTCCTTCACTGATTTGAAATTTAAACCCTGGTAAGTTCGCTGCCCTCCTACCTCAAATACAGGGCATACTTGAGATCCTGTCTCAGGATCCAAACTATCAACTGCGGGGGTTGGGAGTCTCTTAGCATATGGAGGTGGTGCTGTTGATTGGACACTTATGCCCTCTGGTGATAGAGTGCTGTTAGTAGCAGTCTCCTGTAGAGGTGGCGCTGTTGGTTGAACACTTACGCCCTCTGGTGATAGAATGCTGTTAGTAGCAGTCTCCTGTAGAGGCGGTGCTGTTGGTTGGACACTTACGCTCTCTAACAAAAGGGTCTTATTAGCAGTCACCTGTTTTAACTTTTCCCCTGATAGATTTTTCTGCTCTAAACTTCCTTCCTCTGTCTCACTATCTCGAAAGACCTTCTCTTTTACTTGAATCTTTTCCTCTTTCTGACTAGCTCGAGCTTTTACTTGAATCTTTTCCTCTGTCTGACTAACTTGAGAGACTTCCTCTTCTACTTGAATCAATATGTCTTCTTCTTCCTCTACCTCTGTCTGAACTGAAGGCTTTGGACTAAGCAAACTAGATACCAACGTCCACAATGACAATGTGCCAACTGGCAGAGTCCCTGGGTTGTTCTTTTCTATTCTTTTTAAATCTTCACCATGATGGTTCCATTGTGATATATCTAACAACTCCTCCTTAAAAAGCCATGGGCTATATTCTTGTATTACATCAACGTATGCCCTGACTGCTCTTGGTTTTACTGGGAAGCTTCCTTCCTCTAACAATTTACTTAACACTCTTTCGGTTTGTTTTTTACTAATTGCTGATCCCGTATTTCTACTATAATACAACCCAGCAAGATGACGCCAAACAAAACCGAGACAGAATCCAATAAAAAGGGAACCACACAAAATCATTATAACAGCCTTTCTATCCTCCTGACATATGCATCCGTCCTTTCTCCCTATCTGTTCCTCAAACGCAAATAGTTTTTCCCCAGATGTGAGTGGTTTTTCTTCCCTCTCACTCATCTCCAGGGACAGGCAAGTTAAAACAAAAATGAAGCAAAACAAAAGAGGAATCTTAGAATGGCCACCCATCCTCTTGCCCTGCCCTCAGGGGCGAGCAGTTTACTTACCCTCAGTCGCTCCCCGTGCGAGCCACCAAATGCCGAAGTCTGGCTTGGCACAAATCAGGAGCCACTTGTCAAAAAGAAACTAACTTTATTTTTAGAACTACAAACGCCAAACAAAACAGCTCCAGGGAAAAACCCTCAGAGCCCAACTGCCACCACCGGCTTCCACAAGCCTCTCTCCCCCACACCAGCCTTTTCCTCCCACAATCCTCCTCCTCTTGAGGCCGATTGGCTGGGTTGCGTGGGCAGAGCCAAAGAAGTCACCCAATGAGCAGCTCCGTGGAGGAGCCAATCAGCTAGATGTTGCTGGGGCAGCTGTGAGCCAATCATCAGCTGGCAGTCTGAAGGGCAGGGAAACAGCCCAATGAACATCACCGCAGAGGAGCCAATCAGCTAGATGTTGCTGGGGCAGTCTGAAGCTTGCTGGCAGCTGGAAGTTTGCTGGGGCCCCTTTGGCTGTGGCTCTCAACATGTTGGAGATTTTTTTATTTTTTATTTTGTCATTGATTTCCAATTTCATTCCATTATGATATGACAAATGTGCATGATAGTGTCTATCCATTTTTGTATTTTCTAAGACTTGTTTTGTGACATATTATAGGATCTATTTTAGAGAAGGATCCATGTGCTACTGAGAAGAAAGTGTATCTGCTTGATGTGGGTTGAAATCTTCTAGATATGTCAGTTAAGTCTGTCTTCTGCCTAAGTCGGGTGTCTTCCTTTCCAGCTCTGTGAGTCTAGGGTGTTATTGTTTTTGCCCTATAGATTTATAGTGCTCTTGTAGGGTTCCAATATTCCTCCTTTGTGGGGAAGGACAATGTTAACAGATCCCAATATCAACAATATACCACTTATGAACAAATTGTTGTTATTAAGATGTTTACAGTTTAGTCTCAATATACAGGATTTTTGGATTCAATTATTATCTAAAATATAATCAGTAGTTTTGTAAAATAGTTTACAGTTTCTGATGGTGGACAATCAACTGGAAGTGGGGCATAGGATGATATGCTGAGGAGGAAGGATGTGAGGATATAGAGTTAATATATCTTAGGAAATGTGGAAGAGAAATCTAATGAAGAGGTTTAGTAGGAAGAGAATAAACAGGAAGTAATTTATTGTAGATAAGTACGTGGGAAGGTAGTAGAGTACATAAAACAAACACACATATGTATTTAGAAAAATATCTCTACAATAGTTCTAGTTGGACATGTTAGTCACAAGAACAACAACAATAACAACAATAAAAGAGTGAAATAAAACAGAAATTGGTACAAATAAGGGAGGTCTTTTCTCTGATTAACCTGATCATGTGGTTCATAAGCATTTGGAACTCTTTGAAATTGATGGGAGAAATTTTGAGATGTTTAGCAGTGCAAGCTGGAAATTCTTTAGACTGTTGTCAGCAGAGCTTAATGAGAAATTCTGGTGGGAATACAGAAGACCAGAATGATAATAGGACTATGGACAATGAAGACAGGGCTCAAAAGCTTTCAGAAGAAATAAAAGACATTTTTCATAATTGGATTAGAGGCCATTTCTGTTATGTTCTGACTGAGAAGTTGTCTGCATTTTGCCAGTGTCTTGAGACTTTCTGTGAAGCTGATTTTAAAAGTGATGGACTTCTTTACCTGGTGAAAGAAAAATTCTAGATAACATATCAGTCAGGCAGTGGCATGAATATTGCTGGCAGCTTTTAGTCACATTTGCTGTGATATTCAGGAGCAGAAAGCACAAAAGAAAGATTTGAAAAATTTGGACTTGAAAGGTGGGAGTAAAGCTGAGGCTAAGAAAGTTGCTGTTTTTAAATACATTATTGCCATTAAAGATTAAAGACTCTGTCCAGAGACAATAAGAAAGATGGCTTGAGGGCATCTCTGTAATCAGCAAGATCACATTCATCTCAGATTCAAGGAAGTAAAAGTAAAAGTTGTCTTGAGAAGAGACCAGTGGGGTACCCTTCTTGCACAAGTAGCCCTAGGAAGTTTTTTCAACATGCTTAGCTACACAGGTGCTCAGAGACTGCTGTAGCCAGGGTACTTGGATGCTTGATTACTGTCTGAGATGGAGTCAAATCTTGGTAGCAATCACATGGTGCTTGTTATGCAGTAATGCAGGATGTTGTAGTTAAGGGGTTAGGAAGGCTTCCACCAAGATTTCAAAGGAAGGCCAGGGCAGCTAAGCAAAGTGCAGCACGTTCAGAGTTCAGTCCCTACAGACAGCCCCTGAGAGGGCAAAATATGGAGATGTGAGGAGGAAGCCAAATCTGCATTGGAGGACACTGAAATTAAGAAACAATAGTACTCTGGAATGTCCATTGAGGAAATCTACAGGAATCAAACAAAGACAAGCCAACAGAAAGGCCACTTGGGCTACAACCAACAAGGCCACAGGGGTAGATCTACACAAGCCCTTAAGAGGAAATATCATGATGCCATATGCTTCAGATGTTGAACACAGAACTATAGGACTTGATTGCCCAGCTGGATTTCAGTCTTGCTTTGGTCCTATGGATTCTTTCCATGTCTGTATTTTTGTGAGTGGAAATGTTTACTCTGTACCTTTATGTATTGAATACTTGTTAATCTCTTTTGATACAGGAACTCACATTGTGAGTTTACCATGAATCTCAGAGGAGACTTTGGACTTGAACCTTTGGACAATCTTTGAACTTCTGAAACTATGAGCCTTGTGGAAATGAACAAAATGTGTTTCACACTATGAGATGGTCATAAAATTTTGGGAGACATTGAAAGAATGTTATGGATTAGATGTGAAGTGTTCCCCAAAATCTAATGTGTGACACAATAATATAATATTCAGAGGTGAAATGCATGGTTTATGAAAGCCATAACACAATCAGTGAATTAATCCCCTGATAGAGACTGAGTGGAGACTGAAGGTGGGTAGGGTGTGGTTGGAAGAGGTGGATCATTAGGATCATGTCTTTAGAGTATATATTTGGTGAGATGAACTTAGTCTCTCTGCTTTCTGACCATCATGTGAGCTGCTTCTCTCTGCCACACTATTCAGTCATGATATTCTATCTTACCTCTAGCCCTGAGGAACAGAGCCAGCCTCTTATGGACTGAAACCTCTGAAACTGTGAGATCCTAAATAAACTCCCACCCCCCCCCAAAAAAAAAAAAACTGTTCTGGTCAGTCTTTAGACACAGCAGGCAAGAAATCTGACTAAAACACTGACCTTAAATTCACCACTGCCACCTTAAGTTTCTGGGGTATGGAAATAATTCTATCTCACAAATAACTCTCCTCTACCCTATAATAGTTTTCTTCCACTTGTATTACCCTAGCAAGTCAATGTATTACCTTCAGAAAATTCTAAATACAAGTATTCATATCCAGATTATCTAACCCAGCAAATTGTTACTAAGCATACTATTTACAATAATGGAAATCAAAGCCAACTGTACATATATTTATGTGTATTATCAGCATCAGTTAACCATGAAAATATTTTTAGAAATTTAGCTATTATTTTATGAACACATTTGTTGGGATGTCATTAACCTTTTATTAAAGATTGATGTTTTCATAATTATTAATTCTTGGAGTTCCTAAAAAAATAATGTTGATTTAATACAATACTGTAAACCAAGTAAGATTTTTTTTAAAGTTAGGTTATTATTGGTTACTGTGTTGTTTATGTATTAGTAGTATTAAAATATCAAGGACAAATTCATATGGCTATAAATCTAGAGATATTTTAATTTACAAATGATGTTATAACGAGTAATTGTTGAGGCCTGTGAAATTGAATTTCCCGCTTCCTGAGGGTGGAAATGTTTGGTGAATTCTTTGTTGTATTTCTCTGTGTTTAATATGAGTAAGAATTCTCTCATTCTAGAAACACTTTTTTTATCCAGGTTTCAGTGATGCTTTTTCTCTTACATCACTTGCAATTTAATTGTTGAATGTATATGAACACTCTTCAGGATTCCTCTCTTCCATATATAACTGTCTTTAAATAATTTCACCTAGTACCATACTTTAGTTGTAAATGACTAACTTACTAAACATTTTAGACTGGATTACATGTACTATTTTCTAACCCAAATAATACAAATAAAAAAATAGGACAACTTTGCAACAAAACTGTTCCCTCCAAAGCTTCTGTACGTTACTTACTAAATGATACTACTCAAATACCCATTATCTGTTCGGGCACAGAACAAGAAGAATATCTTTGATTCCTCTCTTTCCTCATATTCAAGCCACTTCTATGTATATGTTTGGTAGATGGTATCTTTAAGAAACTATCAGATTCATACATTTCTTAACAATTCTACTACTACCAAACTCAAAGCTTTATTATATCTTGTCTGAATTTCTGAACAAAATAAAAACAAAAACACTCCTGATCTTGTCTTTCTGTCTTTGTTCTAGTTAGAACCTTTATTCAGACTCTAACACAAATAAAATAATAATTCTTAAGGGTAAATTAAATTAAATTGCTTCAAACCCTTGCTAAAACACCTGTGGCACTCCATATCAGGCAGAATATTAACCAGAGCTTATCTTAGCCTAACAGACCCCAGACTATCATCTCTAATGCACATACCACTGTTATTACAACCTATCACTATATTTAGTATCATTGGGATTTTTCTACATCTAAATATCACAGATACAATCTTGGTACTCCCAGTACAATCATTAATGAATTGTGATTTTTTTTTCATACAGTTTTAAAAAACAAAAATTAGGATTATCAGTTACATTATGTATTCATTTACCAGCATTTTTTACTACATGAAATTAATAAAATAAAATTATTATATTTATTGTGATTTTAAATGAAAGTTTTCAATAAAGTTACCTTATGATATTCATAATAATTTTTTAAAAGCTCTAAAAATGGATTTTGAGAACTCTTTAGTTAGATTTTGGTTCTCAGAGAAATATTAAGATGTTTCAACTCAGAAAACAGTATTTCAATGTATGGCACTTTGGCATACCAAATACTTTGAACTAAAAGTCACTGGAAGGGTCTTGAAAGCAATGTCTCTCTGATCTTCTCCTGCTCTCAGGTCTGCCTTCCATACATTTATCTGCTCTGACAAATGACATAAACACCAGGGTTTTTCTTTACCAATTTGAATCATAAAACTATAACCTCTCTTTCCTAAAGCAAGCCATAGAATCTTGAAATAGTATTCTTATTTCTTCATACTTTTCCATGTAGCAGCTGGCTATAATGACATTTTCTGAACTTCTTTGTTCAATATTAAGTCATGAGACTCTTGTTTCAGAGAGATTCTATCTTATATGCAAGGGGAAAGTATGCTATAAAAAGTGCAAGAAGCAGCTGAACAGACACACAGCAGTGGATTTTCTAGCACCAACCTATTACCAATAGATCATACCATTTTGTCCTATCACATTTCTACATGGCTATTCTTAAATATTAGCATAAAACAGAACTTTTCCCATGGTTTTTCAAATATTAATCTCTGAAGAGCCCCTGTTATTTAAAATTTTGATTAAGTACATTTATATTATTTTTTCTTGTTATTCTGTATTTTCTTTTAGGAGTGTTGGCTTTAACTTATATAATGGATACTGGGAATTATCATACTTTTTTTGCTTCTACAAATATTAGAAAGGAAAATGATAGTAATTGAAAAGTAGAATATACTACCCAAGACTTATCATGATTCAATTTAAGACATTTTTTTAACTTAGAATGATGCAAGTAAGAAATGTATTTAATAAAAGCTGTATTTTCAATTTTAAATTCTGTTCTTTTTCCAGGATAGCACTAAGTGCAATGATACTCTTGAATTAGAAACAAACCACAACTCTCATTCAGTCACAAGACCATGATAGTAAAAAAAAAAAAAACAGTACTCTACAGTGTACTTATTTGCTAAGTTATAATGTTCACTATGATAAATTATTAAGTGCATTATTTGACTTATGGTACATTTGATTTACAATGGAGTTATCAGAATTTAACCTAACTATAAGTTAAGAATTCTCTTTATTTCAAAGATTGCATAACCCAGAAAACAGGAGATACTGCTAATTGATTTAGAGCTATTTTTTCAATGACATTACTCTCATAAGTTATGAACTATTGTCAAAAATGTACAACTATCCGTAGAGCTAAATGCAAACAATCCTTGAAGATGCTTAGGATTGGTTATATAATCATAAAAGGAATAAACGAGGTAACATTGATCTAAGAAGGATTTATTTTTATATTGCATCTTTACTATTTTCACCCATCTCTAACATTGGCTTTTCTAGTTTGTGTTTAAATAGTAAACTTTGAATATCAACATCTACCTTAATATTTCTTACCTGAAGGACAATAAGTAGCCATTGGCTTATATGAGGGAAAAATTATAAAGGCAAAATACATAATTTAACATAGCTAAGCATAAGACTATATTTATGTCCATTTCTAATGCATAGTATTACCAATGAAAAATTAACTCAATACTACTTTATTCAGATCAGTCAAAATAATTCAAATGGACATTCTACCAAAAGGTGCTATAAAGATTTAATCCAATTAACTAAATTCACATTAAAATTTCAGTGATGTTCTTTATAGAAATAGAATAACACTCATGAAATCCATTTGGAAATATAAGAGGTCCAGAATAGCCAAAGGAATCCTTAGTGAGAAAAGTGAAGAAGGAGGCATCACAAAACTACACTTTAAAATATATTAAAGAGCTATAGTAACAGAAATGGCATGGTATTGGCACCAAAATAGACATGAAGATCAATGGAAGAGAATATAAGACAGAGAGATAAACCCAGAAAATACAGTTATCTCCTACTAGGCAAAGGCTCCATAAATATACATTGAAGAAAAGATAGTGTCTTCAATGAATTGTGCTGGAAAAACTGGAAATCCATATTTAGCAAAATGAAATTGAGGGCTGAGGTTGTAGCTCAGTAGTAGAGTGCTGGCATAGCATGTGTGAGGCACTGGGTTCAATTCACAGTACCACATAAAATAAATAAATGAATAAAGGTCAATGGACAATATATATTTAAATAGAATGAAATTGAATCCCTATCTTTCACCTTGCACAAAACTAAACTCAAAGTGAATCAAGGACCTAGGCATTAGACCAGAGACCCTGTGCCTAGTAGAAGAAAACATAGGCACAACTCTCCTTCATGTCAGCTTTGGAACTGACTTTCTCAACAAGACCCCCAAAGCACAAGAAGTAAAATCAAGAATCAATAAATGGAATGGTATCAAATTTAAAAGCTTTTTCTCAGACAAGGAAATAATCAAGAACATGAAGAGAGTGCCTACAGAATGGAAGAAAATCTTTACCTCTCAGACATCACATAGAGCATTATTCTCCATGATATCTAAAAAATAAAAAAAAAACCACCTTAATACCAAAAACACAAATAACCCGATCAACAAATGGGAAAAGAAACTAAATAGGCATGTCACAAAAGAAGAAATATGAATGGTCATCAAGTATATGAAAAAACATCTCTAGCAATTAGAAAAAATGCAAATTAAAATTACACTGAGATTCAATCTCACTCCAGTCAGATGCCATTTATCAAAAATACAAATAACAAAAGTTGGTGAGGATGTAGGGGAAAAGATACACTTATATAATTACTGGTGACAGTGAAAATTAGTGCAACCACTCTGGAAAGCAGTATGGAAATTTCTCAGAAAACTTGGAATGGAAGCACGACTTGACCTAGCTATCCCATTCCTTGGTATATATCAAGAGGTATTTAAATCAGCACACTATAGCAATGTGGTCATATCAAAGTTTATAGCATTTCAATCCACAATAGCAAAGCTAGGAATCAACCTAGGCCTGCTTCAACAAATGAATGGATAAAGAAATTGTGGTTTATATACACAATGGAATATTACTCAGCCATTTGCCAGTAAATAGATGTAAGTGGAGACCTTCAGGCTAAGTGAAATAAGCCAATCCCCCTAAAACAAAGGCCAGATGTTCTCTCTGATATGTGGATTCTAACACACAATAAGGGAGGAAAGGAAGAACAAAAGTTTATTGGATTAGACAAAGAGAAATGAAGAGAAAGAGGGATGGGAATAGGAAAGACAGCAGAATGCATTTGACATAACTTTCCATGTTTATATATGAATAAAGGATCATTGTAACTGCACATCATTTACAACCACAAGAATAGGATTCTAATTTGAATAAGTTATATTCCATGTATGTATAATGTGTTAAAATACATTCTACTGTCACATATGTCAAAAACACAAATAAAAAATAAGAAAAAAAATATATTCACTCTCTGTGCCTAACTATCTTTTTTTTCCATTTCTTCTTGAAGTATGTATTGTTCTTGAGGTTACAGGCTGTCCGATCTTTTCTTTTTATTATGTTGTTCACTAAGATGCCAATTGGAGTTCAAAACTTCTGTGCTATCCTTCTCATCCAGATGATATAGTTTGGGATAAGAAATACTGTGATCTATGCTCCAGGGTGAAGTCAAAGCTGGATTCTGTGAGATGAGTTCTTACAGGTGAAGCTCTCAGAAGTGGGTCTTAGGTTTAAGACCTGGTACTTTATTGTGTGGCTAGTTGTCTTGCAGAGAAACAGTAATCCAACTTCTTGAATCCAAGTACCAGAGCTATGAGAAATGCCTTTTTCCTCTAGCTTGCCATCTTGCTGAAATCTCTTTAAGTATTTTTTAAGCTGCTAATGTCAGCTTATGACCTCAAAGCCTTGCTAGTGGAGGTGTTGGGGTGCTCACTGGTTGGGCACAGGTGGCAGCAGCAGCAGCAGCAGAAGGAGAAAGATGAGGAGAATCCATAAGCCTGGCTTCCCTCTCAGCCAGCAGCATGCACTGGTTCCTTGGGAGCTTCTGACAGAGTGCCAAGACTGGAGGGAGGCCGCTATTTGAGCAGCAGTTTCTGTGCAGGGCTGGGCTAAATCTGGCTCAAAGAACTTCATGCTCCTAAAGGATAGCAAGACAAATTAAAAACAAACAAAAAACAAACAAAAAATACCACCAATTTATACAATAAATCATTGATAAATAAAGAAATAAGGGGCTGGGGATGTGGCTCAATCCGTAGCGCGCTTGCCTGGCATGCGTGCGGCCTGGGTTCGATCCTCAGCACCACATACCAACAAAGATGTTGTGTCCACCGTGAACTGAAAAATAAATATTAAAAAATCTCTCTCTCTCTCTCTCTCTCTCTCTCTCTCTCTCTCTCTCTCTCTCTCTCTCTCCCTCTCTCTTTAAAAAGAAAGAAAGAAAGAAAGAAAGAAAGAAAGAAAGAAAGAAAGAAAGAAAGAAAGAAAGAAAGAAAGAAAGAAAGAAAGAAAGAGAAAAGAGTAATTAACCGTTATGGTGAAGGGGTGTCAAGGGACAAGGAAATATTTTATAGACTTTCCACATTATTTAGATTTTGAAGTAGAATGGACATTTTTCTAGAAGTATATGAGGCATTGCAATCTTAGAGATTTCCAAGTCAAAAAGCAGTGGAGGATGGAAAGAGAAAAGAAAGAGGAAAAATGATGACTTTGCCTTTGTTTAAATAAAAAATGTGACTAGAAGTTAAAAATCAAAGAATCAAAGAATTCATTATACCTTTAAAGCCTTTCCCCTATATAATTTGAAAGTTGAAAAACATAAGAATTTAATTGCTGAATTAATTTCCTTGTGAAATACCCATTAAATGTCCTTTTTTTTGCACGTAGATGGACACATATAAAGAATCTATTTTCATCATATATTATGCTAAAGAATATTTTAAAAGCCTCAGTTATACAGTTTCTGTCTTTTTTGTTAGTGTAGGTATTGGTCATTTCTTATTCACTCACCAAATCTCAAATAGTATTGATGTCAATAAATTTTTCTTTATTAGTACTATAAAAACAATAGACATAAACAATTGTATTATTGTATCTATATAATACTTTATGCAATATCTTTCTCCACTGTAAGGGTCATTCTAAGAGATAATCAGAAGAAACATTTTCCAGTTCATGGTTAGGCATTAGAACCTTTGTGTAACAGCTTAATAAATATACAACTATCATATTTCTATTCTTACCCACATATTACATGTAAAATATCTCACAAAAGAATAGTCTTGAGAGGCCAAAAAAAGCCTAAGTGTTTTTATATATGTTGTTGATTGCTAATTATGATGACTATAAATATTTTCTATCTTTTTAGGTATTGACCTCCAATTTTCCATTTAAAACTTTTCACATTAACACAACCAATTGTAGAAAATTAGGTAATTGGTAATTAGGCACACATTTATGGTAACCATGTAATGATCTGAAAGCTAATTAAGCATTCAATGGATGCACACTGGCACAAATACTGAGTTGATATAAGTAAACATAATTACAGAATGCAAAATTTGTTGTTAATTGCAAACCCAAAGAACAAATTGAGTTCACATCTTCTAGTGAATTAATGGATTTAGGTATTGGTGAATGTGTCACAATATCACAGAATGAAAGACAACTAACCATACATAAATGTTTCTGGATGACAACAAACGCATAGATTAATCTGTTCTTTATCCTGGAAGAAAATTTAAAACTGGTTTGACCTATGCATCTGACTACAAATTTATAGGACCTGCAGAAAACAGAACACATTAAATATGACCACAATGAATTCCTTATATATAGCTGTTTCTGGCTGCTTTCACTCTAACCTAAAGGTTAATTACCTTGATTTGATTTTTATAAATGGTATACATGTATCAAATTATCATATTCTACCTCATAAATGTGTGAAAATATTATGTCTAAGTAAAGCATAAATAATTTAAACAAAGACCACCTCAGTATTTCAAACACAGAAGTACAAAGCATGACAAATAATACCAAATGCATGATTCATATATTTTCATATAAAATTTTTATTATCACATATTAATATACATATTTATCCCAGTATAATGTTTTTATACATGCATACAATATGAACTGATAAATTCAGTAACCCTTTTTTCTACCTGTCCCTTGAACCCTGGCCAATCTCTAATAATCATTGTTCTTATTTTAATTTCCAAATATGAAAGAACATGCCATAATTATATTTCTTTGTTTTTTTTTCACTTAATCTAATGGTCTCTAATTCTATCCATTTTGCTACACATTACAAAATTACATTCTTTATGACTTAAAAATACTCCATTGTGTGTATATAAAAACTTTTTTATCCATTTTTTTGTCGATGAACATTTAGTATGATTTAATACCATAACTCTTTTGGATAGTACCACAAAAACATGGTTTTGCAGGTAACTTTTTGTTATGCTAATTTAATTTCTTTTGCATTTATATCTAGAGGTGTATCAATGGATCATATGGTGTCTATATCTTAGTTTTTTGAGGAAACTCCTTTTTTTTCTTTATAGTAGCTGAAGAAGTTTATGTTCTCAGAGTGTATAAGAACATCTTTCTACCAAATCCTCACAAATATTTGTTATTGTTTAATTTTTTATGACCATTCAAACATTGTTGATATGATATCTCATGTGGTTTTGATTTGAATTTCCTTGATGTCTAATGATATTTAGCACTTTTAGATACATGTATTGTCCATTTGTATTTCTTCTTTTGAGAAGTCACTATTCAGGTTCTTCATCCATTTAAAAAAAACATGGATACCTGGTTTTTATTAAGATTTTAGCTCGTTGATTATTCTGGATAATAAATCTGTATAAGATCAATAGTTTCCAAATATTTTCTCCCATTCAATAGGTTGTTCATTAATTTGGTTGATGGTTTCCTTTGCAGTCCCATAAGCTTTTTAGGTTGATGTAATCCCATTTGCCATTTAAAAAAAATCTTCTATAGTTTTTGAGTCTTCTTCAGAAAATAATTGACCATACCAATGTTTTGAAGTGCTTTCTCTATGCTTTCTTCTAATAGTTTCAGAACTTCACATCATATACTTAAGATTTTCCTCCCTACTAAGTTGATTTTTTGTACAAAGTCAAACATAGTTGTTAACTATCAATATTTTACATGTAGAAATCCACTTCTCCCAGTACCATTGTTGAAAAGACTGTCCTTTCTCTAAAGTATATTTTTGTTTCCTTTGTCAAGAATGAATTAGGTATAGATATGTATGTAGGAGTTATTACATAACTACTTTGAATCAACTACAGCCTATACCACAAATGTGTGAACTACTATGGTGTCCCACTATGTAGGTTCATTTTGTGGATCTGTGTTCTGTTCCATTGGTCTTTATATCTGTTTTTATGAAATACTACACAGTTTTAGTGACTATGACTCTGTAATATGTCTTGAAATATTAATTGTGATGCATCCATTTTTTGTCTTTTTACTCACGATTGTTTTCATTATTTAGTGCTTTTGTGCTTCCATATGAATTTTAGAATCGTTTTCTCTAGTTCTGTGAAAAATGTTATGGGGATTTTATGGTGATTGCATTTAATTTATGGATTGCTGTAGGAAGTATAGATATTTTAACAATATAAATAGGAACTCTTTCCATGTTTTGTATATTTTTCAATTAATTTCATTAACACTTTGAATTTTTCATTTTAGAGGTCTTTCACTTTTTTATGTTTATCCATAGATACTTCATTTATTTGTATAACTACTGTGAATGGAATTGCTTTTATGATTTCTTTCCCTTCACAATTATTATTGGTATATAAAAAACTACTGATTTTTTCATTTTAATTTTATGTACTGTGTTAAATTACAGTACATGTGAATAATTTATATACTGTATTAAATTATACACTTTATTTGAATTATGTTTATCTTTTCTCATAGTGTTTTGGTTGAGTCTTCACTTTTTTTCTATGTATAGAATCATCTCATCATCATACACATAACTTTGCTTCCTCCTTTTCTATTCATTAATATATTTTTATCTTGCTTTACTTGGAGCCTATTGTTAGAGTTATTATGTTTTCTTTCAAGCATTATATTAATATGCCTTTTCTTGTGTTCTTACCTTGCCATTTAACTTATGGATGAGGTATCTCTACTGCTTTTGGGGGTGGGCTCCTTAGTAACTGGCTTTTTCTTGAACATTTGTTTTGTATAGTATGTTTTTTTTCAATGTTGGCTTTGATTCTGGTTTGGCACTAATGCAGAGTCTCCCTGTAGTTCCTTTGGCAAATATTGTGTTTGCACTCAGAGAATACTTGTATAATCAGATACACCTGCTGTATTTGTTGGCCTTAAGGGTAGGGACACCATAGTAGTTCACACATTTGTGATGTAGGCTATAGTTGGTTCAAAGTAGTTATGTAATTACTTCTACAGTGTGGACTCCTACAGTGGTGGTCATTAATAGAAAATGGGGGCTTCCTCAGGAACCATTGATGCTAAGTTTGCTACTAGCAAGAGACTCTGTTTCAGGTACCACCATGGCAAATGGTCTTAAGCACTTGTCTTCTCAACAATCAAAGGTATAGTTGCAGACACTAAATGGGGAAAAGCAGTGGCAGGAACTACACCACTCTGTCAATGTTTCTCATTTCAAGTCCTGAGAGAGGAGATGCTTTGAGACAAAGCATGGCGGTGACCAGTGGTAGTAGCAATGTAGATTTGGTAGCATCAGGAACTATGCATTTGTTTCTTCTGCCTTGGTGGTAAAGTCTGCCTAGTAATAGAACTTTTGGCAGACCCATGCTATGTCTTACATGGCTCTTCTGTATCCATGTATGCATGGTTGGGGAAGATTAAACATATGGAGTTTCTCAGAGATGCCTTAGTACATTCCTCTGGGCAGTGTAAGAGCAGAACCATGGTGTTCTTTTCCCACCTTGTCAATAGCAGGTGCCTGAGTACAGTGTGGGGAAGAGGGTTCATGGGAACCATATGTGTTCTTGCCTTTGGTCCTAGCACTTACAAACTCAGCATGTGGCTGGCCATATCTATTGTCTCAAAGAGTAAATGACCTTATCTTCTGGTTCATAAAAGTGGCATATCCTATTCTGCTCTGTATGGTAATTCCCTTACTCTAAAATGCAGGATCCCCAGTGGGCTTAGGTCATATTTGTTCTGCTTGGTCATATGTAGTTTGTGAATCAGCTATTCCCCATACCAATGCAGAGGAATATCTGCAGCATTCCAGAGATGGGATTATGCAAGGATTTCTAATCCCTGGAGTAGTCCAAATTCAAATAATAGCTAATTTCTCACAATGGTTCTTGGCTAAATCATATTGTGTGTTCACTGGGATATGATGTGAGATTCATTTTCAAAACAAGGCTAGTTTTCAGATCTCAAATAACTTATGTCAGATGGCCATAAGCCTGTTAGGATTCTGAAACTTCCCACTAGCAATAAATGCCAGCATCTGTAATAATATAATTTTTTGTGAGTGACTCTCTTTTTAACACTCAGGCCTGCACATGGGAAGCTGGGATGGCACATGCCATGCTATTATATTTTTCTTATCATGCTACTGTACCAGGTCTGCAAACATAACCAGGTTCTAGTCTTCTCTTGTTAATTTCCAGTGCTCCATTATAGTCATTCACCTCAAAAATGCAGCTATCAGACTATTAATTTGGTTCTTACTCTTACAAGTGGAGGTGAGCACTGGTTCTCTATTCAGTCAACTTGAATCTCTCTTCCCAGTATACTAACAGAAAACCCATATACTAAAAAGGTTTAAGAGTCATATAAAACCAACTGCATGGCATCTACATTGTTTTTATCAATACTAAAATGTATACTGAAACATGTGTGGGGATGTGCTGAGAGAAAAAGAGTAAGAATGAGATATTGGAAATTTGAACATTGACTGGATATTTGATGATATGAAGAAAATATTTTTAGTTTTTATGTGTAATAATGTCATTGCATTTATAAGTTTTCTTGAAGACTAGTCATTGTTTCGTAATCATTTTTAATGAAAATTATTATAGAGTTGCAAAATGTTGCTAAACCATTAGATAAAGTTTCCCTGTAAAACGGTCATTGTTTCACTCACTTATCATAAATAATTGTAATAAATGCTTAAAATCAGGAAATTGGATTAATACAGATGCCAACTTTATTCTGATATCATTAGTTTTACATGTACTCATGGTGTGCAAATGCCTGTTTTTATGTTTATTTATTTCTATCAAATTTCATCAAATGTAGATTCTATGATCACAAGGTCAGTAGCATACAGAATAGTTCTAATACCTCAAGGATCTATTCAGCTCTTTTATAACTCTAGCCACCTTCATTGTTTCTCTATTGTTTCACTTATTTTTAACATCTGTCAAGAAAAAATATGCTTTCCATCTCCATAATTTTATAAATTTAATATGTATATATAATAAATAAAAATTTGCTACTAGAATATTTACTCAGTATAATTCACTCAAGATTCTTTCAAGTTGTGTGTATCAACAACTTACTCAATTTTACTGCTGAGTAGCATTTCATGTACCACAATTCATTTAATAATTTGTCCAGATGTGGGGGAAAAGGTACACTCATACATGTCAATGGAAACATACATTAATAAAACCACTCCACAAAGCAGTATGGAGATTCCTCTAAGAAATCTAGGAATGGAGGCACCATATGAGTCAACTGTACCAAATCCTCGGGCATTTATCCAAAAGAACTAAAATTAGCATGGCAGCACAATTCACAATAGCCAAATTATGACATCAGTCTAGATGTCCTGCCATAGACTAATAGATTTACACACACACAAACACACACACAAACACACACAGTAGGCAGTTTTACTCAGCCATAAAGAAGAATGAAATTATGGCATTGGCTGAAAAGTGGATGGAATTGGAGAACATTATTTTAAGTGAAATAAGCCATATTCAGAAAATCAAAATCATTTGTCAAAATTCTTTTTTCTTATATGTGGAAGCTAGAACAAAATAAGGGAAAGAAGGGAGGATGATATATCACAAAGATACAGAAAAATTCAGTGCAGCAGAAGTGAGATCAAGAGGGAGGGAGTAGGAAAGGGAAATAGGAGGAAATGTGGAATGAATTTAACAATTCATTTTACATTATGTGCATATGTAATATACCACAGGGAATTTCATCAATATATGTGTGTGGAAAGCACCCATTAAGGAATGATAAATGGATGAGCAAGGGGAAGATTAGTGGAGTGGAGGTGAGGTGGGAGGGGGAGAAACAAGGACTGAAATGGAGTAGGGCAGATACCATACCTGTTATTATTTTGTTGGGATGAATCCAGCTACTATGTATAACTACAATGCTTTTGATAATTTCCCCCTGAAAACATATGGATTGTTTGCATTTTTTGAGTCTTATAAATAAACTGCCATAAATATTAATATGAAGTTTTTTGTGTAATTGCCAATTTTAATTTCTCTGATAAAAGTCAAGAGTATAATTGCTGAATTATATGGGAGTTGTATGTTCAGTTTTAAAAGTAACTGCTTAGTGGTTTTCAAACAATCTGTCAGTAACATTATACATTTCCAATGTACAAATGTTTCAGTTTTTCTATATATTTAAAAACATTTAGAGTTGTGCTATATTTTGTATCTGGCTTTCAGAATGGTATATAGTGATACCTTATTGTGGTTTTAATTTGAATGATTCTGATGGCTAATGATGTTGATCATCTTTTATGTGCTTGATTTTCCATCTTTATATTCTCTATTTTGAAATGTCTGTTTAAGTCTTTTGTCCATTTTCTAATTAAATAATTTGATTATATTTTTAATATTATAATATGAGAATCCTTTTTTATCCTAGATACAAGTTTATATATATATATATATATATATATATATATATATATATTGCACAAATATTTTCTACTTGCCTGTAAACTTTACTTTACTTTTCAGTTATCATTTTTTTTTCTCAAAGCAAATGTTTTGAATTTTGGTAAAGTTTAATTTTTTTATTATTATTATTAATTTTGTGGTTTGTACTTTCATTGTGAAGATATTTAGGACACATTTCTCTCAAATATGGCAACTTTGGCATCTTGGACAGTAGCAGAAGCAGAAAGGGCACTGTTATCTCTCCCCACTCTTCTTCTTTCAAGCATAACATACTCCAAAAAGAGGTTCTTTCGCATACCCAGATGTCGTGACCCCTCGCCAGCAAGGAAGACACGACTCAGGAATCTTCTCTCAGCAGTTTATTCAGGCCTTTACTCAGACATGTCTTCAAGCATTCTCTCTCCGCTCACGCCTCCCACACTTAATAAAGCACACCAAGCTCCAATGCAAAGCCGCCACATGGACCTTTCTCATAGGGTGTTAAACAATGACGCGCCAACTCTCCCTAATAAGGAGTTGTTTGTTGCAATCCACGGCGGAAGCCGGCGCCATCTTGTAATGGCGACCACTGTCTGCTGAAACGGCTCACCACACCCAGAGGGGAAAAAAAATCTGTATCTCTGAAGATACTTTACCAGTTATCTTGATATCCCTAACTTCAATCAAATTGACACTCCAAATAAATCATCAGTAGTACATTCTTTTTCAACCTGGAATTATATGCATCTCAATAAAGCACAATCAATCTCCATATAATAACAGAGTTATAGTTTCACCTATTAGAATATAACTAATAGAGAAGAATATGAATAAATAGGCTTTTATGTATTACCCTAAGTATATTACCAATAAGCCATCCTTTTTCTGTTCTCTAATTATATTTATCTGCAAATATCTACTCTTAATAATACTTAAAAATAAAAATACACATTTACTTGTCTCTAGGATGTCATTTCATTGTGAATTTCTCTACATTATGTAAAACTTGCATTAAATACATTTGTATAGTTTTCTCTTAATATCCCATTTTTTTAACTTGTGGGGTAAACATGAACCTCCTAATCTCTTTTCTGACCTCCTAATAGGTCATAAAAAGAGTTATCCTCTCTCCTATGGGTGTCATGTCTATGCAAAATTGACTAACCCTGAGTTTCAAATCTTTCATTCTCTAATTTTTTTTGAAATGTATTCTAGCATTACCTTTAGATTTATGATGTATGTTAAATTAATTTGTGTGAAGTATGTGAGGCCCAAGTCAATATTAATTTTCTCTGCATATCAGTGTTCAATATATTTCAGCACTATTCTTGAAATGAAAATCATTTCTTCATGGAATAATATTTATGCCTATATCAGATATCAGTTGTGAGTTTTTTGAAAGACTGTTATTGTACCAAAATTTTATTTCATTTTTCTAACTGTCTATGCCTCTGAAAATACCAAATTGTTTATATTACTGTGACTATCTGCTCTTTAGTTAGCTTTGTTACTAAGGTGACCAAAAGTCCCGACAAGAACTATTTTAGGAGGGGAACACTGATTTAAGGTATTGCAGTTTCAGAGTTCTCAGTACATTGATGACCAAGTCCATTTCTCAGGGCCTGGGATGAGGCAGAACATAATAGCAGAAGATGGTGGTGGAGGAAAGCAGCTAGAAGCATGGCACCAAAAAGCAAAGAGAGACTTCACTTGCCAGATAAAAAATATACACTATAAAGACATGGCTCTCAATGTCTCATCTCCTCCAGCCATATCCTACCTGCCTTCAGTTACCACTCAATTAATTTGTATCAGGGGATATATTCACTGATTACATTAACGCCATCATTTTACCTCTAAATCATCTTGCATTATCTCACTCATGAGTTTATGGAGTACACCACTTATCCAAAGCATAACATCCCACCTCTGGTCCCCCAAAGCTCATAGAATGCAAAATACATTGAGTTAATTTCCAATCATTCCCATAGTCTTAACAGTCTAAAAAATTGAAAGCAAGTTATATGTATCCAATATATAAAGTGTTAGAGTAAACATCTCCTTTCAGAAAAATAAGGGTATAGAAATAAGGGATGGGACCAAAGAAAGATCAGATTCCAGCTTGGCAAACAAGTTCTATAGTTTCATGTTCAGCATCTGGAGTACATGATATCATGATATTCTTCCCAAAGAATTGTATAGCTCCCTCCACTCCCATAGCTTGCAGCCCATATGACCTCTCTCACGGTTTGTCTCTGATAGATTCCTGCATTTTCTTCAGCAGATGTTCATGATACTTGCATTATTTAATCTCAGGGGTCTCCACTGCAGATTTGGCTTCCTCCTCACATCTTCACTTATTGCCCTATAAAAAATGGACTGCCCACTGGGATTCTGACCCTGGGGCACTTTTCCTGGCCTCCCATGCCTTCTTGTAAAATCTTGGTTGGAAGTCTCCATGATCTCTGAACTTCAGAATTCTGCAGTCCTGAAGAATCAGCACCAAATGGTTACCACCAAGATCTTCTGCTATCTTGGGCAGTAGCCAAGCCTCTAGGTACCTGGTTCCAGAAGCTTCTGAGTAAATGAGTGGCTGAGAATGGTGAAACAACTTCCTAAGTCGCCCTGTGCAAGCATGGTGTCACACTTGTCTCTTCTGAAAGGAATTTTTTTTGGGGGTAATAGGGATTGAACTTAGGGGCTCTTGGCCACTGGGCTACATCCCCAGCCCTATTTTGTATTTTATTTAGAGACAGGGTCTCACTGGTTGCTTAGTGCCTCACTTTTGCTGAGGTTGGCTTTGAACTCGTGATCCACTTTTGTAAGCCTCAGGAGGAACTGGGATTACAGGTGTATGCCACTGTGCAGGCTTCTCAAAGGAATTTTTGCTTTTGCTCCTTTGAGCCTCAGATGACAGCTGTCTTGCTAAATTTTGAGATGCCCTCAATCCATCTTTCTTATTGTCTCTGGGCAAAAGAATTTCTTTAGTGGAAGTAAACCCTTTCACAATCACACATTCCTTAGCAACAGTATTACTTCCACTTTTCAAGTCCAAGTTTTTTAAATCTTTCTTCTCTGCTTTGTGTTTCTGAGTATCACAATAAATGTGGCTAAAAGCTGCCAGCAATGTTCATGCTACTGCCTAAATACTATGCTGCTAAGAAATTTCTTCTGCCCCATTAAGAAGTTCATCACTTTTAAAATCAGCCTCACAGAAAGTCTCTGGACATGTACAAAATGTAGAAATTTCTTAGTTAGAAGGTAACAATAAAATCTTCTAGTACAATAACCAATAATGTGCTTCTTTTCCTCTGCAACCTCTTAAGCTCTGTCTTTATTGTGTGTAATCCCATTGGCATGTTGGTCTTTTGAGCTCCCACCAGAAACACTCATTAAGCTCTTATTACAACAATATGAAACTTTTCCAGCTTACTAAACTTTCCAAAATTTCTCTCATAAATTCCCCAAATCTCCCAAAACTTCAGAACCACCTGATCAGGTTAGTCACAGCAATGACCCTGCTTCTTGGTACCAATTTCTGGTTTAGTCAGTTTTTTTTTCTGTGTCCAAAAGATCTGAAAATAACAATTTTAGAGGGGCTGTGGTAGTGGCTCAGTGGTAGAGTGCTTGCCTAGCCTGTGTGATGTACTAGGTGTGATCCTCAGCACCACATAAAAATAAATAAAAATGTTATGTCCATCTACAATTAATTTTTAAAAGAAGAATTATTGTATAGCTCAGTTGGTAGAATGCTTGCACAAGGACCTGGGTTCAATCCCCAGTACCATCAAAAAAGATGAAGAAGATGAAGAAGAAGAAGGAGGAGGAGGAGGAGGAGGAGGAGGAGGAGGAGGAGGAGGAGGAGGAGGAGGAGAGTAACAACAACAACAACAATTTTAGAGGAAGAAAAGTTTATTTGGGGGTCTCACAGTTTCAAAGTTCTCAGTCCCTAGTATGGTGGAATCTATTCCTCAGGGCCTTGGATAAAGTAGAACAATATGGCTGAAGAGTGTGGCAGAGGAGAACAGCTGGGAACATGACACAAGGAAGCCAAGAGGCTCCACTTGCCAGATACAAAATACATACCCCAAAGTATAAACCCAAAGACCTATCATTTTCAGTCACCCCTTATTTGCCTTCAGTTACCACTCTGTCAAAGGATAAATTCACTGATTGGGTTAAGACTTTCATAATCCAATCATTTAATCTCTAAACCCTTTGGTGTTCTCTCACACATGATCTTTTGGGAGATATCAGATACTAAATTATAAAATATATATATAATCTTAATCACAGGTGGTGTGATTGCTTCCATTTTTCTGTTTTTTAAATTATTCTGCTACTTTGCTTTTTCACATAGATTCTAAAATCAATATATCTGTATTGCTAAAAAATAAATAAAACTGATAAACCCTTAGCCACACTAATGAAGAGAAAGAGAGAAAACTCAAATTACTAAAATTCATAATGAAAATGGAAATATTACAAGGGACACTACTGAAATACAGAAGAGTGTTAGAAGCTATTTTTCAAAATGTATACTCCAATAAAATAGAAAATCCTGAAGACATCAAAAAATTTTTACCCAAACTGAATCAGAAGGACATAAACAATTTTAATAGGTCAATTTCAAGCAATGCAAGAGAAGATTCCATCAAAAGCCTACCAATCAAGAAAGGACCAGGACCAGACAGAATCTCAGATAAATCCTATGATCATGAAAGAAGAATTAACAAAATAATTCTAAAATCATTCCATAAAAAGAAAAAGAGGAAATACTTTTAAACTCATTCTTTGAGGTTAGTTCCACCCTGCTAAAATAACTAGACAAAGACCACATCAAGGAAAGAAAACTTCATACCAATAACCTGAATGAACATAGATGCGAAAAAATATCAATACAATTCTGGTAAATTGCGTATAAAAACCTATTAAAAAAGATAGTGCACCATGAGCAAGTGGTGTTCATCCCAGGGATGCAAGGTTTGTTCAATATATGAAAATCAATAAACATAGTTCAATAAACTTAAAGATAAGAATTATATGATCATATCGATAAATGCACAAAAAGCATTTAAAAAAATACAGCAGCCCTGAAAGTTCAAAACACGAGAAAAGCTAGGGATAGTAGGAATATACTTCAACATTGTAAAAACTAAATTTGCTAATCCCAAGGCCAACATCATTGTAACTGCAGAAAAATTGAAAGCATTCCCTCTAAAAACTGGTACAAGACAAGGATGATGTCTTTCTCCATATTTATTCAACATTGTCCTTGAAACTTCAGCTAGTACAATTAGATGAAAGAAATTAAAGGAATACAAATAGGAAAATAAGAACTCAAACTATCACTATTTGCTGAGAATAAGATTCTATATTTAGAAGACCTAAAAAATTCACCAGAAAATTTCTAGAATTGACAAATGAGTTCAGCAAAATAGCAGGATATAAAATCAACAACCACAAATCAAATGCATTCCTATACATAAGTGATTAATCCACTGAAAGAGAAATTAGGAAAACTACCACATTCACAATAGCCTCAAAAAAAAAAAAAACTTGGGAATCAATCTAACAAAAGAGGTGAAAAATCTACACAATGAAAACTAGAGAACACTAAAGAAAGAAATTAAAAAGGAACTTAGAAGATGGAAAGATCTCCCATGCTCTTGGATATGCAGAATTAATTAATATTTTCAAAATGAGCCTACTAACAAAAGCATTATTCAGATTCAAAGCAATTCTTTTTCAAATCCCAATGATTCTTCATAGAACTAGAAAAAGCAATCAATAAATTTATTTGGAAAAATAAGAGATCCAGAATAGACAAAGCAATCTTTTGCAAGAAGAGTGAAGCAGGAGGCATCACAATACCAGATCTTAAAGTATACTACAGAGTCAGAGTAACAAAAACAACATGGTACTGTCACCAAAATAGACACATAGACGAATGTTGCTGAATAGAAGACATAAAACCAAACTTATAAACACATCTCATACTAGATAATGGCAAACATTCATTAAAGAGGAGATATCTTTTTCAACAAATGGTGCTGGGAAAGCTGGAAATACACATGTAGCAAAATGAAATTAAACCCCTATCTCACTCTGCATGAAACTCAATTCAAAATGGATCAACAACTTAGGTACCAGAACAGAGCCCCTGCACCTAATAGAAGAAAAAGTTGGCCCAAATCTTCATCATGTCAGTTTAGGAACTGACTTCCTTAACAAGACTCCTATCATGCAAGCAGTGAAATAAAAAAAAGCAATAAATAGAATGGATCCAAATTAAAAAAGCTTATCCTCAGCAAAGAAAACAATCAAGAACATGAGGAGAGAGCCTACAGAATGGGAGAAAATCCTTACCACATCTACCTCAGATAGAGCATTAGTCTTCAGTATATATAAAGAATTAAAAATAAAACTTAACTCCAAAAAAAAACCCAATCAACAAATGGGCAAAGTAATTAAACAGGCATGTCAGAAGAAGAAATACAAATGGCAAACAAATATATTAAAAAATATTCAACATCTCTATCAATTAGAAGAAATGCAAATTAAAATCATACTGAGATTCAATTTTACTCCAGTCAGAATGGAAATTAGTAAGACTACAACTAAAAATAAATGTTGGCAATGTTGTGGGGGGAAAAGGTACACTCATACATTGCTGGTTGTACTACAAATTGGTGCAAACACTCTAAAAGCAGAATGGAGATTCCTCAGAAAACTTGGAATGGAGTCACCATTTGACTCAGCTATCCCAGTCCTGATTTTATAACTAAAGGATTTAAATCAACATACTACAGTGACACATCCACATCAATGTTTAAAGCAGTTCCACTCATATTAGCTAAACTAATTTGGTGCCCTTCAACAGATGAATGGATAAAGAAAATGTCACATACACAAACACCCTGTATATGTATATATGTGTGTGTGTGTGTGTGTGTGTGTATATGTATATATGAATTATATTATATACATATATAATTATATACATGTATAATTATATACATATATAATTCATATATATATTAATTATATATAAATTCATACACACACACACACAACATGGAATACTACTCAGCCTTAAGGAAGAATGAAATTATGACATTTGCTGATAAATTGATGAAGGTGGAAATCATCATGCTAAGCAAAATAAGCCAATCCAAAAAACCAAAAGCCTGATTTTGTCTGCATATGGATGCTAATTCATAATATGGGAGTGGGGGCAGTGAAGGATAGAGTTGCTTTGGATTAGGCAGAGCTATTGAAAGGAGGGGAGGTGCTATTGTGGTAGAATGAATAGTAGAATGAAACAGACATTATTACCCCTTGTGCATATGTCTACATGATTGGTGTTATTCTACAACAGATATAACCAGAAAAGTGAGAAGTTATCCTCCCTTTATGTATGATGTATCAAATTGCATTCTACTGCTATGTATAACTAATTAGATCAAATAAAAAAAAACTAATGTGGAAATCTCATGCTAATTTTAGACCCCATTCCTTTAACTTGTCATATGATCATAATTGGTGTTTATAACTTCCTTCTTCAGCTGCATATTCTGTATTCCGTTTGCCTTCAGCTAGTACTTCAGCCGGTCTTTATTCTTCATATGGAGGGCTCATTCAAGTCATTATTTCTGAAGTGTCTGAGCCATTTGTAATTGTGTCCGGATTGTTATTCTAATTTCTAATTGACATAATCACACCCCATGTCACCCTATTTTATCATATATATGCCAGACATATCTTTCTTATCTCCACTAGAAAGTAGAAATCTAATTTCCATTTAGTAGTCAGGATCAACCACTTTCAGTCAGCACTATTACTCCCCTCTTAGCCTGCTGACCCAGATGCAAGAAGGCATTTTGTGCCTTGGTGATAATCTTGAGTTAATGTCTAAAAAATATTTATTGTGTTTTATTTATCCCTCTGAGACTGAGACCTCCAGGCAAGCAGAACATAAAGTAATTGGAACAGGAAGCTAACATTTTCCTAGTGTGACCCTAGGAATAATGGTGTGAGATCATAACTATTTCCACCCCTTGATTCCTTGACCCATGAATGTTGGCTATAAAGAGAATAACTATCATATTTATTTATCAGTTTATTCAAAGTATTTGGGCCTGGCTGATATATAACAAGGGTTATATTTATCTTACAATTTTGAAGGATGACTGTCCAAACAGCATGGCAATAGTTTTGGTAAAGCCATTTCTGCCAGTATCAGAATATTGACTAGGTGCTAGTGTTCCTGTGTCTTCAAAAAGCCATTCCATCATTCTATAAAACCAGACACCTTAGGATGATGATGGTGAAAATGATAAGATCAATACATTCTATAAGTAGGAGTCCATTGGTATACTTTTTTTTGTCTATAACGTGAGTTCCTTCATCAAAAGCAATGCTAAATGAAATATCATGACAGTGGATAAGATATACTGTAATTACACACATGGTAGTAATGATAGATGCATTAATACAGAAAAGGATAATTCATATACCAAGTAAATATCTACTCCAATAAGAATAAAATATTTCCCATTTCATAATGGAAATCATCTATTTTAATTATCCCTTAGGTAACTTCTGATAACACCAGAGAATAATCCCATATTAGGATTAAGCGATGGTCTCTGCTGCTGGTAAATCAGGCACTCATCTGTGCCTGGCACAATACTATAGCCAAACTAAGGCCACATTTGGTGAGTTAAATCTGCACTGTGAAGTCCATTTATGGGATCCATCTCTCCAACATGTGTATTCATGAAGCAATTCGGTGATTACATAGGTGACTGGGTAAAGAAGCTGATTGTTACTCACAGAATGGATCACCTATTTATTACATTATTAAATGTCTCTTCTGCTGAGGTCATTTTTTATGAATATTTATATTCAACACAAATGTCTTCATATCCCTTGGCCATTCAAAGATGGCTATCTGCCTAACTCTTTCCAAACTTTTTGTGAATAATTTTTCTATTATTTCCTGTCCAAATCTTGGCCTTCCAGACAAACTATCTGGTTTTGCCTATGAGAAAGGTATTCAGTTCCTATTAAAGTACTGACAGTACCAGGCCTGGTGGCACATGCCTGTAATCCCAACAACTCAGGAGGCTGAGGCAGGAAGATTGAAAGTTCAAGGATAGCCCCAGCAAGATTCTAAGCAACTTAGTGAGACCTTTTCTCAAAATTAAAAAAAATAATAATAAGAAATAAAACGGGCTAGTGATGCAGCTCAGGGGTAAAATACCTCTGGATTCAATCTCTAGTACAAGAAATAAAGCTTTGACAGCAAGCAATGTTTTCCTAGCTACTTGTGTATTACTTAATCCAGTTCATATGATACCTAAAATCCAGTTTATATGATATCTCAGTATGGATTGATTTTCATTTCTCATTCAACTTCATAAAATGGTTTTCAATTAAATCATGGATGTTTCAGGTGTTTTATTAGTAGACTCTGGATTCAATTTAAATGTTATACTTTTGAAACTAAGCATATTGTATATTTATAGAGAAAAACCTTTGCCTAACTTGTGGGCTGTTGTTCCAGTGTAACTTTAGTTTTCATAGTCCTTGAGGTTGTATTTGGGTCTTCTTCATTTATGTACTATTCAGAGCCCACTGAAAATGTGGGTGAAATCCAAAATTGTAATTATTTAATCAAACTTTTGGCATTTTAAATCTGGTGAATTTCACATCTGGGTCTTTAAGGGGTTTCCTCAGATCTTCTCATTCTGGTTTTCAATATCTCTTTTCTCCAGGGTCCTCTTCCATCTCATTGTCCTCTCACTCTGTCATTTGGAAGTCAGAGGTATTTCCTTCCAGTGCTAGTGTGGCATGGGAATCCAGTCTCTGCAGATTGCCCTCAATGAAAAAAGGGTATTTAGAAATTGAAATCTTATCTGAGTCATCTGCTTCTTCAGTTGGGGGCCACAAATGGAACTCCTTTTTTTTTTTTTTTTTTTTTGGTCTCAACAGGCTCATTTCAGTTGGAAAATAAATCAATTACTTAGGCCTTCCTATGCTTTTGCTGGGAAAGATGTGGAAGTTGGGTTTCTTTATTTATTCCTTTTTGATATTGTTAATAGAAAAAGATCTTGCTTTCCCTGTCCTACCTGATGAAGAATCTTTGTCTTTTAAAGGTATATATTGAAGTGTCTACAGAGAGTATGATTAAAACATCTAGGATTTGTTTTAAAAATCAGTGCCCACCTAGGTGTGGAGGCACACACCTGTAATCCAAGCAGTTCAGAAGCTGAGACAGAAGGATCACAAATTCAAAGCCAGCCTTAGCAAATGTGAAGCACTAAGCAATTCAGTGAGACCCTGTCTCTAAATAAAATACAAAATAGGGCTGGGAATGTGGCTCAGTGGTCCAGTGCCCCTGAATTCAATCCCCAAAAAAAGAAAAGAAAAAATAAAATAAAGTAAAAAACACTGCCCAGTTTATAAGAAATAAGATTGAGGAAGAACAGATAATTGTTGAGAATAAAGAATGAATATACAGATGTCTTTCATGTGATTCTATTTTTGTATATGTGTACATACATGAATTTTTATAAAAGCAAATGTTTTTAAAAAGTCATTAGATTAAAATTTTGATTTGATAGCTATTTGATTGTTTTAAATTACAGGCTAACATAGGAATAACTATCTGGATGGATTAATTATTGATTATACTAAGATCATTTTTTCAGAATAAAAATTTCACTCTGATGACAAAAATAACAATTAATTCTTATCACATAGAATATATATATATATATATATATATAATTTTGATGTTATAAAGAAAAAACCTCAAACTAATTTGTTTTCACTGTAATCTCACAACATTTTTCTGATACCTGGTGTATGGGTTTCTAAGACAACCACCAAGCAAGCAATGTTGCAGCAGCAGGCACCAGTTAGGTGTCCTCTAATTAATCCAATTCTGACATTATCAACCTGAAAATACCATGAGATCCAACGTGTTGAGGGATCAGACCTTAAGACATCTTTCCTTCAAATGTCAATTCTAATCCCTGATTTTTTTTAACATCTAATTGGCTGCTTATAAATTGATATAAAATATGGTCATAAAACCCATCTAGGATTCATTTATTTTCGTAAATCTGCTCACAGGATTGAGGGAAATAACTCAGTTTCTTTTAAAGGCCATTACAAAGAATAAGAACACATATTAGATAAAGTCATTAGCCAAAGTATGTGAGAAGAGTTGGAGCTTCCATGCTCTCTGTAGGTGCTCTACCCTCCAGGAAACTGCACATGTTCAGCTATTTAGAAGCTCTTTAAAGCTTGTCCTTTTGGAATTTTATAGAAGTTTCATTATGCAGACATGATTGATTAACTATGGGCCATCAGCAAACAAATTAACGTTTAGCTTCTCCTCTCTCTGCAGGTGGAGGATTTGAATTAAAAATCTCAATCCTTTGAGCACATAGAAATTCTTTCTAGTGAACAGCTTCCATTTTTAAGCTAGCCAGGGGCTTCTGGTCATGAATAAACTTATTAATATAAAATGCACTTATTACTTTGAAGATTCCTATGATTTTTTTTGGAGACCTATGCTAAAAAAAGTGAATAAAGATCAAATACTTCACAATATCACATCATAGACACTAGATGGGACTTATTTCTAAACTTCTCCAACCAATAATTTATGAATTTGAAGAAATTGTCACTGGAAGGAGTCCAAGGAGTTCCCAGTAAAGGTGCACTCTACTCAGGACAAGTGGGATTCTTGACAAATTTTCAGATATGAATTTAAGGAAATATCATTTAGAAATATAGAAATGTACACAATAAGTTAAGGGTTATGCTTTCAAGGGAGAATGTGAGACATTTCAAGAATGGACTATGTTTGGGGGTCCTCAGTCTCTATTAAAGGAAACTTGGTCATGGAAAGGTATGTGAAAATGATGTGAGTTTGGTGATCACAAGATGATTTTTGGTGGTCTAGCATTTCTCAGGATCATGACATGGTCTCTACTATATAATCAGTATATAAAATTTAAAAGTACCCTGTTTTACAGGGTTCTTAGAATATCATAAATCCCTTTGCTTGATCTGTTTATTACATAAACTAATTGAGAGTGTATAAAGTAACCTTTATAAGTGAGTGAATGTGTGATAACTAAGATTTGCAGATTTACCAGAAATTTGGAAGTGGAAGATCTTGGAGTAAACTGACTTGGGGAATAATAGGCCTGGGAGTGAGAACTGGTTTGGAGAGAAAAGACAGGAGAAACTGAAGCACAATGCTCTTATATTAAAGTTAGATTTTCCTTATCCTTTCTTATGTCTTACTACTTACCTTTTATTTATTAAATTCTACCTCACTATGGCTACATGAGTAAGTATATTAAATCACAAATGTATTACCTCACAGTTCTGTAGATCATACATATAACATGATCTCATCAAGCTAACATACACATGTTAACAAGGCTGTATTCCTTACTCAAGATTCCAGGGAGGACTCTACTTTCAGGATCATAATACTGTTTACAGGATATTATTTTCCATGTAGTATAGGACTTTGGTACCTGTTACCTTTCCAGATGCCACATTTGGATCACTGTAAGCTTTAGAGGTTACTCACATTCCTTAGATTCCTTTCTTCATCATCAAAATCAATGTTGTGCCAGTTGAGGTGGCATACAACTATAATCCCAGTAGCTCCAGGGCTGAAGCAAGAGGTTCACAAATTCAAGGTCAGATTCAGCAACTTGGAGGCTCTAGTCAAATTAGTGAAACTCTGACTCAAAATAAAATCAATCAATAAAAATAAATTTTAAAAAGAGATATGGATTATAGCTCACTGGTAGAATACCCATGGGTTCTAGTACAAAAAGAAAGAAAGAAAGAAAGAAAGAAAGAAAGAAAGAAAGAAAGAAAGAAAGAAAGAAAGAAAGAAAGAAAGAAAGAAAGAAAGAAAATAAATCAATGTCGCGCACAAATTTTTTTCTCAACCATGATTTTCTTTACTTTTAGAGACCCTTAGATTTAAAATAGGACTCCTCTAACATTGCTATCTCAGCATGGTGAATATAATGACATCTGCAAAGACATTTTTCCATGTAAATTAATATAATCACATATTCCATGGATTAACACATGGAAGTCTTCAGGTGGGCATTATTTTGTCTACCACATAAAATAAATTAATGCTTATTAAACATCAAAATTGTGCACAGCATTGTGTTAGATATTTTCTACAATTTTATCTCCTACAGGAAACTTGTAAAATATATATTATTTTTTATACTTTAAAGATGAGGAAAATTAGATTTATAAAACAGCTATCTTCTATTTCCTTGTTCTTCTTCTTATTAATTAGATTTTAAAATTAATACATTATACTTCTATGTAAAGGTTAAATTCATGGTGATATATTCATACATCAACATAATTTAATTTTGACAATTTTATTAGAAAGGGGAGCAAGTGAAGGGAGGAGAAGAGAGAAAGAGGTAATACTGGGGATTGAAATGGAGCTAATTATATGTATTTGTCAAATGAATGATGCAATAATATTGAACTATAATACACTAATAAATATTAATACATATTTAAAATTTTTTTAAATATTATCTTTCTTAAGCCCACAAAATTAATAACAGTTCAGGGTTTTAATTACTTGAGTAACCATGAATTTATTCTTATACAACTATCTTTCTTTTTTGTTGTTGTTGTTGTAGAGAATTTTATTTGCAGAAAACACAGGATTCCAAATGAAGTCTATCAGCAGAAGAGACTTCTTGGCAGGATCCCCTTTTCCAGGCAGCTACCTCAAAAATCGACTTACACATTTTAATTAACACTCAGCATACTTTGCAGAGAGAAGCAGGAGAATGCAGCCCAGTTACGTGCTCTCCTTGGCAACCACACGGGGTTGGCGGTGTTTCACGCGCTGATATTTTTTATGGGTACTTCCTTGCACTTCTGTGTTCCTCCTTGTAAAGGGTGGTGAGCCTTCCTGGCACCGACTCTGCTCTATTTGATTTAAGAGGCATCAAATTTTATAATTGATCCTCAGGTTGGTTCTGTGATTCTGTTTTTAAGACACCTCTTATATATTTGTTGCGCTGGTCTTGATTTGCATATTTTAGAAAATGGGTTATTTTAAAAGAAAATTATTAATTTTTAACCATTCACATTTATTGGCATCTAAACTGTAGGCCCACAAAGAATATCTACTGTAACAAAAGTCTGTTTATTTTAACAGGGTCATAATCTATGAGCTCTGCAAAACAGTTTCCTTTCCTTCTTTCCATCTAGCCCTACTTTTTTTTAACTTTATTTTTAATTTTAATTTTTTTTATTGGTTGTTCAAAATATTATAATGATCTTGACATATCATATTTCATACATTTGATTCAAGTGGGTTATGAACTCCCATTTTTACCACGTGTACAGATTGCAGGATCACATTGGTTACACATCCATGTTTATACATACTGCCATACTAGTGTCGTATTTTCCTGCCTTTCTTATCCCCTTCCTATCCCCCCTCCCCTCCCCTCCCCTCCCTTCTTCTCTCTCTACCCCATCTACTGTAATTAATTTCTCTCTTTGTTCCCCTGTCCCCTCACATCCACTTATATGTGATTTTGTATAACAATGAGGGTCTCCTTCCATCTTCCATGCAATTCCCCTTCTCTCTCCCATTACCTCCCACCTCTCATCCCTGCTTAATGGTAATCTTCTTCTCATGCTCTATACATATACAAAGAACTCAAAAAATTAAACAATAAGATAACAAATAACCCAATCAACAAATGGGCCAAGGACCTGAACAGACACTTCTCAGAGGAGGACATGCAATCAATCAACAAGTACATGAAAAAATGCTCACCATCTCTAACTGTCAGAGAAATGCAAATCAAAACCACTCTAAGATACCATCTCACTCCAGTAAGATTGGCAGCCATTATGAAGTCAAACAACAACAAGTGCTGACGAGGATGTGGGGAAAAGGGTACACTTGTACATTGCTGGTGGGACTACAAATTGGTGCAGCCAATTTGGAAAGCAGTATGGAGATTCCTTGGAAAGCTGGGAATGGAACCACCATTTGACCCAGTTATTCCCCTTCTTGGACTATTCCCTAAAGACCTTAAAAGAGCATACTATAGGGATAATGCTACAACGATGTTCATAGCAGCACAATTCACAATAGCTATACTGTGGAACCAACCTAGATGCCCTTCAATAGATGAATGGATAAAAAAAATGTGGCATTTATACACAACGGAGTACTACTCAGCACTAAAAAATGACAAAATCATGGCATTTGCAGGGAAATGGATGGCACTAGAGCAGATTATGCTAAGTGAAGCTAGCCAATCCCTAAAAATCAAATGCCAAATGTCTTCTTTGATATAAGGAGAGCAACTAAGAACAGAGTAGGGAGGAAGAGCATGAGAAGAAGATCACCATTAAACAGGGATGAGAGGGGGGAGGGAAAGGGAGAGAGAAAGGAAATTGCATGGTAAAGGAAGGAGACCCTCATTGTTATACAAAATTACATATAAGAGGAAGTGAGGGGAAAGGGAAAAAAAAACAAGACAGAGATATGAATTACAGTAGATGGGGTAGAGAGAGAATTTGGGAGGGGAGGGGAGGGGAGAGGAGGGGGGATAGTAGAGGATAGGAAATGCAGCAGAATACAACAGTCACTAGTATGGCAGTATGTAAAAAAGTGGATGTGTAACTGATGTGAATCTGTAATTTGTATACAGGGTAAAAATGAGAGTTCATAATCCACATGAATCAGATGTATGAAATATGATATGTAAAGAGCTTTGAAATGTTTTGAACAACTAATAATAAAAAAATTAAAAAAAATAAATAAATTTTTCCAATCTGTGAAAAAAAAAGAATTTTCAGAGGTGAAAAGAATATGAGAATTATAACCTAAATAGTGGATTAATCAACTGATACAGATTAACTTGGTGATAACTGTAGGCAGATAGGGTGTGGTTGGAGGAGGTAGGTTACTAAGGGTATGCCTTAGGGGTTTATATTTTGTTCCTGATGAGCAGAGCATTCTCTCTGCTTCCTTGTTGCCATGTCCTAAGCTGCTTTCCCCTGCCATGCCCTTTTGCCAGGATGTTCTCTAGGGCCCAGAGCTAAGGAGTCAACAATTAATCATTGCACTTAGACCTCTGAATCTGTGAGCCATTATACATTTTTCTTCTTCTACATTGTTTTTGTCAGGTCTTTTGGTCACAGTCATGAAACAGGGAGTAAAATAATTAGGAAAGACAAAGAGTGGATGATTTTCTTTGAATACAGCAAATAAACAATTCCATGGTGCACCTACATTTTTTCTTTCCTTTTTTGGGGGGTACCATTTATTTATTTATTTTTGCATTACAATTCTTAATATACCATTATATCATAATTTATCATATTTCTGATTATATATAAGGTATGTTTACACCAAATTCACATCTTCTTACCTGTATTTTGTATAGTGATGAGGGTCTCCTTTCACCATCCATGCTATTTTTTCTTTCCTTTAGAACCAGAAATTAGTCAAATATGCATGACCTCATTGTTAAGATAACTTGAGGAGGTAATCAATTGCTGAATAGCATTTTTTCTATAGTAATTAAAAAAAACACTTTTAGTTGAAGATGGACATATAATTGCTTTAATTAAATTTTTTGGGTGATGCTGAGGATTCTACTTCGCACGTGCTAGGCAATTGCTCTACCACTGAGCAAAACCCCCAGCCCTGAATGGCCATTTTGATCATACTGTTTAATTATAGCTGCAGAAAAAAATGTCATATCAAATATAAGAAATTATTTTTCATACAGTTCAATTGAGCACAACTTGATATAACTAAAATAAGTATTAATTAGGTAATGTTCTAAATTTCAGTGATAGAAAATGGACATGAGTGTCAGCTCTCAATGTAAATTCAATATGGTATCAAAGAGTTATTTTAACCAAATAAACATATGACAATATTATAAATAATAATAATAATAATAAACAAAAATATTGATATGAATGCTGCATAGAAAAGCAGCACAGTGAAAGGAATAACATGTTTGAATGTTGAATGTTGGGTCCACAGTAAATTTCCAGAGAAAGAGTTTCATCAAGGATAGAAGATCTGAGAAATATTAAAAAATTAACAAAAATTTTCCAGGAAGATATATATTTCAGATTAGGACTGTTGTTATAATGTGTGCAAGCAATTTAATTATATATATATATAAAGCATTCTCATGTTTAAAAATTGTTCTTTCTCTTGAAGAATAGTCTAGCTTATGATTTTCAACTTCTATTCACATTTTGGGCTGAGTAAACTTTTAATACAGGTATTTTATGAGATCAACATAAAATTTTTGTCCTTAATTCCATGCATGTTATGAATTACATATGTTGTTTTGCATGTGTTGAAACATGCTTGCATCTCTGGAATGAAAGTGGCATGATTATGACATATAATCTTCTTAATGTGTTCTTGAAAATGAATTATTAATATTTTATTGAGAGTTTTGTATATTCATAAGGCATGTTAGTCTATAGTTTTCTTTACATGATATGCTGTTATCTGTCTTCATATAATTATTTTGGAGTGTTCCCCCTCTTTCAATTTAGTGGAATAATTTTTGAGTATTAGTTCTTCATTAAAGTTGTGGTAAAATTCAGATATGGATCTATATGGTCCTTATCTTTTCTTTGTTAGATGGCTGATTATTACTGATTTAATTGCATTGCTTTTTATTTGTATACATTTTCTATATCTTCCTGGTTCTGTTTTGGTAGATCATGTGTTTAGAAATAGCACTATTTCTTCTGTATTTCCCATTTAGTGGTATATAAGGTTTCAAATTTGTCAGTAATGATTTTTTATATTTCAGAGATGTCTGTGGTGGTGTCTCTTTTTCATCTGTAGTTTTGTTGATTTGAGTCTTCTCTATTTTTCTTTTGGTTATTTAGACTAAGTGTTTATTAGTATTAGTTTTCTTTTCAATGAACCAAGTAGTTGATTTACTGATACTTTAGAGTATTTTATTATTTTATCCAATAATTTTGGCTTTTATTTTTCTTCTTTCTACTTAACTTGAAAATAGTTTGTTCTTGTTTTTCTAGAATCCTGAATTGAATGAGTAGGGTGTTTATTTGGAATCTTGCTATTGTTTTTAATGCAGGCACTCATAGTTATTAACTTACATCTTATAATTGCCTTCATTGTGTCCTAGAGAATCTAGAATATTATATCTCCATTGTAATTTGAGTTGATTATGTTTATGTTATTTTAAAAAATCCTCAATTATTTATTTATTGTTCAATAGTATACTATTTATTCTCCATGGTTTTATGTAGTTCCTATGGTTTTTCTTGCTTTTGATTTGTAATTTTATTCCCAAATGATCTGTTATGATGCAAAGGTAATATCATTTCTATTTTTATTACTGAGACTTTCTTTGAGTCCTAAAATATGATGTGTTTTGGAGAAAATTACATGAATAGCTGAGAAGTATGTGAATTTGGTTGTTGTTGGGTATAATAATCTATGGATGTCTCTTAGGTCCATTGATTTATAATACTTTTTAGGTCTGAAGAATCTGTGCTGATTTCATATATGCATGCCTTATGTATTGGTGATACAGCTGTGTTGAAATCACCTAGTATTGTAATGGGGGTGTATGTAAGTCTTTATATTTGACTTATGTAATTAAGTGGACTGGTATTTGGTGCATAAATACTATCATTTTATCTTATTGCCATGTGTCTCCCTTTACCAATATGAAGTGACCTTCTTTTTCTCTTCTGATCAGTTTTCAAGTCTTCTTTCCTATATAGGAATACATTTATTCTCATTTTCATTGATTATCTTTTTCTTTACTTTCACATACAGCATGTGAATGTCTTTGCCTATAAAAATTAGTATTTTACAAACAACATATATACTAGGAACTTTCTTTTCAATCCATTCTTCTACATTGTCTTTTAATTAGAGAGTTGAAACCACTTACATTCAGCATTATTTTAGAAAACAATGTTTATTGTTACCTGCCATTTTACTTCTATTTTATTGTTTATTTCAGTTTTAATTCTCATTTTTTAATTGGTAGTCTAATAATATTCATCCATTCAGTGGTGCTAAAGTTTGTTTTTAATTTATTCTCTGTAGGATTTCTTTGTGTGTGTGTGTGTGTATGTGTATGTATGTGTGTGTATATATATATATATATATATATATATATATATATATATATCTATATCTAGGAGTCATAAATTTGTTTGTTTTATCTTAGATTTTTAATTTCATCTTCAATTCTTAAGGATAACTTTACTATCAATTTTTGTTCATTGTTTCGTAGTTTACTTTCATAGTTTTTGTACATTGTTTTAAGACCTCCTAGAATTTTAGTATTTGTGTTTAGAAACCAGAGGTTATTCTTATTGTTTTGCCTCAAAAAGTGAACTGACATCTTCCTCTTGAGCCTTATAAAATTCTATCTTTGTTCTCTCTGTTAGGTATTTTAATTATAATATGTGAAAGTTTCTTTTATCATTTTGTCTATTTGTTTATTAAATGCCTTCTATAACCATATATTAAATACATTCTCAAGATTCAGAATACTTTCTGATACTATTTCACTGAAATAATATGCAATTTCATATGCACATATCTTTTATCTCAGAATCTTCTTTGATTCCAATGATTCTTATGTTTCATCTCCTTAGGTTACACACATTTTCTGAATATTCTGATCATTATCTCTTTTTATTTTTATTGTTGATTCTGTTTTCAAGTTCATGAACCCTGACTTTGTGGCCAGAACATCTTATGTAGGGTCTAATTTTACTTTTACCTAAAAAGGAATTTTAAAATTTGATATATTGATTATTTTCTTCCATGATTTAAAGATTTATTGTTTTTCAGAATTGCTGTCTTTTTCAAAATGTTCTTTTCTTTCAGCTTTTTTCTCTTAGCTCATTTCTTTAAAGTTATTTTAGTTTTTTGATATTTTTACCTATCAACATTTTAAGTTCTTTGGAATTTCTTCTACATTAATCCTTGTGAGTTCATTTGTTAGAGGGGTTATTTATTTATTTATGTATTTTTTTTTTGGAATTATCTTGTTGTTTGTTTTTATATTTGCTGATAACCTGATTTATTTACAACTATTGAGATATAGTCTTCTTCCTCTTTTAAAAAATTTTTAATTTTATTTATCTTAATTTTTATGTATGACAGAAAAATGCAATACAATTCATATTACACAAATAGAGCACTATTTTTCATGTCTCTGGTTGAACACAAAGTAGAGTCTCACCATGTTTTCATACATTTATTTAGGGTAATGATGTCCATTTCATTCCTCCATGTTTTCTACCCCCTGCCCTTTCCCTTTCCTTCCCCCTTTTTGCCCTATCTAAAGTTCATCTATTCCTCCCATGCTCTTCCCAGTGTCCCCGTTATGAGTCAGTATCCTTGTATCAAAGAAAACATTCTGCATTTGTTTTGGGGGGATTGGCTTATTTTACTTAGCACTATATTTTCCAACTCCATCTATTTACCTGAAAATGCCATGATTTTATTCTCTTTAATGATGAGTAATATTCCATTTTGTTTGTGTTTTTATATATATATATATATATATATATATATATATATCAGTTTGTTTATCATTCATCTAGATTGGATCCATAATTTTCCTATGGTGAATTGTTTGCCTACAAAGATTGATGTGGCTATGTCCGTATAGTAATGCTGTTTTTAAGTCCTTTGGGTATAATCCTAGGAGTGGGATATCTGGGTCAAATGATCATTCCATTCCCAGTTTTCTGAGGAATCTCCATAATTTCTTCCAAATTGGTTGCACAAATTTGTAGTCCCATGAGCAATGAAAAAATGTGTCCTTTTCTCCACATTCTCACCAACACTTATTGTTTGTATTCTTAATAGCTGCCATTCTGACTGGAGTGAGATGAAATCTAAGAGTAGTTTTAATTTGCATTTCTATAATTGCTAGAGATGTTGAACATTTTTTTATATATTTGTTGATTCATTGTATATCATCTTCTGAGAGGAGTCTGTTCAGTTTATTGGCCCATTTATGGTTATTTGTTATTTGGTGCTAAGATAATTTTGACTTCTTTATATATCCTAGAGATTAGTGCTCTATCTGATGTGTGTGTGGTAATAATTTTCCCCCATTCTGTAGGCTCTCCATTCACTCCACTAATTGTTTATTTTGCTGAGAAGAAGCTTTTGAGTTTGAATCCATCCAATTTATTGATTCTTGATTTTAATTTTTGTGCTATAGGATTCTTATTAAGGAAGTTGAGGCCTAATCCAACATGATGGAGATTTAGACCTACTTTTTCTTATATTAGGTGTATGGAATCTAGTTTAATTCCTTAGTCCATGATCCACTTTGAGTTGAGTTTTGTGCATGGTGAGAGACAAGGATTAGTTTCATTTTATTGCATATGGATTTTCAGTTTTCCCAGCACCATTAGTTGAAGAGGCTATTGTTGCTCCAATATATATTTTTGGCACATTTGTCTAATATAAAATAACTGTATTTATGTAGGTTTTGTCTCTGTGTCTTTTTTTCTGTACCACTTGTCTATAAGTCTATTTGGTGACACTACCATGCTTTTTTGTTACTGTAGCTCTGTAGTTTAGTTTATGGACTGGTATAATAGTGCCACCTGCTTCACTCTTATTGCTAAGGATTGCTTTAGCTATTCTGGGTCTCCTATTTTTCCAGATAAATTTTAAGACTGCTTTTTCTATTTATTTGAGGAATGTCATTGGGATTTTGATTGGAATTTCATTAAATTTGTATAGTAATTTTGGTAGTGTGGTCATTTTGACAATATTAATTCTGCCTTTCCAAGATCAATGTATATCTTTCCATCTTCTAAAGTCTTTTTCATTTCCTTTCTTTAGCATTCTGTAGATTTCACTGTACAAGTTTTTCATTTATTTCATTAAGTTGATTCACAAATATTTTATTTTTTTAGGTTATTATAAATGGGGTAGTTTTCCCCATTTCTCTTTCAGAGGGTTTGTCACTGATATACAGAAATATCTTTGATTTATGGATGTTCATTTTATATCCTGCTGACTTGCCAAACTCATTCAGAAGTTCTAGAAGTTTGCTGGTAGAATCTCTTGTGTCCTCTATGTATAGAATCATATTGTTGGCAAATAGTACTAATTTGAGTTCTTATTTTTCTATTTGTATTCCTTTAATTTCTTTCATCTGTCTATTTGCTCTGGTTAGTGTTTCAAGAACAATGTTAAGTATAAGTGGTAAAACAGGGCATCTCTGTCTTGTTCCAGTTCTTAGAGGGAATGCCTTTAATATTTCCCCTTTTAGAATGATATTGGCCTGGGGCATAGCATAGATAGCTTTTAAAATGTTGAGATAAGTACCTGTTTTCCTTATATTTTCTAGTGCTTTGAACATGAAGGGGTGTAGTATTTTGTTGAATTCTTTTTCTGTATCTATTGAGATGATCATATGATTGTTATCTTTAAGTGTATTGATGTGGTGAATTGCATTTATTGATTTCTGTATGTTTACCAAACCTTGCATCTCTGGGATGAACACTACTTGATAACTGTGCAATATGTTTTTGATATTTTTTGTATTTAATTTTCTAGAATTTTTCTCAGAATTTTTGCATCTATGTTCATTAGAGATATTGGTCTGAAATTTTCTTTTATTTTTAATGTGTCTTTGAATGATTTTAGAATCAAGGTGATATTGACCTCATTTAATGTGTTTGAAAGTGTTCCCTGTTTTTCTATTTCATGAAATAATTTGAGGAGTATTGATATTAGTTCTTCTTTAAAGGTTTTGGAAAATTCAGCTGTGTATCCATCAATTCCTTGGCTTTTCTTTGTTGGTAGGCTTCTGATAGAATCATCTATTTCATTATTTGAAATTAATATGTTTAAATTGTGTGCATCATCCTGATTCAGTTTTTGGAAAATCATGTGACTCTAGAAATTTTTCAATGCCTTTGGTATTTTTGATTTTATTGGAGTACAAATTTTCAAAGGAAATTCTAATAATCTTCAGTATTTTTGTGGAGTCTATCATGACATTTCCTTTTTCATCATGGATGTTATTAATTTGAGTTATCTTTCTATTTCTATTCATTAGCATGGCTAAAGATTTATCAATTGTGCTTATTTTTTCAAAGAACCAAATTTTTGGTTTTCAATTTTTTTCTTTTGTTCAATTACATTGATTTCATCTTCAATTTAAATTATTTTCTGTCTTTTCCTGCTTTTGGTGTTGATTTGTTCTTCACTTTTTAGGGTTTTGAGATGTAATGTTAATTCATTTATTTGTTCACTTTTTCTTCTTTTAAGGAATGAACTCCACACAATGAACTTTCCTCTTTGTACTGTCTTTATAGTGTCCTATAGATTTTGATATGTTGTATCAGTGTTCTCATTTCCTCTACAAACTTTTAAATCACTTCTTGATGTCTTTTGCAACCTATTGTTCATTAAGTAGCATATCATTAGTCTCCAAGTGTTGGAGTAGTTTTCAAATTTTATCATTGATTTCTAGTTTCATTCTATTATAGATGCAATGTATTATCTTTACTTTTTTATATTTGCTAAGAGTTGCTTTGTGGCATAATATAAGGTCTGTTTTAGAGAAAGATCCATGTGCTGCTGAGAATAAAGTGTATTTGCTCATTTGTGGATGAAATATTCAACATATTTCAGTTAAGTCTAAGTTATTGATTATTTTATTGAGTTCTATAGTTTGTTCAGCTTTTATTTGGAAGATGTATACAGTGATGAAAGAGGTGTGTTAAAGTTACCCAGAATTATTGTGTTGTGGTCTATTTGACTCTTAATCTTTACAAGAGTTTGTTTGATGAACATAGATTCTCCATTGTTTGGGGCATATACATTTATAATTATTGTGTTTTCTTGATTTATGTTTCCCTTGAGCAGTATGAAATGTCCTTATTTATTCCTTTGGATTAACCTTGGCTTGAAGTCTACTTTATTTGATATGAGGATGGAAACCCCTGCTTCTTTCCACAGTCCATGTGAGTGGTATGTTGTTTTCTAATGTTTCAACTTCAGTCTGTGGATGTCCTTTCCTATAAGAAGAGTTTCTTGAAGGCAGCATATTGTTGGGTCTTTTTTCTTTTTTAATCCAATCTGCCAGTCTATGTCTTTTGATTGGTGAGTTTAGGTCATTAACATTCAGTATTATTATTGACATATGATTTGTATTTCCAGACATTCTTGTTTTTTTTTGGTATTTAACTGTCTAGGATTCTCCTTTGACTAGTTTTTCATTTAGTGTAATCCCTCCCTCTGTTTATTTTCATTGTTGTTTTTAATTTCTTCCTCATGGAATATTATGTGAGGGACCACTAATGAGTAGTTTTCACTAAAATATAAGCTCTAGATTAGGAATGTATTTTATCTTCAATGCTTACAATCAGAGTAACCTAAGTGTTAATTTTAAATTCCACTACTGCACTAAATTAAAAGAATAACAGCCAGTAACAGTAATAATTTTAGAGCACACTATATAGCAACATGTGCTATGCAAATTTTAAAGACAAACATGTATAAGAATTGTTTTAGAATAGGCTGAGATGATTATTGTTAATGATATTTCACTAAATTTTATAGGGAGAAGGATAATAAAAAATAAAATCAAGCAATAAAAGAGAAAAGGACAAATAAAGAAAAAGCATGAGGGTTAGAAGGGAGAAAGAAATTAAAATGAAGTAAGTGTGAATGATCAAAGAGAAGGGAAGCAAATGAAGATTGAAAGAAGACAAAGCAATTAAGAAAGGACCAATCAATTGACAAAATACCTCAAATTATATGCAATTATGACAAAACAGAAAACATTGGGAGATTTGGAGACACTGGGCATCAATTAATATCAAGCAATTGACAAAATTTAGTTTACATTTTTCTTGCTGAGATGATTAAAACAGTCATTTTGCTCTGGGGTTTTTGATAGCAAGCAGTTTGTTCCCAGTTCTGACTCAAACAGATCAATCACTTTAGGGAAATCTGTATTCACATTTTACCACCTTCTTGCCTGCCCAGCAATATCACACCACTTCTTTTGATATCCTCAGTTAATTGCTTGGGAAAACTATGTGTTATTCATCATCCTTTATGCTAGCCCCTTCTAACTTTGGAAGAGTTGATTCAGGATTTACCACATTCTGTCTGAACCCAAACTGTTCTATGTTGGTACCCTGCATTCTCTCTGAACCCAAACTGTTCTATGTTGGTACCCCGTATTTCAGCCAAAGTGGTGCCAGAACTCAATTTCCAATTGAAAGTGCCCTTGCTTTTATTAGCTCTTTAGACTCAATCTGTCACTGCAGAACTGTTGCTTTGATTCATTCTTGGGGATTTGCTGTAATATTGTATGTTTGTCTGATTTGACTCATTTTATTTCCTGAAGGACTAAACTAGGCAAATTTATAATATGCTAAAATATAGTGTATGAAGAGAAAAGAGTATAGTGTAGAAAGGCCACAGGAAAGTATGAATGTTCAGTAGGTAAGAAGACAGAGAGAAGAAGAAATTTTGCACATGCTGAAGATCAAACCCAGGCCGCACGCATGCCAGATGAGCACGCTACCTAGATCTCCAGCAGGCAAATGGAACTAGCAGAACATAGAAAAGGGCTGGGGATGTGGCTCAAGCGGTAGCCTGGGTTTGATCTTCAGCACCACATTACAAACAAAGATGTTGTATCTGCCGAGAACTAAAAAATAAATATTAAAATTTTCTCTCTCTTTTAAAAAAATAACATAGAAAAGAAGGAAGAGAAGAAAGGGAATAAAATTAAGACATATAAAGAGAGAAAGATAATATAGAAATGTGACTTAGAGGGAGAAGGGACAGAAAGTGAAACAAAGAAATCAAAAGAAAAATGAACAAATAAACCAAAAAAAAACAAATATGACAACAAAAAATATTCTTTATAATAAAAAGCAAAAGATTAATAAAAAGAAAAAAGAATATTCTGCACAATTGGTCTAAGCTTATGTTTTGGAGTGAATACCATGCCATTTTTATTACCATGGCTTTGTAATGCACAGAAACAAACCCAGATAAATATAGTTATTTCATACTAGACAAAGGCACAAAAACATTTAATGTAGAAAATATACCCTCTTCAACAAGTGGTGCTGGAAAAACAGGAAATACATATGTAGCAAAATGAAATTAAACCTTTATCTCTCACCCTGCATGAAACTCAGCTCAAAGTGGATGATAGACTTAGGCACTAAAACAGAGACTCTGCCCCTAATAGAAGACTCTGCCCCTAGTAGGCCCAAATATTCACCATGTCTGTTTAGAAACTTACTTCATTAATAAGATTCCTAAAGCACAAGAAGTAAAATCAAGAACCAATAAATGGGATGGAATTAGACTAAAAGGCTTCTGTTTTTGTAAATATTGTTTTAGTTGTAGATGGATACCATACCTTTATTTTATTTCTTTATTTTTATGTGGTCTGGAGGATCAAACCCAGTGCCTCAAACATGCTAGGCAAACACTCTACAACTGAGACAGTACCAGCCCCCTAAAAAGTTTCTTTTCAGCAATACAAACAATCAAGAATGTGAATAGAGAATCTACCCAAAGGAGAGAAAATCTTTACCACATGCACCTCAGAGCATTAATATCCAGGGCATCAAAAAACAAAACAAAATAAAACAAAAAAACTTCACACCAAAAAAACAAATAACCATATCAATAAATGAGCTAAGGAACTGAACAGACACTTTACAAAAGAAGAAATATGAGTGGTCAAAATGTATATAAAAAAAATGTTCAACATCTCTAGCAATTAGAGAAATACAAATTTAAACCACACTGAGATTTCACCTCACTCAAGTCAGAATGAAAATTATGAAAAATATAAGTAACAATAAATATTGGGAAGGATGTAGGGGGAAAGTACACTCATACATTGCTGTTGGGACTGCAGATTTTTGAAACCACTCTGGAAAGCAGTATGGAGATTCCTCAGAAAATTTGGAAAGAAACCACCATTTGACTCAGCTATTCCACTTGTTGGTTTATACACAAGGGACTTAAAATTCACATACTACACTGACAAATCGAGTTCAGCCTTTATAGCATCTGAACTCACAAGAGCTAAACTGTGAAACCTACCTAGGTGGCCTTCATCAGATGAATGGATAAAGAAAATATGGTATATATACACAGTGGATTATTACTCAGCCTTGAGGAAGAAAAAATTTATGGCATTTGCCAGTAAATGGATGGAGCTGGAGAATATCATGCTAAGCCAAATAAGCCAATCTCAAAAAAACAAAGGCTGAATGCTTTCTCTGATATGTGAATGCTAATTCACAACAAGGGGGAGGCCACACAGGAATAGAGGTACTTTGCATTTGGCAGATGGGAAAGAGGGATGGGGGAGGAACAATAGTACAGTGAATCAAGTATTATTACCCAATGTGCATATATGATTACATAGCCAGTGTGATTCTACATCATATACAACCAGAAGAATGAGAAGTTATATTCTGCTAAGGTATGATTTGTCAAAATGCATTCTACTGTCATATGTAACTATTTAGAACAAATCAAGAAAGAAAAAAATTATATATAATACACATAGACACAAATATATACATATATGCATATATAGATACACATATATCAACTTGAAAATACAGCAAAGTAAATACAAAACTTATTAATTAAAAATAAAATGATTGGCCTCTCAGCACCACCAGTTGCTGTGTGTGTGCACATGGAGGACCAAGCTAGCTCACAATAAACCTCTTTGCTGTTACATCGATCTTGGTCTCTGGTGGTCTTTTGTGGGTCCCGAATTTGAGCATAACAAGATGGGGGCTCCTCCGCGATTCCCCCTAATAAACCTACCCAGACACTCCGATCTAGAGGTGATGAAAACCTGGCCAGTAAGTAAAGGCATTGCCGATCTGTAGTTTTCTGTACTCTGGTTGCCTGCAGTTTCTGGTTCTGTGTTGTGTGGTTGGCAAAAGGTCCAGGTGGACGCACTGAAGGGCAGCTGACGGGGTTTGTGGGAGATGTTCCCCAGTCCCTTTCTGGGTTCTGAGTGGATTGCCTTTAGTAAAGTATTTTGTGAAGTATTTGGTAAAGTATTTTGTAGCTGACAGATCCGTGGTCCACCTGTGCCTTTAGTTTCTGGGTAGCAATCCATGATGCACTGTGAATTCTGTGGCCACGCTGCAAATTTTGTGTTATGTATGTTTATTTCTATTTTCCTGTCCACCTCCACCCCAACACCCTGGCAAGAGAACTAATCTCCCAATCTGGGGTCGTCAGACCCAATCTGAGGGGGATACTCCCCCAATCTGTTTGTCTGAGGGGAAGGCCCTAGTTGGCTTGGAGCCAGGACCCCACTTCCATTTTTTTGACAATCTGAAAATGGAATCTGTGTCTTTGTGTGTCTTTTTGTGCCTTTTTGTCTGTGTCTCTGTTAAGTGTGATGGCATTGTTTTACTTTGGACAGATGCAGAGTCCCAAATTCCAATCTGCCTTAGATGTGTGGAGGTAATTTTAGCTAAATTTTAGCCTAAGAATATCCCTAGTATGTTTCTCCTGTAAGAGACCAAAAGTCAATAGAACTGCCAGATTTTCTGTCCTCAACTTTTACACGCCTTTTAGCTGTGTTTTAAAGAACTTTGATAAACTTTACTCCCCTTTGTTAAATGGGATTAGGGAAGCAACATTTTCTTTTCTTCCTTAGTTGGCTGGCTTGAGTACACCCACTGCAGAGGGAAATGCCTGCTGGAGATCTAGAAACTTTGATATCTCACTTTTTCTTTTTCTCAAAACCCTGTCATCATTATTAAATTGGCATTAATTGACTTCAAAGACAGGAACCGAACTTTCAGTCACAAATTTTTTGAAACAACTGCAAGCGGAGGATTAACTTTTTGAGATGACTACTGAAGTTAGGAGATATGCCAGCATGCCTGGGATCAGACCTAACCAAAGGAGTTAATCCTGTGAGTAAAAGGAGGGACTAAGGAACTCCCAGCAGCTGCCTCCTTTCCTTCCTCTTTCTTCCCAGCACTGTAAGGATTGCTCCATCTCTGTCTACTTAAAAAGAAGGGGACACTGAATGCAGTAAAGTTGCCACACCGAGACTCTTGATTTTATACTTCTGGTTGCCCCTATATGAGAACATCTGGTCCACTCATGGGGAAATCTATGGTGCCACTGATGTAGGAGTCATAATTAAATGAGAGTTAGAAACCTGGGGAGGTTTTTCTCTTATCTGGTCTGTCTGTTTTAAAGATTATTATAGATTGTTTCTTGGGGATGATATTGGCTGAATGTGTGTCTAAAAGATGATTTTTTATTGTAACAATCTGGTATCTGGGTTTTGAAGCATTGCACAATCTTGCAGTTAAAAGTTGGGTTTAGGTAATTGTTTAGTTTATGATTTCAGATAATTCATGCCAGAGAACTTAAATACTTAGGATGGAAAATTAAAGAACTCTACTTCCAAATTGGCAAGTAACTCCACATCATTTAGTTTTATTTTTTCATCAATTTTTGAACTGAGTAGCCTGGGAAGATTTCACTAGGTATACCAGTGCATTAATTTGGGCAAGGATAGTAAATTATGGTATGGTATATGTTCCCCTCAGTGTGTAGTATTTAGAAAAGGAAATTGTTGGATTGGGACGTTGGTCTGATTTATTGAAATGACATTGAATAGCAACAGTCTTGGGAATTTTTAAACCTTAATTTTGGATATAAATGGTAGTGTGTGGTTCTCTTTTGGAATTTTTTTCAGGTGATTTAATGTAACTTAATACTACTTTAGGAACTTCAGAACAAAGAAAATGGCTTAATGATCCTGAAGGAATTTCTTCTGATGGTAGCTTTTATATTATCAAGTAAGATCCTATTTTCAGTTTTGTGTGAGCAAGTTTATCTAGTGTAGGAAGATATAAAGGTATGAAATTTTGTGAATTGTATCTTAAACTTGTATCATAATTTTCAACATCCAAACCTGAAAATTGTGACTTATGGTTAAAATGCCTTAGGCATGAAGTTTCTGCTCAGAAATCCAGTTTTCCCTGCTTCTTCTAGACCTCAGCTAGGACTTAAGTTGAAATGCAAATAGAAGAAGCCTGGGAGCTCAGTAGGAGACTGATCTGAGGCCCAAGGGGAAAAAAAGTAAAAGTGTCATTTTACCTGAACTCAAACTGGACTAAACCAAAAAGTAAATTGTATGGCATTTACTAATTTCTGACTGGTCATTTTTCTAGAACTCTTGCTTTTCTTAGATTCTGTTTTTTTTTTTTTAATGAGCTCATTATTTTGATCCTACAAACCTAGGTTAATGTTTTTCTGATCAGTTCTATTTTTGATCAACTGGAGTTTTTTAAACATTGCAATGCAGATTTCACCTATTACTATTGTGTTATGTGTGCACACTTGTGTTATGTGTTGTATGTCTGTATGTGTGTATATTCATATATCATGCAATGATATGACAATTGGCAGATATATAAGGAGCCTCATGAAATTTAAAAAAATGGATCCAAATATACTTGATTCACGTGATTTAAATGGTTCAATTTAAATTGGGTAAACAGATGAAAGATGTCTTTAAAATTAAACTTATAAGTTTTTACTAGGTGATAAAAAAACTAATAAAATGTTGATGTCTATGAAATAATCTGCCTAAATTTAGAAATTTACAAGGATTGTTTCAAAACGCAAACAGAAAAAGAAGTTAACAGATAGAAAAGAGAAATTAGAAGGTTCTAGGTATGGATTTAACAGAGGGAAAATGTGTTTCTGGATAAGAGAGTCTATGTGATTAAGTAAATAAGAAGGTTTAAGTAAGTGATAAAGAAGATCTCTGTAAATTGGTTATATGTGTAAGTTTTTTGAGCAAGTAATCTTAAAGAAATTAAACAGCTGGTTAAACAAGAACTGTTGTTTTAGAAAATTGTGCTATGTTATTTCTTTAAAAGCTAAATTTGGTTAATATAAAAATATCAATGTAATTGTGGTACTATTAATGTGTTCATATCTTCCAGGTATACAAGTCTGTAAGGTAGAAGCTTTAAAAGAGCATTATATCAAGCTGGTATTCTAAAGTTGTATGGTAATTTTAGGCTTAAAAGAAAAACATGTTGGAGATTTATTTATATCATTTTTGTTGTATAACTGGACTTGTTATCAATAAGATATGTAAAGTTCTATATTACTTTTTTCACTGAGATACAATTTGAATGTATTTTTAAGTTAATGAGAGCCTAATCTGTGTAAAGGTTGATATTGTAAAACATAAAAGTATTTTCTACTTTTCTACATAAGATTAAAAGCTTTCAGCCTTTCTTTAATTCATGTTTTAGATGTGATATTATACTGTGTTAGCTAATATTCATGTGAACTTGAGCAACAATTTATGTAGGCTTTATAAAATGATGTTTAAAAAGCAAAGATCAGCTTCAGAACTACAGTACTTAAGATTTATGAAGAGCCTCGCCTTACCTAAGATAAGGCTCTGTGTCCCATCTTATTACATGTGAGAATGACTATGAAAGAAGTAGGCCAGATTTTAGTACATTTAAAGCTGTGTCCAAAAGTTGGTTTTTTATCAAGATTACTAGGATCCCTAAAAAGGGGATTATAATGTATAACTCTGCCAAAATTCAAGGTAGCTATTACATGAACTAAATATGTTTTTACTCTTGTTAATTTTATTTTGTAGTTTTCTTATAAATGGTCTAAAAATTGCCTGTTAATGTTTTGCAGAGGTACTGATTTAAGAACACACAACCTGGGTTGATTTAAGATAATGAGTTATCACCTACAGGATAGAGAGATAGACATTAAAGCCCAGTACTCTTAATTTAAGGCTGTTGAAATTTATTTGCTGGATTTTTAAGATTAAGTTTTAAAATTAAAGTTAAATTAAAAGGTCCAAGAAAACCAATATTTGGCTCTTGCCCTCTGAGTCAGTCTAAATCTAGGGAACAGGGGACTTCTCTAAAGAGCTTTGCAACTCTGGTCCACATAACTTCCCAATCAAGGAGATTAATGAGACCACTGGAGGACAGATAGCCAATCAGTGCATTTGGTATGAAGAGGAGGGTCATCAGAGAACGGATACATCCCTGATGCTTCCAAGGGAAGCCACATGGTCAAGCAAGACCTGCACCCATCCTAACGCAAATGGAACTAGCAGAACTGAGAAGCTGCTGTAAAGTTCCCCCAGGATTCCCATGGAAACTCAGCTGACTGTTAAAAATAGACAGAAACAAAAGTCAGTTTGACTTGCTTCATCTTAAATACCTAGCAAAGACAGTTAAAACCAAAACACAGTTATCCTGGGCATTTTAAATAATAATAATAATAATAGTTAAATGTAACTTCCCAGAATAAGTAAACTGTAGGCTACAAAACAGATTCTTAGGCAGGAATGCCTCATAACTATCAAAAGGAACTGCCAGAGTAGTTTTTAGTTTAAGGCCTACAGCTATTTCTAACCTACACAGGTAGGCTTGGTTTTTGCTACTATGATTATCCAGCCCTAAGTAACAGAATTAAAGGTCTCTCTATTAGACACAGAGGTCATACTAGTAAAAGGATTTTGCAAGATCAAATGACATTAAATTATTAAACTGTATCTTAAGGGTTACATCTGTAACCCTAAAAGTTAAATGTGATGTTTACAATCCTAATAACTGGGGATGTTAAAGCCTGGTGAGGGAACTTCTATATGTTTCAGCTGCTGCAACATTTATTCAGTACTCATGAATTTTGTTTCTTTCATAGAAGCACCCATCCCCAGATGACAACCTGTTTTTCCTCAACCAGACTTCAAATGGTACTGACTTCTAAAAGGGAACTCACGTCCCCCACATCGTCCCCCATGTCCTTGAGCCCCCTCATGTTCGACACTCCCTTTCAGCTCTGAAGCAGCCAGAAACTCCTTACAGCAATAAAGAGTTCCTAAAATTAGGGGGGAATGAAGCCACAAATAGATAGACAGTGTAGACAGGTAAATCGAGTCAGGTTGGATCTAGGAGGCCAATTTTGAGTGAGTCTGGGAAGGTGAAGACTGTCCCCTGAAGATTACTGTTTACCAAGATGTAGAGCCTGCCCAAATAGGCCTCCAAAGGGGAGAATGAAAAACCAGCCTCTACCTCAGAGCAAAGCCTGTCCAAGGAAGGGACATGACCTTTGTCCTTGGAAAGACCCACAGAGCACTCCTAGGAACATTCCCACCCTGCTAAGTTGTTTATCTACAAATAAAAGGAGAGATCTACTGCACCAGGTGTCCCTGACTCAGTCAGGCTAGGTGGGGATCCATAGCAACCCCCTAGCAGCCACCAGTCAACATGAGACAGGGAAATACCTGGGATGCCAGATGACCCTCCCAATAATTTATGGTGTTGGGAAACCATGTAGTTCAGTATGTACACTCCTCTTGGCTTAAACCAATCAGTTTAAATGAATCCCCCTCTTGTAGTAACCATTCACCCCTACCCAACTGGTTCCTGCCAGTGAATGTGCTAATCATGTTTTAGAGTTGTTTCATGATTTTCTCGAGGTGTGTGATGATTTGCTAAGAGATGCTATGATGTATGTGAAGTCCCTGCCTTCTCCAAAGGATGTAAAAAACTGCTTCAAATCCTGAGCTCGGGGCCTCTCAGCATCACCAGTTGCTGTGTGTGTGCGCAGAGGACCGAGCTAGCTCACAATAAACACCTCTTTGCTGCTTACATCAATAAAATAAAATAAAATAAATAAATAAAATAATTTTCTCCAATGAGTTGATTGAAATTATAGAGAAGGCTGGTTATTCACCATATATTCTACACTCCAATTCTTTTTGTTTCTTCTTGAACTGTGTGCCCTTTATAAAAAAAGAAGGATTGTAGGTTACTATGCCCTTCTCCTGCTTTGTTTGTCAATGTGTTAGCTGGTGTGGCCTGAGCAGAAGCTGGTTGAAATGGCTCTCAGCTTCCTTGTTCAGAAGTATAAGATAGGATAGAATGAGAAGTATTCTCTATAGGAGTTTTGTCCGGACAGATTTCCAGAGTGTTTCTGATACACACTTCTACATGGGAATTTCTGATGACTGTAGTCTATCTCTATTCTTATCTTTGGAACTTTATTGGGTGGTATCTAATTTGGAGAGATTAGATCAATATACTCCTGGGGCTGAAAAGATTCTGATTCCTGCTGATCATTTGGGTATGAGTCACCTCCCCAAACTTCTACATGTAGAGAGATAACCTGCTTTCCTGGGTGGAAAAGGCAAGGAATATTTTTTTTATTGATTTAAAAAAATTATAGCATAATGCATTATAATTCTTATTACATGTATACAGCACAATTTTTCATATCTCTGGTCATATATAAAGTAAGGTGACACAAATTTATGTTTTCATACATGTACTTTGAATAATGATGACTATCACATTCCACCATCCTTGCTAACCCCCTGCCCCCTCCCTTTTCCTCCCAACCCTCTTCCCTATCTAGAATTCATCTATTCCTCCCATGCTCTCTCTCCCTACTCCGCTATGAATCAGCCTCCTTATATCAGAGAAAACATTCAACATTTGTTTTGGGGGGATTGGCTAACTTCACTCAGCATTATCTTCTCCAACATCATCCATTTATCTGCAAATGACATGATTTTATTCTCTTTTATTGCTGGGTAAAATTCCATTGTGTATATATGCCACATATTTTTAATCCAAGGAAATTTTGTTCACTCCACTACTCATGAATATGACCTTCCAAGGCTGTATGACTGAATGAAATCATGCTCACCTGTTTGGTTTCCTGATCATCCTCAGCTGGTGTATGAGCATCAGATTAAGAGCGAAAGTGTATTGCACTCCCATTTGTAACTCTACCTTGAATTCCATCAGATAAAATCTTCTCAGTGCCTATTTCATCTGAAAGCTTTCAGGTGTACCCGAGGCCACACAATAGGTGCTAACTTTGAGTGTGTGGCAATATTTGATATGATTTTTGAGGTTCCCATAGCAGTAAGCTCTATCATGACCTCTACAAGATGTATTTGTACCTCAGCTCTCTGCACACAAGTTGAAATACCCAGACCAGTTTTCTTGTCTTTTCTTTTAAAAAAATTTTTTTTAAAGAGAGAGAAGAGAGAGAGAGAGAGGAGACAGAGAATTTTAATATTTATTTTTTAGCTTTCGGTGGACACAACATCTTTGTATGTGGTGCTGAGAATCGAACCTGGGCTACACACATGCCAGGCGAGCGCACTACCACTTGAGCCACATCCCCAGCCCCCCAGAACAGTTTTCAAATACCTAACTGTTCATTGTACCGTCTCCGTGTCAGATAAATTCCAACTGCCCCTATATTCCTCAGATTCTTCCTTATCAAATGTGTCCTATTTCTTTCTCTTATACTTTGTGTTGTCCCTCCCCTCTGTGATTCCTCAGTATCATTGATGCAATTGATTTAGCTTTAATTTATTCATTTTTCTTCTTCCTACATTCCCCCCTTTTCTTTCTCTAACAGAGTTATATCCCAACTCCCCCCCTTTTTATTTTGAGACAGGGTCTTTCTTACTGTCTTAGGGTCTCACTAGGTTGCTGAGGCAGACTTTGAACTTGAGATCCCCAGCTTAAGCTTCCTGAGACACTGGGATTACAGGCTAGTGGGATCTGATGTACTCTTATGCTCTGATTGAAAAATCATAAAATCTAAGTCTTTATGAATCTTTGACTTCCCAATATTAAATTACAAAGAAATGTTTCTGCTACCTACCTCATTGAGAAGCAGTATCCCCATTTTTATAAAATTCTATGTAATGGAACATGGAAAGTGCAGACTTCTACTCCACCATCTTTGTATTACCTGTTAGTCTTTTTGTAATTAAAAGAAAATTGATTGATTACATCAGCAAATGCATTTGAATGGCTAAGATATATTTTAAGAGATATTTGGAGTTTGTCTCTTCTGTCCATTTGCTAAGAGACACAGCTTCACAAATTAATCTATAAATTATAAGAATCTCCATACTGATTGCTTTGTCCATGATAATCTAAGTTTATTTCTATTAACTAGAGCCCTAGCATCTTCCCTCTCACTTTCTCTAGATTTAGAAAGAAAAAAGTAAGATCATCATTGTATCTATGACACATGTTTATATTTAGCAAAATTATTGGTTGGGGTAATAGTAAATTTATAATAATGGAATTTATCAGTGCCCTCCAATACTTTGTCTCAAATGTATATTTAATGTAATTTTTACCATTATCTCCATGTATGGTCTCCAATATGCGATTTTTTGTTAGTATCTCTCAAATGTCAGTATTATCTATCATCAGTATAAAATTGGAAGGGGGAAGAGCTGAACTTAACAGCCAAGTTTTTCTCATCTTTATTAAAAATTGTTTTATTTTATTTTTTTCTTGCTGTTTTTTATTATGCATTACAATTCATATTACATATACAGATCACAATTTTTCATATCTCTCGTTGCATACAAAGTATTTACTCCATTCATGTCTTCATACATGTATTCAGGGTAATGATGACCATCTCATTCCACCATCTTTTTTACACCCCTTGCCCCTCCCTCCCACTCCCTCCCCTTTGCCCTATCCAGAGTTCACCGAATTCTTTTTTTATTTTGAAGCATAATGCAACATCACTGACTATATTCTCTCTACTAAAGTCAATGCCAGAACTTGTTCCTCCTGTCTAACTTAATGCCCTGTGACTCAATTCTCCCCATCCCCCTTTCCCTACCTAGTCTCTGGGAATCCCTGTTTTACCCTCTGCCTAAAGTATATTTTTATTTAGCATAAAGTAGAGGGCTGGAGTGTAGTTCAGAGGCATAGTGTCACCTAGTAGGAGTGGGGCCCTGGGTTCCATCATTTTTTTTATTAGTTGTTCAAAATATTACATAGCTCTTGACATATCATATTTCATACATTTGATTCAAGTGGGAAATGAATTCCCATTTTTCCCCCATATAAAAATTTCAGAATCACATCGGTTACACATCCACATTTTTACATACTAGTGTCTGTTGTATTCTGCTGTCTTTCCTATCCTCTACTATCCCCCCTCCCCTCCCTTCCCCTCCCATCTTCTCTCTCTACCCCATCTACTGTACTTCATTTCTTTCCCTTGTATTTTTCCCCCTTTCCCTTAAGCTCCTCTTATATGTAAGTTTGTATAAAGACGAGGGTCTCCTTCCATTACGATGCAATTTCCCTTCTCTCTCCCTTTCCCTCCCACCTATCACCCCTGTTTAATGTTAATCATCTTCTCATGATCTTCCTCTATTTCCTACCTATTTATCTTATAATCACTTCCCTAATAGTAATAGGAAAGTCCTTGATTATAATTTCTACCAATTGTAAAAATTAAATATTATTAAAATATTTATCCTGTACAAATAAGATAGAATGAAAATTTTGTTTATTGGATTAAACAAAATGACTGTCACTTGATTAAAAAATACTTTAGTACTATTTGCTTTATTTTTTGATATCCTTAATAGTTTCTAATTGCTATTCAATTTTATCGTATTAAAAGACTTTACAAAATCTGGTAAATATATAATAAAATTTTACCTCCACCATACAGGTCATAGCATAAAATCTGAAGGGGAAACATTTTTGACAACTACATTTTAAATTTAAAGAAGTCTCAATCTACAGAATATATAAAGAAATCAAAAAACTTAACACCAAATTTGAATAACCCAATCAATCAATGGGCTAAGGAATTGAGCAGACACTCACAAAAGAAGATATACATTCAATCAACAAATATACCACCTGTTTGGTTTCCTTATCCTCTACAGCTGGTGTATGAGCACCAGAATAAGAGGGAAAGTATATTGCACTCCTATTTGCAACTGTACCTTGAATTCCATCAGATACAATCTTCTCTGTGCCTATTTCATCTGAATGTTTTCAGGTGTACCCGAGGCCACACAAAATGGTGTAACCACTTTGGAAAGCAGTATGGTTAGAAAACTTGGAATAGAACCACCATTTGATCCATCCATTCCATTCCTCAGTCTATACCCAAAGGATTTAATATCAGCATGCTACAGTGATGCAGCCACCTCAACATTTATAGTAGCTCCATTCATAATAGCTAAACTGTGGATACAACCCTGATGCCCTTCAGTAAATAATCTATATAAATTGTGGTTTATATACACAGTGGAATACTACTCAGACTTAAGAATGAAATTATGTCATTTGAGGTAAATAGATGGAGTTTGGGAATAGCATGCTAAGTGAAGTAACCCAATGCCCCCTCCCCCCCAAAAAAAAAAAGCAAAGGCCAAATGTTTTCTCTGATAAGTGGATGCTGATCCATACTGGTGGGAGGGAGAGTGGAGGAACTTTGGATTGAGCAGAGGGGAGGGAGAGGAGACAAGGGGGTGTGGGGGAGAAGATGGTGGAATGAAACAGACATTATTACCATATATATGGCTATGATTGCATGAATGGTGTAAACACCATGTACAACCAGAGAAATGACAAGTTGTGTTCCATTGGTATAAAAATAAAATAAAAATTAATTAAAAATTTATAAAAATAAGTCTCTAAGGAGATTATTTTTAAAATGTAGAATGTAGAAAATCAATGAAGAGAATCGTGTATTTATATGTGAAAAAATTAAAATTCTATACACAACACAGATCACCAAAGTAATCAACAAATCATTAAAATAAAATAACATGTGTGCTTTTCACTCAACTGTAAAGCAAATCAAATTAGTTCTTAGTAGTAAGATGGATATAAAATATCACCAAGCACTTTGTGATACTAGCATCTCTAACAAAAATAAACAGTAAAACAATAAATAAGAGAGCATAGGAGTGAATGAGGATGCAACAATTAAGTAAGTATATTAGAATACTTTAAAATATTGGTGTGTTCAGTCTGGCATAAATTGGAAGGTAATACTGATTAGTAAACATGTTTTGTTTCCTGAAAACTGCTCTAATATTTTTAGAAGTTATAGTTTTAATTTTCTTCTATATGTATATATTCATAAAATTTTGCACATACTTGATATTATAATATTCAAGTACAAATTTATTATTTATGTATACATATCATGAAAGAAAATATATCACAAAATTTGTGGCAATATAGCCAAGTGACAGTCCAGTATTTTTTTGTAGGTTTTTATGATATTGCATTGTAAGTACACAGAATGCAAAAATAGTGTAGCTTCTCTCAAAAGAACTTGAATAGGAAACATTATATGGATAATAGTGCTATGTACTCTGGGACCCATATCACATTTTCTCCATAATGGTAGTAGATTTGTATTTGAGGAAGTAAAAGAAAATCCTAGAAAATGCTTCAGTCACCAACTAATCTATCCTTTCACATTTTTTAAATTAATGTCTTTTAATTATTTAGACAGCCTAGTAATTTTTCTACCTAATGTAGCAGCTTTCATAGATATATAAAACAACAAAATTAAAGTGTTATTATTAACTATTTTACCACAATAATTTTGAATTATTTCATAACTTTCATTTAGCATTCCTGGGATATTAGAATAAAAGTTATATTTTTCTCCCTTTAGTTGTTCTTTTTAAAGTTGATTTCTCTACCAGAACCCATGAGAAGTACTGATGGAGTTGTACTTTGTTTTATAGTTTTCAGTTGATTGATTTTAGAAATATAGGATAGAAAATATAATATTTGTTTCCTGTACTTTTTCTATCAACTGGTGTTTGTTTCTGAGAAAAATTATTTAGTCAACTGACTATTTGTATGTTAGTAGACAATTATATCCAAGATATTAATACTGCAACCCCAAATAAATCTTATACATACTCCTTAAGCAGTTGATTTTCCTAAAATAATGAAGATAAATCAAACAATTTAAAATATTTAGAGAAGAAACCATATTAAATCCATGAATAAAGGTTTATCTTACATAAAATGCAAAATATAATACAGAAAATATAATATGCATATATTACATTTCACATATAAAAATACATGCTGTCAGGCTCATTTATAAGTACCAGCTGCATATATTCCTTAGTTTGTACTATCATCACAATTAATGTTGAAAAATTGATTAAAGGAACATTTGGCAATCTTATGTGGTCATTCATGAAGCCAGAATGACTAGATCAGTAATGCATATGGTCAAAATTTTGAGACAATCCCAAAAAACCATAAGTTTTACTTTAGGTTCTAAATTTGATTCTAAATAAATGTAAAGCATTACACAAATAAACAGCTTCAGAATATTAGCTAAAATGCTTTTCTTCATATGTTTTTATATTAGAGAGAATATTGTTCATGTTTTACTACATAATATCCGTTTGCTCAATTCACCACATTAGTCAAACATGTATGTTTTCCCTCATGTCTACTATTTATTATTTTTTGAAGGAATCAATTTGATTTTATTTTAAAATTAAATTTATCCTTAAGCTGACAGATAAAAAATTAAAGTTCTACATATCAATACTGTATCGTGTCATGCTTTAATATATGTATACTTTGAATATGGTTTGAATTACATTAAATATATCTCCTCTAATATTTATCATCCTTCATGGTAAAATCTTTCAAAATAATTTCTTCTATCTTTTAAAAATGTACAGTATATTATTGTTTTCTTTTTCAAGCATTCTTTATAATAGCACATAGGAATAACTTGTTTCTTTTTATTTACTATGAATTAGTACTCATTGATCAACCATTTCCCAGTCCTCCCTTTCACACCAATCTCCCAGAATCTGGTAACCGCCATTTAACTCTCAGTTCCTATATAGTCAATCTTATTAGATTTTATATGAGTTCATGAGGTACTTGTCTTTATTTGCATAACATATTTCACTTAAATTAATTATCTCCACTTCCATCCATGTTGTTAGAAAATACAGAATTTTTTCTTTTTATGGCCGGATACTATTCTATTGCATGAATATGTCCACTTTCATTATCCATTTGTTAGTTTATAGACCTGCAGGTTGTTTTCAATTCTTGGTCATTGTGAATAGTACTCTGATGAATTTGCATGTGCAGATATCTCTGCTGCATAATAATGTCATTTTTATTTTATTTTATTTTTTTTATATATAACCAAGTGGAATTGCTGGATCACATGATACATCTCTTACCAATGTTTGTGCATCATTTTTTACTGTTTTCCATAATGGATGTACTAACTACATTTTTATCAACCATATCAAAGGTTCTCTATTCTCCAAATCTTGGCCAAACAGCACATGTAGTCTGCCATAATTCTATAGATCCATAATAAACAGAAATTCCACAGTACTAAAATAATTGATCATGGGGATAAGGTTTTGGCTTAGTGGTAGAGTGCTTGCCTAGCATATGTTAGGCCCTGGGTTTGATCCTCAGCAACACATAAAAATAAATATATAAATAAATAAAATAATTGATCATAATCATATAAAATAATAATAAATAATGGCACTTGATATCAATGAATGATATCAATATGATGAATAATTTGTGAGAAATTTGTATTCAAACTAAAGAAAAATAGCTTACTAAAAATTGTTATGAAAGGGAAAAGATAAAGTTTTTTACAATAGAAAAATCCACTAAATTAAATGTCTTATAAAACAATTTGATGTGAAGAAAGAATTGTTTTATATAAATAGGAACTTTATTATTAACATAGTGTCACAGAGTCCTGGAAAGTCAAAAGAATACAAGGGCCAAGATGTCAATTATTCATAAATGAATAATCATGCTACATGTATAAAATTAATCAAAATGTGGAAATAAAACTGAGCAGATATATTCACTGTTAGAGCCCACATGCATGTGGATGTGGAGTGCATAACATTCTAACAGCATTTCTGAATTCTAACTCTAGATATTTTCCACCACTGTTCACACTCTTGCAATACAGCTCATGTTTACCTTGTGATGTTTTTTTCCACTTTTCCAGGATAACCATCCTTTGCATTAGAAAAATTATTATGATATTTTGAAAGAGAAGTAAGGAAAACTTGTGGAGATTATCAGAAAGAAATGGCTGAAAGAAAGAACCTGAAAAAAAGATTGAGTTGTACAGAGATTTTAGTAGCTTCAAGGAGCTTTTATATGTTGTCAGTAAAAAGGCTGAGTAGATGCCTAAAATTGTCTATTGAATCTGTAAAAGGATCATGCCATAGGAAAAAAGCATCACAAAATTAAGGGAAACCTTGTAGAGTTGAGTGAAATTAAAAGAGAACAAAGTCTACCAATTTAGAAAATGAAGGTTCCAAAAGATCAAAGTGTTTGCTACTAATTTAATCATTCAGTAGAAGAAAACATAATGCTCTATAGAAGAAAATAAAGGCAGAGTGTCTACAAAATACTGACTCCAATGTTCAATATATACAATTACCAGATAACATAAATTACCAGACAAATAAAGAAAGAAGAAAACGTGACAGAAAATTAAAGGGAGAAAAAAATAGAATGAACAGATGCAGATGCACAAATGAGAAAGATCCTTAATTAACGGATGTGTGATTTAAAACAGTGGCAATAAATGCATTAAAGAATCACAAGAAAAGCTCTGTATAATGATTGAACACATGGAGAATTTTAGGAGAAAAAAGGAATAATTTTAAAAAGAACAAAATAGACATCTTTGTTCTTAAAACTGATATATTCATAATGAAAATTCAAGACATGAGATTAGTAGAAGATAAAATGCCAGAAAGAAAATTTACCTGACATTGAAATCAAGTAAGTAGAAATTCTCCAAATTAAAACATATAGAAAATAAAATAAATTATCTCAATGATGTGTAGAACAAGTTTTTTTTGTATGTATATATATATATATATATATATATATATATATATATATATATATATATATATATATATCTTTTTTTCAGAGTTAAGGAGGGAATAAAGAAAAATCAAATGGGAAAATACTTGAAAAGAAATATTAGCTAATTTTTTTTCTTTTATTGGTACCAGGGATTGAACTCAGGTGCACATTACCACTGAGCCATATACCCAGCCCTATTTTGTATTTTATTTAGACACAGGGTCTCACTGAGTTGCGTGGTGCCTCACTTTTGCTGAGATTGGCTTTGAACTCGCAATTCTCTTTGCTCAGGCTCCTGAGCCACTGGGATTATAGGTGTAAGCCACTGCACCTGGCAATTACCTGAAAAAAAGTTAACTGGATGAAATATAATAATGAACAACTGCAAAAATTTACTAATACCCAAGTTGAATGCAAAGAAAGTCAAATCTAAGAAACCATAAAGGATATGCAGGAAAAAGGCAATAAGAATGACTGACATATTGTCAGAAAATATTTAATAAAAAATATAGCAGAACAACTTTTCAGAGTTCATGAGGACCCTGCACAAAACTCACCTGAAAGTGGATCAAAGACCTTCATCTATTAGAAGAAAATGTAGGCCCAAATCTCCATAATGTTAGCTTAGGAATAAAATTCTTCAATAAGAGTCTTAAAGGGCAAGAACTAAAATCAAGAACAAATAAATGAGATAGTATCAAAAAAAAAAAACCTTCTTCATAGGAAAATAAAGAGTCAAGCACATGGAAAACCCACAAATGGAATAAAATCATATCCTCCTTAACATCCAATACAGCATTAATCTTCAGGATATATAAAGAATGCAAAAAATTACCCACTCCCCCCAAAATAAACCAATCAATAAATGAACAAAATATAAAAATTCCATCTTCAGATATTTATTACAAAATAGATATGCCACACCTTCTCTTTGTCCCTTTTCCATAAAATACACAGAGTGGCAGAACTAGGACATGTATCCAAGAAGTATAAATTTAAACACTATTACAATCATTAAGTCATTGATTACAAACCTTGTATATCAACCTCCTCTAAGGAACAGAAAGAAAAATTTGTTCTCTTTCATTTTTTTAAGTGAAACCTGGAAAAATCTACTCTCCTACTAAAACTTTTCAGGTAACTATATGATGTATTTGGAAGCAACTAGCATAAGAAACTTCAAAAATTTAATCAGCACCAGAATTTCTTATCAATGAGATGGATATTATCCATCTCATTGAAAGGAAAGAATGCATTTTATACTGGAAGGTAAGAATAATTTGGTTTAGAAGACAACTCTGCTTAATACAAAATATTTGAAAAACATTATTTTGTATTGGGGGCCTAGACTGTTTTATCTACCAAAATCACTTCCATTGACTTAATTTTAACATTAACTTGTCTAAGTTTGAATGTTTATGTTGTGACACTAGCCCCATTTTCAATATTACACAAATAGATGACTGATATATCTCTAAATCTTTATTTTACCTTAATGTCTTCCATCTTGCTTTTTCATCAACCATCTTATAATCTAACATATTGTTTATATTGTCTCAATATTGTTTTGATACACCTATTATACAGAAAATTATTTATTTAAATACTCCTTGTCTTTTAAATTAAATCTAATTCATCAGCTTGTGGAAAATATCTACTCTGTTCTTTTGGATAGAATTTAATACTCTACTGGGGTTAGAGATTTCTTCTCTATAAGTGTATATTTTTCTTTTTTTAACAGATTTTCAGAGTATCTGTACATCAGTTCTTTCCTCTATGGAGAATAAAGGCTTTTGTAGTTCTAAATAGGTATTTTTCGGGCTGGGGATGTGGCTCAGGCGGTAATGTGCTCGCCTGGCATGCATGCGGCCCGGGTTCGATCCTCATACAAACAGAGATGTTGTGTCCACTAAAAACTAAAAAATAAATATTAAAATTCTTTCTCTCTCTCCCTCTCACTCTGTCTTTAAAAAAAATAAATAGGTATTTTTCATTGTTTCCCATTGTATTACTTTATAAACAGTTGATAATATGCACTTTTGACATGTTGATATTTTTTACATTTCTATGGGCTACTATTGAAGAAAAACTGAGTCAGTCTTTATTATTGTCATTAAAAATTATTGTTCATAGAAAGTGATAGAATGTTAGTATTTTCATTCTGAGGAAAGAGGTGATCAAATGAGTATGCATTTTATTTTGTATCAAGCTTTAAATATTCACTGAAATTCATTTCTATTTAGAAATAGGTTTATCTTCAACCATAAAAACATAAAGCTTCAAGTTGTTTCTGAAAAAATATTCTTTAATAATGATGGCATTACTCATAGAGGCCTTTTGACCTTGGCTTTTAAGTTATTTACATTGTGTAGTTTAAAACCATACACTTTAGGAAGAATATAAAAAGCTAAGTGACTTTCTACCTTGTTGTTAAAAAGCAGTCTTACCAGCAAAGATTATGTGCTTTGTGCCTTTGTTTCCAGTAAAAGCTTTCTTTATTCATATGACATTAATGAAAATGAAAATTCATTTACACAGATAAACCATAAAAATAAAATTATTATTTTGACCTATACATTATACTGTATTTTGAAAGTAAAATATAACTGTATTATTCTTTCTTAATATAAGGATAGGCATAATTTGTTTTTATTATCAATTTTGATTCATGTCATATAAATGATGGCTTTTTGCTGCAATACATTTTTAAATTATTCTTAATTTAAAATTACCAAAAAATATGGCCAATTAGAATAAAGTTAAATTTTTGGTAGCATACAAAAATCAACTATGAAAATTATCTAAATCATATTAATATTGTTAATAGCAATTAATAAGCTTTTTATAACTTTCTTATAAATGTTCTCATATGGAAAAGATTAGGAAAATATGGAATAATGAGATTTTTATACTTTAGAAAATAAAGTATACTAAGAATGTTCTCTTCATTAACACATTGCTTTCACATTGAGTTGCATAACTTTCTCAAAGCCTTTGTTTACTTAACTATTGATATTAAAAACACCTCAGGGGAAGTGATTTTTATCTTCTAACAAAACCTTACATCCATTCAACTAAGATTGATCCAGATTTAATTGATGTTTTCTGAAGGATAACAAATTTTATACTATTGGACAAATAATGAGGTAGTTGTTAACGTTGTTAACAATCCACTTAGTATGCTAAACACATTATGTCTACCTGTGAATACCAGACATTATGTGTTTAATCAAATTTTTTAACTTGAATTTGTATCATATGACCACTTTCAAATTCAACAACTTACCATTGAGGTAAAAAACCCTAAATTATGATTATCATAGTAAATATCAAATTTTTGATAATGTATAATTGCTAATTTGATTATATAAACTATAAATAATATGCTAATACAGATAATGTGGAATTTGTTAAATTAGAGTAATACTTTACACAGGAGCAGGGTATTGAGTTTGGCATTGTAGAAAACAGGTAGATATTGGAAATTGAAAAGACATACAAGATTCTCTAAATTCAATGATATATTCTAAATTCAAATAAATAGTAAATGCAATTTAACAGTACAGCAGATTTTAGTATAATGTTCATTAACCATAGAGATGAAATTTACTAAAATTAATACATCAAAAATATAATGTATTTGCTTTTAAAAATGTGAGTGTCCAGAAGGTAAAATAATACATAGCAATGTTCTAAATTTCTTTTATCAAATATTTACTTTGCTTTCATACAAATACATGTGTACATATGGATGGATAGCTATACCTATAGACTGCTAATATTGTGCTTCTTTAGATACTAAGTATGTTTATGCCTAAACCAACTCTGTTAATATAGGAGAATGGGATAAAGGATAAATAAGACTGCTTGCTAATGAACTGTTTTATAATCCCACCCCCACTCCCCAACCCCCACACAAAAATACTAGTATGGACATATTCAGTGGTTAGGTTCTCTGGTGGCAACCAGGTTTGTTTTCGCAGCAAAGTCCTGAATGTAAGCATAGATTGAATGTTAACTGAATGCTGTACAGAGACATTCTCTTTAGAGTAGATGATACTTAGATCTTAAAACCTGTAGAAAAGTTGAGAATGTAGATTCAAGAACACACATATGATCAAAACATCAAAACATCAAGAATACAACCACCCTATGATTTCATAAAATTTCTAATACGTCAGTTGGTGTCCTAGGAGGAAAAGCTAATGACTGAACCCTTTCCACTTAGCTGTACTTTTACCTCAAATCATTTTATTTTCAGCCTTAATAATCAGCAGCTCCTCAGAAAGAGAGAGAAAGAGAGAGGAAATCAGCTCCTTTGATACTTACAGATGAAGCCTATTGAATAAATTCTGTGTGGGATTATTGCACAAACATTGGATAAGCAGGTATTTCTCATGAATTGTGTATACAGACAATGACATTATTTTTTAACTTAAAAGGGATAGAAAACACATAATTTCTTATCATTATTACTTCACTGTCTATCCTATCATATACTGTTCCTCAACTTAAAAACAGATGTCAAGGATATAGTCCACAAACCTTCAATAGGCAGCTTCTTGAATTTCATGCTTCAAGTAGCCTAAATAAACCTATTATTTTGTTTTAATTTGCCTTTGCTAGTTTGTTATTCAAATAATTGCATTCTCTCTTTTTATTTCTTCTTTTTAGATATAAAAGATGGTATGGTGTGACATATTATACATTCATGGAGTATAACTTATTCTAATTAGGATCCCCTTCTTGTGGTTTTACATGATGTGGAGTTTTACCATGGTATATTGATATATGAACATAGTTTTTGATGCAAGTAACTAACCCTCAAACATTTTTATCTGTAATATCTATTGTACATATTATAATGTATGCTAATTAGTGTTTCAGATATTTGCAAAGAAATTTGCAGAAATCATAGAGATACAGTAATTTGATCTTTGACAAAGGTGCCAAATACATATGTAGGAGAGAAAGACAGCTTTTTAGCAAATAGTGCTAAGAAACCTGGATATAGAAGAATGTAGCTTTATTCCTATCTGTCAGCCCGCACAAAAATGAACTCAAAGTACATCAAAGACCTAGGACATAGACCAGTATAACTGAAACTGCTATAAGAAAACATAGGATCAACATTCAAACATATTGGCATAAGACTTTTAAAATCTCAAAAATAAAACCAAGAATCAGTAAGTGAGGTATTACATCAAATTAAAAAGCTTCTGCACAGCAAAATAAACAAGAGCATGACAAGAGAGCCTGCAGAATGGTAGCAAAATCTTTGCCTGCTACTCTTTTATTTTTGTGTGTGTGGTACTGAGGATTGAACTCAGGGCCTTGTGCATGTGGGGCAAGCACTCTACTAACTGAGCTATGTTCTCAACCCCTGCCTGCTACTCTTTTTGCAGGAAGATTAATATCCAGGATTTTAAATAACTCAAAACATTTAACACCAAAAATAAAATAGATTACACAGTCAATAAAGGGGCAAATTATCTAAACAGACTTTTCTCAAAAGATGAAATACAAAGAGCCAACAAATATATGCAAAATATTCAACATCGCTAGCAATGAGGGAAATGTAAATCAAAACTACAAGTAAAATTTCATCTGATTCATTAGAATGGTCTTCATTAAAAGTATAAATAAAAATTTCTGACCAGTATGTGGGGGAAAGTTACACTTATACATTGTTGGCATAAGTGTAAATTACTACAACTACATTGAAAAACGGTATGGAGGTTTCTCAAAAGACTAGGGATAGACCTGCATATGACCCAACTCATTGGAATTTATCCAAAAGAACCAAAATCAGCCTACTATATTGACATAGGCCCATCAATGTTATAGCAGTAAAATTCACAACAGCCAAGTGATGGAACCAGCCCAGGTGCTTGCCAACAAATGAATGGATAAAGAATATGTGGTATGTTTATACTATACACACACACATACCATGGGATTTTATCCAGAAAAATAGAAGAAAAAATTATTCAATTTACTGGTAAATCGAGAGAACTCGAAAGCACCATGCTAAGTGAAATAAGCCAGATGCAGAAAGTCGAGGGTTGCATGTTTTCTCTCATATATGGAAGCCTAAAGGGGGAGAGAGGAAAATAATAAAAGGGGGAGATCTCAAAAAAATAGAAGGAAGACCAATAAAGTTGAGGAAGATTATCAAGGGGGAGGTATGAGGGGGAATAGGAAAATACTGGGAAACAAATCTACCAATTATACTATGTCCATGTATGATACAATGAATCCTTCTTATATGTATATACTTATATTGCACTAATTAACATACTGCTACTAATAATAAAACTGAGATCAGTAGATTAGAACAAGTGGATCAGGGTGAAAGAGAAGGGGAGGAAGTACTGGAGAATGAGATTGATCAAATTGTGTGCATGAATAAATGTGACGTAATGAATCCCATCATTGTGTTTAATTATAAAAAACTAATAAAAATAAATTTTAAAATACCTATTATACCTCATGGCAATATGCTATTTAGATTGTTTCAAAACCTAAGGAATTTTACATATTTCATTTACATGGTGCTTGTACAGTGCAATGTCAAAAATAAATGAATGTATAACAAATGTTACATAGAATCAGAAGTCTCTCTTTAAAAAAATTTGTGGCACATTAAGATTAGGAATTCTATATTTTTATGGTCATTTATTTCAGACATTATTTACAGAAGTTAAATCTATTATTCCCTATTATCTTCTTCAATATAGAACTTATCTTGTTCCAACAAAATTATATGTGATCTGTCATTTCTAAGGAATGTAATAAAGTGAGAGGAAGATATGTAAATTTTAGAAAATTAATTCATATAGATTCTAACTGTACTAAAAAACAGACACATCCTTTCTCAGGAATATCATTTTTACCTTACCATTCTAATTATACATGACATTTGACATTAATCTAGCCTTAATTCCCTATGATCCTTTGCAAAGATCTTGAGATATTTCAGGACTCAGTGGTTCTTAAATGGCTATGACTCACATTTCATAAATGATGTAGTTATTCTTGCTGTGATTGAGATGCACCTAAATTAACTTTACTATTTTGGTGCTTTGTATATCCTTTAGGTTTTCTTTCCTGATTCTGGTTACCTTTAATTATGAGCACATATTCACTCAAAAATTTCTCTGAATCAGATACTGCTTTCATGTGTGTTTTTTTCACTACACTCTATGAGTGTCAAGAATATTAACAAAGAGAAAACTTCCCAAAATCTATTTTTTAAAAAATTAGAACTTGAAGTCCAGATATAATGGTGTAGACTTGGCTCAATTTGGTTTTCTTGTTAAATATAATGACATATCCTGAAAATAATACATCGAGCAATGATAGAAGGACTTTGAAAGGTGTAAATGTTGAGGTAAACTGGTAGGTAGTTCAGGACTAACAATGCATATGTATGTTTGTGTGTGTGTGTGTGTGTGTGTGTATAATTTAAAATTATATATTTCATAAATATAGTTGTGTGTATATATATGTATATACATATTAAACATATATATTTGGTATATGATATATATTCCATATATATTATACATGTTAGGACTGAAGAACAACATATATAATGTTTTTCTTCATTAAGATAAATGGAAAATAATTTTCCATTAAATTTATACACACACACACACACACACACACACACACACACACATACACACATACATAATCTCTACTGGAACCACAATATGGGATTTTTATAACTGCAAATAGCTCAAAACAGGAAAGCATTCTTTTACTCAATGGATAGAGGTTGCATTGATTCGCTAGAAATGCCAGTATCCTGGGTTCAGTCTTGGGATTTTTCCTTCCATTGCTATGAGTAATAGGCTCTTTTCTTCCACCTAGAGTTGGCAGGATGGAGAATTGCTTTGGAAACAAATGGCTGAACAGAATGGCTACAGTATAAAATATTCTTTCAGAATTCAGAGACACCAGATATACCAATAATTCAAACAAAAATTTTGAGTGGTATCCCTAGGATAACAAGTTGTTCAGAGATACATTTAAATAAGATACACATGGTCCTCAGTGAACATAATAAAAATGTTTAGGATGCAATTAAAATCACTCAAAATACTAGAATCATACTAGAACAACTTCAATGAAAATAAATTAATAGTATTACAAGATGATCAAATATATAAACTATCTGACAAGGATTCTAAGTTAACTATCATAAAATTTCTTCAGCCACATTTATGAATTCCAGTTAAACAAATGACAAAAATCCTAGCAGCTTGGGAGTCTGAGGCAGGAGCATTGCAACTACAAGCCCAAAACCAGTTGTAGCAGCATAGTGATGCCCTAAGCAACTTAGTTACCTTTCTCAAGATAAAAAATAAAAGGGCTGGGGATTTGGCTCAGTGGTTAAGAGCCCCAGGGTTTAATCCCTGGTACCCAAAAAAAGAGGGAAAGAAAGAAAACAATTCTCATCAAATAAATCACAGATATATTCATATATATATATATATATATCAGGTTTTACCTGTTTTAAAATTATTGAACTGAGAAATTTAAAAACTGAATATTTAAAAAAAACTTGCTGAAGAAACACAATAACAGTGTGTAAATAATAAAGGATACAATCTATTTACTCATGAAAAACAAAAAGTAAACAAACTAAATAAAAATTAGCAAGACTCAAGGATCTCTGGTATAATACTGAAAAATCTAATATTCATATCTTTAGAGTATATAAAGATAAGAATGAGTGAGACTGAAAGTGTATGATAAGAAATACTGCTGAAAATGTCTGTATTTTGTAAAAGACAGTATAAGTATTCAATAAACTAAACAAACTCCCTCCATCATAAGCACATGAGAATGAAAGACAAAGTCTTAAAGTCAACCAGAGATATATGACATATTACCTATTGAGTAAAATCAATTGAGATAATAGATTTATATGAAGCTACAAAAGGGAAGATCTGTTAACTCTAACTCTTATATCAAGTGATATTTCTCTTCAGGACTCAAAGAAAACGGAAAGATATTTTTCAATTGAAAGAAAATTGAGAAAATTTGTGATTAGTAGATCAACTCTTAAAGAATTACCAAAAGAAGTTACCCAAGCAGAAAGTGAATAGCAATAGAAAGTGAATCAAAAACCAAGACAAGTGTATAAATAATGGTAAATCCATCATTTTCATTATATTTTACATTATATTTTATTGCTGAAGCAAATATTATAATAGCATTTTATATCTTGCACAATAGATACAGAAGAAATATCTAACACTTTTTACAGGGGAGGTACAGATAACTAAATGAAAAGAAGAGTTCCCTCACTCTGTTAAAACATCAGTACCAATAGAGAAACTTATTATTTTATATTGCGATATCAAGACAATCCACTAAAAAATGTACAAAGTAAAATATTCAAAAATATAAATAAATTAAGAATAAAGCTTTAAAAATATTAATTTAATCCCCAAGAAAAGGAAGCAGAGAAAGATAAACAAACAGAAAACATATGAAATGATAGATTAAGCTTTAATTAATCAATAATATTTTAAATGAAAATGCTCTAAATATAATAATTAAAAGACAGATGTTAGGAGAGAAAATAAGAAAACTATCTCCATTTGTTTGCTGTTTACAAGAAATTCACTTAAAAACAATGTCATCTATCAGTTTAAAGTAAATAATAGAAAAAGATATAACAAATAAATAGTTTTTGAAAATAGTGTTATATTAATATTTCATAAAGTAAACTTTAGAGAAAATAATGTTACTAGAGATTTGAAAAACTACAACATAATGATAAATAAACACTACAAGAAGATATAGTAATAATAAATGTTAATATACCAAAGAGTAATCTCAAAAAGCAAAAAAAAAAAAAAAAAAAAAAAACTTGATAAAAAGAAAAGGAGCTACAGACAAATACAAGGGGAGATATTCTACTTGTAGCAGCACTTACCTAGAAGATAGCAGTATGACTGACTGTAACCAGCAAAAAGTGATATTAGACCATGCTTTGAATGCTGTTAGTAAGCCAGACACTGGACCTAACTGATATTTTCTTCACCAATGAATGATAGGAATTGAGTAAACTAACCTCATAATACCTATGGATTCATTCTGTTGCATTCCAAGTACTAGTTTTAACTCCTTACTTAACATAACCACTACATCCATCCCCCATTTTCAAATCCCCTGCATTTTTCTCTCAGTGAACAAATCAGTGTGTTTCTTCACTGGCATGCTATCCTTTGCCTAGTAAGTTAATAAATTTAATTTTGTGACTTTGTAAACAAACAAACAAACAATCTATGGACTTTCAAATCTATTAGCAATATACCAAAATATGAATTATAAAATCAGAAAGGATATGAATAATGAAATTAATCTATATGAGTAAGTGATGTATTTATAATACTTCATCCAACAACAGCAAAACTAACAAATAAACAAAAGCAAAAAACAAACAAACAAACAAACAAAAAAACAAAACAGAACATTGCTTTCAAGAAACAAAAGAACACCCATTAAGGTAGGTCATGAAACAAAACATGACAAATTTAAAAGTACTAAAATCATAAAAAATGCATTATTTGATTATAAGGAAATCAAAATTAAAATGAATAACAGAAGAATGATAGGAAAATCAGAACTTTCAAAGAACATGTAAACAATTATTAAACTGCCAGCCTATTAAATACTTCATGCAGCAAAATTAAAGTCTTATAAAAAAATTTTTAAAAATCATCACATACAAAAGTGTAAATGAAAATGAGAATATAAAATATCAAAACCAGATTCAACTAAAACATTGCTGAGATAACAATTTAAAGCACCGAATTTTTACACTAGAAAAAAAGACATCTTATCTAAAGAAATAAAACAGTGGGCAAAATAATCATACATAAAACAGAAGAAAGAACATATTAAAATAAGAACAGTAAACAATAAAGGGAAAGGGAAAACAATGGAGAAAATCAGACACTTTATTATGATTTTTTGAAAAAATTATACCTCTTATCAATATACATACAATTAAAAAAATCACCAGTTTTCACATTTTGTGGAAAATAAAAATTCTACAATATATATATATTCTTACCTGTGGTTGAATAAGCCTCCTCTGACTTCATATTTTAGTTATTTTTTTAAAGAAATAGGCTTTTTGTGATGTGTGTAGTCCCATTTTTTTTTACATTTTTGTGCCTTTTGTTGGTTATTTTGCTGTTTAAAAATGACCACAAAGCATAATACTAAACAGCTATCTAGTGTCTCTAAGCTCAAGAATCATTCATAACTATCCTACATTTATATATTACTATACAACCAGTGAAATTCCACATCATGTCCAACCACATGAATGGGATCCTAATTATAGTAAGTTATACTCCATGTATATATATAATGTCAAAATATGCTCTACTGTCATGTGTATCTCAAAGAACAACAACAACAAAAAATTAAGATGAAGCATTGGATGTACCTAACAAAGAAAATGCATGTGTTAAGATAAGCTTCATTCAGTAATGCATTACAATACCTTTGGTTGTGAGTTCAATGTTAATGAATCAAAAATACACACTAAATTAAGTGTTTTTAAACAGAAACAATACATAGAAAACAAGGGGTCTTTAAATAAAAACAAAAATGCTTGTTAATTGTTCAGTAGATAAATGATGATGACAGGTATTTAACCCTAAGAGTAATGACCCAGTGCTCATTAATTCCAAGTGTTATGGTGTGGATTTACCACATCCCCCAAAGAAAAACATTTTAACAATTTTATCCCTAGCCCATGACACTGTTGGGAAGTGGTAGAACTAGGTGAGGGCTAGTGGGTAGAACTTAGGTCATTAGGGTCTGCCCTTGGAGCAGATATTAGGAGCCCAGTTCCTCCCTATACCACTCTTTGCATCCCACCAGCCATAAGGTAAACAGACCTCCTCTACCATGTTACCTCCATGGTGAACTATGCTGCCACAAATTCAACACAACAGAGATGAGTGTCCATGAACTGAAATCTGTGAAACTGATCCAGAATATAACTCTCCTCCTTATCAGTTGATTCTCTCAGGTATTTTGTCACAGTTATGGAAAGCTTACTAACACTCAGAGGAGATTTTATAAAACATTTACCTCATTACCAAACAAATTCCAGCAATGCATGAAAGTTTAATATTGTAGAAAAGTAGGAAAAAGTTGCGTAGAACTAAATATGTACAAATGAATGATTGCAAAACTGGTAAAATCTGAATAGCATATAGATTATATCAATGTCAGTGTTACTTTTGTGATATTATGTTATATTTCTACAAGTAATACCACGGGAGAAAATAAGAAAAAAAAAAAAGAAACAGGTTGTTTGCACTATTTGTCACACCACATGCAAAGTTACAGAATTCTCCTGAAACAGGTATAATTTAAAAAATTAAGTATCTCTCTCTGCTTCTCTCTCTCTCTCTCTCTCTCTCTCTCTCTCTCTCTCTCTCACACACACACACACACACACACACACACACACACACACACACACTCACTCATGCAGAATAAAACTCTTACCTATTCATAATTACAAACTTTTGCTTCATGAATTTCATGAAAGTATTTACTTCTTTCATAAGGTGCATCCTTTCTGGTTTTTTAACAAGGTTAACTGAATGATCTCTTGAAAGCAAGGTAATTGAGAGAATATTATTGTATATTCTACCTTTATTTTCAAATCTTGATGATATTATTATATAGATATGTCAAACAAAATGGAAAAATATGTTAGTAAGTTTTCTAATCTCAATAAAGACTACTGTATTAACTTATACTATCATCATTTTCATTGTACACATAAGTTAACAGAGGCTTGGATACTTAAAATGACTTACTATAGATCAAAATGTTACATAAAATTTAAATTCTCAAAAATTTTATTAGACAACTTTACATTTAAATGATAGTAGATTTTCATTCTCATGTTGCTAAAGCTTCTTAAAATATGACTGTGTTCCTTCAATACTCTATACCATCAAATATTAATTTGATGCAAAGTTAAATATTTTGGAAACAGTGAGCTGCCTATGTCTTTATCAGAATCGCTAATGGGTATAAAGTTGATATTTATCTAAAAAGATGTATATTAATTCCCATAGATGAGGACATTGATTTTTTTGTGAGCTATCAAGCATTCCATGCAGGCATGTTAGTTATGTAAGAATTATAGAGTGCTCTTTATGAAATACAAATCTATAAGACAAACTGGGCACCCAAATATAAGAAAAATATAATTGTTCTATAATATTTTTATAAGAGTTAGACTGGAGTTTCTATGTTACTGAAAACAATGATAGAAAAAATGATCAGGCCTACAATAGCAAAGAAGGCTAAGACTAGTAATATAACTAAATTCTATCATCTAAAATTTCAACACATAAAACCTGGAAGTAAGATTTTTGCTAGGGAATTATTTTTAAAGAATATTAACAATTTCATACACACACACACACACACACACACACACACACTGTGAAAGTTGGCTATAGTAGTGATGAGATTTGAGTATTAGGTAAAAAGTAAAAAACATGGTGGACAGAAATAAGACGTAAATAGGTAAACAGAAAATTAAGAATTTGATGAACATAGAAGAGAGCAGAGCACTACTAGAATTCTAAAGTTTAAGCAAGTTTCAAATATTAGAAATGGAATGAAATTATGGAATTTTCCAGTAAATTAATGGATCTGGAGACTATCATGATAAGTAAAACAAGTCAGTCCCCAAAATCTAAGGCCAAATGTTTTCTGTGATATGATTAAGATAATCGAAAATAAGGGGAGAGGAGAGAGAGAAAAAACAGAAAGGAATAAAAAGGGGAAGAGAGAATTGTATCAAAATAGGGAAAGATTTTTAGAGTAGACAAAGGAGATTGAGGGGGCAGAAGGAGAGACAGAACAGGGAAAAAACAGTGGAATGAATCTGACTGAACTTTCAGATGTGCATACATGAATATACCCCAGTGAATCTCAACATCAAATACACCCATAAAATATTAATTTTAAAAACTATAAATAAATTCATAAAGATCAGTTGCATGGAGGGAGGAGTGGGAAGGGCTGGGGACTGAGTTACAGAAAATTATATTCTATGCTTTTTTCTATGATTATTTCAACAAGTATCCTAATGTTGCACATAACTAAAAAATCAATAAAATATTAGAAATGTACAGTAAATAAGGAGAGCAACAAAAACAAAGTACTGGAACAAATGTCAGTTATCAAGAAAAAGTCAAACAAACCTAAACACTAAAGACTGTTATGTTTGAATATATATGACTAAATACTTTGACCCTAATAGCAAAAGCAATCTTGAACACAAAAAATAAAATGGGGAAATAATAGCTCCTGATTTTAAATTATATTACAAATGTATAGTGAGCAAAAGAGTATGGTACTGAAATAAAAAGAGATGCTTAGATCAATTTAACAGGGTAGACAGCCTAGTACAAGCACATTTGTACCCTTAGCTGATCTTTAAAAAGTATGTCAAGAATATAGACGGGAAAGGGATAGTCTTTTTAAAAAATTTCAGTTGGACAACTGGATAATCACATGCAAAATTTTTAAATTGGATATTTTTTAATAACCTACACAAAATGACTCAAAATGTATTAAAGAAATAAATGTAAGCTGTGAAATATTAGAAAGCAAGGGGTCAATCCTATTACATTGGACTTGGCAGTGATTCTTCTGATATTAACATCAAAAGCCAAGGCAACAAAAGCCAGTATACAAGTGGGAGTACTACAAATTAAAAAGTTCTGTACATCAAAGCAAACAACAAGATTAAAATGTGCATGGGCTCTCTCTTGGCCAGCGAGGAGGTCCACAGAACAGGGTGGAGGAGAATGAGGCTGTGGCGTCTCTAATCAAGAACTCCGGAGACCAAGCAGAAAGCAGGTCTGATTTTTGGGGGGCAGTTACCATGTACATATATTCAGGAAGTAGCTAAGCAGATTACAGGCAGCCTCCAATACAGTTTTTTTGTCAACTGTTCTTGCAGCAACAAATTGAGGAGCAGGCCATGGAGCAAGCGCAGGCACTGCAACAAGCGGTCTCACCTCCAGGGCTTTGTCTATGGGGTAAGTGGTTTGTCACTCACAAGCCTAGCATGGGGGAGTGGTTTGCCACTCAGATGCCTTTAACATATGCTATGTATGGAGTACTCCATGCACTTGTCCCCATATCTCTCTCCCTGATTATGCTGCAAGAACTTTAGCCAGCATTGCTGTTTTTCATTCAGTGGTATTTACATGATTACATAAGTGCCTCACAACACAGGAAAAAAAAATATCACTATTATAAACAGTCGGGCCAGGGTAATAGCATTATAAGGATTAGATAATTTGGCTTCCAGGTTTTTCAATGTTCAGTTAATACTTGGAAGAAAGAACAGACTGTCAAGATAGACACCTTAGTCTCATTGATTTTGACAATTGCCTGCCTTGGTAAGGTTTTAATAGTCATAACATAGTTATCTCCCAAGAGCTCTTAATATACTGAGAAAGATTGGAGAAATGTAAGGTCACATTTTCAGATACAGTATATTGGGTGACAAAAATACTATGAAATTCAGGGTCATAAGTGAGCTTTTGCAACATAACCTGGTGGAGGTCTAGTTCTTGCTGAATGACTAAAATAGCAGCTTGGGACAGTTTATTCAAGTCACTTTGAATGACAAAGGCCTCTGCCATGGCAAAAGACAAATTGTTTAGTCTGAGCAGTCTGAATATTTTGAGTGAGCAAAGTAACTGCACTGGCTGTGGTGGCAATGGTGGCTACCAGGGCAAGAATTCCAGCGATGATAAGGCTAATTGCATGCCTTGTCCAGTGTAGGATCTCATTCAAAAGATTCTTCATCTCCATGTCCCATGGGCTCCTCCACTCTCTGAACAGTTTCACCGAAAGCCAGATTGCTGGGGGCATTCTGAATATAAATATATGTTTAGCTTCCATAGCAGAGGTTAGACAATTTTTGAGCTAGCAGGATGTGTTGACTGCACAAGGAATATCTGTATGAGTAATATTTATGCCATCTGTATCATTGATTATTAGCATGGCAAAGGGTTGTGTAACACAAGCTTGTGCATAGTGGGTATGGGTATAATTTGGCACCAAGACAAATTCATGGTCAGGATCTGGACTCAATATAGACCCATTCATACATCCAGCTGCTGTCCATTTGATGAGTCTACCAGCTAGCAATATTGGTGTGATACCCATCATGCCATGCTGATTTTCTGCATAGCAGTTGGTAACAACTTGTCCCATGTAGCAAGTACTGCAGTAACGCATGTGGTTTTAGGGTACATCAGTTACATTCCAGAGGCTGTGCCTGCCCAGGTACATAGATTTGTTCTTCCTCAAATAAATTTCACTTATCAAGGAGATAAGTATGTCAGTGACACATTGATTCAACCGGATGCTGTCATTATCTGAGGAGGGCTTTCCGAAAAGTGTTGTGGGGCATATTGGCAGCAAGGGTTTCCTGCATTTTCCATGGGGGAGTTTATGGATATAGGTAGTATTAACTATAACTCTAAGGTCAGTGAGAAAAAGCCCAACATATGACTTATTATAGTTATCTACAATAGTTTCTTTGGCAAGAGCTAAAGAGAGGGGACTGCCTGGATTTTAGGTTTCATTATCTACTATGGAGAAACAAATGGGCAGAGTAAGTATTGAAATGCTGGTATTCCTGGTACAGTTTCCTCCTGGATGGATAATGCAGGATCAATAAGGTTGGGATTATTAGAGAGGAGCTTGGCTAAAGCCCCTTCCCAATCAGCAAATGCTAAAGTTGGTGCCCTAATGACCAATGCTCAATTTGCCTGATGGGAGGCTTCACTGTTAGCAGTGAGCCTTGCACACACTAGGACCATCATCATAGGCCCAGGGATGGGATTGCCATCAGGCAAAGGAGCCAATCTTGTGGTTTGGTCAACAAGACCTTTAAGATGACCACAGGTTACTTTACATGAGGCCCATTTACATTGTTCAGTCCTTTGCTTGTGGGGTTTCTCCTCCAAAGTTAGGTCCATCATCTTCTTGGGTGGTGGTTCTAGGGGCCCAGGGCTTCAATTTCTGGCAGGCACGCAGATGGGATGAGGCTCCTGTTAATATATGGAAACACTCAACCCATGTTTAGGAGGGGCTCTAGACCATCCCATGCATTTGTTATGGGATCCCCTTCCATGTGACCATAGGTAGATGAGAGGGTTCCATGACGGGGGGCAATGTTTATGGACTGTTGTTTCTGTAGAAAAGTTTGAAATTGAAAGAAAAGTTAATGCAAATAAGGTTTCCTTCAAGGCATCACAAGGGGACTTGGTATAGTTTCTCCCCTCTGTTTTGTAGCATGGTCTTTAATTCCTTGTGTGTTCTTTCTATATGCCTTGAGTCTGAGGGTTATAGGAGATCCCGTTTAAGTGCTGTATATGCCAATCATTGCAAATCACTTGAAAAATCTTGCTAGTGTAGGCTGGCCCCTTCTCTCTGCAAGCATTGTCTATTTAATAGACATGGGAACATCCATAATTCCAAAACATTTAAGTAGATAATAGATAGATGACATCTTTGTGGTTTTTTCTGTGGAGGCTATGGCATCACACACCCTGAATAGATATCAATGATTATATGAATATATTTTTAATTTCCAAAAAGGTACATAATGAGTGACATCCATTTGCCATAAAGCATTAGATTTTTACACTTGGAGATTCACTCCAGCAGGTTTTAGAGGGCCAATGGGAAGAAATGGTATACATTTTTTTGCAGTCTCTGACTAGCTGTTTGCAAGCGTCTTTAATGCTGATTTTATGCAACTGCTATGGCTGAAGCCAGCAGAGAGTCTTGAGATGCTTGTGTCCCTATGTCCTGGGTGGTCAAAATCCAGTCATCAAGTGTGCCATTTCACACTGGTACCACTGGTGCTGTGTTCCTTATTTAGTCCATCACAGGTCAATTCATTTTCTAAGGCTTCCCTATCTTGTTCATGAGACAACTTTCCTTCTAATGCCTTATTTACTCTGTCAGTAAACTGTGGCAAGTCTTCAGTGGCTTTCTGCCTTAAATCCTATATAGAAACTGTACTTTCCCCAGCTGGTAACTTCCTTCAGGCTCTGAGAGCACAGAACCGCACCTAATTGAAATAATTTGGTGGGCCTGTAGCTTGTACCACAGGAGAACTTGTGTATTCCTTCTCCCTGCAAGCATTCAGGGAGGTTAACATTTGTGGTGTGGTTGTTTTCCCCCTGTTGTTCACATTTATCATAGAAAAATGCCTTCCACTTCAAAAATGTTGTAGGCTCAGGAGCTGCTCTGGCTAGGTCTTTCCAGTCCTGAGAGCAATTAAGTTCAATACTGAGTGATTCAAGCATTTGTTCTGAAAAAGGCACCAAGGGCCCATCCTCTTTCACTGCCTTCTAACTCCTTCAGGGTACCCAATGGGTATGGATACCAAGTGCTGTGGTGTGGTGTAGGGGCCATGATGACTGGAAAGGCTTATATTCCCTTACCCCACTTTTTATCTCTTATCCTACATAGATCTTCAAAAACGATCTCTGGCCTCCTGGAATGGATTTCTGGGAGACCATGGCTTGTGTGGCCTTGTCATTTCTCAGCTTGCTTTGGTGTTGCCTCATAAGGAGGCAGTTGCCATTGACTCAGGGAAGTTCATAATCTTTGTCTGACAGTAGAAGGCACGCTTGCACCATTTGTGGTCACTTCTTCCTGAACCATGAAGGCTAGAGTACTATTTCCTACCTCTCTCCCTCCTGCACCTGTGGTGGTTGATTGCTTTGAGATAGATTCTCACCCCTGCTTTCCTGTGCCTGCTGTGGTTTCTTGCTTTGGAGTAAATTTTTCCCCTGCTTTTCCCTCCCTTTTCTGTCTCTCACAGCTTGATTTTCCCTCAGGGCCACCATTATATGACAAGTGTCTATTGCAGGGCCCCCTAAACTATGCTGAATGGCTGTCATAATAGGAAAAAAAATGTAGTGGTAAAGTATACCCCTGTCTCACTTCAGTTTGCCATGAATTTGCCATTATCTTGTCCTAGGATCAAAAAAATCAGCAGCATTTATCCATAGACTGATATCAATCACAATCACAATGTCCCAGAAATTCTGGGCTTCTCTCTTATTCAGGGTCAAACCTTTAGTATCTAAGAGAGTGTAACTCTGAGTCTTTGGTGGAATTTGGTAGGTTCCCCATTTCCACTTCCTCACCACTCTGTGAGGAGCCACTCCCTGTCTTATAGGCTTACCTTGGGTCCCTGCCCAGGTACCAGTTATGTGGGCTCTCTTATCCAGCAAGGAAGTCAATGGAACAGGGTACAGGAGAGTGTGGCTGTGGAGTCACTAATCAAGAACTCTGGAGTCCAAGCAGTAAGCAGGTCTGATTTTATTGCTGCACAGTTACCATGTATATATATATATTCAGGCAGTAGCTAAGCAGATTACAATTTCTGGCCAACCATTCTTGTAGCAAACAATTAAGGAGCAGGCCGTGGAGCAAGCATAAGCTTCATGCTCAGGGCTTTGTATGGGATAACTGGTTTACTGCTCACATGCCTAGCACAGGGGAATGGTTTGCCACTTAGATGACCTTAATGTATGTCATGTATACAGTACTCCATGCACTTGTTCCAACAAAAATGCATCTTATGGATAAAGAGAAAATATTTTCAAGCTATGCATATGATAAGGAAAAATATAAAAAAAATATAAAACATAACAAGAACACTATAGAGGAGAAAAACTTTATTTGAGGATAATGGCTTTAGTCCATGTACACACACACACACATACACACACATATGCATAAGTGTATTCTATATATTATTTTATATTAAGTATGCTAGTGGGGAAATTAAAGTATAATAAGGCTAACAGATCAGAAAGAAATTCTCATTAAAGAGAGAGTTTATTACTTAGAGTTCCCCAGAAGAAAGAACAGTCCTCAGGTGGGCAATACATGAAAGCACTGAGATCAATCTGGGGCAGGGGGAGAAGAGCCTTCACTGTGGTTTTCATGGAAAAGAAAAGGTTAGGCATTGCAAGCAGGCTTACAATTGGCACATTTTAATAATTTTGGTGGGCTTTGAGACTTAGGACCATTCCCTAATTGTCTGGAACTTGGCCATGGAGTGATAAGTGTAAGAAAATAGTGGCCTAGAATATGATTGCCTGATAAAAAGATGGATGGGTGTTTGGGCTGTGGATTAATTGATATATTCAAAAAACATGAACCAAAATGAGTACTTTTACCAAGGAGAGGGATCAATAAGTAAAGTAGAACACCAAAGACAGGTGCATTTGTCCCCTCTTTTTTTTCCAGGATAAGGTGTGCCAGCATATGCATGTGGAACAAATGATAAAAATTTGAATTTATAAAAGATAGAGACATGTTAAATACACAAACCCCACGTTAAACTCTTTATGTTATTTCTTGTTTGTCTTTCAAGGTCAACTCTGGAATTAATAAATATGTATCTTAAAATATGTAACAGTTATCTAACCTACATCCTTATTCATTTTCTCCCTATGTTTAAATAAAAAAATTCAATTTTCCTAGATTGTCAGTTTTTATGTTGCCTTTTCCCTTCTTACAGGATACCTTTGATAATAGTTATAATGGAGAGATGAATAAAGCAAAAGGGTTAATATAAAACAACAAAAATACCTATTTTATATTTGATGTATTTACTGAAAGGATTTCTATTTATAAAAAATATTGCACACTGTTCAAAGATATGAACTTTAAATGTAAGATTTAGATAATAGCATCTAAACCTTATAATTCATCATAAACTATCTAAAGAAATCAGTATAATCATCATTTTTGGATGAAGAAACCATGATTTAGGACTACATTTTTAAAGTGAAAACCAAACACCTTCAGAATAATGTCAGTGTTATTATCACCACACTATTAGACTGGTACATTAATACTGCTTTATTATTCTAATTCTTTCCCAGGAAGACAATATAATCTATATGAAACTCATCATTTTTTTCAATACTTAGAAACAAATTCTGCATTATTTCAATTTGTCATCTCAAAATTCTTACCTCATGTCCAATGATAAATAACTTTTAATAGTATAATCCTTACCCAATCTAAACCAGGCCCACACATTAAAAGGACCCTAAAACCTCATCAGTATTGGGATATTATCCTTCCCACTCTGTACAATGCTAAAACTCTTAAGATAGTAAGCAGTAAGCAGTAAAAGAAGTTTTGCTTGTGATATTTTAGGAAACAAGATTTGGAAAATAGAAATATATCCTGAAACACACACACACACACACACACACACACACACACACACACACATTTCTCTAATTGCAATGGATTTTAAATTTCTTGCTTTGTTTGTCCCATTTTTCCTTTAAATATTATAATGAGAACTCTAGAGACTAAAACCTGAAGATGATAAAAATGAAGAATCAATATTCAAATATCAGCCAGGCATGGTAGTGCAAGCCTGTAATTCCAGCCAATTGGGAGGCTGAGACAGGAGGATTAGGAGTTCAAAGCCAGCCTCAGCAAAAGCAAGGTGCTAAGCAACTCAGTGAAATCCTGTCTGTAAATAAAATACAAAATAGGGATGGAGATGTGCTCAGTGTTGTAGTGCCCCTGAGTTCAATCCCTGGCACCAATCAATCAATCAATCAATAAAAATATGTTATAGTGCTGTCTTAGCAGCAAATTCTCTCATTTTGATTATATATATATACACACACACACACATACACACACACACACACACACCATATGGAGAACCTCACTTTCTCATTTTTGGAAATGTTTTCTACCACATAGCTTACTACTCAGATAGAATACACATACATATATATATAATCATATACTTTTGAAAACACTTTAATATAGTTAAAATGCAGAAATCAAATAACAATACACTATTAACATACCACCCAGAGTTAACAAATCAAATTCTTCTATTGGAATAATTACTTCAGATTATATAAAATGTCATATCATTTGGAAATATACTTTATCCATCCCAAGTTTTATTTCCAATATTCCCTCTCAGAAAGCAACAAATATGAAATGGGCACATAACCTCTTGTTCATTTTTTAGAATATGGTTTCATTATATATTAAGATTTGTAAAATATATATTTGGGCATTTTATAGTTTTATATATGGCATCATACTCTCCAATGTAAAAATTAACTTATTTTTTGTTGTTATTTCAAGTTTGGTTTTGGGGTTGAACCCAGAGGCACTCTACCACTGAGGTATATATCCATCCCTTTTTGTTTGTTTGTTTTTATTTTGTTATTTTGAGACATGATCTCACAAATTTGCACAAGTTGGCATTGAATTTTCAATCCTCCTGCCTCAGTCTCCTGAGTAGTTGAGATTACAGGTGCACACCACTATGTCCAACCCACACTTTCCATTTTTGTTGAGTTTTCTTTTATTTCCACAAATTAAATCCTGGAAATCCATGTTTTTTTATACACATAGTTATACTTCAGTTTTAATTGCTTCAAATAATTTATTTTTTGAATATATTAGATTTATTGTTTTATTTCTAATTTATTCATATTCTTACTACTTGGCATATTTGAGAACTCTGACTCCTAGTTAAATACTATATGTGATATTTAGGAACAATGATATACAAATTCTGACAGGTAACAAATACATTACCTGTCAGAATTTGTAGGGAAATTTGCCCTCCTTACACCAGCTCTGGGGCCAGCAAGTACACTGCAGACTTTAAGGAGAGATACAGCCAAGGTTTCAGGTTCCCTTGCCACTCATGCTATTTATATATTTGCATTTTTAGCTCCAGTTCCTTTGTTTCTAGATCTTTTTATCTGAATAATTTGATTGAGTTATTTTTAAGCACCCCTGTCAACACCTTCTCTTTGGAGAATGAGGAGTGGGAACTACAAGACTCTCTATATTATACCCCTATCCAAACTTCTGCCCAAATGCTTACATGGCTTCTGGTAGCCTTAAGCCATATCCTTAGGATGAACCCAGCCTACCATTAAAATGCCTGCCTAAGAACTTCAGTGATATCAAGAAAATGTACTATTTGTTCTAGTCAAGGTCAGACGACATGCTCTTGATCTTTCTTAGTGCATTTACTAAAAAGCACTTACAGTTCTGAACAAATGCTTCTTAAGACTCAGAAGCATCTCTCTCAAGGATCTGAGATCCATTCCTTTGAAATGTAATCATCAAGAAAAATAAGGCATCTGTCTACTAGTCTCTTTGGAGGATAAAGCCTTTACTTCAAGAACTACCAGATAGCAGACATACCAAGCCTAATCACACACTGACCATCCCTTTATAGTTTTTTTCAACTTCTCTGATTCTATAGCATTTCTGAACTCCTTTCATCAGTCTCTCTCTAATAGATTGTCTGTTTTGCACAATGGGAATGGAGTGAAGTTCGTCCTGGTACTCTCAATGATTACAGAATAAAATTTGTTTATAACTTTTAACTATTATCAAATTATGCTTATCTTTAACAGAAAGAAACATTAAAGACACTTGTCCCTAATTTAAAATAGTACTCAGTTCATTCCACTCCTAGCCCCCTCTTCTTTTCTTCCTTTCTGCCCCTGGATTCATAAAACTGCCAGGGCCTTTTGTTCAGAGATCTCTCATTTTTGCTGATTCACCTGAACCTCAACTAGTGTGTCGGTCTATCTTGAAAAAGGAACAGGAAAATAGAACACTTATTCTAGTTTCTTCTCTTGCCTGGACCATTGCAGAAAGTAATCAAAGACGAAAGCCTCATTTTATGTTGCTTTACACAGCTATTTTGACACCTGATAACTCAAAAATTTTTCTTAGCTCACCTGAGCTTCTGATGGTGTTAAGTGCTCTGAGTTTTCATTCTTTGGAGAACTAAAAATATGGTTATAACTGTTGCCACATAACAAATATTTTATTTGTATTATTTTTCGTATGTTTGAGCTTTTCTACTAGAGATAATTAGGAAAGAAAGTTGTTGTATATTAAAAAAATTCTAATCTCATTAGATATTTTTCAATTGCATATCAAGTGAATTGTACTAATTATACTTCCACTAATAGTGGGTGAAAATTATTAATTCTCCATATTGTCATCACCACTATTTTCTATATTTTAAATAATTCTGGCAGTTTGACAAGTGTGAGATAGTACGTCATTTTGTTTAAATTTTTGTACCTAATTATTAGTGAGTTTGAATGCACTTAATATGTCATTCCCTTCATTTTCCACTGTGATACATTTTTATGTGTTCTTTTTAGCTATGTATGACATTAGGGTTCATTTTGACATATTTATACAAATATGGAGTATATCTTATTCTAAACTGATATCCCAGTCTTGTGGTTATACATAATGTGGAGATTCATTGTGGTGTATTCATATATGGATAAAGGAACTTTGTGTCAGATTCATTCTACTGTCCTTCCTACCCTCCCTTCTTTCCCTTAATTCTGCTTTGTCAAATCCACTAAACTTCTATCCCTGCCCCCTTGTTTTGTGTTAGCATCCACATATCAGAGAGGACATCTGACCTTTGATTTCTTTGGATACAGCCACAAAAATGTTTTTACTAGCTCAATTCACAATAGCTAAGATATGGAACCAACCTAGGTGCTCTTCAATAGATGAATGGATAAAGAAAATATAGTATATATACACAATAGAATATTATTCAGCCATAAACTAGAATGACTTTATGACATTTGCCTATAAATGGATAGATCTAAAGACTATTATGCTAAGTTTCATTACCTTTTGATACATTCTTTCATGGATTTTTGGTCATATATCTGATCATTTGTCTGTTTAATGATGTTTTTCATTGGTATCTTGAAATTCTTTAATCTGCTTGTGTTTTAGTCTACTTTCTTTCATTATGACTAAAATATCTGACAAGAACAATTTAGAGGAGGAAAACATTATTTTGGCTCATGGTTTCAGAGGTCATAGTACAGACCATATTCAGTTTCTCCATTGCTCTGGGCCTTAGGTGAGGCAGAACATCATGAAGGAAAGATATGGTAGAAGAATTCTGCTAAACTCATGATAGCCAAGAAGGATAAGGATAAGGATAAGGATATTGTAAGGAGTCCAGGACTAAAAATAGTACCAAAGGGTATACCCCACAGTAACCTAGTTCCTCCAGTGACTTCCCACCTTCCCATCATTACTACCTAGTAGTCCACTCAAATTATTAATCCATTAAATGTATTAACTAACTGATTAGGTTCTAGCTCTTATAATCATTTCACCTCTGACTGTTCCTGCATTGGCTAACACATGAGCTTTTTTTTTGGGGGGGTCACCTCCTATCCAAACAATAACAATATTACAAAATCTATAGGAAAAGCCAGAATGTAACAAGACTATGGTTATTAACAAATAATATGTTTAAATTTAACTTTCATCCAAGGAGTACACATAGGAGTATATATTCTTTTCTTTCTCCCTATGTTTTAATCTAAATGTCAAACACAGTGCTTTTTTTTTTAAAGAGAGAGTGAGAGAGGAGAGAGAGAGAGAGAGAGAGAGAGAGAGAGAGAGAGAGAGAGAGAGAGAATTTTTAACATTTATTTTTCAGTTCTCGGCGGACACAACATCTTCGTTTGTATGTGGTGCTGAGGATCGAACCCAGGCCGCACGCATGCCAGGCGAGCGCGCTACCACTTGAGCCACATCCCCAGCCCCAAACACAGTGCTTTAATAAAGAATGATTTTAATATAAAATTATAGAAGGATACTTATTGTGATAACTTTAATCATTCCTGATATCATATACAGAAGAATCTGTAATAAATACTGTATATATCACAAATTAATGCAGCACTGTGTGACATTAATTAAAATTCAGCAAAATTATGTAAGAGTGGTTCATCAAAATAGACACTTAACCATTCTAAGACTTCCTTTGCAAATTAGAAATCTGTATAGTGGTGGAAAGCAAACTTCATGGAGGAAATGTTTCTGAGAGTTAGAAGGAAAAATTCTACATTTTATTCATTTTAATTGTTTACATGTATTTATCACCAACCATAGAAGTTTATAAAGGAACAGCTTTTGAAAGTCTCCTTAATACTGTAGTTGGAAAAACTGAGGACAAAAAATTGTTAGTTATGTGACTATATGTTAACACCTAATTAGTGCAGAGCCAGAACTAAGGTACTAATATTTATGAAATGTAAGATATAACTAATATATTTATAAATTTGTATTAAATACATACAGGTTGCTGAAGCAATAGATTATAGCCAAGTCACATGTATCAATTTTTGATATATCCTATTAAAGTTATAACAAATACATTATTGTCTCTTTAGTGAAATACAATGATCTTCAGTTCTAAATACTTATACCATGAAAACTTTCATCAAAAATAACAAAGTGAGAATGTCTGTTAATAAGACATAATTTACAATACTATGTAACACAGAAATGCCATTTTATCACCTTAGTCTTATTCAGTTGTTGACCCATAAGTCACAAGTCCAAGCTGAATTCAAGTGAAAGTTAATTACACAAAGTGGTAAGCATCAAGAATCTTGGATAATGGGAGCCTACCCTAATTTGTTTGTATACAACACAGAAATAAATTATTCTCTTATGATATATTGTAGTTAATAATTTTCTACTATGTAATGATGTTTCTAATATATAATTTATTTACTTTTCACCTCTATTGCTCACAATCTAAGAATATAACTGTATCTCCTCCAACTAGCAGAGTACCTAGCTCATAGTAGGTACTAAAAATATGCTCATGTAATGTATCAGCAGAGAATTTTTTAAGGTATCAATGTCTCATCTGGGTTGAGATTAGGTGCTCTAACTAAAAGGAAATTAATAAGTATGATTTTCTTTACTGTGCCACATATTTCTCCTGATATTTTTTCCTTTGATTTATTATTGATTAGTTATTACATCATCTAAAATAAGACTGATCATTCACTACCATAAAAAAACCTTATATTTCAATGAACTTATTCCAATTAATTTATATTCAATATATCATATTTATTCCTACCTCTGGCCTTTGTTTCAACTTGCTCAGTGAACTTTTTTTTTTTTTTGGTAATCCAGATATCATAGTTCTTTTAGTATCTTTAAGTATTTTCCACATCTTCAGAAGCCTATCTTAATTTATTTATTTGCTAATGTTATTTCACTTCTCTGAATTACTATACTCACTCTATTAGTCAGCTTTCAATTACTGTAACCAAACACCTTAAATTATTAACTTAGAAAAGAAAAGGGTTTTTTTCAGCTCACAGTTTTGGAGGTTTTAGTCCATGGTGAATTGACACTATTGCTTTTGGGCTTGTGGGGAGGTGTGACATTTAGGAGGTGTGCATAGAGGAAGATTTTACTCCCCTAGTAGCAACTTGGAAACAAAGAGTGAGAAAGGAAGAGACTTCTGTTTTTCTATTCCTTTCAAGGGTATGCCTCCAGCGACCATGATCCTCCCATTATGTCCCATTTCTTAAAAGTTTCTACCATCTTTCAATAGTGCAACCTGAATATCAACACTAACGTGAGGATTTGAGAGGCATTCCAAATCCATACTATAATACCCACCAAAGTGTTCAATACTCATACTTTCTGATATCTTGGTCTTTCTTGGCCTCTACTATGTCCTATGCTTGCCATGTGGATTATCAATCACACATATTTGGCTTTCTAACTAAATTAATTTAAAATACTTCCACTGAGAGATTGCTTTAGTCAAAAGGAAAATTAGATTTCATAATGTTCACTTTATAGATATGGAAACATAAGCTGAAAGAAATGAAATTATTTTCTCAAGACTATATAGCTAATGAACAGTAAGGTTTAGACTTGAACAATTATATATTGAATTCCATGCCATACTTCTTCCCCATTTAAATATTCCTCAGTTTATTTGTCATATTCATGCTGGATTGGAAATTGTAACAAAGAAAGTAGTGTCAAATGGAGACATGATCTGAATTTTATATCTTAAGTTTGGAAGGGGATGAAAGAAGATTGACCTTGATCTTGTGCTACAACTCTACACTGGAAATGAGGATAGAGTAATTGAAAAGCCCTCATTATTTAAAAAGCTGCACATTTCAAAGGAATATGAAGAAAGAATGGCATAGATTGAATAGATACAGCAGTTTATTAGTTGGTGGGTGTGGTGGTCAAGCCAGAATTAGACAGGCAGATAGGGAAGTGTGGAATTCAGAGAATGGAGGAATTGAAATGTTAATTCCCTCAAAAATTTTCCTCCACCCTTATCAAGATAACCTGCCCCTGCTCCAACCTCTTGCTAAGGTAACCTGTCTAAGGGATTGTCCCTCCCTCCCTACAGGGAGTTGTTAATTATGCCCACTTCTTGCCCACTTCTTCTTGGAACTTGGTCCTTCCAGTCCACCTGCTTCTCACCTTTTTTAGCCATCCCAATGAGCATCTCTTGCGCCTAGTCACATACACAGTAAGGAGAGAGATAGGGGAAAAAGAACAGCAGAACTAAGGAAGCCTAATACATATAAAAAGGCAAAATGCGCTCACTTCTTGAGATACCAGATACCAGCTCTGGCCTCCTTCTCCCGCCTGGGAGAAGTCTATGTTATCCCTTTTTAAAATGAACCCTGTTTTATATGCTTGCCTCAGCGTGCTTCTGTAATGTTATACTTCAAAATGTGAAGGAGCAGAACTCATCTCCAATAACTGGTGGTATCAGTGGTAGTAGGATAAAGATGTTTCTGTTTTCCAGAATAAAAATTAAAATCTTGTGCATAGAGTTATGAGAAGAGAAGATTCAGAGGGCCCAAGAAAGTGATGTGTCCAACCATCTACTCTAGCCAAGATCTTTCGTAGATTTTATTTCCCAAGGGCTCCTTTTATGTTTTTGAGGAGTGTTCTTCTCATAATAGGACTGGCTGAGCGTTTCAGGAATGTGGAGAGAATGGAGAATGAACATTTTTTTTCCTCATAGTATTGTTTCTATCTTCAAGTATATTATAGCTTCCCTGTGGTCATACTTTACAGCAAATAGCAGTAAATTTACCAACTAAATATGGTTCTTTATATTGTCCAACTGTCATATGTATTATCACCTAGTCACATTATCATCCCAATTTCATGAATAATTATCTTAAAGTTACACTAGATTTTTTTGTATTCTATAGCATAATGTGTACTTTAAAACATGAACACATTTTGTGGAGAAATATAGTCCTATTTCTCTAAATTATAACAGTTTAACTCATTATTATATATTCTATAACTTAACAATAAATGAAAATATAACCTTTTGGCTCACAATGTTATACTTTAAAAACTATCATATCTACATTATTTCAAATGTGAACATATAAAGTTAAAACGTCATAAGTTTTATGGAAGTGTGAAGCACGTGAGAGAGCATTTGGATTTCTTAGGATTTGGTAACTGCATAGTGAGTAACATAATAATTTTAAACTGTTATAAGGTCAAGGTAAGTCTTTTATCTGGTTAGAAATAAGTTAATTAAACTTGAAAGATTTATAAAACAGTGAACTTTGCTTGAATGTCTGCTCCCTAACCTTGAAAATAGGTTTTAATGAACTCATTATTTGCATTTTTCCTGGTTCCCATTGAGAAAAGTCTGTAATTGTTGTAATGATGTGTGAGATTTTGGAGGTAACATAAATAAGTTCAAAAGAAAATATATTATTTCTGAGTGATATAGCATAGTAAGACACAACACAGCAAAGGGATGCCCTATCTCTTTTAAGGGACAATGTAACTACTTTAATTTATACTTAGGTCAATCAGGGAAGATTAACAATAAATAATTTTAATTATCTTTTGAAAAATCTTTCCAGTTGATCATTACCAAGCACAGAGATTTTGGAGAGAGTTTGTGAACTGTGCCTGCAGTTTCTAACTCCAGGAATGCTTTAGTGAACTCATATAGCCCTCTTTATTATATGTTAAACACTTAAGAAGGAAATAGAAAAAGAACATTCTACATAGCCCAATGTCCTGGCAGTGTGTATTACTGAGGCTCTTCTTTTATTCAAAAAACACACCAGGAATCAGTGAAGGATGAATAACCGAGGGCTCTAAGAAACAGGACAAAGGTGATAACTGAATAAAAGTTGCTACAGGCTTTAACCTTAAAGTATTAAAGAAAAATATTCTGCTGAGTTTTGGTGGCAATATATGTGACAGAAGCCTGAAGTAAAAAAAATCCCTAAGGTGTTGGAGATATAGAAAGGCCAGATTAGAGGTCCCATCTTTTCCTTCCTTCAGGTCTATTTCTTTGTTAACTCCAAGGTGTCTAGTACTAGCATTTATCATAAAGCCTTTGACTGACAACTGAAATGTGTTATAGGGAAATACAACAAAGCACAAACTGAAATGTGCTCTCCTAACTAAAATGTTGTTCTGAAAGCTAAATGTGACTGTAGTTTGGATTAATTCAAATAACCAATCCTGATTTTCTTCTCTAGAGCTAATCAAGGAATTTTAAGCTCTGCTCTTCCTGAAACTGGACCTTTAGAGCTATTAATAGATTTTATAAAACAAATAATATAAAACAGGTATCTGTTTAAGTAGAATAAATAATCAGAATGGATTTTGTGTTTGATCAGTGTCTTCTGTTTTCCTGTTTCTTTGTTTTTCTGTGCACACCTCATTCTAGGCATCCAATATTCTTATACTGGCCTCTTTGTTTATAAATAGCATATTTCACTCTTCTCAGACTTAACATTTCATATCAGTTCCCTTAAGTCCCATCTGTTTTGGGACTTCTTCACTAACCAAACTTGTCTTTGTGAAAATGACACAAAATGAAAAAGTTTCCCCAGATTCTCCATTAACCTTGTAAATGTTTTCTCCATTAACCTTGTAAATGTTTTCCCCATTAACCTTGTAAAACCAAATAGACCAATTAATTAATGACTGCTAAACTACAACTCCAGTTTTGTTGTCTCTGCCTTTCATTAATTTGGTCAATAAATAATTCTTAAATAAAGTTGAAATATACCTTTATTAATCTACCCTATGGTATTTTTAATGTTCTTAGTCCTCCTAGACAAGTAATCTTGAACTGTTCTCAAGTCAAAATTTTTAAATAAGAGTTTGAGTTATTAACATTTAGATAATTTTTCTTCCCCATGTGTCTTGCTCTTTTTTACCTTAGAACACAGTTCTTTATTCAATATTATAATTTGATGAATCAATCTAGGTTGTGCCTTTATGATTTCCACTGAATGTATGTACTCTTATTTGAGTAACACAAATATATATGAATAGGTACTTGATAGAAACAGAATTTTAAGTAGAACATGGGAATATAAAATAGTTTGTTAAACTAAAGAAAGGAGGTAGTCTAGGGACAATCCACATTAAGTGATTATTTATCACAACACTGGACTAGGGTTATATACTATTCATTTATTCTAGGAATCTAACATCCATTTCATTCTACAATGGAATAGTCTAAGTAAGGATAGCATTAACAAAACAAAACAAAACAACAACAAAAACTAGAGCACAGAGAAGAGAGCCATCCCTTTTGTGTAGTTACTTCTCATTGTCTTTTGTTCTTTCTCTCTTTCTCTCTCTCACACACACTCTCAATCTCTAATTGGTTCTTTTTAGTTAGACATGACAATGGTATCTATTTTGACATAATTATACAAGCATGGACTAGATCTTTTTCTAATTCAGAATCCATTTCCTCTCAAACTTTACCGAGGTGTCTGTATTATTTTATTTTCCTCAAGGGAATATCATCACATACATAAGCCTTAAAATAATATGTTTCTAATTAAAGATCAACTTGTCTTCACAACTCATACTTAAGTATACTTAATGAATGTACACATTTATTGCTTAACTCATGATACCTTAAAATAGGTTACTATAAAATATACTGCATATTTGGGTATACTTTAAATAATGGATGCATTAGCTATAGAAAAAGTTGTATTTTGTGTGAGTTTGTTATCTACTTCCTTAAGGTTGCATTCCTTTTTATTCCAGTTTTCAGTTGTGTTTAATATAGAGAAGAATATCATGCCTTATTCCATTTAATTTCCCCTGCCTTTGTCAATATTTAAGAGCATGTTATATTAAGTTGCTTTATTTCCAATAATATAATTTTAGAAATTTAAAGGATATTATTAAATCAAAGTTTAAGAGTAAATAGTGTGCAGATAACTATAAACAAACTGTGAAAATTTTCCTAAGCTGGAAGCAGTGTAAAAAAATTGTTTATGCTTCCACAAGCAATTTGATAATTTCAATAGTCTGTTCTGGTGACACACAGTAATATGAATATACGCTTTTATCAATTCAGAGATGAACAGGTCACCAAATTCTCAATTAGAAATGCAAATAAATACATTCCAATTGCAAAATGGGATGTGTGAATGTCTATACCCACTACATTAATTGGTTTGAAAACATTACTAGGTGTTATTTTTTAAAACATTCTTAGTAACTAGTTCTCTGATTTAATTAGAACACTTTTCAAAGTAATTGTTTTGTGATTGAATTACATTTTTTCTCATTAAACAAATTTAGTACTGTGATGGGCCTTTAACAGTCAGAAAAAAAGCAAGGCTCACTTTTAGCTTGTGATCAAACTAGGCCAGTGATGAAATACTGATTTACAATTTACAAACTCTCCTGAGGGAGGCAAATGTCAGTTCCTATCTAGTTTATTTTTTTTTTCCTAACAATATCTCAGAGTCTTTAGATGCAGTTAACAAAGGAAACTATTTTCCCTTTTTGGATAGGGAAGGACAAGAGAAATAAAATACTGAATAAAAATTGACCTTTGGACCATGCTTCAAAAGAATTTTAATACCTAAGATAATATTTTTTCTAGTGGAAAACTTAATTACATTGTTCATCAAAATATCTATTGATATAAATGATAAAATTACTAATTTTATTATAATTTATTATAGGAAAATATTTTTCATATCAAATATTTTTCATATCATATTAAAAGGAGGAAAAATTGCTGCAAAATGGCTACAAAACCAGTCTAAGAAAGGTGAAATTTACAAGATACATGAGAAATCAGGCTAATAAAGATATATATCATTTGAAGAGAACTCTAAAATATTAGATCTTTTGAGCATATTTTTTTCTCAACTTTATTGAATAAAGTTAAAAATTGAAACAGTGACACATTATATCATAACCAGGTTTTACTTAAACCACACTTTTACAATATATGAAGAATGCTGTTTTGCAGAGATTTTGAATTACAATTATATGCTATTTTATGAAGGTCATGTGAGGTATTAGGAAAAGACTGATTTTTAAAGACAAATTATCTTGAAAAACAACCCTTCAATGTTACATTTAAGAGAAAAAAATTATATAAAAGAGAGCAAAATTTCATTCCAAGTCATTCATTTTTATTGACTCAAAAATGTTATTTACTTTATAAATAATTTAACCAGTTAAAGTGCATTGTGGAGTAGGAACAAATATGTAATATGTAAAATGTTTGGTAATTATAAATCTTGATTTTCAATCTCTAAATTTTTAAAATTATTAATAGTTTTTATTATATTAGTTAGTTACAATAAATCCTATATGGGGGACTGAGTAATTTTGTGAAATACTCTCTAAACTAGTAACAATTTAAAATTAGATTATTTCTTATAATTCCACAGTAAATTATGATTTTTCCTTGTAGCAAATATTTTCAAGTGATTTTATTACTGTAAGCTTGGCTATGCTAGGATAATTATACAAAGCTCCATGAGGGGGAACAAAAAAAAAAAACCTTAAAATCTTAAACCACTGGTTAATACTACTAACATACCATTAATATATGTTATGGTTTATATATTAGATGTCACCCCAAAAGCTCATGTATAAGACAATGCAAGAAAATTTAGAGGTGAAATGATTGGGTTATGAAAGTCTTAACATAATTAATGTGTTAATCCACTTGAGTCTATTAACTGGATGATAACTATAGGCAGGTAGGATGTGGCTAAAGGAGGTGGGTCACTGAGGATGTACCTTTATAGCTTCTATTTTTGTCCTGTTTGAGCAGAGATCTGTGTGTCTCTGCTTCCTTATTATCATGACCTGAGCTCTTTTCTTCCTCTATACCCTTCTGCGATGATTTCTTGCCTCAGTTTAAACCATAAAGAATGAATTCAGCTGACCTCTGAAACTATGAGTACCAAATAAACTTTTTCTCCTCTAAAGTTGTTCTTTTCAGGTCTTTAGGTCTCAGTGTTGAAAAGCTGACTGAAAACAACATACCATTGGGATATGATAAAAAATGATCCAAATTCTTTTTTTCTTTACTTAATGGGGTATGTGTATTGGCATTTTGGCACTATGATCAAAATACCTGACAAGAACGACTTAAAGGAGAAAGAGTTTATTTTAGGCCCACAGTGTCAGAAGTTCTGTCTATGGTTTACTGATTTCATTGTTTCAGGATTTGGATGAAGCAAAACAGCATGGCAGAAGGCCATGGGAGAAAAGAACCTTCTTACCTTAGGCCAGCCAGAAAACAGAGAGAAAGCAAACAGCCAGGAACACAATGTAGTCCAAGTCTATACCTCCAGAGACCTACTTCCTCCAAATGAGCCCCACCCACCTATAGTTAACACCCAGTAATCCATTCAAATCATTAATCAAATACATTAATTTACTGATGATATTACATCTGTCATAATTCAATCTTTTCATCCATGAACATTGCTACACTAACTTATGAGCTGTTTGGGTAAAAAATTTTGAATCAAATTATAATATTATGTATACATAAATATCAATATCCACAAAGCTTACAAACCTTTATACTAGCATCCATTGCAAATAAAACCATAAACCAAAGGCTTTTCTCACCAAGGTTCATCAAAAGTCTCATATCTGATTTCTTTGTACTCAGTCTAATGGAAATGTTGTTAAATTTGTTGTTTTTGTTAGTTTATTCATAACAGTCTCTGCTCTTAAACTGCAAGTTCCATAAAGGAAGGGGCAAAATGAACTTTCGCTCAAACTTTTATCTTAGTATCTGGCCTATTATAGGTCCTCAATAAATATTTGTATACATAAATGGAAACATAATGCAAAATAAGTTAAAGCAGAATGATATATCACAAAATATTGAAAATTTTTCATGGATGATATCTAAATATTTATTTATTTATTTATTTATTTATGTTGTTCTCAATATGATTTTCTGAATTAAAAAACTTAATCATGGTATTTTGTTACTTTTATAACAACTTATTATGAATAAAAGTTTAACCTTAGAAACCAATTCAGTTTATTTAATGAATTATTATAGATTTTCCAATTATAACTAGTCTATTGATATCCATTGGTAGTGCCATCTTGTTTTACACCTTGGGGTAAAGAAATAGGCATGTTTATGGGAGGCTATTTTCAGCAATTTCATCCCTTTCATTTGTCTTAAAGTAAATCACCTCAGTCTTCAGAAGAACCTTTAATTCTAGTTGAGCAATTTCATGATTTTTATTGTTCTTCTGGAAGTTTACTTGGTTATTTTGTCAAGAGGAAACATAATAAAATTATAAAAAAAACTTATAGACTATATATTGGAGTATGAGCTTTTATAAAAAAGGAAGTCTTTTTTCAGTTCATTTTACCCTTCATGTCCTGCCCTTTGTCTTTGGGGGAAGTTACAAGAGTCCAAAGGTTAATATCATCACTAAATAGACTGAATACCAAAATTTCTAGAGCCCTGGGCTTGAAATTTTGAATAAGTTAAAGTCAATCATAATATAAATAATTTTAGTTGGGTTTATTTTTTCTCAAATATATTTTTGGGAGGTCAAAATGAAATCATATACATTTTTTGTTGATCTAATGAATATGTGTAACTATTAAATGAATTGACTTTAAAATAATTGTCATTTAAAAATATGGGGTTCATTAACCTCTCACACTTACTGTCTTTCTACCCTGAACGGAAAAATGTGATAAATTGGGCATGGAGGCAATGTCACTGAAACAATAATGAATGTTTTGCAACAAAGCTGTACATAATTGCAAATGTAGACAACATATGAATACTGAGTTTCAACTCATCCATATTCTGGTTTATTGTATGGAAATAAATTAAATTGGTTCAAAGTTTTGTTAATGATTTGACAATAAATTGTTCATGTTAAGATTGCAACAAACTGCCTTTCGGTTATTTTATGGTTCAGTTTTGTGGAACAGTTTTGAATTCCAGAAACCTTGCAGAATATTTATGTCCTTTCATTATTTAAAAAGATAAAGGCTTGTACCTTTTTCTTAATCAAAAAGTTTCTTTTAAGAAAAGTCAGAAATTTCTGAGTAGAAAAAGAAACTATTACTGATAGACTTTCCTTAAAATATGATCATAAGTAAAGCAAAGTCATTTTTCATGGCTTATAGTATAGCACTAAAATTCACAGTACTCTGCTTGAGTACATTATTAAAAATAAGAGTAGTTAAAAATAATTACTGACTTTCCTCATTTCATATGTAAAATTTTACTTCACCATAATTTTTAAGGTACTTAGTTCATATCATTATTGAAGAGATTTTCTGGAGAGTTCAAGTTTAATTATACCCTAAGTAGCCAACTGTAGGATTTACTTAACTCTAGAGAGCCAATAAAATTATGCAAAAAGATCAGCAGGTATAATTTCCAGATAGAAATTCTATATGCAATTAATTCCTCCTGGGCATGATATTTATGGCAATAACAAAACCATTATAATTTTACCCTCATTACGCTTGAATGTTTAGACATTATATTTTGTTTCATTCTTTGATTTAATTTAGTTGTTCAACTTTTTACTTGTTTGTTGCTGCCAGATAGACAGGTATTAGGTTTTCAAAGAAAATTTCACCTACCTAACTACCATTAACAAATTAAAATTCTGAATTCATATATGGAGACACAATTTCCTTTGAATTTTTTTCATGTTTATTACAGTTTTAATATCAAAAAATCATTATAGTACTTTTCCTAAGATATTAGTTCTTTGTGAAATTTTTGGATTCTAATAAAAATAACATAAATGTTACACATGTGTAGATAATTGAAATCACCATTATGCATTAAAAATAAATTTACATAGCTTTCCCTTTATTGTTAATCCTTACATGCATCAGTTCATATTTAAAATACTAAAAATATTTGAGTTGTCTTCAACTTCTTTCATCAATGTTTAATAATTTTTCATTGTACAAACCAGAGACTTTCACCTCTTTAGATAAATTAATTCCTAACCATTTGTTTTTTTTTCCTTCTCTCTCTCTCTTTCTCTCTCTCTCTCTCGCTCTCTCTTTGGAGTGTGTTGGGAGTTACCATAAATGACTTCACTTTGTAGTTTAGATAATTCAATGTTAGTGTAAAAAAAGGAACTGTTTTTATAAAGAATGTCAATTTTTCCATAAAGCTCCCCTTCTCAGAGACTGCAGAGGAACTTATAATAGTTTTATGTATAAAAATATTTTTCTTGTATCTTGTATGTAAAGTAATTATTCTAGTTAAAATGAAAGTTTATATTTAAAATAATATTATATGGAAGCAGAAGAAAAGGAATCTAAAATACATGTGATAAAAATTAAATGAAAATTGAAATGAATATCTCTAATTACCATAATTTTGAGGAATGATGATGATAATGAATTTGAATACTACTTGTTTTCTTGAACCACTGCCTCTCTGGAGGTATTAGAAGAAGAAAAATGAAGAGAATAAGAAAATAGTGTAAGAGAAAATCACAAGAGACAAAAAAATTGCTGTGACATATTTAATTTTGGAATTGACAAAATAAAAATGTAAAGTTAGAAAAAAGAAAGCAGAATTCTTAGGTCTTATCTCTAAACTATTCCTGTTTTTTCCCCTTACCTCTCTTCCATTTAGCACTAGTAGATGTGGAGTAAGATTCTCCTCTCTCTGGCACTAGGGAGAGAAGCTACAGCAGGACTATTTTAAAATTCCTCATGTGATATTCTCTCCTTATTTTGAAATGAGAATTAATATGCAGGTAAAGTTAATTTCAAAATAAATAATTCAAATATGCATGAAATATGTAATGAATATGGCTACAAACAAAATTAAAATTTTTTAAATTGTTATCATTGCTTTTAGTATAATAAGTCACCTAAAATGATTCTTCTTTTCAAACAAAGAAGTATACTATATCCAATTCAAAAGGCATGTGTAGATTCAAATAAAAAAGGGGGAAAAAATGTCCTGAGCTTTATGAAGATTCACTGTTGTTTAAAAAAAAAAAAGTAAAGCCAGGCACAGTGGCACATGCTTATAATCCCATAGGCTTGGGAGGGATTATAGGAGGATCACAAGCTCAAAGCCAGGCTCAGCAAAAGAGAGACGCTAAGCAACTCAGTGAGACGCTGTCTTTAAATTTTAAAAATGCAAAAATAGGGCTGAGGGGGATGTGGTTCGGTGGTCCAGGGCCCCTGAGTTTAATCCCTGGTACCAAAAAAAAAAAAAAAAAAAAAAAAAAGAAAAGAAAAGAAAAAGAAAAAGTAACACTTTTTAAAACAACCATGAATCAAAATATTCTTCATGTATGTTGTTTTTTTAAATCTGAAAAATATATTGAGAATATATCCTTAAAGTTACTTCCTTATGTTTGTCATCTGACTTCTGTTAAATTAAATAAAAATCAAATTATCTTTTTTTATTCTGAGATATAAAACATTAGTATTGCCTCAAGAGTCTGTGTCAACTTTTAAGAATTGTACCCTTTTTGAAATATTTGTGGAAAAAGAAAATTACAATAGAATTTTCATTCTAACATGGTAATGGAAACAACCATGGTGATTACTACTTAGTAATGTGTAAAGTTCCCTAAGGACCATCTAGAAAATTTAAAAACTGCCTTTAAATATATATCAGGAAAAAAAATGATGGAAGCAGGGATCCAATACATATTTGTGGAGTCTAGTGCAAAATAAAAATGTAAAATCCTTTTTAGATGTTATTAGGGGGCTTGGCTATGACTCAGTGATAGCACACTTGCCTGGTATGTGTGAGGCATGGAGTTCATTTCTCAGCACTGCATATAAATAAATAAAATAAAGGTCTATCAACAACTAAAAACATGCTTAAAAACTAATTAAAAAAGAAATTATTAGGAAGGGTTGGGGATATAGCTCAGTTGATAGAGTGCTTGCCTAACATACCCAAGGCCCTGGGTTCAATCCCCAGCACCATAAACATGCGCGCACACACACACACACACACACACACACACACACAAGTTATTGGGAATTTCAACATAACAACAGAACAGCATTAAAATAAACTCAGAGTCGTTTTGATGGTGAGATCCTATGTACATACATGGGTTGCCTTGGAGGAAACTAGCCTTGACGAAAAAAAAAATTGTCTTAAAATACTTTTTGACAGCTTATTTTTAAAGAATTATTGACTCATGATAAGTTGCAAAAAATGTATAAAAGGGTCCCATATACTCTTTACTCAAATTCCCCCATTAGTTACACCTTTCAGAATAAGAGTATATTAAAATGAGAAAATTGATTTATTATAATATATACATGTAGTTCTATGCCATTTCCTCACATGTTTAAATTCTAATTAACTCTGACTGTAATCAGGGCACAGAACTGTTCCATTATCTGTTGAAACACACTTTCCTTCTCACCCAACACCATCCTTAACCACTGGAAACCAAAAATTCATTTCATTATTTATAATTTTGCCATTTAACACAAAAACATCTTCTATGTCTTGAATGAGAGTTTCTGAATGCCTGTGTTTTAAAGTCTTGGTCCCCCATGTTGGGGGGTGGTGGAACATTTAGAAAGTGGGGAATTATGATAGAACTTTAGGTCATTGAGGGCATGCACTCCAAGGGGATTGTTGAGCTATGGCCACTTCCTCTTTCTCTTTTGTTTCCTTAATGTGAAATTAACAGTTCAGTTACTACTTGGGCTCCACCACTAATATCTGTAATGCCCTGCAGAGACCTAAAGCAATCACTCCAGTTAAACTTTGACTGGAACTTTCAAAATTATGAGCCAAAATAAACCTTTCCTTTTTAGAAGTTCATTATCTCAGGTATTTTATTATAGTGATGGAAAATTCATAAATAATACCACATACATGAAACCATTTTTTTGTTACTTGGCTACTGTAAGAAATTACCATAGACTGTGTGAATTAAACAACAGGCATTTCCATTGGTATTGGAGGTTGGGAGTTTACAAGCAGGGGACCATTATGGCCACATTTTGATTAGAGCCTTCTTACTGTTTACAGAATGCTGTGAAGGTTTGTTCTTTTTGTAAAAGAGCAATAATCTTTTCTAGAGGAATCAATCCTAAGAACCTCATTACTTCTCAAAGGCCTACCCTCTACATACCATCATATTAGCATTTAGGATTTTAGTATATGGATTTGAGAAGCAGGAAAACAAAATTTACTCAATAGAAAATATACTATGTGGTCTTCTATTTTATTTATTTTTTTAAATTCATTCTAACTCCCAGAAGATTCATCCAATTTGTTGCACATATCTTATTGTTAATTGATTTATTTTAATTTTTTTTGAGAGAGAGAGAGAATTTTAATATTTATTTTTTAGTTTTTGGCAGACACAGCATCTTTGTTTGTATGTGGTGCTGAGGTTCGAACCCAGCCCTTGTTAATTGATTTTTATCACTGAAAACTCTTTCAACATAAGGATATGCAACAGTTTGTTTAACAGTGCACTCATGGAATAATATCTATTTTTTCCCAGTTGTGAGCTACTACAAATAAAGTTGCTTAAAACAGATTGTTGTATAGATATGTATTAACATTTGTTTAGGATAAATTTCTGAAAGTAAGATAACTCTCCCATATGATAGTTCATGTTTATTCATGCAATGAACTAGGATACAATTGTTCTGAGGTCTTGTATCATTTTACTTTCCCACCATCCATATATCAGCGATCTAATTCAGTTGCATATGAAGCAATATATTCACTAATATCAATTTTGAATGGAAGTGAGAGAACCTGATATCCCATATTTGGTAAATTTATTGAAATTTTTAATGTAATGAGCAGAACATTGAAATAAAAAAATAGTAAAAAAATAAGTAAAGAAAAAGACAAGAACTGAGAGTTTTTGAAATAGAAAATATCAGTATAATTAGGAGGTCTCAAATGCATTTCAACAACAATTATTCTATAATTTCAATTGAATTTTATAGGCTGATTTACTCATAATATAGTTTTTGAGCAAGAATAAATGAACGGCATGAGATTTTGTGGGAATTTTACCATGAAATAATTTTTTAACACAATTTTCACATTGAATATTTATGTTGTAAAATATATTGGTATTTTTTCATGATTGATTATAAAAAGCCACACATTTGGGCTTTGTGGTCTATTCTTTTCAAAAGATCACCAAATCTTATCTGTTCTACATCCATCATGCCTGGGAAATTATCTGTCATTTAATATTGCCACAGTCTTTTAATTCCTCTGTGCTGCAGACTTTGAGGACTGCTTGTTCTACTTCCTCTGTGTCAAAAGTTAATTTTTTTTGTTTTTGTATTACTGGTAATTAAACCCAGGACCTCACACATACAAGGTAAGCACTCTATCACTGAGCTACATCTCCAGCCTCCAAAATTAACTTTTTTAGAGCAGACAACAATTTCTGTACTTCCTTCACTCATAATGGCTTAGTTGATACTGAATGCAAAGTCTGAACTTCATTATGGAGAGATTAAAATTTAAATTTAACACAAATTTGTTTTAATTTTCATTCCTCACTCTTTTCTTATTAAGGCTTTTTTACAAAATTAATATTAGTTGACAAAGCACACGATAGAAATATATTATTTAGTTCATTCTGCTCTCTCTTTCTTCCATTAAGATTTTACTTTTATTTTCAGGCTTCCTTCAATTAAGTGTTTTTTTATTGAAAGCTATTGGGAATATTAACAGCTCATTTCTCAGATATCTATTTCTAGTTCATTTGTTACTTAATGTACTGAAAATATAATATTGCTAATTATTTATATATGCATGTTTTACTTCCACTAGATTATAAATTTCTTGAGATTATAGACTGTGGGCTTATTCATTTCCATATCACACCTACTACACACAGAAACCAACACACAATACTAAAGGAAACACTTCAAACACAAATTTAGTAAATGGGGAATGTATTAAATTGTAGTAGAGAGTAGGACAAAATGATCAAGCAACTTGTAATCCCAGTAACTAACAATACTGAAGTAGGAGAATCACAATTTGAAGCCATCCTCAGCAACTGAGTGAGACCCTGGCTCAAAATAAAAGATAAAAGAAGGGTTGGGGATGTAGCTTAATGTTAATACCCTCTTGAGTTCAAGCCCCAGTATAAAAAATTAATTAATTAATTAATTAATTAAAAGTTATCAGGAAGTACTTCCAAGATTACTAAAAGAAACATATAATCAAATAGCAAGGACAATAAAAGTCAATAACATATATTTTCAATTTGAATAAGCTGATAATTGGCCTGGTTTCCTTTTATCTGGTTAGATAGAACCACAGAATGATAATTTCATAAATTAATAAATTAAGGTTTGGTATAAAATATTAATGAGAAAACCTCTATATTCCATTATAGAACAGTGCACACTAGCATTGAGAGAGCGGAAGATTTGAAATGAAGAACATAAATTGGGATTTAAAGTATGCAAGGGATTTCTGGGGTGTAATGAAAAAGTTTTAGGTAGAATGAAAACAGGGGAAACAGCATGGTGTAACAGTAACTATTCTAGGACTAGAGGGTAATAAGTTGCATATTGATATTTGATTTAAGATAGAGCTAAAACCTAGGATTATATTTGTTAGTTTGAAATCATATTTCACATTTTCCCTATAATTTACAAATCCTAGATATTCTTACAAAGTTGTTTAGTTTATTTTTTTATTTATTATAGTCTATGTTTAAGTGTTTGTTTTAATCCCAAAATTGATAAAAATGATAAAAGATTAAGTAGCACCAATTATGAATGTTTACTTAGGTATTTTTTTTATGTGGGAGAAATTTACTACAACCTAAATTTAGAAATAGGATAAATAGTACAAGTTTCCCATTGAGTTGTTTCTCTTTTTGGTGCAACTTTCATCTTTATTACTTTGACATACCAAATTAGGCTCCAATATATGACATTATGAGCTAAGACTTGTGAATTTTTAATCACTGCAAAATGATCTCTGGGAAAAATTTCAACTCCATGGGTATATACAAAAACAAGTAAAAATTGCTAAATATATATATATATATATATATATATATATATATATATATATATATATTTCCCATTTATTCACAGTGAAGATTAAGTAAAAGACAACTGTGTCAGCCATTTCCTAAAATCATCCTTTTTTTTAGATGGGACTTGCTTAATTCTTCATAAATAAAGACTAAAAGAACATCAGCAAATAATTTAAAAATGATGAATGAAAATAATCTACACATAAAATGTCAATTTCTAAACACATGCATATTAAATGAAAAAAGCACCTTATAATTATTAAGGTGTCATATTTTGTTCATAGTAGTATTAACAAAAGCTAATAGATGTTTTGGTAAATTTAAACACAGAGTCTATCAAGAGCAAAGACTTTATTTGGTTCCTTAAAAGTTGTACTTTGTGAGACACAGATTAAGATAACTATAAAAATCTCCACATGATAGAAGAGAAAGCAGGAGCTGGTGTGTTCAAAAAATCTAAATAATTGCAAGGTAATTAAAATTGAAGAAAATTCAACTTATATTGAAGTTGGGAAAGAATGCAAAGGCCACAAAAACTATGTGACTGGTAGAAGATTTTAAAAAGTGTCTACATCTAAAAAAGGTTTGTGAAACAATTGTTAGAAAACCCCTGATGTAGATCTTGAGTCTTTGAACACAATGTATTTTTCTGGATACTTACAAAGGGCAACTGTGACCAAAAGTTCTTATCCCAGAGCAGCAGCTTGATGCATCCATAAATCCTTCTTCATTAATGACCTTCTAGGTTCATTTTGGAAAATGTTTTCTTTTATTTTTTCTCTCTCTTCAAAATATAAGCATATAAAGTGATAATTTGGTATAATTTTTGTAAGAATATTTTACTACAGTCATGTTAGAAAAAGAACAATAAAGTAGTGTAAGGGGAATAGGGGGAGGGAGGAGGGAAAGGAAAGTAGAAATACTGGGGTCTGAAATACAGCAAATTATATTCCATGTATGTATAATTATGTAAAAATGAACCCCACTCTTATGTATAACTCTAATGCATTAATAAAAGGGAGTTCATAACCCGCTTGAATCAAACTGTGAAATATGATGTATTAAGAACTATGTAATGTTTTGAACGACCAACAATAAAAAAAAATTTTAGAAATAGTAAAAAAAAAAAATTAAATATGTAGATTTCTATTTTAACAACCATTCCATTTTAAGTATATGTTCTAAAAAATAAGAGAAGTACTTATAAATGTACAAAGTCATTTCTCACTACATATTATAGCATATATCCTTAGAAATATTTTAATTATTCAAGTATGGAAATTATATTTTTAAGCCACTTAATGCAAAGCTGAACAAAAAAAACCTTAGTATTTGTATAAAATCATGGAAAAATAAATGGTAAATGTAACTTTAAATAATGACTGATGAAATTACCAAAGACTTCTAACTGGATCTCTGGGTATCTTACACTAGTCTACTAATTCCAAGGTCTTTAACTATTTAACAGTTAATTCATATTGTTTTGAAAATATATTAAAATATCAATAATATTTTTAAAATATAGAATGTTTATTCGTAATTTAGGCATTTATTTACCAATGCATAGCCTTGGTAAGAATCTATTTGTTTTTAAGTAATCTTTATTTAGTGTTTTATATGAAGGCTTAATAAATTTTTCTCTTGAGATGAATAACTCTACTGGAATATATTCTCTACAGATTACTATTAATGAATGAGTAACTGCATACAGCTGAAATTCAACAATATATATTTAAAATTTATGTTTATATTTTCAATTCTGCATTCTTTTTCTTTTTCCTCTTTTATCAGTTTATGAGAACCAGAGAAATCCTGTTACTTGGCAGTTTTCCCATTAGAGCAAAAGCATTAACAGCTAAATATTTATGTACCATCTTTAATCTCTAATTTTATTGATTTTGGTCTTCTCTTTCTTACTTGAGGTTAGTTTTGGTATGGGTTTATGAATCTTCTTTATTGTTTCAAAGAATCATCTCTTGGATTCATTGAAACCTGTCATGTTACCTTAGTCTTTATTTCATTAATTTCAGTTCTAATCTTTATTATTTTTTTCTTCTGATTTGAGGTTCATTATTTTTTAATTTTCTAGGATGTTAAGACACATTATTAGGTTATTTGAGAGCTCTTTTATTTTGTAATGTACACACTCAGGTGTAAGTTTCCATCTTAGATCTTCCTTCAGTGTATTCCACAGATTCTTGATAATTGTGTTTCTATTTTATTCAATTTTAGGAAATAAAAAAGTTATCCCTGGATTTTCAATTACCCACTTACAATTGCAAAATGGATTGGTCATTGTCCCTGTATTTTTTTATAGCTTCTGTAGTATTTCTTACTATTGATGGGCACTTAGGCTAGTTCCACAGCTTGGCTTTAGTGAATTTTACTGCTATGACAATTGATATACAGGGCTGGGGTTGTGGCTTAGTGGTAGAGCGCTTGCCTTACACTTGTGTGATACTGGGTTTGATCCTCAGCAACACATACAAATAAATAAAGATATTGGGTCAACCTACAATTAAAAAAATTTTTAAAAAATAATATGGATATATCATTGTAATAATCTGATTTTAGAAGTTTTGGTAAATACCAAGGTGTGAGATAGCTAGGTCATTTTCAGTACCATTTTTAGACATTCAAGGAATCTACATACGTTTTTCTAAAATGAATGAACTAATCAAAAGTTTCACCAAGAATGTGTTAGTGTGCTTTTCATGCACACTTTCACCAGAAATTATTATTTGCATTTTTGAAGATTTCCATTGTAACTGGAGTGAAATAAAAATTCAGTGTAGTTTTGATAAAAATTTCCCTGATTGTTAAGGATATCAAACAATTCTTCATCCATTTAATGACCATAGCAATTCTTCTTTTGGGAAATATCTGTTCAGTTTAATTGTCCAATTATTGATTGGGTTATTTGATTGTTTGATTTTTGTTGTTACTTTTTTAGCTCTTTATACATTTTGGATACTAATTCCCTGTCAGAAGATTAGCTGTCAAAGATCTGTTCTCATTTTGTAGACTTTCTCCACATTCTTTTTTCCTTTGCTGTGCAGAAGCTTTTAAACTTGATGCCATCTCACTTATTGATTCTTGGATTTATTTCTTGAACTTCAGGAATCTTATTAATGAAGCAAATGTCTGTGCCTATATGTTGAAGTGTTGATCCAATGTTTTCTTTTGGAAGTTTCATTGTTTCTAGACTAACAAATGGATTTTGTGTGGCTTAGAGATAACTAGTTTCATTATTCAGCACATATTTATACAACTTTTGCACCACTGTTCATTAAAAACACTATATTGGGGCTGGGGTAGTGGCTCAGCAGTAGAGTGATTCCCTAGCACAGGCTAGGTCCTGGGTTCCATGCTCAGCACCACATAAAAATAAAATAAATAAAATCAAGGTACTGTGTCCAACTACAACTAAAAAATAAATATAAAAAAAGCCCACTATATTTTCTGCAACATATATTTTTGGCTTCTTTGCCAAGGATAGGATGACTGTTTCAACGTGAATTTTTTCTTCTGCACTCTTCTATTCCATGTGATTTTATGTCTGTTTTTATGCCAATACCATGCCATTCTTAATACAATAGCTCTGTAGTATAATTTGAGATTAGGTGTTATGATGTCTCCAGTATTACTCTTATTCTCAGTATTGCTTTCGTTATTATGGATTTTGTATTCTTAAATACAAATTCTGAGACTGGCTCTTATGGTTCTGTGAAGAATATCATTGTTATTTTCATGGGGATTGCATTAAATCTCTATATTGCTTTCAGTAATATGGTAATTTTGAGAATATCAATTCTGTTCATTTATGAACATGTTACATCTTTCCACCTTCTATTATCTTTTTCAATTTTCATCTTCAGTGTCCTACAATTGATATTGTATAGGTCGATCAACACTTCATTAGTTTATTGTTAGATATTTTGTTTTTGTGAGTTGTATGAATGAAATTGTTTTCTTGATTTCTTTCTCAAAGGGTTCACTTTTGTTATAAAGGCATGCTATTAATTTTTGTATATTAATATTTTCCCTAATACTTTGCTGATTTTTAGTACCAGCTCTACAAGTCTTCTGGTGGAATTTTTTTTGTCTTCTAGATATAAGATAATGTCATCATAAAACAGGTAATTTGGCTTCTTCTTTCTTGTTCATATCTATTTAATTACATTCTTTTGACTAATTTGTCTGGATAAAGAATCAAGTATTATATTGAATAAAAGTGGTGGGAGTGAACATTTTTGTCTTGTTCCTGAATTTTGAAAATGCTTTCATTTTTTCTAGATTCATTATGATATTGGCTTTGGGTGTGTTGTATATAGTGTTGTGGAAAAAAATTCTTCTATCCCCAGATTTTTCTTTGTTTTTACAAGAATGCATTCTGAATTTTTTAGGGGAGTGTTTACTAGGGATTAAACTCATGGGCACTCGACCACTGAGCCACATCTCTACTCCTATTTTGTAGTTTATTTAGGGACATGGTCTCATTGTGTTGTTTAGAGCCTCACTTTTGCTAAAGCTGGCTTTGAACTCACATTACTCCTGCCTTAGCCTCCCAAGCCACTGGGATTATAGTCAAGTGCCATCACACCCAGCTAGGTATTAAATTTTGATGAAAGTTGTTTCTATTTCTCTTGAAATGATCATGTGATTTTTTTATCGTTAATTTTTCTCATGTGACAAATTACATATATTTATATTTTCCTGTTGAGCTAACTTTGTATTACACAGATGAAACCAACTTGGTCATCGTGCAATCTTCTTATTATGTTTTTGAATAAAAATCACTAAAATATTTTTAGAATTTTTGACTCTATATTCATAAGAAATACTCTTCTGTAATTTTCTGTCCTAGATATACCTTTAACTTGTGTTGGTTTTAGATTGAGATTGGCTTTATAGAACATATTTTGAAATGTTACTTCCCTTTCTATTTCTTGAAATAATTTGTGGAGTATTATAATTAGTTCTTATCTAGAGGACTTGTAGAGTGAAACTGAGACTCCATTTGGTTCTGGGCTTTTCTTGTCCTTTCAATATCTTTGCTTTGTATTGTCAGGTTTCAATTTTCTATATTGTCTTCAATCAATTTTGGTAGGTTATATTGAAATGGATTTTGATATGAAAATCAATTTTCTGAAATTTGGCAGGTGGAGCATATGCAACTTTCAGGCTTCTGCAGCCTAGAAAACCCATTTTATTGTTAGCATTTAAGCATAGCAAGGGATACTTACAAGCATCTATTCCAAGGGTAACAGCCAGCAATTCTTCACTACTATCCAGTGGTGTATTGCAGGTCATAGTATTGCAGCTCTAAATTATGGGCTACATCCTCCAGTATTACAACCAACCACAGAAGGTAAACACCAACTTCTTTCTGGGTTCTCATCTCACGAATCTTGAGGATAAAATTCATGAAACCATGAAAGACAAGAGTGAAAGGAGTAGAATTCACTCAAGTGTGAAGAATAGAAACAGAGTTCTTGCAGGAGCAAGAGGGAAACCCATTAGGAGTTTTCACTCGATTTTGCAGTTCTTGGGATTTATATAGCACTTGGATCAATGTTATTGGTCCAATTTTATGCTAATAAGGATTTGGAAAAATACTAATGTTATTGGTGCAAATTTATTCTAATCAGGGTTTGGAAATGTAACACTGCTATTTGTTAGTCCTGTAATCCCATTTAGATCTGCCCACTTCCAGTTTCATTCAACCCATTGGGAAGCAGGAGGTTGAGGTAATCAAATTGTGGATGCTCAGGAGGTTGAGAGTTCAAGTGTTGTGTAGAGCAGGATTCCACAGCAGGCTGGACTGGGTTGCCTCAGTATGACAGGTCAGGAAGCCCTGGCTTGGCCTAGCCCTAGCTTGCTGTGCCTCAGGTTCACACAGGTGTGGCAGGTTCCACACATCTGTGGTCCATACTTAGGTTCACTTATACCTGCATTCTAGCCCACCTGGTGTTCCACTCTGCAGCTCTAGGACAGGACCTGACTATAATATATGTCTAGAGATTTGTCAATATTTTCTAGACTTATATATTTAAGTGTGGATTAAATATAAATTAAATATAGATTACTTAAACATACATAGAACATAGATTACTAAATATAATATATTCAAAATAATCCTTAATGATGTTCTTGGTTTTAGAACTGTTTGTGACAAAATATACATTTCCATCTCTAAATTTGCTGGTTTTGTTTCTTTCTCTCTCTCTCTCTCTCTCTCTCTCTCTCTCTCTCTCTCTCTCTCTCTCTCCCTCTCTCTCTCTCTCTCTCTCGCTCTCTCTCTCTCTCTCTCTCTCGGTTAGTTGTTCTAAGGGTTCATTAAACTTGTTTCCTTTTCAAAGTATGAATTCTTTCTTCCACTGATCCTTTGAGTTGTTTTCTTATTCTCTATTTCATTAATTTTATCTCAGATTTGAATTTCTTTCTTCTACTGGTTTTGGATTTAGTTGTTTCCTGCTTTTCATGGGCATTAGATGAAATATTAGGCTGTTTATTTTGGATCTTTCTTTTTTTAATGTAGGCACTTAATGCTATAAAATTTTCTCTTAGAACTGCCTTCATAGTTACTCAGATATTTGGGTATATTTTATCATTATTTTTTTTATTGTTGGTCGTTCAAAACCTTACACAGTTCTTAATACATCATATTTCACAGTTTGATTCAAGCGGGTTATGAACTCCCAACTTTACCCCGTATACAGATTGCTGTATCACATCAGTTACCCTTCCATTGATTGACATATTGCTTTTCTAGTGTCTGATGTATTCTGCTGTCAGTCCTATTCTCTACTATCCCCCCTCCCCTCCCCTCCCCTCCCCTTTTCTCTCTCTACCCCTTCTACTGTAAATAATTTCTTCCATTTGTATTATCTTGTCTTACCCTTCCTTTCCTCTTATATATCATTTTGTATAACCCTGAGGATCGCCTTTCATTTCCATGCGATTTCCCTTCTCACTCCCTTTCCCTCCCACCTCTCATCCCTGTTTAATGTAAATCTTCTTCTCAAGCTCTTATTTAATTCTAGGATTTTTAAAAACTTCTACCCTCATATATTCTCCAATAATTTTGTTTTAAATTGCATCAGTTAGTATCAAACAGTTTTGTGATTTCTATAGTTTTTCTTGATGCTAATTTAGAAATTTATTTTACTACAATCTAAAAATAAACAAGACAATTATCTTGTTTTTTTTTTTTTGAATTTGTGTCAAAAATCTGACCTATTTGGAAAAGGTTTCATGTGCTGAAAAGAATAAAGTGAGTTCAATTGTTGTTAAATAAAATCTTTTCTAGATGTCTGTTAGGTCCATTTGATGTGTATTATTCATATAAATGTGAAGTGTGTTTATAGATTATTTATTGGTAAGAGGGTTTTGTTGAAATCTCACAGTATTTTTGCCTTTGGTTCTATCCAAGTAATTACATCAAGGAGTTTGTATATGCCCCAATTTTGGGGGCAGAAATATTTACAGTAATTATATCTACTCATTGGATTTCCCCCCAATTTTTTGGTATAAAATGCCAGTCATCTATTATCATTTTTTCCTTTAAATTTTATTTTTTGAATAATCACTACTTCTGCTTGTTTTCATGGAATATCATTGTCTATACTTTTTCTTTCAACCTGTGGCTTCTTTCTATAAATTTCTTGAAAATAGAATATGGTTGGGTGTTATTTTTTAATTAAATTTTCCATTCCATGTGTTTTAATTGGTGAGTTGAGATCATTTATATTCACAGTTACTATGGAGGGATGTTTATTATTTCTTGTAATTTTAATGTTTTTTATATTTATCTTAACTTTCATTTGCTTGCCTGATCTTCTAGTGTGCATCATCATTTTAGAACCTTTGGGTTTTTTTTTTGAAGTTCTTTTATGTAGTATTCCTTTAAGTATTTTCTGACTTAATGAACTTGGATTCTTTTAGTTTATCGTTATTTTAGGAAAGTATTTCTTATTCTATTTTGAAGTATAGCTTTGATGGATTTATCAATGTTGGTTGGCAATTGCTTTCTTTAACTTTTGGTTATCTCATTCCAATCTCTTCTGGATTTTAGAATCAGGGATAACAAGTCAGAATTGATCTTCAATAATTTTCCTCTCAATGTGACATGATGGCTTTGAATATTCCATCCTTTATTCTCTATGTAAGGTATTTTGATTACAAAATGTCTTGAAGATGTCCTTTTTATCATGTTTATACTTTTTTTATTCTATAGGCCTTTTGCACGTGGATATCCATCTCATTCCTAGAGTTTGGATTTTTTAAAATTATTTTTTCTGAAATGTTTCTTAGTGTCATTAGCATATATTTTCATTTTCCTCTTCAATTACAATGACTGTAAAAGTTGTGTGTTTTTTAAAATTTTTAATGTAATCTATCAATGTTATTTTCTGCTAAATTCAGAATTTGATTTTTCGTGTTCTTCACTTCCAGAAGTTCTAATTGTTTTCTTAAGAATCTGTATCTTTACTGCAGTGGTCTTCTATCGCCTGTGTTTTGTGATTAATTTTAAATTAGAATTAATTTTAGGTCATTAATTATTTTAATGGTCTATTTTTATTAAAATATCTATTAAAATAATCTATTTTAATAATCTAATTTTTAATAATCTATTTTTTATAATACCTTTCTATAATTTCATCCCCTTCCCAAATCCATGGTTTTTTTATTTGGATATTATAAATTTTAAGGGGAGACTTGTTTGAATTTCCTCAAATTTTTAGATGACCTAGACTTACACATCTCTTGTGATGGATTTCTCTTTCTCTTTTAAGTGGGCATCTTTTGGTAAATAGTTTTTCTTTGTCATACATTCTATGCTGTTTTTTGTTGAGAGCCACAGCCAAAGGGGCCCCAGCAAACTTCCAGCTGCCAGCAAACTTCCAGTTGCCGGCTGATGATTGGCTCACAGAGGCCCCAGCAACATCTAGGTGACTGGCTCCTCTGCGGTGATGTTCATTGGACTGTTTCCCTGCCCTTCAGACTGCCAGCTGATGATTGGCTCACAGCGGCCCCAGCAACATATAGCTGATTGGCTCCTCCACGGAGCTGCTCATTGGGGGACTTCTTTGGCTCTGCCCACCCAGCCAATCGGCCTCAAGAACAGGAGGATTGTGGGAGGTGGAGAGGTTGGTGTGGGTGAGAGGCTTGTGGAAGCCGGTGGTGGCAGTTGGGCTCTGAGGGTTTTTTCCTGAGGAGCTGTTTTGTTTGGCGTTTGTAGTTCTAAAAATAAAGTTAGTTTCTTTTGACAAGTGGCTCATGAATTGTGCCCAGCCAAACTGCAGCATTTGGTGGCTCACACAGGGAGTGACTGAGGGTAAGTAAACTGCTCGCCCCTGAGGGCAGGGCGAGAGGATGGGTAGCCATTTTAAGATTCCTCTTTTGTTTTGCTTCACTTTTGTTTTAAGTTGCCTGTCCCTGGAGATGAGTGAGATGGAAGAAAAACCGATCACATCTGAGGAAAAACTATTTCCGTCTGAGGAACAGATAGGGAAAAGGATTATAATGATTTTTTGTTGTTCCATTTTTATTTCATTCTATCTAGGCTTTGTTTGGTGTTATCTTGTTGGCTTGTATTATAGTAGAAATACGGGATCAGAAATTAGTAAAAAACAAACCTAAAGAGTGTTAAGTAAATTGTTAGAGGAAGGAGGCATCCCAGTAAAATCAAGAGCAGTCAGGGCATACATTGATACAACACAAAAATGTAGCCCATGGCTTTTTAAGGAGGAGTTGTTGAATATATCACAGTGGAACCATCATGGTGAAGATTTAAAAAGAATAGAAAAGAAAAGCCCAGGGACTCTGCCAGTTGGCACATTGCCATTCTGGACGTAGGCATCTTGTTTGCTTAGTCCAAAGCCTTCAATTCAGACAAAGGTAGAGGCTAATAACACCTTTCTATCAGAAAGTGTAAGTGTCCAACCAACAGCACCACCTCTACAGGACATTGCTACTAACAGCATTCTATCACCAGAGGGCATAAGTGTCCAATCAACAGCACCACCTCCATATACTAGGAGGCTCCCAACCCCCGCAGTTGATAGTTGGGATCCTGAGACAGGATCTCATGTATTAACATGCCCTATATTTGAGGTAGGAGGGCAGCAAATTTACCAGGGTTTAAATTTCAAATCAGTGAAGGAGCTAAAAGAGGCTGTAACAACCTATGGTCCTCAAGTACCCTTCACTGTAAGCTTGGTCGAATCCATTACCAACTTAAGCATGACACCAGCAGATTGGGCTAATATGTGTAAAGCTGTGCTAAATGGAGGACAATATCTGTTATGGAAGGTTGCCAATGAGGAATTTTGTAAGGAGACGGCTAGTCAAAATGCAGCAGCTGGTATCCTCAGAGAAATCTAGATATGTTGTTAGGAAAGGGACCTTATGAGGATCGGCAGCAACAAATTGCATATGATCCTGGTGTATATTTACAAATTGCTGTAGATGCAGTTAAGGCATAGAAGACTTTACAAGGACCTGGAGGTTTACAAGGTCAATTATCTAAGATAATACAAGGAGCTAATGAACCTTACACTGAATTTGTAGATAGGCTTATTCAAACAGCTACCAGAGTTTTTGGGAATACAGAACAAGCAATGCCATTAATAAAATAACTGGCTTATGACCAAGAGAATCGTTGGTGCAGAGATATCATTAGACCATGGAAACAGGAAGATTTAAACATATATATTAAGTTATTTAGAGACATTAATGAACAAGAGCAAGTCATGGCAGCTGTAGTAAAACAGGCTTTATATGCCAGGCCAAGAACATGCTACAATTGTCAACAAACAGGACATTTTAAAAGGAATTGCCCCATAGAAGGAGGGTTTAACAAAACTAGGTATCAAAGGAGTAGAATACCAGGTATTTGCCCACGATGCCATAGAGGGAAACATTGGGCTAATGAATGCCGTTCTCAAACCACCATAGAGGGCACTCCATTACATTGGGCTAATGAATGCCATTCTCAAACCACCATAGAGGGTACTCCATTATCAAAAAATGAACAAGGACCAAGTGTTTATCCACGATATCATGGAGAAAGGCATCGGGCTCCGTTGCCAAAAAATGGACAGGGGGCCCCAATGCTCCGGGGCCCCAAACCACAAATATACGGAGAACTGGAGGAACCCAGCAACCCCAGCAACCCCATCAAGGTAGTAACCAAGACACATTGTCCATCAGATCCCTCATCAGACAAACCAGAGGGAGCGCAGGGTTGGACATCTGCACCTCCGCCAGATCAGTACTAACTCCAGAGATGGGAGTTCAAATCATTCCCACAGGGGTAAAAGGACCTCTTCCCAAAGGAACAGTAGGCTTATTATTGGGACGCAGCTCTTCTACTCTAAAAGGACTTTTGATAAGTCCTGGGGTAATTGATTCCGATTATGAAGGTGAAATAAAAATTATAGCCAGTTCTCCAAAGGGTATATCAGTAATTTCACCAGGAGATAGAATAGCAAAGTTACTAGTAATACCAAGCCTACATGATAAATTTTCCAGTCATGCTGTAGAAAGAGGTTCCAAGGGATTAGGCTCCACAGGTGTAGATTGGGCTATGCTTTCTTTAAATTTAGATTCTCGCCCCATGCTAAAACTAAATATTCAAGGACATGAATTTAATGGGCTACTGGATACAGGTGCAGACCTTAGCATCATCTCTCATCAAGAATGGCCAAAACATTGGCCATTACAACAAGCTACTCAAACGCTTCGAGGCCTAGGAGTGGCAACTAATCCCTATAGAAGTGCAATGCTATTAGATTGGAAGGATCCTGAAGGATGGGAAGGAACTATACAGCCATATGTATTGGATCATCTTCCCGTAAATTTATGGGGACGAGATGTCTTAGATCAATTAGGTTTGACATTAACAAATAATATCAATCAAAATGCACCCACTATTATGGCTAGACAAGGTTTTAGGAAAGGAAAAAGATTAGAAAAACAAGAACAAGGTATAGCAGCACCAATAAAAATAGATCAAGGAACAGAGAGACATGGGTTGGATTTTCACAAAGGGCCACTGAGACAATAAAAATTACATGGAAATCAGAAAGACCAGTATGGGTTCCTCAGTGGCCCTTGACTAAAGAAAAGATACAAGTAGCCCATGATCTGGTCAAACAACAATTAGCGGAAGGACATATACAACCTTCTGTATCTCCCCATAATACTCCCATTTTTGTCATCAAAAAGAAATCTGGTAGATGGAGATTATTGTAAGATTTAAGAGCCATTAATAATGAAATGGTCATTATGGGACCTGCTCAATCGGGGATTCCTCAATTGTCTGCTTTGCCAAAAACTTGGTATGTTTTAGTTATAGATATTAAAGATTGTTTTTTTTTCAATTCCAATTCATCCTGAGGATAGTCCACGTTTTGCATTTACTATCCCTGCACTAAATCATGAAGGTCCTGATCAGAGATATGAATGGAAAGTACTCCCTCAAGGGATGGCTAACAGCCCAATTATGTGTCAAATTTATGTTAACAAAGTAATCCAGCCACTTAGAAATCAAAATCCTGAACTACAAATATTTCACTATATGGATGATGTATTATTAGCACACAAAGCTAAAAACACATTGCTAGAATGTTATGCCACACTTACAAACTTATTAAAAAATTATAATCTAGAGATAGCAATAGATAAAGTACAATTAAATTTTCCAATTAATTATTTAGGAGTTCTATTATCCTCAACCATGGTCCGTCCACCAAAAATTCAAATACGAGTAGATCAACTCAAATCACTTAATGACTTTCAAAAGTTATTAGGAGACATAAATTGGATAAGGTCTTATCTAGGTATTCCAACAGGAGAATTGGGTCCTTTATTTGATATCCTAAAAGGTCCATCAGGTCCAAATTCACCCCGAATGTTAACACCTGAAGCAAGAAAGGCATTAAAAACCATTGAAACATATATGGAAAATATGCATTTAGATAGAATTGATATAAGTTTGCCTTTATTATTTATTGTACTACCAACAAAAAATATTCCTACAGGAGTATTTTGGCAAGAAGGTCCATTATTATGGATACATTTATCTTATTCTCCTAACACTATTCTTACTAGGTATCCTGAGGCTGTAGGACAATTAATACTCAAAGGAATAAAAACAGCAAAGGGAGTATTTGGAATTTCTCCCAATAAAATTATTACTCCATATACTATGAATCAAATTGATGAATTAGCTAATGAGTTAAATACTTGGGCAATAATCATGTGCAAATCTAATGTTTCATTTGATAACCACTTACCATCTAATCCTTTATTGTCTTTTTGGTCATTGCATCCTGTAATTTTTCCAAAAATGACAAGAAAAACACCTATCATGAATGCTCCAAATATATTCACTGATGGGTCAAATAATGGTACAGCAGCAATAGTTACACCTGATCAAACTTTTACATTTTTAGTACACAAACAATCAGCTCAAAAGGTAGAGCTTAATGCAGTATTACAAGCTTTTGTGATGTTTAAAGATTCTGTATTTAATTTATTTTCTGATAATCAGTATATAGTTAATGCTATAGTATCCCTTGAAGATACTCTTAGGATTTCCCCTTCTTCTACTGTTTTCTCTTTGTTTTCCACTATACAAAGTTTAATCTGGGACATAAAAGATCCATTCTTTATAGGACATATCAGGGCACATACAGGATTGCCTGGAGCCCTTAGTTTGGCCAATGATTTAGCAGATAAAACTACACATGACATACATATTTTCTCTACACTAGAAGAAGCTATAAATTTTCATAAAAGGTTCCATGTCAATGCTAATACTTTACAAAAGCGTTTTCAAATAACTAAGGAACAAGCTAGACAAATAATAAAACAATGTCAAAATTGTGTGACCTTTTTACCACAAGTTAATCTTGGAGTCAATCCTAGAGGACTGATACCTAACCATATTTGGCAGATGGACGTCACACAATTGCCAGAATTTGGAAAATTAAAATATTTGCATGTTACAGTTGATACTTCTTCTGGATTTTTGAATTGAGCTGCTGTAAACATTAATGTGGCTGCAGAACTGTAGTATGCTGACTTTAAGTCTTTTGGATATAAACCTAGGAGTGGAATAACTGAGACAAATAGTGGTTCCATGCCAAGTTTTCTGAGGAATCTCCATACTGCTTTCCATAGTGGTTGCACCAATTTGCAGTCCCACCAGCTATGTATGAGCTTACCTTTTCTCCCACATTCTTGCCAACATTTATTGTTGCCTGCATTCTTGATGATGGCCATTTTGATAGGAGATAAAATCCTAAAACAGTTTTGATTTGCATTTCTCTAGTTGCTACAGATGTTGAACACTTTTTCATACATTTGTTGATCAATTGTGTTTGTTCTTCTGTGAAGTATTGGTTCAATTGCTTAGACTATTTATTGATTGGTTTTTTTGGTGTTTATTTTTTATTTTTTTAGTTTTTCATATATTCTAGAAATTAATGCTTTATCATAGGTGCATGTGGTAAAGATTTTCTCCCAAACTGTAAACTCTCTCCTCACTTTATTAATTGTTTCTTTTGCTAAGGAGAAGCTTTTTCATTTGAATCCATCCTATTTATTAATTATTGATTTTACTTCTTGTGCTTTAGGAGTCTTGTTAAGGTAGTCAGATCCTAGGCCGAAATGGTGAGGACTTAGACATATTTTTTCTTCTATTAGGTGCAGGGTCACTGTACTAGTATCTAAGTATATAATCCACTTTCAGTTGATGTTTGTTCAGGGTGAGAGATAGAGGTTTAATTTCAATTTGGTACATATGGAATTTCAGTTTTGCCAGAACCATTTGTTGAATAGGCTATCTTTTCTCCAGAGAATGTTTTTGACATCCTTGTCTAGTATGACATAACCATGTGGGGTTTTTATGTGTCCTTTATTCTGTACCACTGGTCTACAAGTCTATTTTGGTGCCAATATCATGCCATTTTTGTTACTATAGCTCTGTAGTATAGTTTAAGATCTGGCATTGTGATGCCTCCTGCTTCACTTTTCTTGCTTAGGATTGCTTTAGATATTCTGCATGTCTTATTTTTTCAAATAAATTTTGTGATTGCTTTTTCTATTTTTATGAAGAATGGCATTGGCATTTTAGTAGAAATTACATAAAAACTGCATAATGCATTTAGTAATATGTCTGTTTTGACAATATTAATTCTGCCTATCCAGGAGCACAGGAGATCTATCTTCTGAGGTGTTCTTCAATTTCTTTCTTAGGTGCTCTGTAGTTTTTATTGTAGAGGTCTTTCATCTCTTTTATTAGATTGATAACCAGGGATTTTATTTTGTTTGAGGCTATTGTGAATGGGGTAGTTTTTTCTAAAACTACCTGGATTCATCACTGATGTATAGGGATGCATTTGATTTGTGGGTGTTGATTTTATATCCTGCTACTTTGCTGAATCAATTTACTTGTTCTAGATGTTTTCTGGTGGAATTTTTTTGGATTTTCTAGATATTGAATCATGTCATCACCAAAGAGTGATAATTTGAGTTTTTCTATACCTATTTTTATCCATTTAATTTATTTCTTTTGTCTAATTGCTCTGGCTAGAGTTTCAAGGATGATGTTGAACAGAAGTGGTGAAAGAGGGCATCCTTGACTTGTTTCAGTTTTTAGCAGGAATGCTTTCAATTTTCCTCCATTTAGAATGATACTGGCATTGGGTTTAACATATATACCTTTTACAATGTTGAGGTATGTTCCTATTATCCCTAGTTTATCTAGTGTTTTGAATATGAAAGTGCACTGTATTTTGTCAAATTCTTTTTTGTATCTATTGAGATGATCATATGATTCTTGTTTTTAAGTATATTAATATGAAGTATTGTATTTATTGATTTCTGTACATTGAAACAACCCTGCATCCTTGAAATGAACCCCACCTGATTGTGGATAACTCCCTTTTTAATATGTTTTTGTATGCAAATTGCCAGATTTTTATTGATAATTTTTTCATCTATGTTTATCAGGGATATTGGTTTAAAGTTTTCTTTCCTTGATTTGTCTTTGTCTGGTTTTGGTATCAGGGTGATATTAGCCTCATAGAATGAGTTTGAAATGGTCCCCTCCTTTTCTATTTCATGGAGTACTTTGAGGAGTATTGGTGTTAGTTCTTTGAAAGTTTTGTAGAACTCCACTGAGAGTCCATCTGGTCCTGGACTTTTCCTGGTTGGTAGTTTTTTGATGGCATTTTCTATGTCATTACTTGAAATTGATTTGTTTAAATCTTGTATTACCCTTTCATTCAGTTTGGGAAGATCATATGTCTCTAGAAATTTGTTGATGTATTTGATATTTTCTATTTTATTGAAATATAAGTTTTAAAAATAGTTTCTAATAATATTCTGAATTTCAGACATGTCCATTGTGATATTTCCTTCTACATCTTGTATTTTAGTAATCTTGAGTTTTTGTCTCTTTTTCTCTTCACTTGTATGGCCAGGTATTTTATTTTATTTTTTCAAAGAATCAACTTTTTGTTTTGTCAATTTTTTTAATTGTTTCTTTTGTTTTGACTTCAGCTCTGATTTTAATTATTTCCTGTCTTCTGCTTTTTGTGTTGATTTGTTCTTCTTTCTCTAGGTCTTTGAGATGTAGTGTTAGATCATTTATTTGTTAAGTTTTTATTTTCTTAATGAATACATTGAATACAATAAATCCCCCCCTCTTAGTACTGTCTCATAGTGTCCCAGAGATTTTGATATATTGTATCAGTGTTCTCATTTACCTCTAATATTTTTTTAAAATTTCATCCTTGATTTCTTCTACTAGCTATGTGTTATTCAATTGTGTATAATTTAGTCTCGATTTCTTACAATAGCTTTTATTTTTTATTTTATCATTGATTTCTAATTTTATTCCATTGTGGTCTGATAGAATTCAGTATATTATCTGTTTTTTTTTTTGTATTTACTAAGAGTTGATTTGTGGCATAAGATATGGTCTATTTTAGAGGAGGAGCCATGTGCTGCTGAGAAGAAAATATATTTTTTCATTGACAGATGAAATATTCTATATATGTCTATTAATTCTAAATTATTGATTGCATTATTTAGTTCTATTGTTTCCTTATTTAGTTTTTGTTTGAAAGATCTGTCCATTAGTGAGATAAGTGTGTTAAAGTCACCCAGTATTATTGTATTTTGGTCTATTTGACTCTTGAAATTGGGAAGGGTTTGTTTGATGTATGTAGATGCTCCATTGTTTGGGGTATAAATATTTATAACTGTTTTGTCTTGCTTATATATACTTGCCTGTAGAAGTATGAAATGCCCTTCTTTGTCTCTTCTTTTTTTATTTTTTTATTGGTTGTTCAAAACATTACAAAGCTCATGACATATCATCTTCCATACATTTGATTCAAATGGGTTATGAACTCCCATTTTTTACCCCAAATACAAGTTGCAGAATCACATCGGTTACACATCCACATTTTTACATAATACCATATTAATGACTGTTGTATTCTGCTACCTTTCCTATCCCCTACTATCCCCCTCCCCTTCCCTCTCATTTTCCCTCTCTACCCCATCTGCTGTTGTTAAATTCTCTCCCTTGTTTTTTTTCCCCTTTCCCTTCACAAACTCTTGTATGTAATTTTGTGTAACAATGAGGGTCTCCTTCCATTTCCATACAGTTTCCCTTCTCTCTCCCTTTCTCCCAGCCCACTTGTCTCTGTTTAATGTTAGTCTTTTCCTCATTGTCTTCTTCCCTGTTCTGATCTTAGTTGCTCTCTTTATATCAAAGAAGACATTTGGCATTTGTTTTTTAAGGATTGGCTAGCTTCACTTAGCATTATCTGCTCTAATGTCTCTTCTAATTAACTTTGGTTTGAAGTATACTTTACCTGAGAATGGAAACTCCTGCTTGTTTATGCAATCCTTATGAGTGTCAACGTTTTTGCATCCTTTTACCTTCAGCCTGGGGATGTCTTTCCCATGAGGTCAGTCTCTTGAAGACAGCATATTGATGAGTTTGTTTTTAATCCAATCTATCAATCTGTCATTTGATTGATTAGTTTAGGCCATTAATATTCAAGGTTATTATTGAGATATGATTTGTATTCCCTGTCATTTTGATTTATTTCTGTTTTTTTATTTGTCTTAGTTTCTCATTTGGTTGAGTGTCCCTTTAATGTAGATTCTCCCTTTGCTGGTTTTCATTTTTTTTATTTTTTCACTTCATCCTCATGGAATATTTTTTTTGATAATGTTCTGTAGTGAAGGCTTTCTAGTTGTGAATTCTTTTAATTTTTGCTTATCATGGAAGGTTTTAATTTCATCTTCAAATCTGAAACTTAATTTTGCTGTATTTAAAATTCTTGGTTGGGATCCATTTTCTTTCAGAGCTTAAAATATATTTTTCCAGGGCCTCCCAGGTTTGAGGGTCTGGGTTTAAGTCTGTTGAGATCTGAATTATTTGTTTCCCCCATATGTCATTTGATTTTTTTTCTCCCACAAAATTTAATATTTTAACTTTATTCTCTGTTAGTCATTCTCATTATAATGTGTCTTGGTGTGAGTCTGCTGTAATTTTGTAAATTTGGGTTCCTGTAAGACATTTGTATTTGATTTTCCATTCCATTCTTTCTGCTATCATATCATTGAAAAGATTGTGCATGCCTTTGGTTTGAATCTCTGCTTCTTCATCTATTTTGATAACTCCTAAATTTTGTCTTTTTATATTATCCCATAATTCTTGCATGTTCAGTTCATGGTTTCTTATCATTTTTGCTGCATGATCAACTCCACATTCAAGATTATTTACTTTGTCTTCATTGTCTGAGGTTCTATCTTCCAAGTGGTCTAGCCTGTTAATAATGCTTTCTATTGAATTTATAATTCAGTTTATATATTTCTTCATTTCCAGGGTTTCTGCTTTTTTTCCTCATGATCTCTAATTCTTTATTTAAGTGATTTTTTATTTCCTGTATTATTTCTTTGATTTCACTCCTTATACTATTTTTTACTTCACATATCAATTTAACTATGTACAATCTGAACTCTTACTTGAACATTTCTTCTACTGTGTTATCAGTGGCTTCTGTTGTTAAGAAATTAGGTATGTTTGGAACACTTTATTCCCTTGTTTTTTTCATGTTGTTAGCATGTTTTGCCATGTAGAAGTATGGATTTAAGGAAGCATAAATTCTACCCTGTAGACCTATAGTTTTTCTGAAGCTTTCCAGTGCCTCGCCTTTAATGGTGAGACCAATATAAAAAACACTCATTATACACCAATAATAGCCTTAAGCCTAATAGTTCCCACTAAAGTGTCTACTGCTTTCTTGAACTAAACCAAAATGATGATTTCTACAATTATCTATGGTATAAACTGGAAATTTGTTAAAACAGTTTACAATTTCAAATGGTGGATGAGAGAATAGAGGTAGTGTTGTACACAATATTTGTGAGGGAGGAAGAGAGAAGTTAGAAGTAACAATTCACAGGAAGAGTGGAGGAAGAGCTGACAAAGATTGGCTGTTGTTTGAAGAAAAGTTGGAAACAAAATAGATATGAGGAGGAAGAATATGAACAAAGAAAAATTAAAGACACAAGTATACAACAAAAGTTTAAAACACCATTCATATATCATTGTCCCCCACACACTGATGCATGAAAAATATTCTATTCCAAATATGGTTGACATGGGAGTGAGTTGAAAAATAAAATAAAATAAAATAAAATAAATCTTACTGCAAGGTCAAACTATCTCTGTTAGTGTTCAGTCTTTTCTTAGCCCTGTCTCTGATGCTTCTCAGGATCACCAAACCCAGATAAACCCTCACAAACCCAGCCACTATCTCACTGATCTGGGCTTCAGATACCTTAGGCTAGTTTATGCTGCAGTCCCAAGATCTCAATGTGGCTCCTACTTACAGAGAGATCACCATGGATACACTCCTACAAAGGAGTAACTCCAAGATGCAGCAGTAAGACAAGGGACACCAACAATCTCAGCAGGAAGTCCCCAGGCTCCTCCAAACCTGCAAGCACCCCTACACTGGACATGCAGGTCTTGGCTAGAGTCTCCAGAGGCTTTTGTGGTAGTAAACCTACTGGCACCTGGGCCTCAGGCCCTGGCTGGTGTCCCAAAATGGGTGTAGCCATGTGCAACCAAACCTGGAGTCTTCTCCACAGCAGTCCTCTAGTCCATGGTAGCAGCAGTAGTGGTGGCAGTTGTTGGCAGCAGACAGCAGGTCAGTAGCAATGATGACTGCAGTGACTGCAGCTGTGGAGGGAGTATTACCAGGCAATCTCTGGGGATCAGTAGCAGTGTCAGCTTCAGTTGCATGTGGGGCAAAGGTGTCTTCTCTGTGGCAGCAGCAGGTGGTTGCAGCTGTGAGGGCAGTAGCACCCAGAAAGAAGACCTCCAGGCAACTTCAGGCTGGCAGCAGTGGAATCAGAGGCAGCAGTGATGGTGGTAGCAGTGCAAGCAGCAGTTGATTGACTTGACAGGAGACTTCTGGTTTAGCAGCAGCAAGCACAAGGTAGTGTGGGAAGTAGTGTATGATGCTACTGAGGCCTTGCCCAGAGAAGAGACCTCCAGGCACAGCAGTGGCATCTACCTACAATTAAAATTTTTTCAAAAAATTTAAAAAGTGATGTCCAAATATTGTATTTGACATAAAATATATCTTCTTTTGTTCTTGTCAAATGTCAGTGTATATTTAGGTAAAAATTATGATATAGAAAATGCCTAATGCTTATTGCAATTGCAAACTAGTCTGTAGTAGACTAAATAATGGCCCTCCAAAGATATTCCCATTCTAAACTTCAGAATCTGAATATGTTACCTTACTTGGCACAAATGGTTTAGAGATATGATTGAGTTTAGAATCTTGAGACAGAGAGTGATTCTAGATTATCTAAATGGACACAATGTAATCATGAGGACCCTATCAAGGGGTTGGGGCATAAAAGTAAAAATCAGGTAATGGAACTCTAGAAGGAATAAAAAAGATTGACAAAATGAAACAACCCTATGGTATTTGAAAACCAGGGAAGAAGCCATCTTCAAAGGAATTCAGGTAGCCTGTAAAAACTAGTAGTCAAGGAGGCAGATTGTCTTTTCTCCTGAAGGAACCAGCCCGTTTGAAATCTTGACTTTAATAATGGGAGACCGAGTTTGGATCTCTGACTGAAAGATAATATGTGCTATTTTAAGCCACTACATTTTTGTTATTTTTTTATACCAGCAGTACAAAAATAATCAAATTCCATTCAAAATTTTATTCAATGATGGGACAAAATAAATTCCTAATTGTCAGAAGTGTATATGGTTGCAACTCACCATGCACTGAGGGAAGTCTTGTTTGTGAATGATTATTTTTTCTTCAGTTTTCTTATAGCCATCAATATGGCTAATGAAATTGTTTGAGGATAAAATTTTATCTGAAATTTGAAATGTTAATAAGTAAAGGCAGCATTAGGTGAGATAACTTGAGTTTAAGTTGCAATAATTAAATTCATTAGAATTGGTGGTTTAAAGGACTAGGAAATCCTTTAATTGAAATTTATATCTTTACAAATTGAAAGGAGTTTTTAAGGGGCTATTTGCTGTAATGTAATTAAGACTAATTTTTGAATCCTAAGTTTCTTAGGAAGGTGAAAAATATTTGTGAAAATTTTAATCCTGCCATTTTGGAGAATTAAACATGAAGATTTGGGGATATATACTGTGAGGATGGCCTTAGGCCTGAGCCTAAGCAACTACATTTTAAAAACTCTAGTTTGAAACCTGCAGTCTCATCTGGCACACCCACAGAGCCCTCCAGTATGGCCTCAAACAAGTTACTTCCCCTCACTCTGATAAACAGAGTGAAGCCCCTGGCAGGTTGTCCTTGCCTGATAAGAGGGAAGGGCGAGAAGATCAGGGTAGAGACCATCAGACCAGATGTTTCAGACCCCAAGGTAAATTATGTCACTGAGAAATCTGGTGGTAGCTGATAAGGATTGAAAGAGGAGTCAAAAGCCCCAATATTTAGTATAAATAATAGAGCAAAGGAACAGGGATTTAGCCAGCGGAAACAAGGATGCGCTAGAGCTGGAGAGGCTGGTGAGGAACTGACATCTCATCACTTGTCATCATTTCCTGATCCTCTGCATGATCTTCACCACTTTCAAACTCTACTGCCTCCTGTGGACCTTGGTGAGAGCTGTAACTTCTCTCTAAGACCCTCTAGATGCTCTCCTCATCCGGTGGTTCACTCCACCCCAGGAAAACCCTGCCTTGGTTCCACACCTGATCACGGCAGTCTGAGTGGGTGTGCATCTGCTGGACATAAAGCCTAAGGCTTAAGACTTTTGATCTTAGCATGCAGAGGGAATGTCTGTCATTAGCCTGTCATGATTAAGTGTGTTTTGCAGTGCTTATAATTAATCTGGAATTGTTTTCTGTGAATTAATTAATCTAGAATTGGTTGTTGTGAATTGATTATGATCATTGGAATGACAGCATTAATGATTGTCATTTTTCTTGATTAAGAAACAATAGAGTGAAATTGTATTGAGTAATTTGAATAAAGCATTGAAAGGGGCAGAAGCACATGGACATTCTTTATTTCTCCCCTTGACTGCATACATCACAATTTTGCCCCCTCAAGACATATTCTTTTTAAAATTTTTTTAATATTTATATTTTAGTTGTAGTTGGACCTAATACCTGTATTTTATTTATTTATTTTTATGTGGTGCTGAGGATCAAACCCAGGGCCTCACACGTGCTAGATGAGGGCTCTACTGCTGAGACCCTTGAGATATATTCCTTAGAAAATAAATTTGTTACTATCATTTTACAAAAAAGAACTTGAAAGCTTATTTCACCTCCTTAATGTAATAATTGAATGAAACATAATTTGATGATTAATGACTATTTTCAATGAGCAAAAACATTTATGAATAGCAAAATAACCCCTTGATAAAAGACTTTGGTTTGTAATTTCAATGTTATATATTATTCCCTGAACTCATATCAATAAAATAATATCCAGATAAACTTTTGTTCTCTGAGAAAGCAAAAATTCACACCCAAAATAGTTGTTTATTTCATGTTTTCATAAAAAATATATATAAAATTATTAAGGGGATTCAATATCATAATTGAGAAAGCTACTGAGGAATCCTTTAACTAACAGTTGGAAACACGGGGTCAAAATTTTTCTCTCCCAGTGGTTTGGGAGGCTGAGACAGGAGGATCATGAGTTCAAAGCCAGCATCAGCAATGGTGAGACATTAATCAACTCAGTGAGACCCTGTCTCTAAATAAATAGGAGTGGGGATGTGGCTCAGTGTTCAGGTGGCCCTGAATTCAATTCCTGGTACAAAAACAAAAGCCTATGGTGATTATATTGTGATTATAACGTTAAAAAAATAATATCTACATGTTTGTGAGAAAGGAAAATCTACCTGCAAGTATTTGATTAACTGACAGGTATAAAGGAATCCTCAAAGGTCATACATGAAAACTAAGTGTCAGGAAATACCACATGGGTTTAAATATAGTTAAATATAATTAATTTCCCAATGCAATGTTTAAAAATTAATTAATGTGTCATGCTACAGACATAGTTGTATGATTTCAGTTTTATGAAATGAGTAACCCTACTGAGAAGTTTTTGTCTACAACAAAATTGAGGGTCTTTTAGGAGGTTGGAAGATTGTAAAATGAATTGATTTTATTCAGTGGACTCATGGGGACAGCATAAGTAGTCAGACATACATCAGTACAATTTATAGCTCTCCAAATTGGGAGATGGTTAAATGTTTGTTTGCAGTAACATGCTAGAGATTGGATTTTAAAATTGAATTAATCTAAATGAAAAAATTTTCTTAGAACCCTTATAAATCTCTAGGTTTACAGGCTTCAATTTACATAAGTGGATTGTTTTCAAATTTAGGAGAACTTATTCTGTGTAAAATCTGTCTAGAATATGAAAAATGACTTTTGAATGGGATTAAAACTTCTGATACTTTTTAAGAAATAACAAATATATATTTCTTACATTTTCTATGATGTTTCAATTTGCATTTTATGCTTATGCATTGAATTTACATTTATATTTTTATACATATTATTTGAATACAGTTAAATTCATAGAGCATACATGTACAACTTAATGAGTTTTATGAATTTATATATTCAAGCAATTTTTAAACTTAAAAAAGATACAGAGCATCACCATGACAGAGGTGCTCTTTTCCAGTCCAAATCTGAATCCCCTTCCAGAATAAACCTTGCTCAGAATTGTATTAAAATATTTTATTTTGCTTATTTGAGAATTTTGTATAAATGAAATCATATAATATGCACTATTTTGTGGCTGACTTTTTTATTGAGTATATTTCTATATTCATTCAGAAGTTGCAAGTAAAAGTGGTTAATTCATTATTCTTGCAAAGTTTTAGTCTTTTTAAGAATAACCCAAAATTTGTTTGTTTATTTTTTGTATGGTGAAAGATATGGTCTTGTTTCAGGGTTTGGCTGTTACAAATAATGCTGTTATAAATATTCACATGCAAGCCTTGTGTAGATATCTGTGTGTTATTTAATAAATTCATTTAACTACAGTAATTTATGTATTACAGAATAAATGAGTATTATTGGAAATCTTAAATGTGACTATTAGATATTTTAGTACTTTTAGACCTGACCAACAGTATATATGAACTTAGATTTTTCTAAATCATCACTACCATTTGAATTTCTTAAGTATTTTACTTTTAGCAAATTAATGTGGGTCAGAGGTAGTATATCTTTGTTTTATTTTGCATTTCTCTAAGTCATAATTTTGAGTACTTTTTAATTTACATGTTGGTTATTCACATATCCCTCTTTATTAATTGTGTATTCAAAACTTGTAACATTTCAATAAGTTTGCTTTTATCTGCATTATTAAGTTATATGGAACTTTCATATATTCATGATACAAAGACTTTATCAAATATACAGTGGAATGATTTGTAGCAGAATATGCAATTGCTATTCACTTTCTAAATGGTAATTTTCAAAGACCAGGAAAGTTTATTTGATGAACTTTTAGCTATGTATTTTTTAAATGTTGGTTATGACTTTCTATGTCCTGTGTGAGACAGTTTGTCGTATATCAAGGTTATGAAGATATTAATCTCTTTAGTGTAAGCTGTATTGATTCATTTATTAAATGTGGTTCTATTATACATCATGAAATAATTTTGTGTATGCATTAGTGGCATAAAGTCAGAATTAAAGATCATGTTTTACCAAACATTTTCCATAAGGATATCCAGTTGTTCTAACAGCATATAATAAAATAATTTTCATTTCTAATATATTTGATTTGGAGAATTTATGAAAATATCAAAACTTAATATTGCATTCTATTGATTTATTTTCCTATCATTTTACTCAGCAACACTGTCTTCTTTCTTATAATATCATAGTAATACTTGATGTGTTACAAATTTCTTTTTTTAAAATGTTAATTCTATATTTAATTTTTTGAGAAATTGCCTTGCCATTTTCCATAGCAGCTGCAACACTTTACATTTTACCTATAATATACATGGGCTTTAATTTCTCTAGTTCATTTGTTCCTTTATAATTAGTGCTGTTTATTAATGTAGAGTTGCACAAGTTCTTTATATATTCTGGATGTCAATCTCATATCAGATGATTTGCAAATAAATTCTCCCATTCCATAGGTTTCCTTTTTTTTACTCTTGATAATATTAATGAACAAACATTTTTTTTTTAATTTTGCAGTCCAAGTTATGTATTTTTAAGCTTTTACTTGCCTGTCATTTTGATATCATATCCAAAAACTAATTGCCAAATCCAGAAGTCTTTAAGCCATTTTGGTTTTATATTTTCTTTTTTTAAATTTTTTTTGTCTGTAAAACATCCTTAAAATAATAGTGCTAACTTCTATTGATATTTTGAAAGGAATTCTTTTAGATATAATTCAATATAGCAGAATTGACACATTAACAATAGTTACACTTCCAATATATAAACAAAATATGTGTTCACATTTATTCAGGTTTTTTTTTTAAAAAAAACTTCACTTAGCAATAATTTATGGTTTTCTGCATAGATACAAAATAAATATTGTATTAATTACATTTATTCCTAAATATTTTATTATTATCATATTATAAAATATATATTTTGATGTTATTTACATTTTTCTTATGTAAAATATTTTTTACAAATATCTTGTATTGTATGACCTTGAAAATTTACTAACATGTATTTTTTAGTTATTCTGTAGTCCGCTCCTCTTTATATGCAAAAATGTTCATGTCATCTTCAGAGAGACAAATACACTTATTTTTTTTCCAATTTTTATGCCTTTATTTCCTTACTACATGAATTGGACCTCAAAGAAAGTCTCAACTAAAAGTAGTAATATTGAATATCCTAACCTTGTGGGTTAATCAACTTTTCAATGTTATGAGCAACATGCCTCATATAAACAACTCTGAGTGGAAAAAAATGTTTATTTTTGCTCATTGTTTCAGAGGTTTTTCTATGGTCCACTAGCTTTGCTGCTTTGGACTTGAGGTGAAGAGAAATCATATGGAAAGGCATAGTAGGGTAGGAAGGAGAGAGAAAGAGAGAGAAAAAATTAAGGATCCAGACAAAAGATAAACTCTTGCAGGTCATGCTCATAGAACCTCCAACTAGATATTATCTTTCAATAGTCTATACAGCAATGATGAGTTTTCATGATTAAATCACTTCCTCAAAGCCTGACCTTTGAACACTCGAGATTCCGGGGAACATTTCAGATTAAAAACCATAACAGTCTTCCCCTATCCTCCAATGGTTCATACCCATCTTACAGTGCAAAATTTGCTCAGTTCATCTCAAACAGTTCTCATAATCTTAACAGTTACAGCAATGATTCTATTGATCCTTTGATGCTGAACTGTGAATTATAGATTTTCAACAATTCCCTTTTAATTGAAACCATATGGATACAGTGAGATGGAGTTAAGTATTTCTCTTTTCTCCAATTTGGTGATGTTAATCCCAATTTGTTTAGGGTATGGTAACATAGTTTCTCTTGAAGGTCAGAATTGTTAAGAAAAACATAATGTTTCAAATATTTTAAAATGATTAATTTTACTCTCAGCTGCTGAATCACAGGATGATTTTTGTCTAATATTTATTTTGAGCTTCTGGTTAATGCCCTGAAAGTACAAATCACAAAATTATGGGGTCCTCCTATTTAAGTTATATGGATTTAAGTCAATTGAAATTATTGATTGCTAGATGTATTTTTGATAGCTGTATAAAGGTGTTTTTTTTTTTTCTGCTGAGCCTGGTATCTGTCCTTTAATTGGTTTTCAGTTCTGTTTCAGTTAACCACCTTATCACTGAAGTTCATTCCTATAAAAATCTGGCATTCTTAATCCTACTTTAAAAAATATTTCTCTTATTTATGTAAATATCTAAATATCCTTCAATATCTTCTGCTGAGGGCCATTGCCAAGTAGGAATGACACATTGAAATTTCCTTGCCAGCGTACCCCATGTTAAATGGAAATTTGCTGTGACATTGCATGTGTCTTTGAGAAAGGTGACCCTGCTCAAGGACCAGAGTGGATCCAGGTTTAAGGTGTATCCTGCAGGTTTTAGGAAGTATCCCGGTTTAGGATAATTTGGGTTTAAGGAGTTCCCGGTTTAAGACAATCTGGGTTTAGGGAAGTTCCAGGTTTAAGATTATTCCTGCTGGGAGTAGGGTGTTCCTGCTGCCTGAGTTCCTGTTGAGTTCTCATGGAATTCAGAAAGTATTTGGGAAGTGAATTGTGTGACAGCAGAACTTGGATTTCCTGAGAACATGAGTATACAGGGCCGGTGTGAGTTCGGGAATAAAGAATTGCTGTTTGAATCTACAAGGTGTGTGGTGGCTCGTGATCTTGTGCCCAGCCAAGACTGTGGCAATCTTCATGGGAATCTTTCTAGATTCCCTCAATAATATCAAAATATATTAAAATTAATTCCCTTGTATGAAGTGGAATAGCAATTGTTTATTATAAATGCAATTTTCTCATATACTTGAAGCAATTTCTGGATTACTTAAAACATACATGGCACTATACATAATTGGTATGCCAGCTACAATTAAAATATATGGAATAATGAGAATATGTGTGTGTGCCTGTGTGTGTGTGTGTGTGTGTATTTTTTTCTGTACGGATACAAGATTTGTTCACATATTTATAATCTGTGTGGAGGATTTGAGTTTCCATATGCAAAAATTGTGGATAAGTAGAATTGATTGTATTGAATTTTGTTCTAGCAGATATTTAATTTACTGGTGAGTTAGTTTATTTTATCAATATATTTTTTTCCTTTGCAGTGCTAAGAATCAAACCCAGGCCCCCCATACATGCCAAACAAGGACTCTATTACTGAGCCACATTCCCTAATGCAACATTTGGTATTTTAATAATGAGCATAGTATTTAGTCTGGAGTTAAAAAAGTCCTTTCCCTTAGTTTTATCCTTTCCGGGGTTGCATTGAATTACTAGAGTGTTTAATGTGGGAATTATGCTCTTGACACTGGTATTTCAACATGATGAGGCACTACATGATGAGGCACTACATGATCTCTAGAATCACTATTCACATTTAAAATTTCTAACATCCATTCTGTTCTAGGTCTCATTTAGTCTCAACCTGCTCATACATAGTTATAATCATCCATAGTAATGAAGGAACCACATGAAAATTTTAAACTCTTGTTTTTATAATGTTTATATTAGTGCATACTAGTTATACATAATAATGGGGTTAATTTTGACATAATTATATATACTGTGGACGTAAGCAATTCTTAGCAGGAAGAGTGAAACAAGTGGCATCACTATACCAGACTTTAAACTATACTACAAAGCAATAGTAACAAAAACAGCATGGTATTGGCACCAAAACAGATTGGTAGACCAATGGTACAGAATCAATGAATTACATGGAGTGTAATTTGCTCCATTTCAGTTTTCAGTTCTTTCTTTTTATCTCCTCTTTCCTCCCTTATTCTCCTTTGTTTACTCTTAAGGTCTTCCTATTACTTATATTTTTTTATAAATTTGTGTTTTATTGATATACATAAGTTGGAGATCCACTGTAATATATTCATACATATATAAATATCATAACTTGGTATATTTTATTTGATGGTGTTTCTCCTTTTTCCTATAATTTCTCACTCACCTTATATTATCTTGCTCTTCACCAATGATCTCCCTTCTAATTTCATGAGATCCCCTCACTTTTTTTTTTTTTTTACTTATTTTATTCTAGCTTCCAAATATGAGAAAGAAAATTTGTCCCTTGGTTTTTTGAATCTGGTTAATTTCATTTAGCATGATATTTTCCAGTTCCATCTATTTACCAGCAGATAACATAATTTCATTTTCTATATACTTGTGTAAAACGCCACTGTGTATATATATACCACATTTTCATTATACATTTATCTATTGACAGGCAACCAAGCTGGTTATATAATTTGGCTACTGTGAATTCTGTTGCATTAATGTGCCTGTATCCCTATAGGATGCTGATTTTAGTTCATTTGGATAAATACCAAAGAGGGAGACCACTGGTTCATATGGTTCATATGGTGGTTTCATTGTTGACAAATCTTCATATACCTTTCTAAAGTGATTGCTTAAATTTGCAGTCCCACAGAGAATGTATTAATATGTGTTATTCTTTTTTATGATTTTTTTTTAGTTTCTTTCTTTTTTATTTATATATGAATTCAGCAAATTAGCAGGATTTAAAATCAACACCCATAAATCAAAGGCATTTCTGAATATCAATGGCAAATCCTCAGAAATGGAAATGAGGAAAACTACCCTATTGACAATAACCTCAAAATAATGGGAATCAACAAAGAGGTGAAAGATCTATATAATGAAAATTACAGAACCCAAAAGAAAGAAATCAAAGAAGATCTTAGAAGATGAAAAGATCTACCTTGTTCTTGGATAGGCAGAATTAATATTATCAAAATGATCATACTTCAAAAAGCACTATACAGATTTAATGCAATTCCAATAAAAAATCCAATGACATTTCTCATGGAGAAATGGTACGCAAGTGCTCTACCACTGAGCCACAAACCATGGCCATTCTTTAATTTCTTTGTTCAGTGTTTTATAGTTCTTTGTTGAGGTCTTTTGCCTCCTTGGTTGGATTTATTCCCAAGTTTGAATGGGATATTTTTCTGATTTCTTTCTAGAGATTCATTAATGAAGTATGTCAGACTAGTAATTCATGCATTTTAATCTTGTGTCTTTTTGTCTAGATATAGGATCATGTAACCAACAAAGAAGATAAACTAGATTGAGAAACTTAATTTGATTTATTTTTTTCCTCTTTGTTTCCCCTTAATTTCCTTTATTTGCTGATTGTTCTGACTAGCGATTTAAGTAATATAATGAATAGCAGTGGATATTTTTATCTATCTTATTTCTGATTCTAGAAGAGTTTTCAAATTTTCTCCTTGAATTTTATTTCCTTGATGTGTCTTTGTCAGTTTTTGTATCAAGGTTACACTGGCTTCATGAAATGTACTTGGGAGTCTACCTTCCTTTATATTTTATGGAATAATTTGAAGATGATTACATTAGTTATTCTTTGAAGTTTTGGTAGAACTCAGCTAAATATCCATCTGGTTCTGGACTTTTCTTTTTTGGATGATTTTTAACTGCCACTTATATCTCATTGCTGGATATCTTTATGTTTAGGTTATCTACACCTTCATATTTCAACTTGGATACATCATCTGTGTCTAGCAATGTGTTAATATCTTCTAGATCTTCCAGTTTATTTGAATATAAATTTTCAAAATATTTTTAATTATGTGCATTTCAGAAATATCTATTGTATAAGCTTCTTTTTTAAAAAACAAAATTGTAGTTGTAGATGGACAGAATGCCTTTATTTTATTTGCTTATTTTTTTTAAAGAGAGAGTGAAGAGAGAGAGAGAGAGAGAGAGAGAGAGAGAGAGAGAGAGAGAGAATTTTTAATATTTATTATTTTTAGTTCTCGGCGGACACAACATCTTTGTTGGTATGTGGTGCTGAGGATCGAACCCGGGCTGCACGCATGCCAGGCAAGCGCGCTACCGCTTGAGCCACATCCCCAGCCCTTATTTGCTTATTTTTATGTGGTGTGGAGGATCAAACCCAGTGCCTGACTCATGCTACACAAGGGCTCTGCTTATGAGCTACAGCCTCAGCTCGTGATAGCTTCTTTGAACTTAATCTTATTGATTTGAGTCATGTATTTCTTTTGGTTAGTTTGTCTAAGAGTTTCTCAATCTTGTTTATCTTCTCAAATAACCAGCTATTTTTTGCACTGATCCTTTGCATTACTTTTTAATTTTCAATTTCATTGATTTTGCATCTGATCTTAATTATTTCCTGTCTTCTATTGATTTTCAAATTAGATTTTTCTCTATTTACAGCCTTGAGGTGTAACATTAATTTATCTATTTAAAAGTTTTCTATTTCTTCTGGTGTTTTAGTGAGGTTTTTCATCTCTGTGACCAAAAGACAATTCAAGAATCATTTTAGAGAAAGAATTTTGTTTTGACACTCACAGTTTAATTAATCTCAGTACATAGACAGCAAAGTGTATTGATTTATGTTCAGGTGAGGCAGAACATCATAGTTGAAGGATGTGGAAGAGGAAAACTGCTCAGTACATGGTAAGAAAGAAGTGAAACAAGAGAACTCTGCTCATCAGAGACAAAATATAAACACCAAAAACATCCCTAGTGACCTGCCTCCTCCAAACACAACTTACCTGCCTTCAGTTACACCAAGTTAATCCATATTATTGGATTAGTGTACTGATTAGATTTAAGTTTCATAATCCAAACATTTCTCTTCTGAAATTTTCTGAATTTTCTCACACATAAATTTTGGGGGCTCACCTCATCTCATATCTTCTCCATCAGTTTTTTTTTAAAGAGAGAGTGAGAGAGAGAGAGAGAGAGAGAGAGAGAGAGAGAATTTTTAATATTTATTTTTTAGTTCTCGGCAGACACAACATCTTTGTTGGTACGTGGTGCTGAGGATTGAACCCGGGCCGCAAGCATGCCAGACGAGCACGCTACTGCCTGAGTCACATTCCCAGCCCCTCCATCAGGTTTTAAAATGAGTTTTTTCTTTTTTTTAATCTTATCATTGATTTTTTTCTTTCATTAAATTATAATATAATAATATGCAAGAAATTATCTCTATTAGTATTTGCTAAGATTTGTTTTATGTTCTAAAAATAATCTCAGAAAAAGTTCCAATTGCCACTGAGAAGAAAATGAATTATGTTGTTAATAAATAAAATATTATATAGAAGTTTGCTGGGGATTTTTGATTAATAGTATTTTTTTAATTCAAAAGAGTCTTAGTTCCTGTGGACAAACTATTGTGGGGAGAGATGTATTAAAATTATCCAGTATTAAGTGTATTTTTGTCTGATTGTTTATATTAAGTAGTGTTTATTTTATGTATGTAGATACATTGACACTTTGGGCATAAATATTTACATTCATTACATTGTGTTGTTGAATGATTCCCTTAGAAATCTTCCTTCTCTCTTCTGATTAATTTTGGCTTGAAGTCTACTTTGTCTGATATGAGAATAGCTTCTACTATTTTTCAGTCTCCATGTGCATGGTACATATTTTCCCATCCTTTTGTCTTCAGTTTTTGGATGTCTTTGCCAAGTAAAATGAGTGTCTTATAAATAATGTAAGGTTGGTTCTTGTATTATAATCCATTCTGCCAATCTATTTTTAATTATATTTTGGACAATTTATATTCAATGCTATTATATAGTGGTGACATTTATTTAAAGCTATTTTGATTATTTTTAATGCTTACTTCAGATTTGATTCTTCTTTGAGTATTATTATAGTGATATTTATCCATACAGTGGTTTTGATATTTATTTTTTATTTATTCTTCCTAATACATTTCATTATGCTTATCATTCTGGATTAGTAGTTATAAATTCATTTTTGTTTCTGTTTTTCTAGAAATGTTTTCATTTCATCTTAAATTCTGAAGAATAGTTTTGCTGGATATAGCAATCTTTCTTGGTATCTGTTTTCTTTCAGGGATTGGAATATATTATTTCAAGTCCTACTGGCTTTTAGGGTCTAGGCTAAAAATTAGCAGAAATTCTAATTGGCTTACATTTAAATGTGACCTGTTGCTTTTCTCTTGTGGTTCTAGAAACCTTTATCCCAATTATATATATTAATTATTTTAATTACAGTGTTTCTTGAAATAATCTTTTTTTGATCTTACTTATTTGAGGATCTAAATGTCAGTCATTTGAATTTCCATCTCATTCCTAAGGTTTGTAAATTTTTCCAATATTATATCATTGAAAAAAATAGTGCCTTCCTTCAGTTTGTATATTGGTACCTTCTTTAATGGCAATAATTCTTATATTCAATCTTTTTATATTATCCCAGATTTCTTTTGTATTCTGTTTATGATTTCAATATCTTCTCTTTATTGCCATCATTATTTTCAGTATTATGTACATTTTCTTTGAAGCCTGAGAGCCTTCTACGTGATCTCTTCTGTTGGTGGTATACTAAACTGAATTATTAATTTCATTTATTGTGTCATTCATTTTTAGGATTTGTTTTATTCTTTCTTCAAGATCTCTCTTTAAACAAGCTTTCATTTTCAGTATATTCTCTCTAAATTTATTTCTTAGATTTTTTACCTCATTGAACATTATTTTCCCTACAAATTTTCTAAATTTTTTCTCCAACATTTTCTCCCCTGTTGTGTCAATGGGATTAGTTATTAAAGTATTGTGGTCTGTTTGGGGTTATTTTTTTTCTTTGCTTTGTCATTATTTGTGTGTTTACCCATCTTCTGAGATGATTACCTGCTATACTTTTATGCAAGTGACTCTAGTAGGCTTCTTTCTCTTAAGTGCCCCAGATCTATGGTCATACAACCCTGAACGTACCCAATCTCATCTTAAGTGCCCCAAGCTGGGCAAATGCCAGGAATTTCTACTCCCACTCAGTGTGCATTTACTGCTGTTCCCAGTATTAGCCCACTTTTAGAGAAGTTACTAAACCCTATTAAGTGCAATAACTTCAGAGCAAATCCATGTACCAATACACCTTAGGAAAAGCAAATTGTCAAAAATGATCTCCATAACTGTTCTCAGTTGTGTATAAAATTGTAGCAATGTTCTGGAGAAAGTCTCATGAGGCAGTGTTGGGTCTTGGCCCCCACTGCTGTCTCTGAGTAGATTAGTGCCAGGTACAAGCATACCCTCATTGCCTCTGCTCTCAGAGGGGTAGCCCCTTTGGGGATCTGAGCCCCCTTCTCAGCTGAGCACACTACCAGGGGCTTGCCCAGAGTAAAATCTCAATTTGTCACTCTTAGCTTGTGCTTCTGCCACCTCTGTAAAAGAACACTTGAGGAAGTACTCAGTTTAGAGCTTTCCCACACTGTATGTTTTTCAGGAATACCTACAGCAAGGATGTGGCATCTTATCATATTCTGTTAACTCCTCTTATATGTAGCATATTCCTCTACCTGAAGTTTTAAATTCATCTTCTTTCCTTCATTCTGTGTGACAGAAAGTGGGAGTTTTTTTTAAATTTCCTTATGACACAATTAGAAGTGTGAGTGAATAAAAGGGAAAAGGAAAGGATAAATGCAGAATTCTCATATCCTTCCTTTATCTTAGGGATTTTACCAAAAAGTCATGTTGAATACCACCTAAAGATAGTTGCTTCATATATATTTGTATACTTTGGTAATTGCTTATTATTGAGAGGCTTGATATAGTATTTGAGATATAAACCATTGTAATGTTAATAAAATCAAAATGCAATGAAGTTGTCAAAATAAGAGCTTTGCATTAGTAGTCAGTAATTTGTAGTGATCATATCCATTTGGTCGTTCTTCCTTAAATTATAGAACTACCTATATAAGAAAACTGACAAATAGAGTGAATATAAAAAAATTATGGCAATAAATCCATCTCTGATATCACAAATTTATTTCAAAATCATACTATAATTATTATAATTTATAGCAACTAAGCTAACAGAAAACTATTTTATGTTAATATATATAAAGACTTTTTTGGAGGTCTGGAAATTGAACCCAGAGGTAACCAGTAAGCCATATCCTTAGCTTATTTCTTATTTTTTTAATTTGAGACAGGGTTTCACTAATTTGCTTAGGGCCTCAAGATATTGTTAAGGTTGGCTTTGAATTTGCAATCCTCCTGCCTCATCTTTCCAATACTATTAAGTTGAAAATGCTCTCCATATTGTTGTAGAGAATCTAAGTTGTCTTATTTGAATGATCTGACCATAAATCTTTGACTTATACTGATTCAGTTTACAATCTTTTTAATTTAGGATGGTACAACACAATACCCATTCATTAGAAACAATATTTTGAAATTTTAGTTTTTACATTTTTCAGGGCTAGCAACATATAATATGATATTTTCTCACAATGTCAGATAGTAGAAGTGTGCTACAATTATCAGTTAGCTGATCAGAAGAATAAACAAACAATATTCTACACTGTACCATTATGGTAAGCTATAAATTTTGGTAGTCTAGATATACTAAATGTCTACTCAGTTTCAGATATTTTTAATTTACAATGGGTTTATTAGAATACAGCCAATTTTTAAGTCAAGGAATACAGGCATGTGGAAACTCAAAAGACCCAGCATAACCAAAATAATATTTTAAAAATGATTACAGTTTAAGGACTCACATGTCCTGAAATCAAAACATATTTATGGTTAATTGATTGGCAAAGCAGTGCCCAAGTATATCAGTAACAAAAAAAAAGTGAAGGGGGATGGGAATGGAAAAAAATATGAATCAGACATAAATTTTCTACAGAATTCATTAAAAAAAACCCACTAGTTTTCATCACTGATATATTGGGTACTTTAATCCAATGAATGTCTATTGCCTGTCCCACCCTCCTTATTGTGTGTTAGCATCCAAATATCAGAGAGACCATTCAGTCTCTGGTTTATGGGACTGGTTTATGATTTATTTTACTTAGCATGATATCCTCCAATTTCAACCATTTATTGAATTTCATTCTTATTTAAGGCTGAGTAATATCTCATTGTGTATTTATACCATATTTTCTTTATCCATCCATCTGTTGAAGAGCAACTAGGTTGTTTTCATAGCTTAGCTATTGTAAATTGAGCAGTTATAAACAATGATGTGGCTACATCATTAAAGTATGCTGATTTTAAATACTTTATGTATGTACCAAGGAGTGGAATAACTGGGTCAAACGTTGGTTCCATTCAGAGTTTTCTGAGGACTCTACATACTGCTTTCCAGAGTGGTTGCACTAATTTCCAGTCCCACCAGTAATGTATGAGTGTATCTTTTTCCCCACATCCTTGCCAACATTTATTGTTAATTGGAGTCTTGCTAATTGCCATCCCGACTGGAGTAAAATGAAATGTCTGTATGATTTTAATTTGTATTTCTCTAATAGTTAGAAGTGAATATTTTTTTATATACTTATTGACCATTTGTATTTCTTTTCTGTGACATGCCTGTTCAATTCCTTTGCCCATTTGTTGATTGTGTTGTTTTTTTGGTATGAAGTTTTTTGAGTTCTTTATATATCCTAGAGATTAACACTGTATATGAGTTGCAGATGACAAAGATTTTCTCCCATTTTCTAGTCTCTATTATCATTCTTTATTTTGGCCCCTTACTGTGAAGAAGCTTCTAAGTTTTATACTACCACACTTATGGATTCTTGATTTTATTTCTTGTGCTTTACCAGTCCTGTTGAGGAAGTTGCTCCTAAGTCAACATGATAGCATGATGGAGAGTTGGGCTTACCTTTTCTTTTAGCGGGCACACTGTCTCTGGTCTAATGCCTAGGTCCTTGATAAACTTTGGGTTGAATTTTTTGCAGGGTGAGAGGTGTTCAATTTCTTTCTGCTACATATGGGTTTCCAGTTTTCCCAGAACTAGTATTGAAGTGCTGTGTTTTATACAATGTAGGTTTATGGTGCCTTTGTGTAGTATGTGATAACTCTATTTATATAGGTTTGTTTCTGTGACTTCTCTCTGTTCCATTGGTCTTCATATTTGTATTGGTGCCACTACCAGGCTGCTTTAGTTACTATAGATCTGTAGTATAATATAAGGTCTGACACTGTGACGTATCCTGCTTCACTTTTCTTGCTAAGGATTGCTTTGGCTATTCTGGGCCTCTTATATTTCCAAATGAATTTCATGGCTGCCTTTTCTGTTTCTCTAAAAACTATCATTGAAATTTTAATAATAACTACATTAAATCTGTATAGTGCTTTTTGTGGTATGGCCATTTTGACAATATTAAAATTCTGCCTACGAACTTGGGAGGTCTTTCCATCTTCTAAAGTCTTCAATTTCTTTCTTTAGTGCTCTGTAATTTTTATTATAGAGGTCTTTCACCTCTTTTGTTAGATTGATTCCCAAACATTTTATTTTTGAGGCTACTATGGTTTTCCTAATTTCTCTTGCAACTGATTCATCACTGGTGCACAGGAATGCAATTGATTTATAGGTTTTGATTTTATATCCTGCTAATTTGCTGAATTTGTTTATGAGTTCTAGAAGTTTTCTGTTGGAGTTTTTGGGTCTTCTGAATATAGAATCATCTCATCAAGAAGTAGGGATTGTTTGAGTTCTTCTTTTCCTATTTGTATCACTTAATTTCTTTCTTTTTTCTAATTGCTCAGCCTAGGGTTTTATGGAATATGCCGAATGGAAGTTGTGAAAGATGGCATCCCTGGTCCTGTTGAAACAGGATCTTGCTAATTAATTAGGGCATCATTAGGTTGCTGGTGTTACTCTAGAACTTTAAATCCTTGTCTCAGCCTCCTAAATCACTGGGTTTATAGGTGTGTACTTTGGCGCCCAGCAACCTGAAGGATTTCTTGACTGATATTTGATATGTCATCAGTTTTTGAGAAAGCTCAAGTACATTCTGATTAGTTTTGGCCCACCCTGTTTAGCTTAGATTATAAATAACTTCCATCTGCTTTGATGTGTGAAGATTCTCCTGTCTTTTACTGTCCAAGAAATACTTCAATCCATAAATCCCTGAAAAATTGCTCTATGCACAACTCTTGATTTTGCCCCTTTATTTAGTCTCTAGTACTTTCACCTTTTTTAGCTAGTTCTTGTACTGTGTTTTCCCCTAAATGCACTACCATCTACCATATACAAAAATAGCACAAAGTACATCAAAGACCAAAATGTAATTATTAAAACTAAATATATATATATATATATATATATATATACACACACACACACACACACACACACACACACACACTTAGAAAGAAACATACAGATAAATATTCATGATTTTGTTTGACAACAATTTCTTAGATATAGTACCACAAGGATAAGCAAGGGAAAAGTAATAAATGATTTGGATTTCAAAAATTAAAAATTCTGTGCTTCAAAGAACACTATTGAGAAAGTCAAAAGGTATCCTAGAGAATGGGAGAAAATATTTTAAGCAAATATCTAACAAAAACTTACATCTAGAACATGTAAAGACCCTTACAATTAAATAAGAATAATATCCCATTTAAAAAATGAGCAAAACATGAATAAATATTTTTCCAAAGAAGTTATACAAATTGTCAATAACCACATAACAGTGCTCAATGTCATTAACCATAGGGAGTTGTAAATTAAAACCACACGGAGATACCACTCCATATTCATTTGTACAATTGTAATTAAAAAGCTAGCTAATAAAATGTGTCATTAAAATGTGGAAAATTGGAGCGATCATAAATTCTTACTGAGAATATAAAATGATACAATCCCTTTTCAAAGTATATTGGCAGGGGCTGGGGATGTGGCTCAAGCGATAGCGCGCTCGCCCGGCATGCGTGCGGCCCGGGTTCGATCCTCAGCACCACATACCAACAAAGATGTTGTGTCCGCCAAGAACTGAAAAATAAATGTTAAAAATTCTCTCTCTCTCTCTCACTCTCTCTCTCCTCTCTCACTCTCTCTTTAAAAAAAAAAAAAAGTATATTGGCAGTTCTTTTGAAAGTTAAATAGCCTTACCATGTGATTCAGAATTTTTCATTTCTAGATATATATTCAAGAGAATCAATAGATATATTTATATAAAACGGTAAACATACAATCATAGCTTCAATATAAATAATAGCAAAAATATTCAAATAGTCCACGTATCCACCAACTGATGATTGAATCAATAAAATTTCTGTATGAGTCAGCTTTTTTGATGCTGTGACTTATAGACTTATAAGAACAATTTTAGAAGAGAAAAAGTTTACATGGGGGCTTAAAGTTTCAGAGGTCTCAGTCCTTAGAGAGCTGGTTCCATTCCTTGGGGCTCAAGGTGAGGCAAAGCACCATGGCAGAAAAGTGCATCATAGGGAAGAGGCTCATATGATTATCAGAAAGCAGGGAGAAAGAGAGACTCCATTTGCCAGATACAAAATATATATCACAAAGCCATACTCCCAATGCCCACTTCCTCCAGCCACACACTATCAGCCATTAGTTACAACTCAGTTAATTCTATCAGGGTATTAATTTACTTATTGGGTTAAGACTCTCATAACTCAATCATTTCTCTTTGAAATCTTCTTGTATTGTTTCAAACATGAGCTGTTGTGGGACACCTCACTTTCAAACCATACCAATGCAGTATGTCTAATATTATTACACTCTAATATTATTCAGCATTAAATATTACTGAAGCACTAATACATACTATGGCATTGTTAAACATTGAAAACAATGTTATGTGAAATAAAGCAAATTGAAAAGTTACATATTTTAAGATTTCACTGATATTAAACGCACAAAATAGGAAAACTCATGGGGACAATAATATACATTAGTAATTGCTTAGAACTGGGGATGATGGAGGAGTTGCAATGTACTAGTTTAAGCAAATTAAATTTATTTTAGGAGGGAGAAAAATGTCCTGAATTTCATTTTGTTGAGAGTTGTACATTTATGTGAGTATAAACAAAGTAAACAAACATGTTATGTACTTCAAATTATTTAATTGTATGATATGTGAATTATATCTCAGGAAAGGTGTTACAAAAATTTATAGGAAAAAGAAAGTAAATTAACAAAGAGGAAAAAAGTCAAAGACTTGAGATATAAGTGAGATTTAAAAACCTAGTAGAATAGCATGAAAAAATATATGCAAATATGTTAGAGAGGCAATGAAAATTGATATGTTTCTAAAAAAAATGAATAGTAAAATTACTAAAGAAATTTAAATGTTCAAGAAATACCTCCATCTCTCAATGTAGAACTACATATAAATTATCATACTTACTTAATGTATGTATGTATGAACTGTGTTGTAGTGCTACTGAGCTACATTTCTACCCCTAAAATAATAATAATATAAAAGTTATTTACAATATCCATTCCAGAAAATAAATAATCTCACTTTATATAAGCTTCTTTTGTGGAGAAAAAAATTAAAAATTTAGAATGTTGCCCAATTAACTTCATTAAAGTAGCAATAATTTGATAAAAAATATGATATAAGGATTCTACAACATACAAGTTTAAATTTAATTAAATATATCTTCAATCCCTAGACACCATGTAAAAGTTCTTAGACAAAGCCTAACAATGATGGGAGCCATTGGATATCTTAATGAAGAAGTGACATGACAAGATATGTGCTGCAGAAAATTTGAATCAAGACATGTTTAATTAACATTCCGTCTCTGCGAGTGGCATCTTTGATATAAATTATATTGTCTTTCCTGCTTCATTAATCTAATTTTATATGTATTTTTATAATAATTTCATATTCAAATTATTTCTAGTTCTCTGAAATATGCATGACATTTTAGTATACTAAACACTTCAGTTTATTCTTTGAAAATTGCTAAAACTTTTTAAGATTGATTTTTCTAAAATTGCTTTTGACTTCTCAAACATGAGCTCAAATTAGTTTGTTATAAACTTTCATAATATTTAGGTTTATTTGATACTTTTAGTTGGTTTAAGTTTATATGACTTTACCATAGAAAATTATAAGATTATCTCAATCTAAATATAAATTGCTGTTAGAATGCTTTTCTTAATGCAAATATAGAAAAAATCTACAACTTATTGAGAAAATTTTTTTCAAAATTATAAAAAGGCTAACTAAATTTATCAATGTATTAACAAAAGAAGCCAAAATGTCACATCTAAATAATTCAGTTCATATTGGGAATTAAATAATGTTCATCAGCAGAAAATGTACATATGTTGTTAAACATGCCAATGTATAAAAGGAGAAGATTCACACTTTGATGATACAATGCATTAGTTTTTATATATTGGGATTTTGAATACACAGTGGAAATTATTTCCATTTTGGGAGAAGTATAAATTCAGGTTGAAAGACCACTTTAAATAATTATTTTCTGTAGTTTTTAGAGAGTGATAGATCTTAAAAGTTAGGAGAAAATGTCACAGAACTAATTTTTCAAAACAATTGTGAAAGAATCTTTCAAAGGCAACAATATTTGATTTCTTGAAAGTGTCAGTTTGTGAAACTGATACATATTTGAATTATAATAATAAAATTATTGCTCCAGATACATGAGCAAAGTTGTTTGTTTGTTTCTGTAGTTTACAGTTCTGCCATAGTAAACTGTAGGGATCAATATTAAAATTCAGGTCAATTTTAATTGAATGTCATAGACATTGTGAATTTAAATGTGGATTTACTCTGTTAACACAAATATTCTCTTTTAAAAATATTTTTTAGTTGTCCATTTAACCTTGATTTCATTTATTTATATGCATTGCTGAAAATTGAACCCAGTTCCTCACACAATGCTAGGGAAGTGTTCTACCACTGAGCCATAACCCTAGCCCATATATTCTCAAGTTTTCTTTTATCTTATATCAATTTTAAAGCACTTGTATATATGATAACTTAAAGGTTCATGTCTTTTATTGAAGAGATACACTTTTTTCCTGCTTTCTAATCTTATTCCTCTGTATATATATATAATAGTATAGAGAATCTTGGTAAAGAATAATGGAGTCTATGAAATATAAATGATTTTTCGTAAGTGGTCTAAATGTTTTAGAAGATACAGTCAAACATCTAGACTTTCTTGTAGAGGAGTAGAAATAACCAAATACAGAATTAATTTTTAGATGTGCAGTGTGGGTTTGAAGTACTTCTGTTATAACAGGAATTCACATTATATGTTGTCCATACTTAAAATTTCTAAATCAGTGCTATCTGTTTTGACTATTGGCAGTATTGATTTTAGAGAAGTAAATGATAGTTATTCTCTACAGTTATGTCATTAGGTTGTGAAAGGTCTTTTAGAAAGTTCATTGTGACCAGATGATTGCACCCATTTATGAAAATGGTGATCATTTCATAATGATAGCAAAAGTCTTCAATTTGCAGATATAAACATCTATAGAAGCAGTGAAACATCTTTAAGAGAAACTGGATTCCTTCATGGTAATAATCAATAACCATGAAAGTAAATTTTTAAAGTGTAAATTAATATATATATATATATATATATATATATATTTAACATAATTGAACATTTTGAAATTAAAATTAATATTTAAAACCAAGCTTTTAAATATTAACCAGACACATTTAGTAGTGACATGATTCTATTAAGTTGTAGTGATAAAAATCATTGGATATATTTTGTGAAAAGTGAAGGCAAGCTCAAAGAGCATTCTGTTTGAAAATATTGTATACAGGAGGACTGCCATGGTAATAGTATGTCATAAAGTCTGTAAGCAAGGTACCTATATACATTGACTTGGTTGTTTTGGAAGGAACAAAAATATTTAATGAGACACCTGGGCCTGGAAACTATTGGCACCACTTTAAAAGAATGGTATATTTCTTCAATGTAGAAAAATCATTTACTTTGTAATTAAGCTATAAATCTACTAAAGTTTTTAATACTGATGAGCAAAAAATAGTCATCAAATAACTGAGGGTGAGGGCTGAGGTTATTGCTCAGTGGTAGAGCGCTTGCCTTGCACATGCAAGGCCCTGGGTTCAAACCTCAGCATACCACATAAAAATAAATAAATGAAATAAAGGTATTGTTTCCAACTACAACTAAAAAATCAATATTAAAAAATTTTAAAAATAACTGTGTGTGTGGTGGTGCATGCCTGTAGTTCTAGCTAATTGGGTGGTTGAGGCACTAGGAACACAAGAACGGGAGTTCAAAACTAGTCTGGACAGTACAGTGAGGCTGCATATAAAAATCATAAATATTCTTGAAACTTAAATATATGGGAAGACATGTCATATAAGTCTATGTCCCAAACCTAGAGGATACTCCTATCATATATTTATATTCCTCAACATCATCCTGGAGACTTCATAATTTGTCTACTGGAAGTATAAATGCAGTCATATAATTTTAACTTAACTTGAGCATGAAATATGAGAGTATCCTTCATGTTTTTCATAAATCATTAATATCTATGATGGTCACAATAAATTATTTAATATGTTTAATTTTACTTGGGCAATGCACTGGTGTGAATGCCTTCCCTGTTTTCTCTTCTGTATCAATCCCTTTCAGTTTTAGACATTGCAAATATGTTCTCTCAATGTTTAGTTTGTTTGTTAATTTTATCCAAATTTTATCAAATCAAAATGCTTACTGCCTATATAATCATATTTTTCTGTTTTCCTTATATCTCATCATGTATTATATCTTTATTATTTTGGTGAAAATAATATTTCCTATCCCTTGGTTACAAAGATGGTGTTCTAATTCAAGTAATTATATAGTATCACCATTGATACTTAGTATATAAATGGAAATATAATTTTATTTTGCACTTGAGATGATAATATGCTTAAATTTTCATTCACATGAGGAATAAATTTTCTCAACACTATTTATATTGTAACCCAGCATTTCCTTATTTCACTGTGCTACTAAATTTATCATGAAGTTTATATATATATATATAAATATATAAATATATATATTTATATATACATATATGTAAATACATATATATAAATATATTTTATACACACACACACACACACACACGTATGCTTCTGAGGACTCTATTTTGTTAAATTGTCCTATATTTTCCATTTAAAGTTAACTTACACATAATAATTATATACAATAATGGGTTACAGTGTGATGTTTTAATATATGTACACAACATGTAAGGATTAGAATAATTGGCATATATATCACATTGAACACTTAACATTTCTCTGTGTTTTGAAGCATCCACATTCCTCTCATCTTTTGTTAAATATACACTTAAGTGTTATCAACCATAATAATCCCAATGTGCTGTAGAACATTAGTAATTGTACCTTCTATGCAAGTACAAACCTTTCCTTGTTAACCATACTTATCAATTTCTTTTACTTTTTTTTAATATTAGTTTAACCATTCATTCATCTTTATCCTTATATGTACATTTTATCCTTACATGTACATTTTAGGATATGTTTATAATTTCTTCAAAACTTTCAAATGAAAATTTGAGATCACATTTACAACATGTAGTAATTTTTAAATAAATCATTTATTTTTATTCACAAATTAAAATATATGTATTTAAATTTGTATACAACATGGTGTTTTGAAAAGTGTGTACATTGTATAATGATTTAATCAAGATAATCAACCTTTGCATTACTTTACATGTATACCTTTTTTTGTAGTGAGGGCATTCAAAAATCTACTCTCCTAGCAATTTTCAAATATGTGATACACTTTTATTAACAGTAATTACCATGTTGTAAATAAATATCTTGAACTTTTTCCTGTAAAATTGAAATTTTGTATCCTGGATCAACAACTCACAAGTCACTCACACTAGCCTCTCATAATCACTGTTTTATCCTCTGCCTCTATAAGTTTGGTATTTTTTTAAGATTGTACACATGAATGAGATCATGTAGTATTTAACTTTCTGAGCTGCCTTTATTCTTCATAACATAATGTTCTCCAGTTTCACCCATGTTGTCATAAATGACAGTATTTCATTCTATCTCTGTTTGAATAATATTCCAAAGTGTAACATTTTCTTTATCCATTCCTTCTTTGATGTATACTTATGTTATTTTTTTGTCTTTGAATTTTTAAATAATGTTTCACTTAACCTAGAAATATAGATTTTATTTCATTTGGCTATAAAACCAGAGGTGGGATTGCTGTTTTTTTTATATGACATCAAAATAACATGCAATAAAAGAAAAAATGACAAATGAGGTTATTTCAAACTAAAGAACTTTTATAAAGGAAAAGAAGCAGAGTGAAGAAACTACCTATAAAGTAGGAGAAACTATTTTTAAATCGTACATCTGATAAAATAATATCAAAAAATATAAAAAGAGTTCAAGCAACTCAATAATTAGAAAATTAATAGCACACTGAAAAATGGGCCAAGAACCTGGACAGACATTTTTCAAAAGAAGACATACAAATGACTAAGATATATGGAAGAAGGATCAACATCACTAATCATCAGAGAAACACAAATTAAAATCTCAATGAGATAACATCTCACACCAGTTAACCTTGTTATTATCCTAAGGTCAAGTGTTAGGATGGAAAAGGATAAAAAAATGAATGCTCTGCGTCTGATAGAAGAAAAAGTTGGCTCCGATCTACATATTGTGGGGTCGGGCTCCAAATTCCTTAATAGGACACCCACAGCACAAGAGTTAATAACAAGAATCAACAAATGGGACTTACTTAAACTAAAAAGTTTTTTCTCAGCCACAGAAACAATAAGAGAGGTAAATAGGGAGCCTACATCCTGGGAACAAATTTTTACTCCTCACACTTCAGATAGAGCCCTAATATCCAGAGTATACAAAGAACTCAAAAAATTGGACAATAAGATAACAAATAACCCAATCAACAAATGGGCCAAGGACATGAACAGACACTTCACAGAGGAGGATATACAATCAATCAACAAGTACATGAAAAAATGCTCATCATCTTAGCAGTCAGAGAAATGCAAATCAAAACCACCCTAAGATACCACCTCACTCCAGTAAGATTGGCATCCATTATGAAGTCAAACAACAACAAGTGCTGGCGAGGATGTGGAGAAAAGGGTACTCTTGTACACTGCTGGTGGGACTGCAAATTGGTGCGGCCAATTTGGAAGGCAGTTTGGAGATTCCTGGGAAAGCTGGGAATGGAACCACCACTTGACCCTGCTATTGCCCTTCTCGGACTATTCCCTGAAGACCTTAAAAGAGCATGCTACAGGGATGCTGCCATATCGATGTTCATAGCAGCACAATTCACAATAGCTAGACTGTGGAACCAACCCAGATGCCCTTCAATAGATGAATGGATAAAAAAAATGTGGCATCTATACACAATGGAGTACTATGCAGCAATAAAAAATGACAAAATCATAGAATTTGCAGGGAAATGGATGGCACTAGAGCAGATTATGCTTAGTGAAGCTAGTCAATCCCTAAAAAACAAATACCAAATGTCTTCTTTGATATAATGAGAGCAACTATGAACAGAGCAAGGAGGAAGAGCAGGAAGAAAAGACTAACATTTAACAGAGTCATGAGATGGGAGGGAAAGGGAGAGAAAAGGGAAATTGCATGGAAATGAAGGGAGACTCTCATTGCTATACAAAATTATATATAAGAGGTTGTGAGGGGAATGGGAAAATAAACAAGGAGAGTAATGAATTACAGTAGATGGGGTAGAGAGAGAAGAAGGGAGGGGAGGGGAGGGGAGGGGGGATAGTAGGGGATAGGAAAGGTAGCAGAATACAACAATTACTAATTGGGCATTATGTAAAATTGTGGATGTATAACCGACATGATTCTGCAATCTGCATTTGGGGTAAAATTGGGAGTTCATAACCCACTTCAATCTAATGTATGAAATATGATATGTCAAGAGCTTTGTAATGTTGTGAACAACCAATAAAAAAAGACTGTAAAAAAAAGAAATGATAAAAAAAATGAATGCTTGCACACTGCTGGTAGGATTGTAAATTAATATATCCATTATTTAAAAAGGAATGAATTTTTTTAAAAAAATATTACAATAGAAACATTATATGAGCTGAAAATTTCCTTATAGCATTAAATCACCCCATCTTAGATCATTGGAAGCTTTATCTAATTCTGTGTATGTGTGTGTGTGTGTCTCTGTGTGTAGTTTTTAGATTCTTCATAGTTGTTTCCACCATTGAGAATAACATCCTCTGTTTTTCTAGTTTGCTGTTTCTGGGAAGTGAGATACTTTTGATTTTTTTTTTTTTTTTTGTACTTGGGATTGAACCTAAGGGAGCTTAACTGCTGAGCCACATCCCCAGCCTTTTTCATTTTTTACTTAGAGACAGGGTCTCTCTGAGTTGCTTAGGGACTCTCTAAATTGCTGAAGCTGACTTTGATCTCATAGTCTTCCTGCCTCAGCCTCCCAAGCTTCTGGTACTACAAGTGTGCACCACTGCATCCAGCTGCTCTTGATATTTTTAAGTTCCTTTTCTAACTACAAATCTTTTTGAAAGATTTTATTTTATTTTTAATTATTTATCTACTAGTTTTTTTAGTCTAAGTAGATGATTATATCTACAAGTAATGACAATATTATTCCCTCCATTTAAATTTTTAACTTTTAATATTTATATCTTTATTACTACCTTTTCAATGCTAGTACTACTGATAGAGCGAGACACACCTGCAAATAAAAAAGTCTTAAGAATGAATTATAGTATACGAAAGCAAATGCTTTTATAATATGGGAATAAATTAAAAATAAATAGGAATTGAATAATCATTAATGATAGCACTTTGTGTAGGTTCATTTAGTGGTATACTAGTTAATTAAGTAATGTTGAATTAAATAAAACACACCACATATTTTCAATAGTCAGATGAAATTCTGGAATAAAAAGCCTATAGATAATTTGGGATGTTTTCCAAGCAATGTGTTTTCTTAAGAGAGAAAGTAAAATACTTCATCTTTGAAATATTATTGTGTACTTTAGTGTTTACAAATAACAATAAACATGTTAGAATATTAACTGATCATTTCACCAATTGGCAAGTTGAGTAGCATTATCCTTGTCTCCACACATTCAAATATAAATTAACTGGCACATCTTGTAATAATATCACAATGGAAGGTTTATAAAAATTAATGGAGCTTAGCCAAGGACTCTTTACCCCTGAACTTCATCCCAGGCTAAATCAAGAGAATTTAGACAAATTCCAGTAAGAGATGTATGTTTCTGAATCATTTGATCCTCAGGGTTAGACAAAATTACATATAAGAGGAAAGGAGGGGTATGACAAGATAATACAAGTGGAAAAAATGATTTACAGTAGAGGGGGTAGAGAGAGAAAAGGGGAGGGGAGGGGAGGGGAGGGGAGGGGAGGGGATATAGTAGAGAATAGGATAGACAGCAGAATACATCAGACACTAGAATGGCAATATGTAAATCAATGGAAGTGTAACTGATGTGATACAGCAATCTGTATACGGGGTAAAATAAAATAAAATAAATAAAATGCTGATTCAAAAAAAATTTGAGAAGAAACAAAGCATTTGAAAAGGTGAATGTGAAAAGAAATGATCAAAATTCCAAATGATATATAAAAAATATGTTATTTTCTTTCTTGCCATAAACTTTCTTTTCTATTTATATAAATAAATCTCAATTCATGGTTTTGTCACCTTCATTGTGCAACCACAAAGCTCAGGAGTCTTTGTGATCATTTTATTGTCCTCATCATTTCACTACTTATAATCTATCAGCAGGATACATCAAGTTTACGTCAAAACCCCATCCCAAATCCATTTTTTTTCATCTCCATTGATTTAAGCAATTATTGTCTCTACCCAGAGTCCAGCAATATTTTAACTCTTCTCATGTTTCTACTTTTAATATTAACATCCTATATTCCACATAACAGTCAGAGTTTTTAATAATATGATAATAATATAAATCAGGTCATAACAATCTTCTCTTTAGAAATATCTAATAACTTTTACTACATACAAAATAACTTACTATGGTATACAGAGCCAATATTTGTATGATTCTTCCTTCCCTGATCTCATCTTCTACAATTCTCTTTGCCTATTTCAGTCACACAGGTTTTGAAATCTTATCATAGGCCAAGCTAGTCTCACTTTGTCATTGTAAGTCAATTTTTCTTGACACATTCTCATAGGCCCATATACAGGCATTACTAGTTTCAACAAATTTCAGGTTTCCCCACAAGTATCAATGATCCAGATTGTCTTTATAATTCACATGTAAGTGCTTATAGTTATTTGCATTGACATCATTCAGATTTAATCTTTACACTATTTAGAACTGGCACAAATTATTTTTCTTTTATTTTTTTCTGTTGTCACCCCTTATCTGCAAAGAGAACTTTGCACAACTTGTATTCCTAGTTGTATTCCCAATCTATGCAGATGTTTTCCTGGTAGATAATTTGTACTAATTTTAAGTGTCTAGTGTCAAAAGTTTTATCAATATGTGTTGCGTGAATGATTACAGAAAATGAAATAACAAGGAAGAAATGCATGTGTTAGCAATAAAATGGGAAGAAGAAGGTGATGTGTAATTGCACTTAAAGGTGAGGTTGAAGTTCAAGTATAGATGTTCAATTTTGTCAAGTAACACAAAGAGATTGAAAGGGTTCTGTGTAAGTGTCATTGGATTTGACCGGAAGGAGGTCATTGGTGAGCTTAGAGAAAGCAATTAATTTGAAATGGTAAGGGAAAATCAGATTTCCAGAGAGATAATGAGGACATGAGTAGTGAGGAAATATAGAGTATAGGCAGAGATCATTTATTCACAATTTAGCTGTCAAAGAAATTAAAGATAATGGACATTATTTGGAGAGAATAGAATTAAGGACAGCTAGTCACTCACCCTAAGCAAACTTTAAGAGAACTAGAAAGTTGTCAAACATAAAGCCTCATCTATCAATAATGAAATTGAGTTATCCCACATCATTATTAGATTAGTTGATGAGTCACTATTAGAGAAAGTGATGACAATTGACATTGAAAAAATTTCCGGTCTTTTGGCAAAATGACCAACTGTTGGGCAGTAGCAGAGCATTAAGCTATGTGAGCTATTTTTTTATTTACTATTTGAAACAACTTGTCAATGACTCCTAATACTCTATAGAAACTAAGTGCTCAAAAAATATACCCTTATATTAAAACAAACCTGTGATGATGAAAAATATAATGAGTATTTAATTGGATAAAGATATAATCATATTTTCTTCTATAGACTCAGTATCTCCCTTGTTAGCTTAAGGTGTTGAATAATATGATATTATAGAAGGATATCATTGATATTTACAACTCTGTGGATAAGATTTTTTTATAAATTCGAACTTGTTAAAAAATTTTCAAAGCCATAAATCTTAATCTCCGAATGCTTCTTTCACAAAAACATAATCTCATCATCTTCTTGGAAGTAGGAGCTCACATCTCTTGCAAAAATTCCCTTTTGAAAAATATGATAAGAAAAAAAACACGTCATATAAATAATTGTATTTTTATTTACTTTTTCTAGGACACTACAGTGAGGATCTTTGGAGGATAGCTGATTCAACATTTCACGTTAATAAAATGTGTATACCAGTCACTAGTGATAAAAAGTTTAAAGTTGATCAAATCAATTTAAATACTTTGTAAATTGTGTTGAAGAATGTTGGTTATGGCTAAGTGAACAATATAGGTCAGAAATGCAAAAATAAGATATTAGAAATTATTTGAAAATAAATTATATAGGCATAATTTTTGCCTAAACAAAATCTGATTTACATAGCCAGATAAATTTGATATATTTTCACTTAGATGGCTGTATATATAATATCTACCTATAAAATTAATTGTAGAAGAACTAATAGTAGAAATACTATGCTATGTTGAAAAAGTATGCATTTAGTAATACATGACAAAATTTGCATCCACAAGGAAGGTCTTGACAAGATTAAGAATCCTGAATAATAAAGTTTCAAATTGTTGAGATTATACATTTAATTTTACACAATAATTATGTTACATGGAACTTATTTGCTCATACAACACTTATGATGTAGTCCTCGTAGTCCTTCCCTTCTATAGATTTATTAGTTACTAAAGTTATAGTGATATAGGATTGAATAATAATAATAAAATATGAAAATATAATGCCAGATATGTACAACATATTGCAGAAGCATGAAAAATAACTACTAAAACTGCTGGGGTGAGAGAAAGATGAGGAATAAGTTTCTGAGTATGTCAGAAAAGTCTTTTTGTGAGAGATTATTTTGGGGCTAGATTACATTAGGTAGGAAGATATCCAGTTTCCAGGGTGTGAGATTGAATAGAGAAGAATATTTCAAGCAGAAGAGACCATATGAAGAAACTTAAATACCAAAAAGCATCTCAGTGTAAGTAGTCTGTGATGATATTTTGGTATTGCTGAGGAATAAAATATTTGACAGTGATGGAGAAATATGCAGATATCAAAGTAAGCAGAGGTATAGTTTTTATGTGAAGATCTGAAATATCATTAAAGATGTGTTTTATAAGAAGAAAACTGTCGGGCTGGGGATGTGGCTCAAGCGGTAGCGTGCTCGCCTGGCATGCGTGCGGCCCGGGTTCGATCCTCAGCACCACATACCAACAAAGATGTTGTGTCCGCCGAGAACTAAAAAATAAATATTAAAAATTCTCTCTCTCTCTCTCTCTCTCTCTCTCTCTCTCTCTCTCTCTCTCTCCTCTCTCACTCTCCCTTTAAAAAAAAAAGAAGAAAACTGTCAAGTATTTAGAAAGATACAAATAATGTGTAGTATTTATTTAAAACATACTCTGTATCAGCACTTGAACTAAAACTTCATATGCATTTTGTTATTGAACACTGAGAAAAAAAAGATTATTTTTTCCACTTTAGCTATAAGAAGAACTTATCGTCTTCAATATCTTTTCTACAATGTCTTGTCTATGATAAGCAGTTTGTCAATGCAGTCTAAAACTTTAAACTCAGGTTTTTCTATGCAAATGGTCAAAATGTATAAAGAACATACTTCAGTTAAGCAAAACAGAGGCAGAAACCAATTTAGAGAGTCTTGGTCAGTACAAGATATGAATGCCTGAATTAATTGAGGCATTAGACCTAAGATTGAAGAAAAGGGGGTAGCTATAAGAAATATTGAAAAGATGAATTTGGCATGAATTTCAAATATTGAAAAGATGAATCTTTGGAGATTTATTGTGTTAGGAAAATTAGCTTGGAAGATCAGTGAAAGTTAGCAAACTCAGGTTTCTAGCTTAAATGAATGGGAGAATAGCATGCCATCAATTTTTATAGAGCATAAATCCTAATCCATGCACACTGAACTTAAGCTGCACATGGGTTCTCTAGATGGAGATTTTCTGTATAAAGAGGATCATGGGCTGGAGAATTTGATCAAAATGTGTTTAGAATTCTAGTGACTATTATATAGAAACATGAAAACAATAAATGTTTATAGTAAAAAAAAATTAAAGAAGAAAGTAAGGGTAACATAAGGGATTCCAGGAGGAGAACTGGAACCATGTGGCATCTAGGAGTTAAGATGTCAGTTGGTGTCAATAAACAAAAAATTGGTTATCTGTCTCTGAAGAACATTCATTAATACAGACATCTTATTTAATATATAGTGTTTATCTGAAAATGTTGCATTCCATAGATTCTTCTTAATACCTTTGTTTATACATAAATTTCTATATAAGTGCTTCTATTCTACCTATTAATAAAAAGAAAAATCAAGTACTTAGTCATTTTTAAATATTTTTTATCCCTTAAATCTAAAAAATTCAAAGTGTTATCATTTCTTCTAGTTTGATTTACATTTAAATTTATTAATGGAATACATTTTTCAAAACAAATATTAGAAATATGTCTCTTGAAATATAGGTTTATTTTTTCATGTATTTATTTATTTTAATACCAGGGATTGCACCCAGGAGCACTTAGCACTTTCATGCACTTATAGACAGAAAAGCAATGTAATATCACAAAATAAAAGTTGGTATATCTTTCAATTAATTTCATATATACCCACATAATTTTATGTATAATTACATATACATACATACATACATATAGACAAGATTATATATCCACATATTTCTTGTTACCTATACTAGCTATGAGAGTAATTTTTTTTCTATTTTCTGGCTTTACTTTTCTTCTATTTTGTGGTATTAAGATTATGATTTTATGCTGCAGTTAGCATAACAACTGAAATTTCTTATTGCTGTTTATTTATTGCAATGTTGGGGTTCAAACTTAGAACCTTGTATATCCTAGGTACAAACTCTATAACTGGACTACATCTCCAGCTGTATTTTCCGTTTTTATGTGTTATTTTCTTTACCTTGGCAAACTTCAAATTCAGCACTCCTATATTCATATTCAGGGCTTTTTGGTCCATTACTTCAAATATACAAAGAAATATTATTCAGATAAAACTTATCTAAATAATGCAAGAGAGAAAACCCTCAAACAACTACTCTTAGTTTCTTAAGGAGGGAAAAAAAAGTAGAATCAATTAGAAAATATGAATGAACTTTGTAGCATACTTAGGGTCACTGTAGTCTAATCACATTTCTAATAACATATGTGAAACTCAAAATTAAGCTCTTGAGCATTAATTTAAAGTTCATTTTAGTTTGCTTATATATTCTCTTTCATTATTAAAGATGTAAAGCCATATTTTACATATTTTTATTAGTTTAAAAAAAACATCATTCTCAGTGGTTTGCCAAAAGAGTACAGTATTCAGAGACAGTGAAAAACAGAAAAACCTTTCATGTGTTTAGTAATACACATTGATAGAAATTGATTAAGTTATAAGTAAAAACTTCTCATACCTTACAACTGAATAAATATTGGGTAAAATAAAGCAAAAGCAGGTGGTTTCAAATGCACACATCAGTAATCCCAGTTACTTCATAGGCTATTATAGTAGAAATGCAAGTTCAAGGATAACCTGGGCACCTTAGAAAGACCCTTTGCCAAGGAATTGAACAAAAACTTCACAGAAGAAGAAATATGATCCATCAACAAATACATGAAAAAAATGAACAACGTCACTAGCAAATTAAAACCACACTGAGATTTCACCTCACTACAGTCAGAATGGCAATTATTAAGAATAAAAGCACTGTGGAGAAAAAGGTACACTCATATATTGCTAGTGGAACTGCAAATTTGTGCAACCACTCTCAAAAACATTATGGAGATTCCTCAGAAAACTGGAACTGGAACTGCCATTTAATCCAGGCATCCCACTGTGCAGAACACCTGTGGAGGAAGCTTGTGAGGAGACACAGAGAGAACAGGCACAGACATTTAAAGTATAATCAGGCAGACTGAAGGATGGTAGACAAAAGAATGGCTGCTCCTCTTGCTATCGTGTTTATTAACCCCACCCAAAAAAAATATATACCACCTGTTACCATGACTATATTCTAATTAGTATTTCTTTAATCTCAAGTGATAGCTAACTTAGATAAAGTCCAGGTTAGTACAAACTGAAGGCTCCTATCTTCCAAGGATGTTACCATGGAAGCCAGATAGTGCACCTGTATAGTTATCTTAATAGCTTCAAAGGGGAAACTTCTGGGCACCCTAGGCCTGGGAAATAGGGAAAAATTGTGAAGAAAACTGCCATGGCATCTGGGCATCACATGCTTTTGCAGAAAAGTTTCCCAGTAGCCAGATGTTTTCTGGCAGCCAGGCATTCTGTGCCATTGCACAGAAACTTCCTAATCACTAAACATGTCACAATCACAAAGTTTGTAGGCCCCAATTCCAAACATAGATTTCCTACATATATACAATGTAATATATAGAGAGTATTTCAACATTCAATGAGAGAATATACTTTCTTCTCAGCAGCACATGGATCCTTCTCTAAAATAGACAATATGCTATGCCACAAAGCAAGTCTTAGGAAATAAAATAATGGAGAAATACTACCCTGCATTCTATCAGATCATAATGGGATGATATTCGAAATCAATGATAAATAAAAAATAAAATCCACTCCAACACCTAAACACTAAATAATATGCTACTGTGTGAACAATGGCTTACAGAAGGCATGAAGGAGGAGATTAGAAAATTTTTAGAGATGAATGAGAACACAGATAAATCATATTGTAATATCTGGGACACTATGAAAGCAGTTCTAAGAGGAAAGTTTATTGCATGGAGTTAATTCCTTAAAAGAAGAAAAAGTCCACAAATAAATAACTTAACACTACATCTCAAAGCCCTAGAAAAAAAAGAACAACACCAAAAGCAGCAAAAGACAGGAAATAATTAAAATTAGAACTGAAATTAATGAAATTGAAACACAAGAAACAATTGAAAAAATTGACAGAACAAAAAGTTGGTTTTTTGAAAAAAAAAATTGACAGACCCTTAGCCATGCTAATGAAGAGAAGGAGAGAGAAAACTCAAATTGCTAACATATGTGATGAAAAAGAAAATATCATAACAGACACTACAGAAATATGGAAGATGATTAGAAATTATATTGAAAAATTTTACTTCAATAAAATAGAAGATATTGAAGACATCGTCAAATTTCTACAGTCATATAATTTGCTCAAATTGAATCCGGATGATATACACAATTTAAACACATCAATTTCATGTGACAAAATAGCAGACACCATAAAAAATTTACCAACCAAGAAATCTCAGGACCAGACAGATACAGAGCCAAGTTCAATAAGACCTTTAATGCAGGACTAATATTAATACTTTCCAAGTTGTTTTAGGAAATAGAAAAAGAGGCAGCACTTCCAAACTCATTTTATGAGGTCAATCTGATTCTAAAACCAGGCAAAGACACATCAGAAAAAGAAAACTTCAGACCAATATCTTTAATGAATATATATGTAAAAATTCTCAGTAAAATTCTGGCAACTCAAATACAAAACCATATCAAAAAGATAGTGCACCATGATCAAGTGGGATTCATCTCAGGGAAACAAGTTTGTTTCAACATACAAAAATCAATGAATGTAATGTATCACATCAATAGACTTAAAGGTAAGAATCATCTAATCATCTCAATAGATGTAGAAAAAATTTTTGACAAAATATAGTACTCCCTTATGTAAAAACATTAGAAAAACTAGGAATAACAGGAATATATCTCAACATAATAAAGGCTATCTCTGCTAAGCCCCAGGCCATCATCCTTCTAAATGAAGAAACACAATAATTATCGGTGACTTCAACACACCGCTCTCTCCATTGGACAGACCCACCAGACAAAAGCTGAATAAAGAAACTGTAGAACTCAATAACAAAATTAATAACCTGGACTTAACCGACATATATAGAATATATCAACCATCATCAAGTGGATACATGTTCTTCTCAGCAGCACATGGATCCTTCTCAAAGATAGACCATGTATTATGCCATAGGGCAACTCTTAGTAAATATAAAGGTGTGGAGATAATACCATGCATCTTATCTGATCATAATGGAATGAAACTGGAAATCAATGATAAAAGAAGGAAGGAAAAATCCTACATCACCTAGAAAATGAACAATATGTTACTGAATGATCAATGGGTTACAGAAGACATAAAGGAGGAAATCAAAAAATTCTTCGAGATAAAAAAAAATACAGACACAACATATCGGAATCTATGGGACACAATGAAAGCAGTTTTAAGAGGGAAATTCATTGCCAGGAGTTCATTCCTCAATAAAAGAAAAAAAAACAACAAATAAATGAAACTCACACTTCATCTCAAAACCCTAGAAAAGGAAGAGCAAAACAACAGCAAATGTAGTAGAAGGCAAGAAATAATTAAAATCAGAGCAGAAATCAAGGATATTAAAACAAACAAAAAAAAACATTGAAAAAATTGATAAAACTAAAAGTTTGTTCTTCGAAAAAATAAATAAGATTGACAGACCCTTAGCCATGCTAACAAAGAGAAGAAGAGAGAAAACTCAAATTACCAACATACGGGATGAAAAAGGCAATATCACAATGGACACTACAGAAATACAGAAGATAATTAGAAATTATTTTGAAACCCTATGTTCCAATAAAATAGAAGATAGTGAAGGTATCAATAAATTTCTTAAGTCATATGTTTTGCCCAGATTCAGTCAGGAAGATACACACAATTTAAACAGAACAATAACAAAGGAGGAAATAGAAGAAGCCATAAAAAGACTACCAACCAAGAAAAGCCCTGGACTGGATGGATATACAGAGGAATTTTACAAAACCTTCAAAGAAGAATTAATACCAATACTTTTCAAGTTATTTCAAGAAAAAGAAAAAGAAGGATATCTTCCAAATTCATTCTATGAGGCCAACATCACCCTGATGCCGAAACCAGACAAAGACACTTCAAAGAAGGTAAACTACAGACCAATATATCTAATGAAGATAGATGCAAAAATCCTCAATAAAATCCTGGCGAATTGAATACAAAAGCATATCAAAAAATACGCACCATGATCAAGTAGGATTCATCCCTGGGATGCAAGGCTGCTTCAATATACAGAAATCAATAAATGTTATCCACCACATCAATAGACTTAAAGATAAGAACTACATGATCATCTCGATAGATGCAGTAAAAGCATTCGACAAAGTACAACATCCCTTTATGTTCAAAATACTAGAAAAACTAGGGATAACAGGATCTTACCTCAAGATCGTAAAAGCTATATATGCTAAACCTCAGGCTAGCATTATTCTGAATGGAGAAAAACTAAAGGCATTCCCTCTAAATTCTGGAACAAGACAGGGATGCCCTCTCTCACCACTTTGATTCAATATAGTTCTCGAAACACTGGCCAGAACAATTAGACGAAAGAAATTAAAGGCATAAAAATAGGAAAAGAAGAACTTAAATTATCACTATTTGAGGAAGACATGATTCTATACCTAGAAGACCCAAAAGGGTCTACAAACAAACTACTAGAGTTAATAAATGAATTCAGCAAATTGGCAGGATATAAAATCAACACACATAAATCAAAGGCATTCCTGTATATCAGTGACAAATCTTCTGAAATGGAAATGAGGACAATCACCCCATTCACAATATCTTCAAAAAAAAAAAAAAAACTTGAGAATCAACCTAACAAAAGAGGTGAAAGATTTATATAATGAAAACTACAGAACCCTAAAGAGAGAAATACAAGAAGACATTAGAAGATGGAAAAATATACCCTGTTCATGGATAGGCAGAACTAACATCATCAAAATGGCGATATTACCAAAAGTTCTCTATAGGTTTAATGCAATGCCAATCAATCTATTTCTTGTAGAAATACACAAAGCAATCATGAAATTCATATGGAAAAACAAAAGACCCAGAATAGCAAAACCAATTCTAAGCAGGAAGTGTGAATCAGGTGGTATAGGGATACCAGATTTCAAACTGTATTACAGAGCAATAGTAACAAAAACAGCATGGTACTGGTACCAAAACAGGTGGGTGGACCAATGGTACAGAAGAGAGGACACAGAAACCAATTCACAAAACTACAACTTTCTTATATTTGATAAAGGGGCAAAAAGCATGCAATGGAGGAAGGATAGCATCTTCAACAAATGGTGCTGGTAAAACTGGAAATCCATATGCAACAAAATGAAACTGAATCCCTTTCTCTCGCCATGAACAAAAGTTAACTCAAAATGTATCAAAGAGCTTGATATCAAATCAGAGACTCTGTGCCTGATAGAAGAAAAAGTTGGCTCTGATGTACATATTGTGGGGCCGGGCTCCAAATTCCTTAATAGGACGCCCATAGCACAAGAGTTAATAACTAGAATCAACAAATGGGACTAACTAAAACTAAAAAGTTTTTTCTCAGCAAGAGAAAGAATAAGAGAGGTAAATAGGGAGCCTACATCCTGGGAACAAATTTTTACACCTCACACTTCAGATAGATCCCTAATATCCAGAGTATACAAAGAACTCAAAAAAATAAGAAAATAAATAATCCAATCAACAAATGGGCCACAGACCTGACACTTCTCAGAGAAGGATATACGATCAATGAACAAGTACATGAAAAAATGCTCACCATCTCTAGCAGTTAGAGAAATGCAAATCAAAACCATCCTAAGATACCATCTCATTCCAATAAGATTGGCAGCCATTATGAAGTCAAACAACAACAAGTGCTGGCGAGGATGTGGGGAAAAGGGTATACTTGTACATTGCTGGTGGGAGTGCACATTGGTGCGGCCAATTTGGAAATGAGTATGGAGATTCCTGGGAAAGCTGGGAATGGAACCACCATTTGACCCAGCTATTGCCCTTCTCGGACTATTCCCTGAAGACCTTAAAAGAGCATGCTACAGGGATATTGCCACATAAATGTTCATAGCAACACAATTCACAATAGTTAGACTGTGGAACCAACCCAGATGCCCTTCAATAGATGAATGGATAAAAAAAATGTGGCATTTATACACAATGGAGAATGACAAAAAATGACAAAAAATGACAAAATCATGGAATTTGCAGGGAAATGAATTACATTAGAGCAGATTATGCTTAGTGAAGCTAGCCAATCCCTAAAAAACAAATGTCAAATGTCTTCTTTGATATAAAGAGAGCAACTAAGAACAGAGCAGGGAGGAAGAGCAGGAGGAAAAGACTAACATTAAACAGAGACATGAGGTGGGAGGGAAAGGGAGAGAAAAGGGAAATTGCATGGAAATTGAAGGAGACCCTCATGGTTATACAAAATTACATATAAGAGGTTGTGAAGGGAATGGGGAAAAAAAAACAAGGAGAGAAATGAATTGTAGTAGATGGGGTAGAGAGAGAAGATGGGAGGGGAGGGGAGGGGGGATAATAGAGGATAGGAAAGGTAGCAGAATACAGCAGACACTAATATGGCATCATGGAAAAATGTGGATGTGTAGCCAATGTGATTCTGCAATGTGTAATTGGGGTAAAAATGGGAGTTCATAACCCACTTGAATCTAATGTATGAAATATGATATGTCAAGAGCTTTTTAATGTTTTGAACAACTAATAAAAAAAGAGAAAAAAATAGTGAAGCAGATGACATCACTATACCAGACTTTAAACTATACTACAAAGCAATAGTAACATAAACAGCATGGTATTGGCATAAAAACAGAGTGGTAGAATAATGGTACAGAATAGAGGACACAGAGACTAACCCACAAAATAATAATTATCATATATTAGACAAAGATGCAAGAATATGCATTGAAGAAAAGATATCTTCTTCAACAAATGGTGCTGGAAAAACTGGAGATCCATATGCAAAGAAAACAAAACAAAACAAAACAACAAAAAAACAAAACCAAAAACCCTTATCTCTCACCATGTACAAAACTCAACTCAAAATGGATTAAGGACTTAGGAATACATCAAGAGACGCTGCATCTAATAGAAGAAAAACTAGGCCCTAATATTTATCATGTGGGGTTAGGTCCCAACTTCCTTAATGAAACTGATGTGGCACAAAAATTAAAACCAAGGATTAATAAATGGGATGGAATCAAACTAAAAAGTTTCTTCTCAGCAAAAGAAATAATCTGTGAGGTGAACAGAGAGACTACATCTTGGGAACAAATCTGTACCCTTCACATAGCAGATAGAGCTCTAATCACTAAGGTATATAAATAACTCAAAAAGTTAAACACCCCGCCCCCCAAAAAAACAACCCAGTCAATAAATGGATGAAGGACCTGAAGAGACACTTTTCATAAGATGATATACAATCAATAACAATTACATGAAAAAATGTTCATCATCATTAGCAATTAGTGAAATACAAATCAAAACTCTTCTAAGATTTCATCTCACTCCAGTCAGAATGGCAGCTATTATGCATACAAACAACAATAATTGTTGGTGATGGTGTGGGGCAAAAGGTACACTCATACACTGCTGTCGGGACTGCAAATTGGTGCAGCCAATATGGAAAGCAGTATGGAGATTTCTTGGAAAATTGAGATTGGAACCACCATTTGACCCAGCTATCTTTCTCCTTGCTCTATACTCAAAAGACATAAAAAGAACATAGCACAGGACACAGCCACATCAATGTTTATAGCAGTACAATTCACAATAGCTAAACTGTAGAAGCAACCTAGATGCCCTTCAATAGATGAATGGATAACAAAAATGCTGCATATATACACAAAGGAATATTACTCATCAATAAAAGAGAATAAAATCATCATATTTGCAGGTAAATGGATGGAGTTAGAGAAGATAATGCTAAGTGAATTTAGCCAATTCCCAAAAAACAAATGCCAAATGCTTTCTTTGATATAAGGAGGGTGATTCATAATGGGATAGGGAGAGGGAGCATTGGAGGGATAGATGAACTCTAGATAGGGAAGAGGGGTTGGAGGGGAAGGGAGGTGGCATGGGTTAATTAATTATGGTGGAATGCGATGATCATTATTACTCAAAGTACGGGGATGAAGACACGAATTGGTGTGAATATACTATGTATACAACCAAAGATATAAAAATTTGTCCTCTATATATAAAAGAAATATAATGTATTCTGTTATTTATATAGAAAACAAAACTAAACAACACTCAATATAAAACATCACCAACAGACTAGATCACTTGAAAGACAGAATGTCAGATAACGAAGACAAATTATACAGTCTGAAAAATAATGGTGACCACACAGTGAAGATGGTAAGAAAGCATGAACAGAATATCCAAGAATTATAGGATAGCATCAAAAGACCAAATATAAGAATTATTGGGATAGAGGAAGGCACAGAGTTTCAAACCAAATTAATGCATAATCTCTTCAAATAGATAATATCAGAAAATTAACCAAGCATGAAGAATGAATTGGAAAACCAAATACAAGAGGCTTATAGGATATCAAATATGTAAAATTTCAACAGATCTACAGGAAAGCACATTATAATGAAAATGCTTAGCATAGAGAATAGGATAGAATATTAAAGGCTATAAGAGATAAAAATTACATCCCATATATGGGAAGACCAATTTGTATCACAGCAGATTTTTCTACCAAGACCCTCAAAGTTAGGAGGACCTAGAACAACATATAGCAAGCGCCGAAAGAAAATTATGCCAAACAAGAATCTTTTTTATATTTATTTTTTTAGTTGTATTTGGACACGATACCTTTATTCCATTCATTTATTTTTATGTGGTACTGAGTATCGAACCCAGGGCCCTGCACATGCCAGGTGAGTGTTCTACCACTGAGCCATAATCCCAGCCCCCAAGAATCTTGTATCCAGCAAAATTAAGCTTTAGATTTGATGAAGAAATAAAAACCTTTCATGATAAATAAAAGTTTAAAGAATTTACAGTGAGAAAACCCATACTACAGAGCATCCTCAGTAAAATATTCTGAGAGGAGGAAATGAAAAACAACAATGAAAATCAGCAAAGGGAGGAACTATACTAAGGAAAAGACTAATCCGAGAATAATCTAAGTCAAAAACAAAAAATAAATGAGATTTTCTGGGAATAGAAATTATCCTGATTGTGAATGACCTAAACTCATCAATAAAAAGAAGTAGAATGACAGATTGGATTAAAAAAGGCCCAACAATATGTTGCTTTCAAGAGACTCATCTCTCAGGAAACTGAAGGTGAAAGGGGGGGGGAATGTACCACTAACATGGAACTCATAAATAAGCAGGGGTTTCCATCCTCATATCAGATAAAGTTGATTTCAAACCAAAGCTAGTAAAAAGGGATAAAGAAGGATATTTCATACTGTTTAAGGGATTGATACCACAAGACATAACTAACAATCAAAGATCTATGCCCCAAACAATGCTGCATCTATATATGTTAAACAAACCATTCTCAAATACAAGAACAAAATAGCCCACAATACAATAATACTGGGTGCCTCTAACTCTGTATAGATCTTTCAAAATAAAATTAAACAAGGAAACTATAGAACTCAATAATACAATCAATAATTTGTTCTTAACTGACATAAATAGAAAATTCCATCCATTAATGAGTGAATACACTTTCTTCTCAGCAGCACATGGATACTTCTCCAAAATAGACCACATGTTATGCCATGTAGCAAATCTTAGCTGTTTATTCTCTCTGACCATAATGGAATTAATTATAAATCATTGGTAAAACTAAAAAGAGTAGCTACTCCAATACCTAGAGACTAATCAATACACTATTGAATGATGCGTGGATCACAGGAGCCATCAGGGAGGAGATTAAAAAAAAATAAACAACCTGACATTATATCTCAAAGCCTTAGGAAAAAAAGAATAAATCAACACCAAAAGTAGTAGAAGACAGGAAATAATTAAAATCAGAGCAGAAATCCCTGAAATTGAAACTAAAGAAACAATTCAAAAAATTGAAAAAACAAAATTTTTTCTTCTCTTAACGTAGGAACTCCATGCAATGAACTTTCCTATTAGCACTGCCTTTAGAGTGTCCTAGAGATTTTGATAAGTTGTATCAGAGTTCTCATTTACCTCTAAGTTTTTTTTATCTCCTCCCTGCTGTCTCCTGTTATCCATGCATCATATGATCGACGCAAACTGAGTCAAGAGGATATACACAATTTAAACATATCAATTTCAAACAAGGAAATAGAAGCCACCATCAAACCCTACCAGCCAAGAAAATTGCAGACCAGACAGATTCACAAAACTCAACTCAAAGTGAATCAATGACTTAGGAGTTAGTCCAAAGACTCTTCACTTAATAGAGAAAAAAGGAGACCCAAATCATCACTTTGGATTAGGCCCTGAGATCCTTAACAAGACTCCTTAAGAATAAGAAATAAACTAAAGAATTAATAATTTGGATGATCTTAAACTAAAAAGCTTCTTCTCAGCCAAAGAAACAATCAATGAGGTGAACAGAGAGCCCACATTTTGGGAGCAAATTTTTGCAACTCATAGATCAGATAAAGCATTAATCTCCAGGATATACATAGAACTCAAAAAACTTAACAACAACAAAAACCCCAACCAAATCAATAAATGGGCTAAAGAACTGAAAAGACACTTCTCCGAAGAAGATATACATTCAATCAACAAATATATGCAAAAATGTTCAATATCTCTAGTAGTTAGAGAAATGTAAATGAAAACTACTCCAAGGTTTTACCTCAAACCAGTCAGAATGATAGCTATAAAGAATACAGACAACAATAAATGTTGGAGAGGACATGGGTTAAAACAATAAATGTTGGAGAGGACATTGCTGGTGGGACTGCAAATTGGTGCAACCACTCTCGAAAGCAGTATGGAGATTCCTTCAAAAACTGGAAATATAATCACTATTTAACCCAGCTATTTCACTCAGTCTATATACAAAGGACTTAAAAAATCAGCATACTATAGAAACACAACTTCATCAATGTTCATAGTACATCAATTCACAATAGTTAAACTGTGGAACCAACATACATGCCATTCAATAGATGAAGGGATAAAGAAACTGTGGTATATATACACAATGGATTATTTACTCAGAATTAAATGAGAATAAAATCATGTCACATGCAGGTAAATGAATGGAGTTGGAGAATGTCATGGCAAAGGAAGTAGATCAATCTCAAAAAAAGAAACAAAACAAACAAACAAACAAAAACAAAGGCCAAATGTTCTCTCTGATAAGTGGATGCTGATCCAAAAAAGTGAGGGGGAGGCATGGGAGAAATGGAGGAACTTTGGACAAAGGGGAGGGAGGGTGGGGAGGGTGTATTGGAGCAGAAAAGATGTTGGAATGAGAAAGAAATCTTTACTCTAGATACATGTACGACTACACATAGGATGTGACGCTATACTGTACAGCCAGAGAAATAAAAATTTGTGTTGCGATTGTGTACAATGACTCAAAATGCATTTTACTGTCAATATATTTAATTAAAATAAATACATAAATAAATTAAATGCATTCAAATGTTGTGTATAACTAAAAAGAACAAATAAAAAATTTAAAAGAACATTTGGTAAAAAGAAGTTCTGAGTTGCAGCTTAGTGATAGAGTGGTACCACAGGCACACACACACATACACAAATATATTTATTCTGCCATTTATTTGTTTAGTAAATATTTTGAGATATTCTAATCAATAATCAAGCAGAAAATATTCTTATTCCATTCATTATACCAGGTACCAATGATTCTACAAGGTATAAGATACTCATCTGACTTTAATGATGTTTCTATATCTAGAAAATTATATAAGCTAAACCAGGAAGATGGAAGAAGACATGATACATTTAGAAGTAATGATTAGTACTATTTGAGAAGTTCAGAATTCCTCTAACAGGCCTCTATAAAAGCCACCTCCCAAGTACTCTAAAAAGTCCTTCTAGAAAGAGAAAAGAATCATTGATATTTATGATATGATCTCTATGCTTCATTATGCTGGGGAATATGTATTTAGTGAAGTACACTTTCTGGATATTTATATTTACCTCCCTAAAATTAACATCCGAGAATGGTATTAGTATGGTAGTTTGGAATAGAATTCTTTCTTACTAATTTTTTCAAAAATGTTGTAATACGCTCAACCAATTTTGTTAGAGCAATAGGATATATCACCGCTGGGATTACAGGTGTGTGCCACTGTACCCAGCTCATTGTTTAAATTTAAGTATAGCATACAGAGTCAACATATTTTATGTGTAGTGGTAAGTAGGAGAACAATTTTATGTTTTTGACAATAAAATTTTTAAAAATCTGATTTTTAATATTTATAGCAATGTTGTATAAAAACAATAAGTTTTATTTCTTCCTTACTTCAATGATTAGGACCAACAGTTAATGCCAAACAGAAGATGATGGGAATCTTTATTTCCTTTTAAAGCTTCAGTGGGATGATATCTGGGTAATATGGTTGTTCCATTTCAAGTTTTTTGAGGAATCTACATAATGCTTTCCATAGCAGTTGTACTAATTTGCAGTCCCACAAATAATGTATAAATGTGCCTTTCCCCCCACATCCTAACTAACATTTATAATTATTATTTACATTTTGGATAATTACCATTTAGACAAGCATGAGAAGAAATCTCAACATAGTTTTGTTTTGTATTTCCACAATTGCTAGAAATTTTGCAAATTTTTCATACATGATTGGCCATTTGTATTTCTTCTTTCCAGAAGTGTCTTGAGAACTTTGGCCAATTATTGAATGAATTATTTGATTTTTCTTTTTGATGTCAAGTATTTTTACTTCTTTATATATTCTGGGTATTAAACCCTATCTGAGGAAAAAAATGCAAAGATTTTGGCCCATTCTCTAGGTTCTCTTTTCACAATCTTGTTATGTTTTCTTTCAAGAAGCTTTTATCTTTGATGCTTTTTAACTTATTGCTTGTTGGTTTAATTCTTGTGCTTTAGAAGTCTTGTTAAGAAAGTTGGTGCCATTGCTGATATGTTGAACTGTTCAGCTTACATTTTGTTGCAGTAGTTGCAGAGTTTCTGGGTTAATTTCTAGGTCTTTTATCTATGTTTAGTTGACTTTCTTACATGGTGAGATATAGAGATTAAGTTTCACTCTTTGACATGTGGATACCAAGTTTTACCATCACCATTTGTTAAAAAGGCTTTCTTTTCTCCAAGATGTTTTGACTCCTGTGTCCATGTGGGGTTTGTTTCTTTGTCTTCTATTCTTTTCATTGATCTTTATGTCTGTTTTGGTGACAATACCATACTATTTTATTTATATATTTCTATAGTATAATTTGAGTTCCAGAATTGTGATGACTCCATAGCACTGCTTTTTTTCCCCTCAGAATTTCTTTGCTATTCTAGGTCTCTTATTCTTCCAAATGAATTTTAAGCCTATTATTCTGAATCTTTTATTTAGGCCTGCATTAATCCCCTGATAGAGATTAACTGGATGATAACTCTAGGCAGGTAGTGTGTGGCTGGAAGAGGTGAGTTCCTAGGGTCAAGCCTTTGGAGTACGTGTTTTGCCTTTGATGAACAGAGCTCAATCTCCTCTCCTCCTCCTCCTCCTCCTCCTCCACCTCCTCTTCCTCCTCCTCCTCCTCCACCTCCTCTTCCTCCTCCTTCTTCTTCTCTTCTTTCTCTTTCCTTGACTCGCATCCTTCCTAATTACCTGGCTTGAGGTTTTCTCTTCTGCATCCCTCTTCTGCCAAGGTATAAGTTTAGAAGGAATATCATTAAATGGGTTGAGGGTACAATATTGAATAATTTCATAAGAATTATCAAATCAAAATGAAGTATGATATAAATGATATATATTATATATATGAAATATTATATATATGATCAAAATGATCAAAATGGACACTAGAGATATTTATAGTAAACCATGCCAAGGTGAAGAAAATTCTTTTTGAGTCTTTATTTGGATGTCATTGATATTTGACACCTTTAGAAAATGTCCATAATTCTTTGGCTTGGATCCCCACAGATGTTCTGGGCACAGGAGCCATTTTCTTTAGTTACTATGAACCTCCCACAAGGTAGTGCTTATTTTTCAACCCAGGGCCTGAAACTTGATGATTGGAGGCTGCCATGCTATGTCTAATGGCTATTTTATAGCAGGCAGGAGTTTGGGATAGCAGGCTCTGGGTTGTTATTTTGACTGCTGCAGGCCAACATGCACCTGCTCCCCTCCAAATTATCCTCTCCAAAGTAACTTACAGCCCGATGGCTGTCTTTAGGTGTGGGACCTGTGGTTGCATGTTCTCTGTTAGTGATCTGCAGTGCAGAAATATTCCTCTGACTGACACAGGTCACTGAGGCACTATTCCTGCTCCCAAGAAAGAAACTCAGCTGATTTGTCCAGCTTCTACTGCCTAAGATTGTGAACTTCAGGCATGCTCTCCTCCTTTGGGACACAGGTAGAGGTATTTCCAAATACCTGCAAGCAGCATGGCATCCATGAATTACTGGCACCATGCTCCTCTGTTGCCCAGGGCAGAGACTTTTTCCTGCCTGGTTCTGAGTTTTCACTTCCCACTGCTGAGAATCACAGGTGACCTCTTTGTCTCTGTTGAGCTCCCACAGAGATTGTGTGAGTTGTGGGTTTAGGTTAGCAATTCATATATCAGTTCTATTCCAATTCCAACCAACTCTCCTTGTTCATAATGTAGGGAAAAGGGTTTCAGCAAATTTTACTAGTAGCAGTCCCTCTACAAGTTCCTTTTAGTCAGATTATGAAACATCTCACTGCAGGATTATCCCCTCTGGGTATATTTTTGCAGTCTGACAATGGGTTGATGTTGTTTTGATTAATTTCTTCTAGGGTGGCTGGCCAGCTGATGGTCACACAAAATGCTGCCATGCTTGGCACAGATTCCTTTTTATAATTTGGGTTAAACTGCTTGATCTCCTTCAATGACTTTGCTGTTCCTCTCATGTTTCAATTTGATCTACTTTTCTTTCCAGATGTTGTTTAGGAAGTGAATTTATGTGCTTTTCTTCTCACCCCTTGCTTTGTTGGTCCTTCCCCTCACCCCACCCTGGTTCATGTTTGGGGTTAAGGAACTCTGTCCTTATTTTTTGTTCTGATGACCAAACTTCAAGTTTCTCTAGGTCTCAGACTATCAAATATTGGACCATAGAGCATTTATTCTGTCACGAACCTCTCCAATAAGCTGTTCCTTCCATTTCTCTTTTTTGTACTAGCTTCACTCCCCCATCATCTTGTACTTATTCATATAGTTTTCATATAATCTACTTTAGATTTCAATTTATTTTGTGATTTTATAAATATTTAATTCTTGGTATTTTTTAGAGTAATATATCAAAATTCAAATTTATCATCACTATCAAAAGAACTCAAATCTCAGTAACATGAGTAACAAACAATTTTTTAAAAAATATTTATTTTTAGTTGTATGTGGACACAATACTTTTATTTCATTTTTATGTGGTGCTGAGGATACAATCCAGTGCCTCACATGTGCTAGGCAAGTGCTCTACCACTGAGCAACAACTATAGCTGCTAACAAAAAATTTAAAAGGGAAGATTAAATATCACTGTTCAACTTTCCCCAAATCCAAATTATACTGAAATTCATGTGATTAATATTTATAATTTATCTGTAATTTATCATTATTTTCTCCCATCCAAGTGCTAACCAGATCTGATCTTGCTTAACCTCCAAAATTAGATGGGATAGGGTGCATTCAGGGTGGTATAGTCACAGAAATCTAGTTAATTTTCAATGAAAATTATACAAAGATGTATAAATCCCAAAATTAAAAAAACAACATGTTTTAGAATCTACCCCTTTGTAGTTCATGTTGTATCGATGTGATAGTTTTTTATCATGTATGCAAAGTGATTATGTGTGCATTGAATAGAGTAATTGGTTTGTATATATGTAAAATATAAAATCTAGGGCTGGGTTGTGGCTCAGTGGTAGTGTGGAATGTGTGAGGCACTAGGTTGGATTCTCAGCACTGCATATAAATAAATAAATAAATAAATAATTTATCAACAACTATAAAATTTTTAAAGTATAAAGTCTAAAAATTTAAGAGAGTTTCAGGAGAAAAATACACAAGTACTTATCCAGAAAGATTCATGTCATACTAAATAACACCAAATTTATATTAAGAAGCAAATGATATATAATTTTTTGATCAGACACTCTTTTTTGTGATTAACTTATTTTACAAGGTGTTGTAGCTGTAGATATCAGCTTATAAGATAATTAGTTGCATATATTTATTAAATAATTAGGAATAAAGACTGAAAAAATATAAAAATTAATCTGTAAAAATGAGAAAACTTCAAGTTTTTCTAGGTCTCAGACTATCAAATATTGGGCCATTGAACAATTACCAAAAATGCCCCAATAGTAATATTTAGGAACATATGGCTTCACTGATGAATTTTACAAAATGTTTCAAGAATTAATGACATTTCTTCTCGACTTCTTTCAGAATAAAAATAATGAAGTAGAAAGGAGACTTCTGAATGAAATGTGAGTTCTACAAGGGTAATACTAAGCTAGGAAAGAAAACTATAACAACTACAAAAACTTATGGAACAATATCCCTGACATTGATGTACAAATCCTTAACAAAATACTGGTAAAGTCAATCAAATAGCACATTAAAATAATTATAAACCATCATAAATTTGGATCATTTATGGAATAGAAAGATGGTCCACCCCAAGAAATTTTTTAAAATCTCATTAACATGAAGGAAAATACACACATGATTATCCCAGTATTTATGGACCCTTAATTTCAAAATTAAAGTGTTCAAAAAATATGAATAGAAAGAATGTGGCCACAACATAATAAAAGTGATAGACTGAAGATGGTCTTCTAAAATTAGAAATAAGAAAAGATTGCCTGCTCTGTAATTCCATTTTGTTTTGTTATAACATAGTACTCAAGACTGAACAATTTATATTCAAAGAAAATTGATCCAGAATAATTGAAAGCTAAAAAGTCCAGGATTAAGATGCTAGCACATGGTGAGGGCCTTCTTGCTGTGTCATAACATGATGGAAAGAATCACATGTCAGAAGATGAGAGAAAGGAAAAAGAAAAAAAGAGAGAGAGAGGAGAGAGATGAGGGAGAGGGAGGAGCACAAGAGGAGATCAAATTTGCTCTTTTATATTATAAAGAACCTAATCCCACAATAACAAAGCAATTCCCACAAAATTGGCATTGATCCATTCATGATGGTAGTGGTTCCATAACCCCAATTTTTTTCCATTAGGGAATACTTCCTAACACTACTGAAACTGGAGTTTGAGATGAGTATCAATTCCCTACTTCTGTTGGTGGGTAGAATCTGTGAAAACTTCAGGTCCCTGAAGCTTAGAAAATCAATTTTATTGTTAGCAGCTAATCATAACAGGGAATGCTTCCTGGCATCAGCTCTGAGAGTCACAGCCAGCAAAGCCCAATTCTCCTCCACTGCCATTGGGTGGTATGTCGCAGATCTTAATGAAAGCTATGCTTTCCACTGTTGCGATAGACTCTACCAGCTCACTGCCAACTTCTTTCCAGGTTCTTGTCATGGAAATATGAAGAATGAATTTTATGGTCCAATGAAAGGCTAAAGTGAAAGGAAAAGAATTTATTCAAGTCTGAAGAATCTAATCAAAACTCTGGCAGAGGCAGCTCAGGATCCTACAGCAGGTTACAACCTGGATGTGCTAGTCTTAGGTTTACATAGCACGTGGGTCAACACTATTAGTGCAAACTCATGAAACTTATGCTAATCAAGGTTTGGAGAAAACACTAGTGCTATTGGTTAACTCTTGAGTCCGAAATTTCATCTGAGTCTATTGTACTTTCCTTTCTCACTTTTGGCTAGGAAACGGGAGGATGAGGTTTTTGAATCAGGGATGCTTAGGTGGTCAGGGCTACAGCACAGTGCAGAACGAGCTGGTATCCACACTGGGCCAGTATCAAGCAGAGCCTCTGTGGTGCAACAGATTATGTCCTGGCTCACCTTGGCCCTGGCTTGCCATGCCCCAGGTGTACAGTACCATGGCAGACTTTGCATGGCTGCAGCCTACTGTACTCACTGCATGTGCTCCAAAAATAGGCCATTATTTCAGAGCTGTAGGAAAAGGACTTGGCATCACCATCACATTGGAGATCAAGTTTTCAACATATGAACTTTGGGAAACATATTTAAATTAGAGCACTTGCTTTTCATATTTTTATTCAACAGCACTGGAACTAGGCAGAGCAATTAGGCAGGAAAAAGAAAAAAAAATATGTGCTCAATTTAGGACAAAAAAATAAAATTGTCTATATTCTCAGAAGAGATTATATGTAAGAAGCCCTAGACATTTTATGCATACACAAAAATTACAGAACTAATAGATAAATTTAACAAAGTTCCAGCATACAAAATCAATACCCAACTTTATTAACATATCTATCCCATAAAAATATCTGTAAGTAGAATGAAGGGAAAATGAATTTACAATAACATTAAAAAGAATATTACAAATAAACTTTCTAAAGAGGTGAAACACTTGAAAATTAATACTATGAAACATATATGAAAGAACTTATATAATATACCAATAAATGGTAAAATAACCAGTACCCATGGATTAATATACTTAGTATCATTAAGTTTCATGTAGCCAAAGTTATATAAAGATTTCATATGATCCTTATCTAAATCCCATCAATTTTTGAAGAAATAGAAAAATCAAGCCTAAAATGCATATAGAATTACAAGGAATACATAAAAGGAGAAAAAATCCAGAAAGAGTATAATCACACTTACTGGTTGTTAAGCTTTTTATAAATCTATAAGAATCAAAATAGTGTGTGATAAATACATAAAGTTATACATGTAGAAGAATGTACAGAGTCCAGAAGTAATCGTTCACATGTGTTCAAATGATTTGCAACAATGATGTCAAGACTACTCCATGGTGAAAGCACAGTGTTTTTTAACAAATGTTCTTTTTACCAAACTGGATGTCTAGATGTAAAACAATGGATTGGTCTATACCTTATAAATTATAGAAAAAAAATTGACTAAAAGTAAATAAAAGAACTAAACTTAAAAAATAAAACTATAAAAATTATATATGATTTTGAAGGTCTTCCCTTATTTTTTTTTAGATAGGAAATAAAGGGAAAATTTTATATTTGGATTTGCCAATGTTTCTTGGATGTTACACCAAAAGTACAGGCAATAAAGTAAAACAAACACCCATAAAATAAAACAAGTAAGCCATACTGTATCAACATTAAAAGCTTTGCATCAAAGGACACAATAAACATTGAAAAAGTCAACCAACATATGGCAAATTTATTTGTAAACCATTTATCCAATCAGAGATTGGGTTAGATTACTAATGTTGACATAACAAAATACCAAACACTCTATGCCCTAAATAACAGCACCATTTTTTTCTTTATATATAAGGAGTGTAGAAATCCCAGGTCAAGGTCTGGAAGGGTTAGTTTCTGGTAAGGGATTCCTTCCTGGATTGCAGATGGCCAACTTCTCTGTGCCCTCACATGTTAGAAAGCAAAAATTGGAAGTTGTCTCATAAAGACACTAAACAGTGTATTAGGGCCCCCACCCCATGACCTAATTTAACCTTTATCTCCATATAGGCCCAAGCTCCAAGTATAACAACATTGGGGTTAATGTTTAAAATGTGAACTTGAGGGGCACAATTTACTCAATAGAAGAGGATGTTTACTACCCAGAAAATTAAAAAAAAGTCACAAAATTTATTGACAAAAAGTCAGCCTTGATTAAAAAATGCAAAGTGACTTAAATAGATATTTCTCTAAAGAAAACATACAAATAGTTAATGGGTATTTGAAAAAATATTTAACAGTCACTATCTCAAATAAGTCTGAAAGTACAAATCAAATTCGTGATGAGCTACACATCACTCCCATTAGGATGATGAAAATCAACAGAGATAAAATAGAAAACAAGTAGTGACACAAAATATGAAAATATAGGAATTATTGTTAACTCTTGGTGAGAATATAAGATGATGATGGTGTTGTATGCAGTATGGTAATTCCTCAAAAATTTAAAAATACAATTAGCACATCATCTAGCAATTCCAGTTTTGAGAATATTTTTCACCCAAAATGAAAGCAGAAATGTGAAGTGATATATCTGCATTCATAGTCATGGAATCGCTATACAAAATAACTTAAAGATGGAAATTAAGTAACTCGTGTCTGTTGATGGATGAATGGATAAACAATGTAGGGTGCATATGTAAAATAGAAAAAAAAGAAGAAAATTGTGACATATGAAACAACATGGAACAATCTGAAAGTAATTATTCTTGGAAAAGTAAGTTATTCATGAAATTATATGTATTGTATTAACTTTTTTAGGTACTTTAAGTACTCAAATACAAAAAAAAATAGAGCGATATTTTCCAAGGATTAGAAAAAGGAATAAGGAGATTTGGTTTAATTGGTACATATTTTAGGTTTGCAAGATGAAAGGTACTGGAGATGTACTATGGAGATGTTGTGAAATGATTTAACATTATTAAATTATCATTATTTAACAATTTAACATTATTAAATTTACATTATTATGTTAAATTTTATATTCTAAGAATTTTTTTAATAATTTAAAAATTACACAATTGTTCTGGGATAAAATTTTAATATAGTTAATATTAGTGACATACAAAATTAAATCGAATAGTTATTTTGAGACACAATGAGTTACACATATTTGTTAAAATCATATTATCAAGTTGAGTTTTTACCCAAAGAAGCCATCTGTTTTCAGACTTTAAAAATTGTGTAATTGTCAGTTTCTATGTAATTCTCATATTAACATGGGTTTAAAGCACAGCTTCCAAAGGCAGGAGCTCACAATAGAAAACTAAACAGATTAGAATGACAGAATTATATTTTAGATAGCATTTTTACAGCCAAGGAAAACTACTGAAATAACAAAATGCAGATGTTACCCTAAATTGAAACTTATTCTCTTAAGAAATCCCTAAATTGCACCTGATATGTGATACTTCACCCAAATGATGAATTAATGCATAAATACTTATATTGTTTCTGTATCCTGAAAGGAAAGTAGACACCTGTGAAGATAATCTGTTTCCAATGGCATTAGAATGACAGCTGTGTAATGCAAGGATATGGAAAATGAATCAATTCATTTCAAATCTTACACACAAGAATCATTTTGGACAACTTTATCTTAAAGAGCATGAAAGTTAATTTAATTTTAATTTAACACTTTATATAGAACAAGAAAAAAATTAGAAACTATGAAGGACACAAGCATGGTCCATAGATAATTAAAAGTTTCTGATCCTTTGTTTTCGCTCTCTTGTCTATTTTCTTGGATTTCTATCCAACTTTTCTCCAAACAACAGCCAATCTCTGTTGGGTCCTCTTCCACTCTTCCTGTGCATTTTTATTTCTATCTTCTCTCTTCCTCCCTTGCAAATATTGCATACAGCACTACCTCTGTTCTCTCATGTAACATTTGAAATTGTAAATTTTTTAACAAATATTCTGTTTGTACTATAGGTGGTTATTGAACTCATCATTTTGGTTTAATGCAAGAAAGCAGTATATGCCTTAGTGGGAGCTATTAGGATTAAGGCTGTATATTGTGTACAAAAGGTGCTGTTGAGATTGGTCTCACCAGTAAAGGTGAAGTGCTGAAAACCTTCAGAGACACTATAGGTCTACAGGGTAGAATTTATCTTGCCTTATATCCATACTTTTAACTGGGAAAACACACTAACAACATGACAAAACAAGGGAATAAAGCACCCCAAACAAACCAAGATGCTTCAACAACAGAAGCCACTGATAAAACAGTATAAGAAATGTCCAAGAAGGAGTTCAGATTGTACACAGTTAAACTGATATGTGAAGACAAGGATAGTATAAGGAGTGAAATCAAAGAAAAGGGAAGTGAAAGATCACTTCAATAAAGAGAGATCATAAAAAAGAAAAAAAGAAAAAAAATTCCCGGAAATGAAGGAATCAGTAAACCAAATTATAAATTCAATAGAAAGCATCACCAGCAGAATAGACAACTTTAAAGGAGGAACCTGAGAAAATGAAGCTAAAATAAATAATCTTGAATGTAGAGTTGACCATGCAAAAAAAAAAATGATAAGAAACCATGAACAGAACAGCCAAGAATTATGAGATAACATGAAAAATCAAATTTAAGAGTCATCAGAATACATGAAGGAGCAGAGATACAAACCAAAGGAATGCACAATCTTTTCAATGACGTAATAGCAGAAAAATTCCCAAATCTAAAAAATGAAATGAAAAATCAAATACAAAAGGCTTACAGGACATTTACAAAATCACAGCAGACCAACACCAAGACACATTATAATGATAATGATTAACACAGAATAAAGATAACATCTTAAATTTTGTGGGAGAAAAAAAATCAAATTATGTATGGGGGAAACCAATTCATAACTCAATGAATTTCTCAATCCAGACCCTCAAAGCTAGGAGGCCCTGGAATTCGATATTTCAAGCTCTAAAAGAAACTGAATGACAACCAAGAATTTCATATCCAGCAAAATTAAGTTTAAGATTTGAAGATGAAATTAAAACTTTCCATGATAAACAAAAATTAAAAGAATTCACAACTAGAAAGCCAAAACTACAGATCATTCTAAACAAAATATTATTCTATGAGGATGATGTGATAAAAAAGTGAAAAACCAACAAAGGGAGGATCTGCACTGCAGGGACATTCAACCAAATGAGAAACTAAGACAAATAAAAAGCCAGAAATAAATCAAAATGACATGGAATACAAATCATATTTCAATAATAACCTTGAATATTAATGGCCTAAACTCTTTAATCAAAAGACATTGATTGGCAGATTAGATTAAAAAGTAAGACCCATCAATACAATGTCTTCAAGGGATTCACCTCATGGGCATAGACATCCACAGGCTGAAGGTGAAAGGATAGGAAAAAACTTACCACTCATATGCATTTCATAAACAAGCAGGTGTTTCCATTCTCATTTCAGATGAAATAGAATTTAAACCAAAATTAATCATAAGATACAAAGAAAGACATTTCATACTTCTTAAGGGAAGTTTATATAAGCAGGACATAACAATTATAAATATTTATGTCCCAAACATTGAAGCATATGAATACATCAAACAAACCCTTCTCAATTTCAAGAGTCAAATAGACCACAATACAATAATACTGGGTGACTTTAACATACCTGTCTCACTACTGGACAGATCTTCCAAACAAAAACTAAATAAGGAATCAATAGAACTAAATACTACAATCAATAATTTAGACTTAACATATATATATATATATATATATATATATATATATATATATATATATAAAATTTCACCCATCAAAAAGCAAATATACTTTAATCTCAGCAGCACATGGCTTCTTCTCTAAAATAAACCATATCTTATGCCACAGAGCAACTCTTCATAAATACAAAAAAAAAAAAACCAAAAAACAAAAAACAAAAAAAACAGAGATAATACTCTGAATTACATCAGAAGGCCATGGAATGGAATTAGAAATCAACAATAAAATAAAAAATAAGCTACTGTAACAAATGCAGACTAAATAATACACTATTGAATGAAATTAAAGCAATACAAATGGGTAAAGAAAAACTCATCCTATCACTATTTGATGATGACATGATTCTATAATTAGAAGATAAAAAAAACTCACCAGAAAACTTCTAGATACAATAAAGTAATTCAGGAAGTAGCAGGATATAAAAATCAACACGCAGAAATCAAATGCATTCCTATACATCAGTGATGAATCCACTGAAAGAGAAATTAGGAACTACTCCATTCACAATAGCCTCCAAAAAAAAAAAAAACTAGAATACCTGGGAATCAACATAACAAAAGAGGTGAAAGACCTCTACAATAAAAACTACAGAACACTAACAAAAGAAATTGAAGAAAACCTCAGAAGATTCAAAGATTTCCCATGCTTCTGGCTAGGCAGAATTAATATTGTCAAAATGGCCATACTCCCAAAAGCATTATACAGTTTAAATGCAATTCTTATTAAAATCTCAAAGACATTCTTCATAGAAATAGAAAAAGCAATCATGAAATTCTATAAAAATAAGAGATCCAGAATAATTCAAGAAATAAAGAGCAAGAAAGGTGAAGCAGGAGGCATCATAATACCAGACCTTAAACTATACTACACAGCTATAGTAACAAAAACAGCATGGTATTGGCACCAAAATAGACTTGTAGACCAATGGTACAGAATTGAGGAAACAGAAACAAACTGACATAAGTATGGTTATCTCATACTAGACAAGAGTGCCAAAAACATTTACTGGAGAAAAGATAGCCTATTCAACAAATGGTTGTGGCAAAACTGTAAGTCCTCAGAAACAAAATTAAATGTAGCAAAATTAAAATAAACCTCTATTTCTCACCCTGCACAAAAATAAACTCCAAGTGCATCAAAGACTTAGGCACTAGAATGGAGACTTAGGCACTAGAACAGATACCCTGTGCCTAACTGAAGAAAAATAGGCCCAAGTCTTCACTGTATTAGCTTAGGATCTGACTTCCTTAACAAGACTCCTAAAGCACAAGAAATAAAATCAAGAATCAATAAATCAAATGGATTCAAATTAAAAAGCTTCTTTTCAGAAAAGGAAACAATTAATAAAGAAGGAGAGAGTCTATAGGTTGGGAGAAAATGTTTACCACATGCCCCTCTGATAAAGCATTAATCTCTAGATATATAAAGAACTCAAAATACTTAGCATCAAAAAAAAAAAAATAACCCAATCAAAAATTGGGCTAAGGAACTGAACAGACACTTCACAGAAGAAGAAACACAATAGATCAACAAATGAAAAAGTGTTCAACATCTCTAGAAATTAGAGAAATGCAAATCAAAACTACTCTAAGATTTTATCTCACTCCTGTCAGAATGGCAATCATCAAGAATACAGGCAACAATAAATATTGGCAAAAATATCATGATAAAGGTAGATTCATACATTGCCGGTGGGACTGAAAATTGGTGCAACCATTATGGAAAGCAGTATGGAGATTCCTCAAACAATTGGGAATGGAACCACCATTTCACCCAGCTATCCCACTCATAGGTTTATAGCCAAAGGATTTTAAATCAGCATACTATAGTAGTGCAGCCACATAAATGTCTCTATCAGCTGAATTCACAATAACTAGCCTATGGAACCAACCTAGGTGTCCCTCAATAGATGAATAGATAAAGAAAATGTGGTATATATACTTAATGGAATATTATTCAGCTTTAAAGAAGAGTGAAATTATGGCATTTGCCAGTAAATTTCTGGAGTTAGAGAATATCTTGCTAAGTAAAATAAGCCAATCCTACAAAACCAAAGCCTGAATGTTTTCTGTAATATGTGGATGCTAATTCACAGTAAGGCAGGGGGCACTAGGGTAGATTAGTGTTACCTTAGATTAGGTAGAGGGAATGATGTGCAGAGAGGGGAGGGGATGTGGTGATAAGAAAGACAGTAGAATAGAACAGATACCATTCGTGTGTGTGTGTGTGTGTGTGTGTGTGTGTGTGTGTGTGTGTGTGTATATATATATATCAATACATGACCAATAGGTTTCTGAAACGTGTATACTCTGAAAAAGGAGAAATTATATCCCATCTATGTATGATATATCAAAGTACATGAATAAATTCTACTATTATTTATAACTAATTAAAACAAAATATTAAGAAAATTTCTGATAATTTACATCTATTTCCAATTTACAATTTGAAAATTAATAGATGATACTTAGTAGTTTTTCTGATACAACTTCAGTTTAGATAGTTCTGTAATAATGTGTCAGTGTAAACATTTAAAAAATGGTGTGTATACTAAGAAATAGGATTTACACATATCCTGTAGGTATATCATAAATCACATTATGATTAGTTAGCACCTTTGGTCCAGAATAATATAAAGCATTGTGGGTTGTATAGAAAAAATCAGAAACCTTAAAAGTAGATTAACCTGGTGTTACATCATATCTCATATCTCGATTATATAGAATAATCTTTCTTAATCCAAGTTTACTTGGGGTAGAGTTTTATTTGTATTAGTATGAGGATAGTAAGATTTATGTTAATTTCCTAACATAGTGACTAGGACATAGTAAATACTTAATAAATGTAAACGACCTTTGAGTTTGAAAGAAAATTAGCAGCAGTCACTCTATTTTATGTCTTAGACACTATTTTTTGCTGTGGTTAATGCTCTATAAACTTGCTCACATACCAAAAGAAAGTTATTTATTGAGAAGAAATTCTGACCACTGATGAACTAAACTGGTTCCTGGAATATTGGCATAGTCTTTGCTTGTCTGTACTGGATTGATGAAATATAGAAGTAAATTTATCCCTTTAATTGTGATTATTGATAAATAATTTAAGTAACCCACTTAAACTTCCTCTTTTCTTAATTATGAAAGGACACTAAATCCCTGACAAGTGACACATGCTGCTTTCTACTAGAATCTGAGCTCTCAAAACTATAATTTTAAGACCTCAAACACATTTTTTTTTGCTTTGTAGGTCCTCAAAGTCTGTTTGAATGAATACAGTTTTTGTTTTCATAATGTTAATGAGATTTCAGAAAACCCTAAGGGGGCCCAGAAAGAAGCTGGTGTAGTATATAACTGATTGTAGTTATTTCTTGTGGTTTGCCACATTATATTTCCTTTCTAGTTTGTCACCTTACCCTCAGTATTTACAGTAATTAATCTTGGTGTGACCATCTGTTTTTGAAAAAAACAAAAGTATCACATCTGGAAAAAGGCATCAAAGGTGGTTGAGACTAAAAAGCTAAACAATTCTAAGGAGAGGAAGTTTAATCACAAGTATAACCTTTATAGCACCAAGCATAACCTTTATAAAACCAATAAGTCATTGGGAAGCCACTAAAGTGCTTTAAGCAGAGAAGTAGCAAAATCAGGTTTGTAAATTAAAATTAAAAAAATTGTGGTAGTAGTTTGGAAAATGATTTGAATGGGTGAAAATAAAATCTACAGCCTTTGACATCTATTATGAAGACCTTAACTAAGGAGGAGACATGGATACAAAGACTAGAGAATACAGGTGATAAGCATATAGAAGTATAATTGTAACTAGGTGTGATAGATAAGGTGGCAAGGTGAAGGAATTGTAGAAGGGCATAGGCAACCAGGGAATGTTGGTGGATGAGGATATCAGGGGCGTGTCCAAACCAAAAATGTATGGAAAGGGTCCACCAATGAGGTCAATTTCCCAGTTCATGAAAATGCTTGTGGACAAAAGCAGGGAACGTTGTAAGGCAGACACTTCCATACTAATGCACTTAAGCAGGGGTCTAATAGAAAAGCTAAAATATACTATTCTTCAATTGGCACTTTGTGACTCTCAAAGGCCAGGTAAGCCCCCAGCCATGACTAGCAAGGCTGAATTCCCAGACTGATTATCTTTACTCTCCTCTCAAGCAGATACAATGAGTTATAATAGACCCCATTGTCCATGACAAAACTGGCAACATTTCTTTTCCTCCTGATGGGAACAGTTTGTCAGTTGAAACTAGATTGTTTCTAATTTGTCTTTACTCTATGCAGAGACCTTGTCCTTTTTTTCAGGATAATTACCCCTGTTCAAAAGGCCCTATAATAGAGGAAATCCTCATCTTTTGAGACATTCTGGAAGCCACATACTGTCTCACTTGTGGCTCTAAGTACCCTCCAAAAGGAAGGAGATAAAAGAAAGGAGGATACCATTATGACCACCACAGAATATGTTCTGGCATTGATTTATAATACATGCTGGTATCCTCAATATACAAGAAAAGAAGAACCATACATATGGGTTGAAATGTCATATTCCTAATTTAGAGGACTCTCCTTGACTTGGTGACTTCTACTGGAATACTTTTCAAGGAGGCTGCCTCCCTTCCAGATTCCTTTTCTCCTGAAAATTCTGGAGTCTGAGTTACAAAAAGAAACATTGGGGACCTCCGGCCTACAAGCTATGTTAAGCTTGGCTGATCTCTACCTGGACATGGAACCTCTCAGATTTTGGGCCAAGCCAGTCTACTAAGTCTCAGGCTAGCATCACCCCTTTGGATTCAAAAAAGAGTGAAGTAGAAGAATGGGTGACTCTCAACAAGACCTCTTCTTTCATTTTGTTTCCAGGTGAGTAGCAATTCTTCCAAAATCTCAAGCGTCTCACATCTCTCCTTTGTGCTTAAAAACTGGGGTAATTTGGTTTCCCAATTGAAGTAAAAATCTTTGATTTTTTTTTTGAAGCACCAAGGCTTGACCTCCATGCCCATTGGGAGATGAAGAACAATGGCCACCTCAGGAGACCGTGAACTACAATACCATTCAGCCTTTATACCTTTTCTCTAAATGGAGGGGTAAATGGAGTATAATCCCTTATGTACATTTGTTCTTTTAACTCATAGATCATCCTTAATTAGCAAAGGAATGTAAACTTGACACAAATACCATAGAGGAAATCTGGTGCTATAAATGAGAGAACAAATTCTCAGAAAATAAAAACATATTGACAGAGGGAAACAATTAACCAGAAAATCCTTTCATCCCATCTAAAGGAAAATAATAGGTCCTAATAACTCTTTTCCTTTATACCCCAATTTAAAAGGAATAGAGCCCAGTCCTCCTTACTCAGGAGCAAACTTCACCTGTGGTCACTGAATTGGTAAGAAAATTGCTACTTGAGGCCTATTTCCCCTCAGGAAAATGCTGGGGATGGGTAGGTGGAGAGATTTGGAAGTTAGATGGTACATTTTCCTTTAAAGAAATACCTTGAGAGCTACACTAAAAATCCAGAATAATATATTTAGACCTTATAGTGGTTATCAAATCTTTATGAGTTAGCATAGAAGGATGTTACATGGCTTTTGAGTTAACTTCCTTGGGAAAACAAAAGATTTTATTGATGATTACTAAAACAGGAAATAACAACTATACAACTATAGAGCAGGGGGAAGATATATATATGTCTATTTCAGTGATCTCTGTCTCTTTTAGCATTCCAGTATTTTTGAGGGTAACTGATAAGTGCCCAAGTTACGCTTTTAAATTATACTCAATTAACATTGATTCTGAAGAAGGAGAGCTATCAGTGATCTTTCAGAAAGTCTTTTGAGGCTATTACTAAACATATTAATATTAAGTCAGATTCATAGATGAAGGGCATGTCCCTAAAGAAAAATTCTTAATCCGATATGCCCCAGACATACATAAAAAGGTCTAAAAATTGGCTGTGAAATGGACAAAGCCTCGATCCAGTGATTCAGGCTGCTGCAACAGTCTTTTATAATAGGACATAGAGAAAGAAAAAAAGAAGGAAAATGACATGGTGAATTTGTGGCAGTTCCTCAAACAGGGGCACTGGAATATACTTCAGTTATTGTTTCTCTTGAGGGAAGGAAAGCCTTATTAAGAGGACATGCTCCCAAAGGCACAAAACTCCTATACCACTTTCTGTACCTGCCCATTAGGTGGAGGGGAACCATTGGAAGATTAGACATCATTGGAACCTATTAGTGATTGAGATCATCTCCTACCAGGTCTGAATGATGGGTTTCAGGTGTTTTCTACATGGCTTCTGTTACTGAAGTAAAATTTGAGGAGCCCCAGGTGACCTTGTACATGGACAGGCACAACTTCCATGACTAAGACAATTGGTGACAGAGTTGTGTTGAAGTAACTCAGTACTATTTTATTGTTATATATTCAATTGAAGATACTGAATAGAATTTTTTAAATGTATGTACATACACTGATGTTAGTGTTATACATATTTAAAATGTATATACATATTTAAAATGTCTTGTTATTGGATGTTTCTCTTAGTCAGTATGAAGTGACCTTCTTTGTCTCTTATATTTAGTCAAGTATGAGAGTACTAATTCCAGCTTACTTTTAGTCTCCAGTTGCATATTATATCATTTTACATTCTTTCAACTTCAACTTGGGTATCCCTTAACCTGTAAGGTTACTCTCTTGAAAACAGCATATTTTGGGGGCTTGCTTCTTCATCCAGCCTACCAATTTATGTATTTTGATTTAAAAGTTCAGACCATTTACATTTAATATTATTGAGAGATGACTTTTATTTCATGCTATTTGATTTACTTTTTATTATTTTTTACAATTTTATTTGTTTTAATTATTTATACATGATAGTAGAATGCACCTCAATATATCATATATAGATGAGTATAATTTCTCATTCTCCGGATTGTACATGATGTAGAATCCCACTAGTTATATAGTTATATAATTTTAATTTACTTTTAATGCTTAATTCAGACCTGATTCTCCTATAATTAACTTTTCTTCTAGTGTAACTCATTTTTTAAAATTTTCACTTAAACTGCATGGAATATATCTTCAAATATGTTTTATGGTGGTGGCTTAGTGGTTATCAACACTTTAGTTTCTGCTTACCACAAATGATTTTTCTTTCATCTTCAATTCTGTAAGAGAATTTTGTTGGATATAGCACACTCTTGGTTGGAATATATTTGATTTTCTTTTAGGGCTTTGGTGTGTATTATTCCAATCCCTTCTGACTTTTATAGTTTGGGCTGGTAAATCAGTACAAATTCTAATTAGATTACCTCTAAATGTGAATTGCCATCCTTCTCCAGTGGCTTTTAAATTTTTGTTATCTTTATTAAGTATTTTAATTAAAATACTTGAGTTTATTTTTTTGATTTTGTTTATTGACATTCTAAATGCCTCTTGTGTTTGGATTTCCTTCTTGTTCCTAAGGTGTGGAAAACTTTCTGATATTATTTCCTTGAAAAAGTTTTGCATTCCCTTAGTTTATATTTCTTTTCCTTCATGTGTGGCAGAGGTTCTCAGATTTGATCTCTTAATGTTGTCCAAATTTCTTGAATATTTTGGTTAACATCTCTTAACAATTTTTCTTAATTATAGACTTTATTTTATAGGTTGTATACTTCTTTCTCTGAGATCTGAAGGATCTCTTTAAAGTGGTCTAACCTACCATTGGTGCTTTTAACTCAGTTTTTCATTTGATTCATTGAGTCTTTTATTTCCTATATTTCTCCTTATTTTGTGTGTTTTCAGAATCTCGATGTCTTTGTAGAAATGTTCTTTCACTTCCATTCTTAGATCTTTACTTAGATCATTTTTTACTTCATTCAAAATTTTCATTATCAACATTTTATACTATTTTTCTGGCATTTTCTCTACTCTGATATTCATGGGGTCAGTAGTGTTGTGAGCTATGTGGAATGGCTTTTTCTTTCCTCTGTATCTTGTTGTTAGTATTTTTATTTAATTTAAACTCATTGTTATTCCCATTCTTTTATATCATATTGAGGGAAGATACCAGTCCTAAGTAATTATAGTAATTTCCAAACAATGCTTACAATAATAAATCTTTAATAAATAAATATTAATAATGTTCTTTATTAGTCCACTAAGCTACTTTTTGGTTGTGTTTTAGAAATAGGGTGTTTTTCTTCGGATGTTTCAATTATTTTGCCATTTGTTTATTCTCAGCTCTAAGATAAAATTGTAAGATTTTGGGGGGGGGAGTCTCTGTGAAAAGATTGATTGCAGGATTTTATTTCCCTTTTTGGCTGGACACTTGTTATGCCTCCTCTTTCTGTGAGCCTCATAAAATGTCCTGGAAGAAGAAGAGTGGAATGAATCAGCCTACCCTGAAGCCCTTTCTGGGCTTGAAATATATGACAAAGCATTCACCACATTTGGTCTGGTTTTAATTGATGTCATTTACCTCCACCCCAGTGTCAGGCTCCTAATCCCAGAGATCAGATTACCTGTTTCATGTGCAAAAGTTGTTAATTCTCTCAGATTTCTAGAATTAATTTGTCAGTGAAGAATTGGTATTTTTAATCACTCTGTGGAGCTCCTATGATAGTGTGGCTTCTCCTCCATGGCCTTATTCTATTTCCCCAAAGGATAAACTAAATATATTAAAATATATTAAAAATATAGTTAATTTTTTACTCAGCTTTTTTTTTTTCTGATGTGACTAAATGAAATGACAATGACAATTTTAGGTGAGGAAAAGTTTATTTAGGGGCTCATCATTTCAGAAGTCTTGGTCCATAAAAGGCCAGCTCCATTCCTTGGGCTCCAAATGAGTCAGAATATCATGCTGAAATAGTGTGGCAAAAGGAATTGGTTTACATAATGATCCAGAAGCAGAGAGATAGATTTCACTCACCAATATAAAATATATACCCCAAAAGCACCACCCCAATGACTCACTCCTCCAGCCACACCTTGCCCACCTTCAGTTACCACTCAGTTAATTCCATCAGGGGGCATTCACTGATTGGTGTAAGACTCTCATCACCCAATCATTTCTCACCATAGATAAAGGAAAGTCTTACCATATTTTTAGATAGACAGAATTAATATTGTCAAAGTGCCTATATTATAAAAAGTAATCCATAGATTAATGAAATCCCCATCAAAAAACCAATGACATTCTTCACACAACTAGAAAGACAGTCTAAAATTTATGAAGAATATTAAAAGTTCCACAATAAACAAAGGAATCTTGAAGAATTACAGCAATGTGGGAGACATCACAATACCTAATTTCAAATCATACTATAGAGTTAGAGTAGAAAAAACAGCATGATATTGGCATAAAAACAGATATGAATGACAAATATATAAAATAGAAGAAAACAGAGACAGCTATATAGCTACAGTCAGCTGCTCCTTGTCAACAATGCCAAAAACATACATTGGAGAAAAGATAACTTTTTTTTAATAAATGGTGCTGGGAAAGCTGGACATACATATGTAGAAAAATAAAAATAGATCACTATCTTCCACCCTGTTCAAAAATTAGCTGTAAGTTCACCAAAGACCTTATAATTTGAAAATAAACACTGCAAAATATAAAAGGAAACAGAGGGTTAACATTCCAATATATTGATACAGGCTTTGACTTAATAAGACTCCTAAGGCTTATGAAATAAAACCCAGAAACAATAAGTGGATGCCATAATATACAAGCTTTTTCATATTCAAGGAACTACTAATAATGTAAAAATGGAGCTTACACAATGGGAAAAAATCTTTGCCATCTTCTTTTGAGAGGGGATGCATATCAGGATATAAAAGTACTAAAAAAAAAAAAACCTTAAAACCAAACAAAGAACTCAAAAAAAATCTCAAAGGAAGAATTATAAATGACAAACAAATACATGAAAAAAATTTTAATGTACTTAGTAAATAAGGAAACGAGAATTGAAAGTACACTAAAATTTCATCTCTAGATAGAATGAATCATCAATCAACAAGAATATAAAGAAGAATAATTTTTGGTGAAGGTATAGGAGCAAAGCTACTCTTACACACTGTGTGTCTACAAAAACAGGGTCAATAAATGGAAACTAGAAACTTCTCAATTCATATTGAATATTTTTTGTCACATGCTTTTAGATTCAACATTTAATTAAGCAGAAAATCCTTTTTTTTTTTTTGCCTTCAAAACAAATCGTCTCTTTGACCACTTTCATTACCTCCTCAACTACTACTTCAAGCATCAGAATATTTTCTAGACTATTTCAAAAGTCTCTTAACTGATTTGCCTATTTTTTTCTTGTTTCCCATAGACATTTCTGCATAAAACACTCAAAAAAATCTTGTTATTTTACAAAAGATTTTATAACTAAAACCTTCTAATTTCTTAACCATTGCAGTAAAACCAAAAAGTAATGATCTTTAAAATGGTTTACAGGAATGCAAATTTTCTAAAGGATTCCAATGACTCCCTCTCTAACTTCAACTCCTACACTCCTCTCTTACTCTCTCTGATACAGCTATTTGTCTCCAAATATATCAAGAATACCCATTCTGGAAAAAAATTCACTCATTATAGTTTTTACCTAGAAATCTTTTACCTCAAATTTGAAATGGCTAATTTCCTCACTTCTCAGTTTTCATTCTATGAAATAGTTCTTACTTGGATACCATATGTAATACAAAACATTCTAAATACCACCAGTATTATTTATCCATTTAACTTGTATTATATTTTATCTCATGCATATATTTATTATCTATTAGATAATTGATATAAAACGTGTCTGTTACCTCTTCTAAAATATAAACATCCTGAAGGGAAATAACATTATCATCTTCATGTACTGGTATATCTCCAGAATCTAGAACAATGCATGTTATAGGATAAGTGTTCTTAAACATATACTAAATAGATGGATGAATATATGACTGAAAAAATAAAAGGTGGGCTATTAAACTAACAATAAGGAAAGTAAAATAAAAATAAATCTTGTTCTGGTATGAAGTTTTAGTTTAAGAGGGAAGAAAGAATGTAAGTAATCTAGAGAAAGACTTTATTCTTGCTTGTTTTAAAAACGGGAGAAGTGCACACATAAAGAATCTGAGGAAAATAAGTAAAGAATGCCGCAGTCTGGCTGGGCACAAATCACAAGCCACTGAAGCTGGGTATTATTAGTAACTGTACTATTCTATCTCCTGGTGAAATTACTGATATACCCTTTGGAGAACTGGCTATGATTTTTATTTCACCTTCATAATCGGGATCAATTACCCGGGGACTTATCATAAGTCCTTTTAGCATAGAAGAACTGCGTCCTAATAATAAGCCTACTGTTCCTTGGGGAAGAGGTCCTTTTACTCCTGTGGGAATGATTTGAACTCTCATCTCTGGAGTTAGTACTGCTCTGGAGGAGGTGCAGATGTCCAAACCTGCGTTCCTTCTGGTTTGTCTGAAGAAAGATCTGATGGATAATGTGTCCTGGGCACTACCCTGATGGTGTTGCTGGGTTCCTCCATGGTGTTTCTGGGTTCCTTTAGTGCCCCGTACATTTGTGGTCATGGGCCCCGGAGCATTGGGCCCCCCTGTCCGTTTTTTTGGCAATGGAGCCCGATGCCTTTCTCCACGTTATTGTGGGTAAACACCTGGTCCTTGTCCATTTTTTGATAACAGAGTACCCTCTATGGTGGTTTGAGAATGGCATTCATTAGCCCAATGTCTCCCTCTACGGCATCATGGGCAAATACCCGGTATTCTACTCCTTTGATACCTAGCTTTGTTAAACCCTCCTCCTATGGGGCAACTCCTTTTAAAATGTCCTGTTTGTTCACAATTGTAGCATGTTTTTGGCCTGGCATCTAAAGCCTGTTGTACTGCTGCCAAGACTTGTCCTTGTTCATTAATGTCTCTACATAATTTAATATATGTGTTTAAATCTTCATGTCTCCATGGTCTAATGACCTCTCTGCAGCAATGATTTGCTTGGTCATAAGCCAGTTGTTTTATAAATGGCATTGCTTGTTCTGTATCCCCCAAAATTCTGGAAGTTGCTTGAATAAGCCTATCTACAAATTCAGCGTAAGGTTCATTAATTCCTTTTATTACCTTAGATAATTGACCTTGTAAATCTCCATGCCCCTGTAAAGTTTTCCATGCCCTAACCACATCTACAGCAATTTGTGCATATACGCCAGGATCATATTCAATTTGTTGCCGTTGACCCTCATAAGGTCCTTTTCCTAACAACATATCTAGATTTCTTTGAGGGTAACCGGCTTCTGCATTTTGCCTAGCTGTCTCTCTGCAAAATTCCTCATTGGCAACCTTCCATAACAAATATTGTCCTCCATTTAGCACAGATTTACACATACTAGCCCAATCTGCTGGCGTCATGTCCAAGTTGGTAATGGATTCGACCATGCTTACAGTGAAGGGTGCTTGAGGATCATAGGTTGTTACAGTCTCCTTTAACTACTTCACTGTTTTGAAATCTAAAGCATTGTGAATTCGCTGCCCTCCTGCCTGCTCAAGTACAGTGCATGCTAATCTTTGAGGTCCTGTCTCAGGATCCCATCTATCAACTACGGGGGTTGAGGGCCACTAAGCTATTTCCATAGGTGGAGCTGTTGGTTGAATTAACCCCTCTAGTGATAGAACAGTGTTAGTAGCAGCCTCCTGTTGTAGCTTTTTCCCTAATAGCTGTTTCTCCTCTAAGCTTTATTCCTTTAAATTTTCTTCCTCTGTCTGACTAGCTTGAGAGACCTTCTCTTTTGCTTGATATAAAATGTGTTTCTCCATGGTCTGAAGCTCTAACAATTTACTTAACACTCTTTCAGTTTGTTTTTTACTAATTTATAATCTGTTATAAAGATAATGCAACCCAATAAGATAACACAAAACAAAACCGAAACAAAATGAAACAAAAACGGAACAAAACATCATTGTATCAATTTTCCTATTTTCTTCACATGTGCATTTGTGGTCTATTTCTCTCTGTTCCTCAGGGGCGAACAACTTCAAACCTTGAGCCAACCATTTTTCCCAGTCTGCCTGAGAAAATTCTAGGGATAGGCAGCTTGAAACAAACACAAAACAAATTAAAACAAGAACACATTGTTTTTCAAAATGGTCACCCATTCTCTCGCCTTCCCTTAGGGGCAAGCAATTTCACTTACCCCAAAGCTTCAGACGTTCCCCGTATGGGCCGCCAATTGCCGCAGTCTGGCTGGGCACAAATCACGAGCCACTGAAGCAGGAACAAACTTTATTTTTGAACTGCAAGAAAAAACCTCACACACACTCCTAGGGAATTCTCCCGAATGCCACGCGGCTCGTCCAGGAACCCCCAGCCAGAAATATCCTCCCGGAAATCCCTCCTCCTGCACTTCCCCAACCAATGGGAACTCTTGGGGAATCCCTGGAAATCCCCACGAGAACTCCAAAATAGTTCGAGAACTCAAAAGTAACGGCAGAGGTGGATATTAATGCCTCGCCTGTCAATCAATACTGTTGGCAAAATGCCAGGGGCCATACAGACTTGGCCGTGGCTCTCAGAAAAAGAAGAGCATATATTTGGTTTAATTAATGAATGCTGGAGGTGACAAGGTGAAACAATTTGGAAAAGATTTTACACAAAGCTACTCTGGTGCACAACTGTAATCCCAGCAAGTCAGGAGGCTGAGACAAAGGATGGAAGGTTCAAGACCAGCCTTAGCAACTTGGTAAGGCTCTACACAATTTAATGAGACCCTGCCTCAAAATTAAATAAATAATTAGATAGATAGATAGATAGATAGATAGATAGATAGATAGATAGATAAAAGGCTGGTGTATAGCTCAGTGGTAAAATCTCCCTGGGGGAAATCCCCTTTGTATAAAATATAAAAAAACAAACCAAACAAAAAAATATGTCATCCATAAGAGGAAGAAAGATCATTAAATAATTTGAAGATAAGCTATTGCATTCTTTATATAAGATTATTTTTGTAGGATATTGGATAAAAATCTAAGGGATGTATTTCTGTAATACCTTCAGCTTTCCTGTTCAATTTTGGTAAGTCATCTGAGGCAAACTGAATGGTGGAATTAATAACAATTAAAAATTTGAAAAATGCATATAGATAATGAGGAAGGGAGTTTGCTACATTCATGTATAAGTCTGAATAAGTGTATTAAAGATACACTTTAATATTGAAAAGTAGTATACAATGGTCAAATGATGTTCAACAACCAGGATTTAGGAGAATAGAGCCTGATTTGGAATTAATTCATAATTAGTGACTTAAAGCATATTACATTGAGAAAGATAGCCAACAGGAATGGCAAGAGGATAAATAAAAATTTCTATCATCCAAGACAGATTTGAAACATATGTTATTATCAAAGATGGTTTTGAATGTTAGAATGAGCAAAGATATCAAGGGAACACAGGTAGTTTAAGAGCTTGAATATACAATATGTGTGCAAAAGAAAATTCCCCAAACACTGGATGAGTCTTTGAGCTCATAGTAAATGGAAATGTCTAGAATTTTCATGTTTGTTGCCTGAAGGTTAACTAAATCTACACTATTCTTAACATGATCTAACACTCTCTTAGTTCTTACTTTCCTATTAGCCTCTATCAAACTTCATTAACTTCTCAGTCAGTCATTGTCTTTATTACTGACCTATGCCAGGTATGAAAATAGGCAAGGGGAGGGGGCTAAGGTTGTGGCTCAGTGGTAGAGCATTTGCCTAGCATATGCAAGGCCCTGGGTTCAAACATCAGCACCGCATAAACATAAATAAAATAAAAGTATTGTGTCCAACTACAACTAAAAATCAATAAGTAATAAGTAAGTAAGTAAATAAATATGCAAGAGGAGTAGATATTGAAAAATTGGACCACTGTTGAACAATTATTGATATATTTGATTTTTAAAAAAAACTTTGTGAAGTTATTATTACATGCAATTCAATTGTTTTAAGTACATTGACAGTGCTGTGCAAACAATCACAAATTTCTAATTCCAGAATATATCATTGCACCAAATAGAAACAGTATATCCCTGAAATTTCCTATGTACACTAGTTCAAAGCAAACACTCATTTGTTTATTGTCTTTATATATTTGCCAACTCTGAATATTTTCTATAATCAGAAGCATACAATAACTTCTTTGTGCTACTATTTCCTTTACCATGTTTTGAAGGATTATCCATGTTGCAGCACATATTAGTATTTTTTATTGCCAAATGATATACTCTTGAGCAATGGTCTGATATTTTTAGTCCACTCCTTCCCAAATACATATTTAAAGCCTTAACCCCTAAGGGAATTACATTAAGGGGTAGGGCTAGTGAAATATGATTAGATCACAAGGACTGAGTTTTTATGGTTAGCACTGGGGTTTATATCAAAGAGGACTTAGGAAACATCATCATCCCTTCCACTATCTGAGAATACAACCAGAACAAAGGCATACTTTTTGAAAAAGTAGACCTGACCAAACATAACTGGCACTTTGTTATTGGATCTCTAAGCCTCCAGAGCTATGAGAAATAAATTGATGTTGTTTATAAATTGCCCTAATATATTTTGCTATATCAGTTAAACAGACTAAGACATTTTGTATGCATATAACACTTATTGTTTATGTATGCTTCTACTTGATAGATAATTAGAAAATCTTCATTTTTTGGTATCATGAATAATGTTGACATGAACTGTTTTGAGTGTGTGGTACTAGGAATTGATCCTAGGGAATTCTACCACTGAGCTATATCCCCAGACATTTTTAGTTTGAGATGGTGACTCACTAATTTTCTGAGGCTGGGCTGGAACATGAGATCCTCCTGCCTCTGCCTCCCAAGTCACTTGGATTACAGGCATGCACCATCATGCCAAGCTGCCATGAACATTCTTATATAGGTTTTTTTTTCCCCTGTGGAAATTAATTTATTTTAGGTATATACCTAATAATGGAGTAGTTGGATTATATGAAAATGCTATGTGTAATTACTTACAGAACTGTCAGACTAGGTTTCAAAGCAAGTATTCTATCTTATAATTCTGCCAGAAATCTCTCCATGTGCTGCTAGCCAACAACCATTACTGTTTCTTTGATATGAACATTACATTGTGTTTTTTAAAATTAATGATTCCTTTTATTAAAGACTTGTTTTTTAATTTAATGGATTCTATATTTTTAAATACATGGCAATGGAATTATTTACAATTCTTATTACACATATACAGCATAATTATTCATATCTTGGTATATAAAGTATTATCACACTAATTCATATCTTTATACATGTACATTAGTTTTTGCTATTACAATTCTTATTACACATATATAACACAATTTTTCATATATCTGTTTGTATATAAAGTAAGTTGACACCCAATTTGTGTTTTCATACATGTACTTTGGATAGTAACATTTCCTCACAAACAAAAAAATGAGGATCATCTTTTATCCTGGTTTTTAGATATATTCTTTGGATAAATGTGTATTCAAATTCTTTTCTCATTTTAATTAAAGTTTTTAAAATTACAGTGTTGTTAGATCCTTTATATATCCTAACTAAAGATCTATTTTCAGTTATTTGATTTATAAAAGTTGGTCTTAATCAGTGTTTTTAAAATTTTCTTGAAGATATACTTTGAAGTACAAATTTTTAATTTTGATGATGCCTAATATATTTTTGTTTTTGTTGCTTTATTGGATATCTTAAGAAACTAATATTTGCATAATCCATGGTTTCAAATGTTTACTTTCCTAAAACATTGTATTTTACACAATGAGATCAGAGTTAAGAGCAAAAAGAATCTATTGGATAGGGACTTTTATAAAACAGTAAGCTAAGACCAACTTTGATTGGGTTTTAAGTTTTTTTAATTGTACTTTTTTGTTTAAATGTGCATTTTGACTGGAAGAAAAGGAAAGCTTATATTTCTGTTAGTCCACTTTTCATCACTATGACTGAAGACCTGAGAAAAAGAAATTAAAAGGAGGAAATATTTATGTAGCCTCATACTTTCAGATGTTTTACTTCATGGTCACTTGGCTCCATCACTTTGGGCTTTGGTGAGACAGAATATCAATGTGGGGAGTGGATGTTGGAGCAGAACTGCACAATTCATGGCAGCCAGAAATTAGAAAGTAAAATATAGAGAAAGAGAGTGTGAGATAGAGGAGAGAGAGGAAGGGCCCCGGTCAAAGTAACTTTCCAGGGCATGTCCCCTATTAAATACTTCTTCCAACTAAGCCCCACTTCCTATAGTTTCTACCACCTCCATGTAGCCCATTCATTTATGAAACAATCAACGGAGTAATCCATTGATTAGAAGAGAGCCTTCATGATTCAATTGTTTACCCCAAAGCCCCACTTCTGAACATTTTTCCATTGGGGACAAACCTTCCAACACATAAGCCTTCAGTGGACCTTCCAGATCCAAAATATAACACTGACAATGGATCGTGCTACTTATTATATAAGAATAATTAAAATGCAAAATCTGTCAAGGGAGGGAAAAACAAAGAAACAAATCCAAAATGGATTTTATTGATATTGAATGAGACATGGCAATTTACTAACAAGGAGAATAATGAAGGGATACCAAATAAAAAATTGAAAATGAATGAGTTAAAACATTGTAATCATTTAAAAAAGCAAATCATGAATACAAAAAAAAATAAAGATTTTTTTTTCTAGATTTTCTGATCATCTTAATTTATCAAACCCTGAAAAAGTGAGTTAATTCAATTCTGAAACACAGAAATCATACAGAGCCAGTGGATTCAGCAGGGAAAACAGAAAAAAAAGCCTATGTGATAAAGAATAGGTATCATAAATATCAGTATTTCTTTTTTTATATTTTTAGTTGTAAATGGACAAAATACATTTTATTTATTTATTTATTTTTAGTGTGGTGCATAGGATTGAACCTAGTGCCTCACACATGTAAGGCCATCACTGTACCTCTCAGCTATAACCCCAAACCATCAACACTTCTTAATTTAGATAACCCATGTGAAGGGAATAAAGATTACAAAATAGAAGTATAATAGAAAAACAAAACAAAACAAACAAAAATACTAAAATAAAAAACAGAGTAAAATTTGTCTTCATAAATTCAAAGAAAAATAAAACATAAGAATGAGGAAAAATTATCTATAGAAAATATCCTAGAATGGTTATATGAGTAAGTGCTACATTAAATTTGTGGTAGCAAAATTATTTATATCATAACTTTCATTATACTCAGTAAGTATTGAATTATTAACCTAAGCTCCAATATGATTAACAGCTAATGAAAATACAATTTGCATTTCTCCATGAGACCTGTGTTCTCTCTTAGAGAATCCTAATAGATCTGATATTTCTTACCCCCTGTTGTTATAATTATATTTCTGATAAATGTGCTATCATATCCTTAAGTGTTATTAGTTTCTCTTCATGTAACTTTTTAAAGATTATTCAGCTACCCCAGAACTGATAAACTTCTTTACTCTAAAAATAAAATGATAGATCACCTTTATTGTAACTCCTGAGTGAACTTTTCTAACAACTATGCAGTTCTTAATCTGAGAGCAAATCTAATAGAAAGAGGGTAAAGATTAGTAAGCACAACCTAGAGAAAGGGATTCTATTCATAATAGGAGTGATTAATCATGTGAGTTGAAAGAATACATTTCATACTTTGTGCACACATGCACACACACACACACACACACACACTGTAAAATATAATACCATACGAATTTTGCCAATAAGTCCATTGATACTTTTATGAGTGTTATTTTCTCAGGTTTCTGGAAGGAAAAATGTCTGAAAACATGTTACTTTAGATCTTGTTAAACTTGCCACTGAATTACTGAAATAACTGAACTAGTGATCCCACTAATCACTCAGTCTATGAATTATGATCAGTCAAATAAATCAATATAATTATTAATTACAACTCAAATCACAGTAAGAAACATTGAATAGGTATTATGATGGAATAACAAACATAGCAAAGGCGTTTGTTAAAATGAATTTTTTTTTAGTGGTCCTGAATTTCAATCACTTTAAACATTTCTGTATAGTGCAAGTGAGAGAGCTATATTTGTTTTCATAGCACAACAAAAATGAATACATGGCTGCTTTAAAAATTGAAAACATGATTACTCTAAAAAAAATAAAGCAAAATGTTACACATAAAGACATTTCCCAGGGGTAAACAGCAATGATATTTGCTAATATATTATTCTTGTCTCTTTTGCTTAGAAAATAATGATGAAAAATAGGTTCGACTGCAGGTGATTTTGAGGTTTTTTATCCTAAGAAGAATTTAGCAATATCTATTTTGTCTCTATAGAATTTCATCATGATGGGAGCAGTGCTGCATGTCTGTAATCCTAGCAGCTCCAAAAGCTGAGGCAGAAGGATCACAAGTTCAAATCCAGTCTCAGCAACTTAGAGAGGCTCTGAGCAAATTAGTGACACCCTGTCTCAAAATAAAAAAAAAAATAAAAATAAAAAAGGGCTGGGGATGAGGCTCAATAATTGAGTGCCCTTGCGTTCAATCCTCATTATCAAAACCAACAAACAAATAAGAAAAAACAGAACTCCGTCATAATTTTAAATGACTATAAATTAATTTATTTATAGGCACCTCACACATTTAATTAATCAACTCATATTTAGAAATCTTTTGAGTTATTTTCAAATTTTGACTACTATAAAACTAAATTTAGGATGAGCACTTTTGCAGTTAACTCTTTACATTCATCTTCAGTTCTTTTCTTCATTAAATGGTGCACATTTTAAAAAAAATTATGCAATTTGCCAAGACACTATATAATAAGGTTGGAGTGATATTTAAGAATGCTTCACAAAGTTAGGGTTTAAAACAAACAAATATTCTTCTTTATTCTGTTGATACTAAGCAGTAATAGAGGGTGTTTATTATTTGGATTTTATACAAAAAAGAAAAGCTTCAAAATTTTTTTTTAAATAGTTTGGGTAAAAATGGGCAGAAACACTGACAGTCAATACCATACATACTCACTTAAATCAATAAAAATGAGAGGGCCCTTTTTTTCCACATGTTTTGCTACAAAGACGCTAAATCTGGAGATATTGAACCTAGTGTCGGTAAAATAAAAACATAGAAAAGATCCTATTGCAAGAAAAGTTTCAGGTTCAAATTATGGAGGATTTTGCTTTTATATAGTGGTACAAAAAAATTTAAGCTTAGTTATAAATAACCATGTTTTGTAGGATTTTTTTGTGTCCCAAGATATTGTGATGTTTGAATTTCTTTTTTTTTTTTTGGAGAGTGATTATTGTGTCCCTAAAGATAATGATTGCTATAAAGTAATATGTTTACAAAGAGTATCCTTTTCCCCTTCAAATTACATTTTCTCTCTGTAAAATACCTTTTCACTCTTCTTTCCACAATAAGTACTCAGTGTTTGTGCAGACATGCATAGACAAGGACAATGATGAGTCCTTATTTTGTAGAATATACTCATAATTGATCTTTCACTTTCAAAAATATTTGCTTCTATATTAAATTAAATTTGTAAAAGATTGTCAGGTAGGGCTATAACACTGGGGGAGGGGGGAGATTTGAGCTCTCAGCAGATGGAAGAAGATGCAAGGTGCTGGTGGAAAAATAGAATTTTTTTTTTTTAATTGACAACAACCAGCTCCTAGCTCTAGCTTCAACCCCTACCAGTCCCATTTAGCTCCCTGAGTTCTTCTGTAGGCTATTTTTATATGCAGAACAGACAAAAAAGGCACATCGCCAACAAGTTACATAAGTGGGTATATGCTCACAAGCAAATGTTAATGACCTTGAGTATGAGTTCATACACTGAATCATGATGTTCATGACCTTTGCTACATACTAAAAACATATCCCACTGGAATCCTTGGCAAGGGAGCCTAACTGTCTCTATCTTGGGCCTGCTTTACAAAGACGTAAAGATTTATATGGTTGTTATATAAATATGTCAACTTAAAATAAGTTTTATATTTCATATACTTTAGATTATTATGCTACTTGTAAAAAGAAAGATGTAATGTGTTCACTTGTTTGTCAGGGCTTTTTTTCTGACAAAAAATACCTTACAAGAAGAACTTTGAGGATTTAAGGGAAAAAATTTTATTTTGGAATCATGGTTTTCAGAGGATCAGTTGACGTTGAGCTTACTCTATTGTTCTTGACGTGAGATGAGGTAAAATTGCATGACAGAGGACAATTCATCAGCTCATGACAGCTGGAGAGCAGAAAGAGGGAACATCATAAATGTATATGATCTATGCCATGCCCACATGACTTACATCCTCCATCCACACTATGCCTGCATAGAGTTACTACTCAGTAGTCCATTCAAAACATTTATTTATCAGGCAATTAATCCACTGATGATATTAGAGTTATCATAATCTGATCATTTTACCTATGAACATTTTTGCATTGCCTAACACATAGGTTTTGGGGGAACATTACAGATCCAAACCATGACAGTCAAATAAAAAATGTTTCTCCTAACAAAATCTAATCCAAATTGGACACATACCATGGAATATTCACATTTCATGTTAGAGTAAAGAAAATTATTTTAAAAATATTTATTATTAAATTATTTTAAAATGTCATCTTAGTTAATATAAGATTGTCTCTCAAAATTTCCATTATAAATAAATGAAAATTTGCATTTACAAAATTAAAAAACAATGAGAAAAAATGCCATGATAACATATCTAAATATGTGTTTCAATAAAAATAGTATTAAAGTTTCTTTCTCATTTTTCTGAGACTTTGTTGCTTAAGGCTTTTCATTTTTATTTTTGTAAATACTATTTAAAATATAAGTTATTAAAAAAATTTAACACTATATTAGGGAATATGTCATCTTGGAGCTATATATAAACTTTTAACCCAGCATGTGTAAGTCCTTGGGTTTTGTCCCAGCACCACAAAAATAAAATTTAGAAAATATTGTCTGGCTTCATGGCTATAAAAAATACAGTCTGATTAAATGAAATGTAGTGAGTATACAGCAAGGATCTGATTCCTCAGCTTATTTTTATTTTTTTCTTCCTATTCTCTCTAGATAAATAAATTGTACAGAAAAGAAACGTGCCAACTAGTTCCCATACCCTTCACACAAAGATGCTACAGGCTGGCATTTTATAGCATTCTGGTTAGAATTCTGGTGTTGTGAAATGGCATTGCTTGATTTCAAAACTGAAGCAAGGTTCTAATTGGAAAAGATATTATGTTCATATTTTAAATAAAACTAATGGGGCTTTTGGTTAAAATTCTGTTGAACAATATGAAATTCTATATGATGAAAAAATACTTTCCAAAAATAGCATGTTGTTTCAATGAATAATACCACTTTTGTGATTTATTAAAATTGTTTTTTTTCTGTAATTTTGCCAGATAATTTGGGTTTTCAAGCACAAATATATACATATATGCGTTTGTGAGAGCAAATATAAATATGTGTATATTCTCTTATTTACATATGTGTAGATTTATTTTTTTTTACTTTTATTATCAGTCATGGGTCTGTAGTCTATATTTATTTTATAAATAAGTAGCAACATAATAATAAATAAATAAACAATTAATAAATAGCAGTATTTCTCATTTTTGATAGATACTTATCCATAAATATATTATTTTTTTCTTATATTTGGTGCATGAAAAATAAAATAATTATTTTATTCACACTAGTTTCAAAGAGCTTTCTCACTATTATTTCTATTTTTTCCTCCTTTTTATTTCTTCTTTCCTTTCTCATATTCTTACTTTTTCCTTTCCTTGAGTGTGTTTGTGTGTGTGTGTGTGTGTGTGTGTGTGTGTGTGTGTTATTGGAAATTGAACCCAGGGCCCAACTAATGATAGTAAGTTTTGTATCACTCAGCTGAATTCTCACATCCTCAGGTTATTTCATTTTTTTTCTAATTTACAAAACTAATAGGATTCAATATTTTTTAAAATTTCAATCAAGACTAGAAGCTAAGCTCTCCTCCATCTAAATTGAATTAAAAAATTGCTTTTTACTTTGGATTTTGTCACATAATCAAATTAAAAGCATGAAGCAATATTATTCCAAACAAGTTAATACTAGCCAGTGTAACATTTAAGGTATACACAATTTAATCACATTAACAAAATACCTTTTGTACAATTATTGATTCAGTGAAATACCTATTCAAACTCCAGAATTTTAATAAGTAACAAATAATTTTAAAATTACAAGACAAATTCACTGGCATCAATAAAATGTAAGGTAGGTTTTTCAATCAACTTTTCATCACAATGATCAAAAGCCCTGACAAGAACCCTTAGAAGAGGAAAAGTTTACCTCGGTCTCTCCATTTAAAACTTTCAGTACATGGTCTTCTGACATTGCCCTGGATCCAAATTGAAGCAGAACAAGACCATTACAGAAAGCTGTTCAACTCATGGAAGCCAGAACTCAAAGAGAGAGAAAATCCATAAGGATCCAGGGACAAAATATAATACCCCTAGGGCATATTACCGGTGACATACTTCCTCCACCCATGCTCCTACCAGCCTACAATTAATGTCTAGTAGTATATTCAAATCCACTGATGAGATTATGGCTCTCATAACCTATTTCACTTCTGAACATTCCTGTGCTTTTGAGTAGATACCTCACATGCAAATCGTAGCATTATGCTTCTGTCCCCAAAACGTTTATGTCCATCTTACAATTAAAACTAGATACATTACATCTTCAAGAGTCCTTATAATCTGAAGAGTTCCAACATTGCCCAAATTTCCAATTCAAAAATTTCCTGTGAAACTAATGGTAAACTCTGGGCTGTGAATTCCTGTATGTATCAAATGCAAGTTACATGCATCCAATACATGATGGAACAGAGTAAATATTTCCATTCCAAAAGAGAGGAAAGGGTACATAGAAAGATAGCATGGGACCAAATAAACCAATAACTTAGCTGGAAAAATAATTTCTATAGCTCCACATCTGGCATCCAAGACTTGTGGTGCCAAATAAAATCTCCAAAGGACTTGGGAAGTCCTTCCCTTTGGGACTTGGTGGTTGCAATTAATGTGGTCTCCTTCTTAAGCTGGCTCTGTCCTCAGCCTTCCACTTTCCTCATCATACTTCCACACTGATGGAATCTCTTTTTTTTAATATTTATTTTTTAGTTCTCTTAGTTCTCGGCAGACACAACATCTTTGTTTGTATGTGGTGCTGAGGATCGAACCCAGGCCGCACGCATGCCAGGCGAGCACGCTACCACTTGAGCCACATCCCCAGACCCCTGATGGAATCTCTTTATTTTATGAGTCTACATTCTGACTTTGGTTTCATTTTCACAGCTTCATGCATCATCAAACCAATAACTGCCTGTAGGGATTTGATCCTACTAATCTTTACTCTCAAGGGCTTCCTTTGAAATCTTCATGAAAGCCTAAATGAGCCCTAATTTTAGCATTCTATAATCTTGTAGATCTACCATTATATGGATAATGCCAATGTCTTCCATCAGCTCCAGAAGTAGCCAAGTCCTCATGGACCATAGCTGTAGTGGAATCTGAGTACCTGGGAAGTTGTCCATGGTGAAATAAATCCCATGTTTTTTTTTTTTTTAAATTCTAAAGCATTTTTGAATATTGCCTGAAGGTCTTTTTAAAAGGAGTTTTCACATCTGCATTCTTGAGCCTATGATAGTGTTGTCTTATGAACTCCTGACAAGCCCTCAAATCATCTTTCCTATTGTCTCTGTCCCAAAGCACTGATCTTCCCTTTAATAGAGATAATCTCCTCAGCAACCACATCTTCTTTAACCCCAATTTTACCTATGCTTTATCTCTGGTGAAACTGCAGGTTTTCAAAATTTTGCTTTACTTTCTGATTCCAATTCTCACAGTAAACCTGCCTAAAAGATACTAGGAATACCAATGCCCACCTAAAAGCTGTGTTGCTTTGAAATTTATATCACCAAATTTATTTGAATTCAAATAATTAATAAAACAAAATACTGAACTCAAAATAATTTTAATAAAATTATATAACATAATTAATGTAAAATTAATTAATTAAAATTATTTATTTTAAATTCTGAATTTAAACTTACTCAAATTCAGTGTCACTGAAAGACTTAGGATATGGAAAAATTTGTACACGTTCTTTGCCAAAATGAATCATAAATAATTTATACTACAATTCCCAACAGACTCTTCAGACCCCTCTGATACTTCATGATCACAGTCTTTACTGTTCACATATCTAACAACATTCTTGTCTTTTGAGCTCCAAAATTTCCCATTAAACTATCTTTAAAAGCATTATAAACCTTTTCCATAGTACATCTCTAAACATTTCCAAACTCCTCCTGCAAATCATTCTAAAAGTTTCAGAACAACATAGTGAGATTTGTCACTGAAACAACCCTATTTCTCAGCAAAACAATTTTTTATTAGTTTTCCTTCACTGTGATCAAAATACCTGACAAGAACAACATATAATATTCTAATGGTTTAGATGTTATGTGTCCCCAAAAAGCTCATGAATGAGACAGTGCAAGAACATTCAGTGAAATGATTGGATTTGGAGAACTTTACCCAATCAGTAATTTAATCCCCTGAGTGGTAACTGAAGGCAGATAGGATATTGGTGGAACAGGTGGGTCATTAAGGGCATGACTTTGGCATATATATTTTGTGGACTGAGTTTAGTATCTCCACTTCTTGGTTGGATATCCTGAGCTGATTTTCTCTGCCACACTCTTCTGCCATTGTGTTCCTCCTCACCTCTGGACCAGAGCAATGGAGCTGGCTCTCTAAAGGCTGAGAACTCTAAAATTCTGAGACCCCAAATAAAATTTTTCTTCTCTATCTTTTAGTAACAGCAGTGAAAAGGCTGACTAAAAGAATTTGGTACTATGAAGTGTGGTTGTTGCTGTGACTTACCTGTTAATGTAAGTCAGAAGCTTTTGGAACATTTTGGATTTTTGGAGGAATTTTGGAAAGTTTACAAATGCAAGCTGGAAAAGCTTTAGATTATTTGAAGTGTTTCTTGTGGGAGCTCAGAAGACCAGAGTGCCAATATGACTGCACACTATAAAAATGGAGTTTATAAGGATTTGGAGAAGGTTTGTATTGAAATTGGACTAGAAGCCATTAGTGTTACTTTCTGGTAATGAAGCTGTCTATATTTTGCACGTATCCTGAGACTTTTGGTGAGGATTATTTTAAAGGTAATGGACTTCTTAATCTAGCCAAAAAACTTCTAGGCTGCATGATATGCAGGCAATGGCAGATACCCAAGTTTATTATGATAAACCGAACAGAATGAAAAGTGGAAAGATTTGAAAAACTTGCACTTAACCACTAGTAGTAAAATTGGGGCTAAGAAAGTTGCAGATTTACATAAAGGCCACTAAATAAATGCTAAAAACTTTGCCAAGAGACAATAAGAAAGATCGCTGAGGGCATCTCAGGATTTGAAAGACCACAGCCACCTCAGATTCAAGGGTATAAAATAAAAATTCCCCTAAGAAGATACCTGTGTGGTATCCTACTTCCATAGGACGATGAAGAATGTTGTTTCATCATGCTTAACTACCCAGGCACTCAAAGGGTGCTACAGCCAGGGTCACTGAATGCTTCTTTACTGCTCAAAATGGTGGCCGACCCTGGCATGAATTGTGCAATGCTTGTTCTATGGGAATGCCACATGTTGGAGTTAGGGGTTCATTGAGGCTTCTAGTGAGATTTCAAAGGAAGGCCTGGGAGACCAGGAAAAGTGCTCCAGGGTTAAATTATCCGTAGGCAGCCCATGAGAGTGTGAAGCATGGAGATGTGAGAAAGAAACTAAAGCTACAGTGGAGACCCCTGAGATCAAGAAATGCCAATACCATGGAATATCTGCTAAAGAAAACTCTAAGAATCAATTAGAAACAAGCCAAGAGAGAGGGCATAGCAAAGGCATAGGGGTAGAACTACACAAGCCTTCTGAGAGAATACCAAGATGCCAGGTGCTTCAGATGTGTTTCATATACGGGACTTTGAACTACAGGACTTGTTTGCCCAGCTATGCCTTCTCAGTATGGCCATATTTTTCTGAACAGAAATATTTATCCTGTACCTTTATATATTGGATACTTGCAAATTTGTTTTGATTTTCATAGGGGCTCAAGCTGATTGTTTGCTGGAGGCTTTGGGTTTGAACTTTGGGGCAATGCTTGAACTGTTAAGACTACAGGGAAACTTTGAAATAGACTAATGGATTTTTCATTGTGAGATGAGCATAAGCTTTTGGGGACCATGGGTAAAATGTTATAGTTTAGATATTAGGTATTCCCCAAAAACTCTTATGAGCCAATGAAAAAACACTAAGAAGTGAAATGAATGTGTTAGAAGAACCGTAACCCAATCAGTTAATTAATCCCTTGATGAGGATTAACTGAATTGTAACTGAAGGAAGGTGGGGTGTGGCTAGAGGATGTGGGCATTAGGGGTTTGACTTTGGAGTGTATATTTTGTATATGGTGATTGGAATCTCTCTCTGCTTTCTGATTATCATGTGAGCCACTTCCCTTCACTACACTCTTCTACCATGATATTCTGCCTCACCTTGAGCCCAGAAGAATGGAGCTGGCTGTCTATAGACTGAGACCTCTTAAACTGTGAGCCCCCAAATAAACTTTTTTTCCTCTAAAACTATTCTTTTCAGATCTTTAAGTGACAGAAGCCCCCAAACTGACTAAAACAAGGACTTATAAGGAAGAAAAAATTGTTTTGGGTTCATTTGTTTTAGAGTTTCAATCCCTTGGTCAGCTGAATCTATTGCTCTAAAGGTGAAGCACAACACCATGACAGAAGGAAATGGTAGAAGAGAGCTGTTTAGCTCATGGCACCCAAGAAGCAGAGAAAGCATGAAGTACCCAGGACAAAATATAATCCTCAAGGAACCTACTTCCCCGACCTATGCCCTACAAGCCTACTGTTACTACCTAGTAGTTGGTTCAAATTATTAATCCATCACATGGATTAATCCACTGCTGTGTATGGTTCACATAACCTAATAATTTCACCTCTTAACATTCTTTTAATGCCTAACACATGAACTTTTCAGGAAACACCTCATATTCAAACCTTAACATTACATCTCTGGCCTCAAAAATGTCATATACATCTTACAATGCCAAATGACCTTGGTAAGCTTCATTGGTTTAAAATGTAACAAAATGTAATATAACAATCAAAATTGAAATAATAATTAATACATTAAGGAGAGACCTATCCAGAAAAAAATGAAGTTAGTTACATATTCCTTCACATGAATATAATTTTCTCTTTAAGAATTGATTAGTCAATATACTGTAAATAGTCTGCTTTGATTATGTTCTACTTGTGAAAACCACTGAAATAAAAATAAATTAAATGAAAACAACATATATGCTTTTCTCTACTATGTCCTTCTGTCACAATGTTCTGCTTCACCTTTAGAGCAATGGATTCATTTTAAGTTTTTACATAGATTTTGATAGTAATTGCATTTTAGAAACTAATTGATATTTAATTAATAACATTGCAAATACTTGTCAGACTAATACTAATGGATTTGTATTCAGATTTATATTTATAATTATATTCAGGCAGTTCAGATTTCAGAAGAAAAACTTTTTCACAATTACTTCAATAATGAACATTGCAAAGGTTTATTATGTGATGGTGTAAAGTAATTTTCTGTAAGTATTTTGACATAATGTAATTTGGGCTTTGATATTTGATATTGATGAACTATATTTGAAACTATGCCACCAGAAAACATGGGCACTCTATTTTCTGTTTTTTTTCATTGTTCATGTATTGACTCTTATGTGTCCTGTGATCCATATGTATACACACATCTCTTACATTCTCTTCATGTTATTTTCATTTAATATTAAATTATATTTTAAATAATACATATCCTTGGACAAATTTTGTAATTATAAAAGACAAAATATTCACAGCATATTTACATAGATTTTCAGTTGTAAAAGATGAATACAGAAATCATAATTAAACATCAATTAGTAAAAATTCAGTAATAAACCAGAGTTTTAGGTTTTAAAGTTTTAGGTTTTAAAAAAAGCAACTTAAATTCTTTTTATATCATGAATTTTATTTTCACCTGCACTTCTCAAGTAACTATTAAAACCAGTCACTAAATAATATTATATTCTTTTTTTCCAAATAAGGTCAACAATTAACATTTTTTGCAGTATAGTACAAAAGAAATAAATAGTTTAAGATAACCTAGGGAATGTTAAGATTTTTTACATCACCAGATTCTCATTTAAAATGAAGTTAAATAATAAACATTAGCAATTGTCAGAGAAAAATCATACTGCTACCCAAACTACTAACATGAGAGATAAACTGAGAAAGTGATTTCATTATGAATGAAGAGTTCACTTCTTCAACTGTTTTCTACCTCCCCAAATAATGCACACATGATAGATATCAAATGATGAGGATGAGAAAAGGATCAATGACTTTAAAAAACATCTCTACAATTATTTTTGAGAAAAAAGCAACCCTGATCTCACAGAAACACAATCCACTTCCTCTATCATACACTTTTATGCTTTTGAAATGTCAAGTTGTTGAGAAAATAATTAATTTTCTCATATAAATTATTTTATTCAAAAATGTGCAAATTTATCCTAAGAAGAGGCTGTAATGAAAAAAAAAATTTTTTTCTTAGTAGAGATTCAATCATTGAACCAAGGAGATTTCATGTAAATAATTTAGTAGGGCTTAAAATTTTATATCCTGGGAGAATAATGCAGCACATTGGTTTTCTTTGGTTAGATGACCATCTAAATGTTACTACAAGACTATTCCTATTTAGGAAGAACTTTTTTTTCTTTTATTTACTGTTTATTCTTTATGCCCTAATAATTTCTCCCCTTTTTTAACCTCTGGCTTTATGGCAAAAATAATAGAAAAAAACTGGATGGAAAATGTCATATTATATCAGATGTAAACATGCCTACTCAGATTTTATCCTAATATAAGAAATCAATGCAATTTCAGTAAAATTATGAGTTAAGATCCTTGAGTTTAAAAGTGAAAACATTCTTTGTTCCATTACAGATAAATGTGCTGTCAAAAATCTAAAATTTGTATCAAAAGGGAAATATTTTCACTTCCATTTATTCTCAATTGTTCTATAAATATTAGTCCACATTTGTTTAGTGACACAAATAAATATATCAGGAACTTAACTAGACCCTTGAACTAACAGAATGTCATACTATTTTTTAACTTAAGAAATCTTATTTATTTTGTGTTGAAACCAGAGATAAGATGAATGAAGAAGGTCAGTGAATCAATTCAGACCCTATAGATTTCCTAAACTATTAGAGTAGAAAACAAATATATATTAAAAGTCAAAGTAATATTTCATTACTTTCTAATTCCTGATAGCTTATTTTTGTGTACATTCTAATAACAAATAAATAGTTTCAGTGGAAAACAGACTAATGTGATCCTCTGTGAATCCTGCCTCCTAGTGTTCATGTTTTAGTATAATACTCTCTTCTGGAGTACAGATGGGATATAGGTTCCAAATGAAAGAATTTGGCAAAAGTTATGGGTTATCAATTTCTATGTCACATTATATTCTTTAAAAAGTTTAGTTTGCTAGTAGACTTGCTAACTAGAAGAATTTTGCCATGCTTGGGAAGCCAACATGGCAAAGAACTGTGGACTGCCATAGTTATTGTGAGAGGACTCTAGCATATGAGATGAACTTCCTATAAAATGACCAGAAAGAAACTTGGTCATTCATTCCAACAAATGAAGAAAATGAATTCTGAGGGCAGCCTGAGTGTGCTTGGAAGAAACATTTCCCCATTCAAGCCTCCAAATAGGAAATCAGTGCAGGTGATAACTTGATTACACACTTATTGAACCCTAGGAAAAGGCCTGGTTAGACTTGTGACACAAAGAAATTGTGAAAAACTAAATATGTTTAGCTTTAGCCATCAATGGTGTGAATATTTTTATGTTGTTCATTCTAATAACAAATAAATAGTTTCAGTGGAAAACAGACTAATGTGACCTTCTCTGAACCCGCCTCCTAGTGTTCACATTTTAGTATAATACTCTCTTCTGGATTTCAAACAAACAAAATAGTTAAATTAACATTTAAATAATGCTTTTTGTCTGATGAAATTATTAATCATGTTTGTGCTCTGGCTTTATGAAAAGATTTAAGCATGTTTTGTTAACTTTCTGAAATAGCAGTTATGGATTCCAGTCCAACACTGGCTTATACAAATGTCTACCAATGTGGTCATGAGTAAACTAATATCAGACATTGTTGTTGATGAACCTTTATTTTATTTATTTTATTTTTATGTGATGCTGTAGGCAAGCACTCTACCACTGAACCACAATGCCAGCCCCCATACAATTTATTGATTCTTGATTTTGCTTCTTGCACTTTAGGAGTCTTATTAAAAAAAATCAGTTCCTAAGCTGACATGGTGAAAATTTGGGCCTATTTTTTTTCTATTAGATGACATTTGTCTTTGTTGTAGTGCCCAAGTCTTTGATCCACTTTGAGTTAGGTTTTGTGCATGGTGAGAGATAGGGGTTTATTTTCATCTTGATACATATGGATTTCCAGTTTTCCCAGAACCATTTGTTGAAGAAAAGATCTTTTCTTCAATGAATGTTTTTGGCACCCTTGTCTAGTATGAAATAACTGTATTAATGTGGGTTTGTCTCTGTGTCTTCTATTCTGTACCATTGGTCTATGTGTCTGTTTTGGTGCAATAATATGCAATTTTTTTTTACTAAGGCTCTCCAGTATAGTCTAAGATCAAGTACTATGATGCCAATTGTATTATTTTTCTTGCTAAGGATTGCTTTGACTACTCTGGGTCTCTTGTTTCTCCAAATGTATTTCTTGATTGCTTTTCCTAATTCTATGAAGAATATTACTGGGATTTTAATAGGAATTGCATTAAATCTGTATAATTCTTTTCACTATTTTGACAATATTAATTCTGCCTATTCAATGGCATGAGAGACCTTTCCATCTTCTAAGGTTTTCAGTTACTTTCTTCTGTGTTCTTTAGTTTTCATTGTAAAGATTTTTCACCTTTTTTGTTAGATTGATTCACAAGTATTTTATATTTTTTTTGAGGCTATTATGAATGAAGCAGTTATCCTAACTTCTCTTTCAGTGGATTTATCACTGATGTGTAGGAACATGTTTGATTTATGGGTGTTGATTTTATATCCTGCATATTGCTGATTTCATTATTCCTAGAAGTTTTCTCATGGAATTTCTTGGATCTTCTAAATATTGAATCATGTCTTCAGTAAATAGTTAATAGTTTTAGTTCTTCTTTTCCTATTCTTATACCTTTAATTTTTTTCATCTGTCTAATTGTTCTGGCTAGAGTTTCCAGAACTATGTTGAATAGAAGTGGTGGGAGAGGGAATCCTTGTCTCATTCCAGTTTTTAGAGGGAATATTTTCAATTTTCCTCAATTTTTAATTATGAAGTCCTTTGCTTTAGCATATAAAGCTTTTACAATATTACGGTATGTTTCTACTATTCCTAGATTTTCTATTGCTTTGAACATGAAGCAATGTTGAATTTTCAAATGCTGTTTGTGCATCCATTGAGATAATCATATGATTCTTGTCTTTAATTCTATTGGTTTAATGAATTACATATATTGATTTCTGTATTTGAAACCAACCTTGAATCCCTGGGATGAACCCCAGTTGATTGTGGTGCACCATCTTTTTAATGCTTTTATGAGATTTGCAAAAATTTTATTGAGAATTTTTGCATATATGTTCATCAGGAATATTCATCTTGAGTTTTCTTTCCTTGATATGTTTTTGTCTGGTTTTGGTATAAAGGGTGATCCTAGCATCATAGAATGAGTTTGGAAGGTTTCCCAATTTTTCTATTCCATAGAATACTGTGAGAAGTATTGGTATTAATTCTTCTTTCACTGTCTTGTAGAATTTGGTTGAGAATCTGTCTGGTCCAGGGCTTTTCTTGATTGGTACACTTTTGATGCCATCTTCTGTTTCATTGCTAGAAATTGATCCAATTAAATTGTGTATATCCTCTTTATTCAGGTTTGTCTCTCAAAAATTTTCAATGTCTTCAAGATTTTCTATTTTATTCGACTATAAATTTTCAAAATACTTTCTAATTATCTTCTGTATTTCAGCAGTGTCTGGTGATATTTCCTTTATCATCACAAATTTAGGTAGCTTAAGTTTTCTCTTTCTCTTCATTAATGTGGCTAAGGATTTATTAGTTTTATTTATTTTTTCAAAGAACCAGCTTTTTGTTTTGTCAAATTTTGAATTGTTTCTTTTGTTTCAATTTCATTGATTTCAGCTCTGATTTTGAGTATTTCCTTTCTACTGTTTTGGTGTTGATTTATTCTTCTTTTTTCTAGGACTTGGAGATGTAATGTTAGATCATTTATCCATTGACTTTCTATTCTTTTAATGAATGAGCTCAACATGATCAACTTTTTTCTTAACATTGCCTTCATTGTGTCCCAGAGGTTTCTAAATGTTCTATCACTATTATCATTAGCCTCTAAGCATTTTTTTTATTTCAACCATCATTTCTTCTACTATACATTTGTCATTCTATAGTATATTATTTAGTCTCCAGGTGTTATGGTGTCTTCTATTTATATTTTATTCTTGATTTCTAATTTTAATTCATTGTGATCTGATAGAATGAATGGTACTATATCTTTGTGTATCTGTGTGTGTATGTGTGTGTGTGTGTGTGTGTGTGTGTGTGTGTGTTTGTAAGAGTTGCTTTGTGGCATAAGATATGGTCTATTTTATAGAAGGATCCATATGCTGCTGAGAAGAAAATGTATTAGCTCCGTGATGGATGAAATATTCTGTATATTCCATTAAGTCTAAGTTATTGATTATAATACTTGCTTCTGTAGTTTTTTTTTTTTTTGATCCAGGTTTTGTTTGCAAGATCTATCCACTGGTGAGAAAGGTGTATTATTGTCACACAGTATTATTGTGTTGTGATCATTTTGATTCTTGGAATTGTGAAAGAATTGTCTGATATACTTAGATGTTTCATTTTGAGTGGCGTAAATATTTATAATTGTTATTTCTTATTGATGTATGTTTCCTTTGAACAGTATGAAATGTCCTTATTTGTCATTTATGATTAACTTTGGCTTGAAGTCTACTTTATCTGATATGAAGATAGAAAAACCTGCTTGTTTGTGAGATCCATGTGAATGATATGGAGAGCCATGTGAATGATATATATTTTTCCTTATTCTTTTACCTTCAATCTGTGGATGCCTTTGCCTATGAGGCAAAACTCTTGGAGACAATATATTCTTGGATCATGTTTTTTAATCCAGTTTTCCCATCTATGTAATTTGTTTGATGAGTTTAGGTATGCCCATTATATAATAGATTTACAGTGGATAAACTGCACCACTAATTGAGGACAGTTAACCTATATTTCACTTAATGAGGCTTTGGGTTACTACAAAGTTGAAAGCTTGGAGTATTGTAATGTTTGTGGTATTTGCAGATTTTTTTTGTATTTGGAATGTTTTACAAATTATTTTCTTGACCTATAAATTTACCTTTATATCTCATTTTAAGAAATTTTGTATTCTTGTATTCTTGGATCATTAGATGTTGGTTCACAGTTCCCCTATCTTCACCAACAAAGGCACTACTTCAGGGCATCATAGAATAGTATTGGTGTGAGTTACTAGCAACACCTGATATGAACATGATTCTTTTTACAACATATAAAATATGTGAAATATCAACTCTGATAGTATGTTATTCACACAAAATAACCACAAGACTTCTATTTGTGGTATTATTCTTCTTCCTTTCCCACTTCTGTTCTTCATCATTTATGTTCACATTATCATCATTCTAGCAGTAACAATAAGTAATATTTATTGAGTGCTAATTACTTATTTAGTTACTTGAATTATATTTTTCCAATCCTCTCTATACTGTTATGAGATACGCAATATTAATAATTTTCAGATATCACAAAGAAGATCAAAGAGGTTAAGTATGGGCTCACATTTATACAGCTAGAAAATGAATGAAGTACAGTAGCAGAGTAATAAAGGCCAAAATAATTTTATATATAAAGGTTTTGTTTAGTTTTTGTTACTTTCCTAAATTAGAAAAAAAATGGCTACACATGTACTAATTTATATTCTGCTTTTGATAATTTTCATAAAAATCTAGTATGTAAGGAAAAAAAGCCCAAAATACTAGTGAGCATGGATATTTTCAAAGACTTATCTACCGTTTCAGTCACCCACTACCTTCAATTTTTAATTTTCTTGTTAAACATAATCAGAATTATATTGTATGAAGTAAAATAATTTATCCTTCAAGTTCTGTTTAGCCAGTATATTGTCATAAGTATTAACTAAAAATGAAAGATTTCTTTGAGAATAACATATAGTTTGTAAAATACTAAGTATTAAGAAGACGAATTTTCAAGGTTACCAAAATACTGAAGTATCAACACCTGTTTTGATGCTAGTTTTTGTTGTTGCTGTTCTTGTTGTTCTGTATTTTAAGGGATGTGTTAAAACATTTGTCATAAAAATCAGTCTTTCTTCTAATTCCAAATAAGCCAAACACATAATGTTTTCAAAAGTAAATGTTGCTATGGTTTGTCTACGGTTTACCCCTAAAGTGTAATATGCTAGAAGCTTGCTCCCAGTGTAAAGGTATTGAACAGTGTGGATGACTTTAATAGGTCAGACTAGTGGAAGGTGATTGTATCATGATTAATGTTGGTCATACAGGAGTCAATCAGTTTCCATGAGAGTGGGCTGTTATAAAACAGTGAGCCTTAGCCCTTCCCCATCTCTTGCTTCCTCCATCATCCATGTGATCTCTATTATAATTTTTTCAACTATGTGATACTATATGGGATGAGATCTCACCATAGCTAATCAGAGGCTGGCACCATTCTCTCAGATCTCCAGAACTGTGAGCTAATAAATGCATATGTTTTTATAAAGTAGGTAGCCTCAGAAATACTGCTATAATAATACAAAAGTGATTAAAACAATTATTTACATTTGATTTCATATCAAAATAGTTCTCATGATGCTAAGTCTATATTCTTCAAAGGTATAATAAGTTCCCTAGACAAATAATTAGACTCTCAGTAAATAAATTTTACATGTCTTACTGAATGTGCATTTCTACTTGTGTTCAAATATGAATATGTTGTAAAGCATATTCAATTTATATTTTAATTATATTTACTTTTAAAAGAATCATATAAATATTCACATGCATTACAAAATAATAAGCATTAGACATTATAATAAACTGCTAGAAATTGTGAGAATACAAAGTGGCCTGAATACCTTTTGACTGTAAATGTATATGTACACACGGATTATAATAAGCATAAAATGTAATTATCAGAAAATTAAAATCACACAATGATATTATGCTGAGATTGTAGTGTGGAGTGGAAGTTAATTTCACTTTAGTACAAATCACAAGAAGCTTATATAGACAGGTGAAAATGGCTCTGTGGCTTTGATACTTATTTCAAGAAGTAATATTACCAATTAAATTTAATATTATTTCTAAGGTCTGATAAGCATTTTGTTTTTACTGGTGCTATTCCAAACTTCAGTAAAATATGTTATTAAGGTAATATGATTACTATTGAAGTTGTAAAATAATGTATTTTGTGTAATTAAAAATATAAGATGCCTAAATGCATTCTACTGTCATATATAACTAATTAGAAAAAAATGCAGAGTATACAAAAAAAATACGAGATATTTATTAGATTTTTACAGAGAAGCAGCATCAATGGAATAAATCTATCTATGAATGTTTTTATTTTCCTATTTGTAGATATATCTGTATCAGAGCTATTATGAATAATTAACTAACATAATGTGGAGGCTTAGCATTCCCACAATCTACCAACAGCAATTTGCATCTCAATGAAAGCTGACATAATAGTTCCGTTGGAGTCCAAAATCCTCAGAAATAGGGAAGTTGATTGGGTAAAATCCATCTGAAAGGTGGAACAAATCAGAAGAGATGTCCCAGTCAGAGAGACAGGAATAAAAGGGTGAATTACTCCTTCTTCCCTATGTTATTTTATTCAATTACTCAATAGATAGGATGATGACTAAGGATGATGACTACCCACATAAGAGGAGGCCATATGCTTTCAGATCCACAATTTAAATGCTAATCTCATCCAGAAATACTTTGACAGACATACCCATAAATAATTTTTATTATGGAAGTCTGTGGTTGTAGCTCAGTGGTAGAGCACTTGTCTAGCATTTGTGAGGCACTGGGTTTGGTCCTCAGCACCACATACAAATAAATAGATAAAATAAATATATTGTGTTCATGTGCAACTATAAAACATGAAAAAAATATTTATTATGGGCTCCCTGTTTCAAACTGGCACAAAATTAATCATCACAAGTCCAGTGCTTGTCCACATGGCACCCATACATATAGTTTTAAACCATACTTAATTTAAAATAAAGAGAATACCAAAGTTATGATTCTACCCACTATGATAAAAATACCATGAATAAAACTTAAAATGTATTTTTTTCTCAAATGAGGAAGACTTTAAATTCTTTGGATAAATGTTGAGAAGTGAAATAACCATGTCATATATAACTAATTATATAACAATGTCATATAATAACTATAATTGTTCCATTTTTAGTTTTTTGAGGAATCTCTGTATTGCCTTCCAGAATGATTGTACCAAATTGCAGTCCCACCAACAATGAATGGGTGTACCCATTTCCCTACATACTCTCCAACAATTATTGTTACTTATATTCTTGATAGTCATGACTCTCACTGGAGTGAGATGAAATTTCAGTGTAGTTTTAATTTGCATTTCTTTAATTGGTAAAGATGTTGAACATTTTTCCACATATTTGTTGACCACTCATAATTCTTCTTTTGAGAATGGTCTGTATAGTTCCTTTGCCTGTTTATTAATTGGATTATTTATGTTTTATTTGCATTGAGTTTCTTGATTTCTTTGTATATCCTGAAAGTTAATGTTCTATTTGAGGTGAGGGGGCAAAGACTTTCTCACATTCTGTAGGCTCTCTCTTCATGGTCTTGATTCTTTCCTTCCACCATCATGTACACCCACAAGAATGGGGTCCTGATTAGAAGAAGGGATATTCCACGCTTGTATACTTTTATCAAAATGAATTCTACCATCATATAGAAGTAAATAGAACCAATAAAAAACTAACAAAATCAAACAAATTATATAATAGAAGTTCTGAATAGAAAAAACAGAAGGAGACTTCTTGATATACTATAACTTAATATGGTGATCTAAAATAAACAATAATTAAATACTATTATTTAAACTCAATATGTCTTGTATTGCCAGATAAGGGAATACAAAAGATTGGGGAATAAACATTCATAGACAGGAGAAGAAACACATGTATAGCAAATTAAGTAGAAAATACAAACCATTCAATATTATTTTTGGGTACTGATATAGTGAGAGTTGTATTTATAAATATTTTTTTCTAATGCCTATTATATATCCTCTTTGTATTCAGTAAGCACTCTAGTTGGTCATGATTTTTTACCTTTAGATCTGGAATGCCACCAAAATTTCATGTGTTGAAGACTTGGTCCCTAATTCAACCATGTTCAGAGGTAGGTTGTTTGAGAGTTTATAGGATCATGAGGGCTCTAACCTCATCAATGGACTATTGAAGAATTCATGTCTGAATGGGTTATTGGGATGTAGAAACTGTAAGAGGTGGAATCTGTAAGAGATGAAACCAAGTTGGAGAGAATGGGTCCTTGGAGGCAAACACACGAAGACTATATCTTGTCGCTGAACCTTCTCTCTATGTCTTGGTTTCCTGGTCACCAGGAGGTGTGAAGATTTGCTTCATTATTCCCTTTCTACAATGATGCTCTGCCTCACAACAAGCCAGTAGCAACAGAGCTATCTAATCATGGACTGAATCCTCAAGCTGTGAGCCAAAATAAATCTTTCCTTCTTTAAGTTTTTTAATCCAGATATTTTGTCAGTGACACAAAGCTGATTAATACAAATGGGATGAACCAAGCCTTCATTCCTTTCATTCTTGAAGAGTCTGGGCCATTAGTTGTCTTGCTTCTCTCTATATTTTTTCATCTCTTGTTTCCATGTTGAGAGAAAGCATGCAAATCTTTACCTTCTGAGTTATTTGGCTTAACATAATGGTCTCCAGTTACATCTATTTTCTTGCAAATGACATAATTTCATTTCTCTTTATGGATGAATATAACTTCATTTTGTATATATGTCATATTTTATGTATCCACTGATGAACACCCAGCCTTGTTCCATAGTTCGGTGTTGTGAATTGTACTTCTCTAAACATAGGTATGCATGTATCACTATATAGTATGATGACTTTAATTTAGATTTGGTCCTTGTATATTTCCATTAACTTTAATCACAAGGAACAATAGTACTAAGATGTGCTCTAAGGAATCTCTTATGTTCCAGACATATTCTTTCTTGAGTTCATTGTGAAGAATTGTCCAATTTCTCCTTGGTAGTGAGGATCAATTAATATTCTACTTCCATTCCTTTGCCTGTTGATTCAGAGACACTTAGGAGTCCTAAGAGTCTCGGTGGCAATTTTTATTTTGAATTCAATGGAAACATTTTGTCTCTTGGTGGTAGCATTTCTACCACTGAATCTAAGACTCTGGTGCATCAAGATAAATTGGGGAAACAGGAAGAAAAATATTTCCTAGGAGTTCACTAGAGATAGTGGTGACTGATGTAACACCAATTTCCTTTAATTCCGGAACCTATGAATCCTGGCAGTAGGAGAAATTCCACCATACACTGCATTGATTCTATGTCTTCAAAATGCCATTTCAGCCACATTATCAAGCTAACTTCTTCAAGATGGTGGGGAGTATGTAGACCAATAAATTCCATTATAAGGTAACTATTGATACACTTCTTTTTCTGTCAAGTGAGTTTTGATACAATACTTTTTAGATCATCTTGACAGTGGCTAAGGCATTTTGTCAGTAAACTGATGGTAGTTTTCTGAAGCACTATGTACAAGGAAGGAAATTTACTTTCCAGAGTAAGTGTCTGTTCTATTAAAACACACACACACACACACACACACACACAAACACACACACACATACACACACTGCCCCTTCCAGGATAAAATGAGTCCAATGTAACCAACAGGTAACTGGCTAAAGACTCCAGGTAAAGATACCCTGTTGAGGGTTCAGGGTTCCAATTTGGTGTTTGGTGGTTATGATAGAAAGTTCAGTCTTGGTGAGTAGAATTCCATATTGTTGAGCAAATATCCATCAAATTCCATATTGTTAAGGAAATATCCATCACTGCCACTTTGTTCAGGAAGATGTATTAGATAAGGACAGGGAGGTGTAGAAAGAAAGGCTAATAAGTATTCATAGAATCAATTAGTGTATTCACTTTATTATTAAAATTCAACTGAATTTAGCTAATTTTAAGTGACTATTTATCTGGAACACAAATATCTTTATGCGTTTTGCTCATTCCGTAGTTTTAACCACATACCTCCTCCCCAAACACCTTTATTATCTTTTTTTACAATCATGTTACTTCCAAGTCACTAACCAAGAATCCGGTCAAATTGTTTACCACAGTCCATGAATCAGTATGTAATTATACCCCTGTCATTTTGCATTCCAATGATAATGAAGAACCAGGTGTATTGCTTAAAGTTTTCAGAGGAATTCCTGTTTGACACACATTGTCCTTCAAGAAAGTCCTTGAATATGGGTGAAGAGATACAGCTGTCCTCTTTTGGATTGTGCCTGCATATTTTGCTTTATCACCAGTAAGCCAGTCCATAGAATTCTCTTCCTCTTTCAAATAATCATAGATACCTCATGAAGCAATGGGCATATGCTGGGATAGAGGAGACAGTATATCAGGAAAGAAGGCAATGGGCATTTGTACCAATTTTAAAGTAACTTACTTATATTTTTAAGGTCTCCATAGGCTTGATCATGCATATATCACTTCTACTTAACAAGAGTTCTACTCTGCATATTCTATTGTATGGCTTGGTGGCTAATATAACACCTAGTTAATAATAATAAGCTCAATTTGCATCATAATTTGATTATCTTAGTTAAGCAGTCAGTACTGTTAAGGATCAGTATCAGGCATAGTGGTGTTTCTGGAAAGGTAAGTAGTTTTCTGCAGAGAATAGTAGTGCCTTGCTTGAAAATTTTAAACACCTACATTACAATTTACATATAAGGGCCCAAAAAGGTCATAAAATAACATATTTATCTGACAACTGATACTTGGAGCATCATTAGATCTTCTGGACTAAATGATCCAAATGGTAGAGTGTTATACTTGAGCCTAAACTTATTGTAGATGTTTATCTTACTTTGAACCCTATTCAAAACTTGCCACTTTTCTATATACTCATTAAATGGGTTGAAGTAAAATACTCAATTGAGAAATATGGTTCATTCAAAATACAAAGAGGGACTCTTGGAGTTATATTAATTTATTTATTGTAGAAAGAGTCAAATGATACAACTTACCTTTTACTTTAGAAGAAATATCTTGAGATGTTCCACATCATTGGACCTCACTATATATCACTGAGATAAAAGACCATGAATTCATATCCCATCCTGTGATGTGCAAATATTTCACAAAGTAGTACAGAATATTTGGTTTTCTTACTGCACTGAGGCAATCATCATAATATCATTATTTTAATTAACTAGTGTTATATCTTATTGAAGATAATGCGCTCAAGTTGTATGTAAACTAATTTACAACATATGGATTGAGAATTGATCTACATTTGATATAGGACAGTGAAGTTCTATTGCTGGTATAGCCAGCTGAAATGAAACTGCTCATTTTAGATGATATGCACATATTTGGAGGGAAAGCATCTGATAGATCATTAGCTTCATACTAGACACCAAGGAATGTGTTAATTTGCTCATGTATTCAAACTACATATAGTGACTTTTATTGGAGTCATTCCCTTGTTAAGTTTAAGTATGGAGGGCCACCCAGGAACTCTGTATGAACTAAATGTGATGTTGGAGCCATTAGGCAGAAAATCCTAGAATCAGGAACTCCCAGTAGCAATCCGCTGGTTTTAGAATGTCTGGTTAATGTGGCATCATGCTTAGCTCCATCTCAAATTCAGCACAGCGCTAGAGATGGGTGTGACACATTAAGAACTGCTTGCTTACCCCCACCCGTATCCTGTTTTTCTTGAAGAAGAAAGCACTGAGACAAGACTCCTCCCACACTGAAATGTTATACCTACCAATCCTCTTTGATCTGTACCACTGTAAATAAAGTAAGTGCGGGTTTGGGCTGCATCTTTGTTAGACACCATGCCCCTCAGGTTGGCTTAATCCCTCACTGCCCCTGCTCTGTAAAACATACTTCTGATCTTTCTGTCTATTTCGTACTTCTACTTTTATAGCTTTTATTTCTCAGCCGCCCATACATCCAAGAGGAACCCTTTCCTTCACCCACAAGGGACATGAGTGAGAGATTAAGGTAATCCACTGTCATTCCCTAATATCCATCCGTCATCTTCACTGACCAAGTAGGAATGAATAATGGAAATAATGTGCAAATCTCCAACTATAAATCCTTCAAGTTCTTGGGAGTGGAAATAACCTCTACAACTTATCCAGGCACGCAGTATTGCTTTGATTTACTATTATCCTAGGTAAATTTCCAATAGATTTCACTCAATCTTTCATACTATAATACTGCTCAGTTCACAGTTCAGGAAACAAATGTAGGAATTTAATCATAAGTTATGTATGTCTATTTCTATTATGTATTTCAAAACTTTGGCAATAACTGCAGAAAATGTTTGGAGACACAGTAAACCCTTTGTGGATGGAGTACCCCCTGTAAGCTAACACTCTTTTGATCCCTTGGCCTCCATAAGCTGTTAATGATGGGCCATAGTAACATTTTTGAAGTCCTAGAATTAGTTTTGCATTAGTATCTAAAAGGTTTGATTATTTCTTTTTAGTTTCATCTTAGGAAGATTGAAAAAAAATAATAGTGTAAATTTAGTCTAGTATGCCATGGCACTTCCCCAAGGGGCCTTGATGATCTCTTCATTTATGTTTTTTTTTTAATTAGTTGTTCAAGACAATACAATGATCTTGACATATCATACATTTGATTCAAATAGGGTATGAATTCTAATTTTTCCATGTGTACAGATTGCAGGATCTCATTGGTTATATATCCATGTGTATACATACAGCAATCCTAGTGTCAGTTGTATTCTGCTGTCCTCCTTATCCCTCCCTCTCCTCCCCTCCCCTCCTCTCCCTATTGTCTACCCATACTACTGTGACACTTATCTCTCTCTCTCTTTTTTTTCCCTTCCCTTCCCCCTCACACCATCGTATATGTATTTTGTGAACCCATGAGGGTCTCCTTTTGTCTTCCGTGCATTTATGTTGTTTTGTGTCTGTATACTGGAGGAAATATGAGAGACTATTAAGAAACCTTGACATAATTTTTATAATTCAGACTAGACTTCTATTGACTTGACTTATTATTTTTCAATTTACACACATCAAGTGGAAATTTAGTAGGCTTCCTATTTATTTTACTTCTAGAAACCCATTGTCAATCAACCAACATCCAGTTCTGCATGAGTCAGATTATTCTGATTGCTACTTTGACCCTAATGCCTATTTTTGTTACCACACCTACTTTGCTTTTGATAGTAAAGTGTCAACCCAGGATCCAAATTCTCCCATTGCACTTATGTTTCCCAATTTAATGACTGTGGTTCAATTGTGCACTGTGTCAATTGTGCAATGTGATTTATGTCAAACAGAAGAGTGATGAAAGAGCTCTTCATAAATTCAAAGAAGTCCCCTTAACAGTGTATTCCTTTCCATATTAGTAAAAGTTATGCCTTTTGAACACTTCCAGTTGGGTGAGTAATCTTAAATGACAAATTCTAATATTCCACTTTCTGTAAGTATGTGAATGCCTAACTTTACACTAAATCAAGACACCTGGAATTTCTAATTTGCTGATGGTGGCCTATCTTTTAATTTGTTTCACTATTCAACCAAACTGTGAAAGCCCTTTCAAATTATGGACCTATAACATTAAGTGTAGGATTTATTTTATTGCCCCCATCTCAATAATTTTAGCATAATGCAACTTTATGTTTCTTCCTCCATTATCCCACATCATTAGTATTCATTCCCATATATTTTCTCTAGATGTCTGTCTGTATACATTAGAAAACTCAGGTAGCTATTTTGAAATGTAATGTACCTCCTCATGGGCCTAGGTTATATGTAACTTTTAGAGACCTGATAGAACTTGAGTTTAATTACAGCATCAAAAGCAAAGAAGGGGTGATGGTGGTGGATTCCAAGGATAATCAATATTGTCTTGCACAGCAGTAGTCTTCAGGAAGATCATTTCTCAAGGGAGATAATTACATTTTCCTCAAGCAGCACTGGGTTAATTGCTTTAGATGAAAGTGTAAAAGTTGACACCATTAGAGTTGGGGAGACCACTTTCTCTAGGATTTGAGAGGCCATTTCTGCTGGGAATGGTGATGTCAATTGTGCTACTAATGAGAAGTCCCTTTCTATTTGGAATGGGTATAGCCTGTTCTGTTAGAAAAGAAGACTCATTGGAATTTAGGGGATCAATATTCCCAACTTTATCAGAAATTTTCTATACATTCTCATCCCAAATTAAAGGATTTCCTTCCAGTACTGCTCTTACTTTAGCAGCAAAAGCCCTGTATGGCTGGGAATTTAAATTTCATTGTACTTAAACCAACCATCAAATGATATTCTGTGTTTTATTTTCAGCAGTTCTAGTCCTGTGAATACAGAATCAGATTCTCCTTAAATGCATATACAAAAACTCTTAGATAATTTATATGAAGGTGGAAGCAGGAATCAACATCCCTGAACTCATTTATTTATCTTAATTCCGTCCTTCCTTTTTTTTTTTCTTTCTTCCACTTACTCATTAGCTCTTTCTTTTTCTGTCACCACTTTGTCCAAGAACATAGAGAACAATCAACTAAGGTACCTGAGAATCAAGGTAGATAGCACAGTCAAACTTGATTCTTGGACATTGTGTCTAAGATTAGAGCACAACTGTAGCATAGAGACAAAATTAAAATGAGATGGATATAATTGAAATTAGGTTTACTGCAAAGGGAAAGAAATTGAAAGAAAAACAAGGTACGCCCCAGAGGGCAAGGAGGGCAAATCAGTAAGAGACCAACATTATCCCAAACAATTGGTTCTGGGGCTTTTATTAGTACAGTGGATGAAATGTTAGCATAGGCAGAAAATTTGGTGCCAATGATAGTGATGCCTTTTCAGTCCTAAGCTCCCACAGTTGCTATCCTGTTGGGGAAAGTCATAGGTCTATGCTGTGTGAGAGTTGAGCATATGTAGCTGTGCATTCTGATCATTCTGATCTTTCTGATCTGGAACAACTGGAGAAAAGTTATATAGTGGCCAAATAACTCTCAAGGAAGCTCTCTGGGTGCATATGCTACATTGAAAACAAGGATGTTAGGTGCTTTTGTGTAGTCAGTCTGCTTTCCCCATTTGATCTTTTCCACAGAGCAACCTACACAACAAGGAAAAGATGTACTTATGTTCTTATATGGTTTGCCTCCTTACAAGATGGTATCAATGCATGATGGATATTTAGTATTCTGGGTCAAGTCCCAGTCCGGGGGCCCCCTTACACCTTCCTCCTCCTTCTCCTGTTGATTTTTAACTAACTGATACTTAACCCTAGCATCATTATTTTATTAGTTTTTCCAATATACTTGAAACTATCATTTACAGAGCTGTCAGTTTCTTGATTCTTATAAGTGATTGTTTAAGGGTATATTTTGTGTACTTTTATAACAATCCACACCATGAATTATCACTGATATCTTTGCTATTGGAAATAATCTTTAGCACTTATAAAATATAGTGAAAGTATAAATACAAATCCAGAAACTCCAAAACCAATGCAGAAAACTTATCCTTAAAAAAATCTGTCCCTCTAGAAACACTCTATATATGAAATAATTCTGTGTTAGGGTTCTTGAGAGAAACAAAACCAATAAGATATAAATGCCCCCCATATCTTGCATTCTCTCTCTCTCTCTCTCTCTCTCTTTCTCTCTCTCTCTCTCTCTCTCTCTCACACACACACACACACACACACACACACACCCTCTCTCTTTCTCTCTCTCTCTCTTTCTCACTCTCTCTCTTTCTCTCTCTCTATATATATACATACACACACACGTGTATACATATATGTACACAGACTCACAAAAACACAATGATACATGCACACTATACATATGCACACATTCATATATTCATATTTAAACACATGTACATGCACACATATTTATATAGAAAGAGACAGAGATTATGGGAAATTGTTTCAAGAGACTGTGGAAGTAAAACTTATGATCTACAATTTGGAAGCTGGAGATACAGGTTAAAATTTGTGGTTCAAATCAGTTCATGGTCAAAAGCTTGAGCCCTTTTCTTAAATTCCATTCAGATGGCTGGACAGGATGAGATTAGATGTCCCAGACCAAATAATGAAGCAGGAAAAAGAGAAATAATTCCTCTTTCTTCTTCCTTTTGTTACACTTTCACTCTCAGTGGATTGAATAATTCTAATCCATTTTGAGAAGCCTACTCTACTTCACTGATTTCAGCAATCCAAATGATAATATCACTTAGAATCAATTTCATAGTCCTTTTTGGGGCACCTAGAAATAATCTTTAATCTGGGCACTCCATGCCCAGGCAAATTGACACAATTCACCATCAGAAGACATAATCTTAAATTTAGAGTGATGTACAAAATTTCATATATATAAACCAGAAGTCAGATTTGAATAATTAGAGGAGAAAGAATAAAGGAGTGAATAGACTGTAAATATTTGCATCATCAAAATGTAAATAGCCTCATCAAAACACTCAAAGTACAGTATTACATAGCACTAATAGTATTACAAATTCACTAAAAGCATATGTAATGTTAGATTGTTATAATAGATATACCAATATAATTTGTTTATATTGTTCTTAGTATTCTTATTTGATAGATACTTTAATAGCACTTATAGGCATGGTTTTAAGCATCTTTTAAATATTTATTCATTTGCTCCTTGTGAAATCCTTACAGATTAATTAGTCATTGCTCATACTTTATAGATAACTTTTAAGTAACTTGCCAAATTCACAAATTTAAAAAATGACAGATCTCAACTAGGCAGAATCTCAGGTCATTAACCAGGTGCCAAAATACTTTTAATCCTCCTTTGTTTTAATCCAATAATAAACTGGAAATTATATTTATGTTGAGAGCAAAATAACCATTTGAATTATCTTTAGTATGATAGAAAATTAAAGAAAACATGGAACAATTCAGCAAATTTTAAAAAAGGGGGGTCATTACCATTTTTAACACAATTCCTCCCAACACAGTGAATTAATGTTAGCTGTGATTTAAATCCCAGTGAAATTCAGAAAAAATAACTAAAATAACTGTAGGGTTTTTCTTAGGAAAATAAATATTAACTGTAAAATTTCCTGGGAAATGGAAGCCATTTCAAATTCATGGGACTGTGGAGTTTTGTGTATCTATATGGAGAGTGCAGAGCTGAATATATTAGAAAAATCTGAGTTTTGCTCTGTGATTTCTCCTGTCATTACTTTGGGTTAATCAATATCAACATTCTCAATATGGAATTCTGTGAAAAAGTTCCATAATTTAATTCAATTGTCCATATGGGAAAACAATCCAAAAACACTGCTCCTGGCATTTTTGCCTTAACTATTGACTTCTTCAGACTCTCAGGCCTATTTGATTATTATCTAGGACATTGTCCAGATAACTTTTTCTGTAGAAGGATAGACAGTAAATACTTTACACATTGGAGTTCACACAGGTATCTCTTACATACAATTATTTATCTTTTAATAATCCTATAAAATGTGTCAACTGTTGTTATTGAAACACCTGTAAGAACTAGGTCATATATAGTTTTTATTTCTCCTATGGGATTTTTTTTTCTTGCCAAGTGCTGATCTAGAGCACTCCTCCTCCCAATACTCTTTTTCCCTCAATTTCTAATGCCCAGGCACTGCCTTAAAAGAATTGCCTGGAGAGGAATATAAGACTGGAGTGAATGAGAATTTTTTTGTTGTTGTTTGTTCTCTTCACTCAACAAACCCACCCATGCTTATATTTCAGTTTACCTCTTAAGGAAGGGCATAGGGGTTATAAGAGAAACAGACTAGATTATGGCCAGCCTTTGATGCAGATGTGCATTTTCAGTTATATTTACTCAAGTGTCACAGATGAAAAAGGAATCTAAAAAGTACAGTTTCTTTTAAAAAATAAAATTAAAAGTACCTCAGAAGACATAGATATTGGATCACATATGTCATTTCAAACAGTTATGTTGAATTCATAATTGTAATACACACATATATATATGTATATATAATGAGAATTATAAGAAATTTTAGTGCTATAACAAAAAGTATAAACAGGTAATCATTTTAGTCGTGAGAAGCATAATTATTGAAATGAAAATATAATTCATGGCATTGATACTTAAATAAAAATGCATGCAAAATGAACTGTTGAATCAGGAAAACAGATTGAGAAACTTTCCTAGAGTAAAATAAAATAAAGCAAAACAAATATAAAACAAAGTTAAAAATTAGGAGAGCAGCCATACAGCATACAGGATAGCGCACACTTGTAATCCCAGTGGCTGCCTGGGGGGGGGGTTGCTGAGATAGGAGGATCATGAGTTCAATACCAGCCTCAATGAATCCAAAGCCTTAAGCAACTCAGTGAGATCCTGTCTCTAAGTAAAATATGAAATAGGGGGGGGGATGTAACTCAGTGGGCAAGTGCCCCTGAGTTCAATCCCTGGTACCCCCAAAAAATGTTAGAAGAGCAATAACAAATATATAAATTATACAACAATAATATATATATATATATATATATTCCTCAAAACTTCTATCATGCATTCATCAAAATATTTGCAGAAAAGATTCATTTAAAAAACTTTGTTGGAGAAAAATAAGAAAAACAAATAAAGGAAATGTTGCAAATGACATGTAAATTTAAAGTGATGAAATCCCTTGATACACTGATACACATTTTTTTTTTGTCTAGATAACAACCAATAACAAAGAGAAAGGAGAAAGAATTCAAGGAAAACAAAATAACAAAATATGCATGGAATGTTTTTTTGACAGATCAAGAATGTGAAAACATCTACTATTTTTTTCATATTAGAATGAAGAGATGAATATTTGGTAGAGATTTTTGTGCTTATCTGTTGTGTGTGCATATATGTATATGTATGTGTTTTGTAATGAAGGAATTACATCTAACACATTAATTGAGTCAAATTAAAATAAAAATCCAGGATGGTAGCAACAAAGCTAAAAATTTCAATATTTGGAAAAAAATATTCTAAACTGATCATTTAAAAGACAGTTATCCAAGTTGCATAGCATTGATAATTATAAGAGTAACAACAATAACATTGATATGAATCAGCCTTATATATTGTTGTATTTTTTTTAAATCACATATTTAAAAAGATAAAAAATTGAGAACAAAAGTATGAAAATATGCCTATAATCCCAGTGAGTCGGGAGGCTAAACTAGAGGATTGCAAGTTGAAGGCCAGTCTCAGAAAATTAGAGAGGTCTCAAAAAGGCGGGGGGCTTGGGATGTAGCTCAGTGGTAAAGCACCCCTGGATTCAATCCCTGGAACAAGAGATTTTTTAAAAAGAGTGGAAATCAACATATCATAAGAGGAAATCCACATATTATAACATTACTAACAAAACAAAGCTGATATATCATACTTATTTTATTATGTCCCAACAATATAAAAAAGCATTGTTAGGAAGAGAGTTTAATAACATAATATTGCAATATTCTCTACATTTTTTTTGTGGTGCTGGGAATTGAACCCAGGGTCTTGGGCATGCTAGGCAAGCACTCTACCAACTGAGCTATATCCCCAGTCCTACAATATTCTATTCACTAAGATAACATAACAATTTTATGTGGAAATCTAAAAATGTCATTTTATATATATAACAAAAATTCATAAGACTTAGGAATAATAAATATCCACTTTTATAATGGGAAATTTCAGCATGGTTGAGGCATGTAACATTTATAAACAAAGCAAAACCTTAGAGTCACTTAATAAAATGTTAAGTAAGGAAGCTCTAAGTCCTTGTTCTCCTGTTGACACACATAAAAAATGTAACTGAGACTTAACTAAAATGTCTCTGTGGGTGCTCTGTATGCTACAGCATACTTGTGAACATCCAATGAAGGAAAAAACACATTAAAATAGGAGGAAATTTTGTTGTGCTTTTGTTTATCTTTATTCAACACTCTTTCTGAAACAACACCGTCAACCAAAAGTGACATTAGTTCCATATTCCCTCTATCAAATTGAAAGAGTCAGAGTAGATGCTAGTTGTAATGTTCTAAACTTAGCACTACTCAGATGACTTATTTCTGTTTGGTCTACCTTGGAACTCAGGGAAACGATGAACGTAACCAGCCAGTGCTCTTAAACACTATAGGAATACAAAGAACACCATGTACCCAGGGCAAGAGATTATGAGTGGAATTAGAGAATAGATAATCTCAGTATCTGAAGAGAAGCTAGGGTGAGAATTTAGGAAATTAAGAGAAGCTGTGTACTGCATTTAAGGTGCTACATTGTTTTTGGTTTAAAAAAATACCTGAGGCTAGGCAATGATTAAAGAAAAGGGTTTTATTAAAGTCACATTTTATAAGCCAAAAATTCAAGATCAAGTGGTGTCATTTGTTTTGCCTCTGATGAAGTCCTCATGATGGATGGAATCACAATGGCCTGAGGTTGTACAGAAAATAGTATGTGACAAGTGAAGAAGTCAGAGAGATTCAGGGACCATATTTTATCATTTTTAACAACCTGTTTTTGCCAGGCTTAACCATTGTTATATGAGAGAGTACATTAGTTACTCCTGAGGACAGTGTCACAAATGAACTAACCATTCCTGACAAGTTCACACCTCATAAAGGTCCCAACCCTTCAATACCACTACAACAAGGACCATGTTTCCAGTGAATGAACTTTTTGAGAGTGTATCAAACTATATTCAAACCATGGCAATGAGGATTAAAAAAAAAACTACCCAAAATCCCAGACAAGGCTCTTGATCAAAAAATAACAGAGAAAATTATTTGCAATAAAATTAATGAAAGCATAACCTGTCAAGAAATTCCTTGGCTCAGTCTCCAAATACTAAGAGAGGAAACTGCTTTTTTTTCAAATATTTAATTTTCAACAACAACAACAACAACAACAAAACAATAATAAAGCACAGATACTTCACAAAAAAAGTCACAGAAACTGACTCTGGAGAAACATAAGCATTAATTTACTAAACAAATATTATAAAATAGGTGCTGCTGGCTGTGCCAGCTAACATGTTTAATCCTATCCATTTTGAAGACTGAGGCAGAAACATTGCAAGTTCAAGGCCAAATTCAGCAAATTAGTGAGGCCATAAACAACTTAGCAAGACCTTCTATCTCTAAATAAATAAATAAATAGTAAATAAGTAAGTAAATAAATTGAAGGGTTGGAGATGCATTTAAAAACAAAACAATTTTAAAACAATTTCTTAACAGCTTATGGAAAAGATCTAAAGAAAAATCAGAAAATAATATGGGAACTAAATGAGAATATCAACAGAGATAGTAACTATAAAAGTGTAAAGTTTTACAGAAACTGTGGTGCTATAAAAATAGTATAACTGGATTGCTAATATACAAGAGGATCCAACATCAGATTCAAGCAATCAATAACTTGAAGATAGATCGATCATTTGAGTTTATTGATATGAGTCACAAATAGAATAAAACAAAGGACAAAGGAGAACAAAAACTAAAGAACTCATAGAACACCATAAATTAAAAACAAAATTATATATTAATTCATACCTGTACAATAGGGTATTTTCAAAATGTCAAAGTTAGCAAGTGTTAAAAAGGATGTGGAGTAAAGGGAACACTTGGACAACATTGCTGAGAATATAAAGTAGTTATAGCCATTGTGGAAAACAGTACAGAGGTTCCTGAAAATATTATTTTTTAAAAATTAGAACCTGTACATAAAATCCTACAGTCCTACTCCAGGTATTTACTTGAAAGTTTTGAAATCAGGATGTTGAGATGCCTGCACTTCCAAAATTATTGCAATTTACTCACAGTTGTTATGTTACATAATAAACCAAATTATCCATCAGGGATTATTGGATAATGGATATGTGGAACATATTCACAAACAATTCAGCCAGAGAGGAAAATATTTTCATTCGTGATACAATGGATGGAAATTGAAAACATTGCATGAAGTGAAATAAGCAAAAAAAAAATGGAGGGAATTTATTATCCTAGATAAGTACTAAAAGAAATTCTGAAGGGAGCCCATGTTGTTGAGATGAAAGAACATAAAACAGTAAGTCAAAGTCAAGTCAAAATGATTAGAGACATCAATGTAAAATGGAAGCTATACAACATCTAGAAGCAAATTCAAGATAAAATGTATGCAACCTTGAGTTTAGTGATGAATTTTTATATCCACTATTAAAAAAATGCCATCCACTAAAATATTGTTGAGCTTTGTTGAAGCATAAAACTTTTCTGTTAAGGGAATGAAAAGACAAACCACAAATTAAGATATAATATTATCAAGCCAGGCACAGTGGCACACTCCTTTAATCCCAGCGACCTTGGAGGCTGAGGCAGGAGGATTGTGAGTTCAAAGCCAGCCTCAGAAAAAAAACAAGTTGCTAAGTAACTCAGTAAGACCCTGTCTCCAAATAAAATACAAAATAGCACTCAGGATGTGGATCTGTGGTCAAGTGCCCGTGAGTTCAATCCCCAGTACCAAAAAAAGATACAATAATTTCAAAACACATATCCAATAAAGTACATGTATTCAAAATATGTAAAGAACTCTTCAAGTTCAAAAATCACAAAAAAACCTCAATTTAAAAATAGATGAAAGATGTAGAAACCTTACCAAAGAAGATATACTAATGACAAATGTGAAAAGATCAATGACATTTGTCATTAGGAAAATGTTATTTTAAATACCAGTGATATATTACTACATGCCTATTAAAATGGTTAAAAATCAAAATAAATTGACAATTCAACTTGTTGGAGAAGATGTTGAAAAGGGGAAAATTTCATTTATTGGTCATGGAAATATATAAATGTAGGGCACATCACATCAGAGAAATAGAAATCTATGATGGAGAAAAGGAAACCTAACTTGCAGACTGATACTCACTTCCTGATCTTGAGGCCGTACATGGCTAAGATGATGCCTGACAATCAGCCAGAAGCTTTTACCATGGGTTGTGACGAAAAATCAGACCATTTCTAGGATAGGCTCAGAACCCTTCAGCCCTTGTGGACAGCTCGTGTCTCCCGTTACTGCCTGTAGAATGGGTGTACACGTGAATTCTCCTCACCCTGCTGACCTTTATCTTGATTGGTTCCTGTGCCTTATATTAGCTATGTGTGCTTCCTCAATAAATGAGCTCCAGCCTTGACTGGTCTCCCTGATGCATTTGATTGTTCTCCAGCGACGGAGGGCTGGTTGCTATGAACTTACTCGCCTGATTTGAATATTCATGCCATATATAAAACTGTCAGTGGGCATTTACAGCTGACCTATTTATAATCTTCCTAAAATGCAAACAATCGATGTTTTTCAGAATGTGAATTGATAAAATCTCAAACTTTTATACTACATAGTAATATTCAGTTATGAATATAAGTGAGTTAGCATATCTGAAAAGATGTGGTTAAAACATAAATGTATATTGCTTAGTGAAAGAAGCCACTTTGAAAATGCAAACTGATGGATATTGCAAAGCATGGTCAGTTCAGAGGGAAGAGAAAGGTTGAACAGACTAAACAGAGGTGATATTTTTAAGATAATAAAATAATTATGAATAATTATTTTGGCATAATAAAAAAAATCCAGTTTTATTTTCCAGGTTCAGAGCACAAATTTCCAAACACCTTTAGGATTTTTCTACCAACAATTGGCTTTGTAATGCAAATAAGATGACACAGGAGGCTTCTAGATAGTTTTAAGACTTGGTATGCTCACCAGAAGGATGACGCACTTTATTGGAGAGTTGGAACTTTTCAGGCCAGCATAAATTTTAAGAATTTAGATATTGGTTTTAATCATATATTCAATTATTTATCAACAATACCCATGTAATTATGTTGTTCAATTTTATGTACCTTAATAAATTTCTGAGATAACACATTTGTTATGGAAATGTTTTGTTGTGCTCACAGATTTGGGAATTTCAGTTCGTGATCCCACTGTTCCCGTTTTTTTGTTTTTAGGTTTTTTTTTTTTTTTTTTTTTTAGTTTTAGTTATATATGACAATTAGAACAAATAGAATCTATCTTGATATATTGATACAAACTTGATTATATCATACTCTAACAAGGATCCCGGTCTTATGGATTTACACAATGTTGTGATTCACTGTGGTGTATTTGTGTATGTTCATAGGAAAGTTATGTCAAAATAATTCCATTGTTTTTCCCATTCCTATTCCTCATTACTTTCATTTATTCCTGTTTAGCTAATCCACTGAACTATTCTTCCCTTCCTTTCTTTGTTGTGTTTTATCATCCACATATCAAGGAGAATAATTCACCTATGATTTTGGGGGGATTTGCTTATTTCATTTAACATGATAATCTCCAGATCCATCCATTTACAAGTAAATGTGATAAAGTCATTCTTTATGGCTGAGTAATATTTTATTGTGTATAAATACCATAGTTCCTTTATCCATTCATCTGTTTATGGGCATATAGTTTGGTCCAATAACTTAGTTATTGTAAATTATTATGCTGTAAACACTAATGTGGCTGCATCACTGTAGTATGTTGATTTTAGTTTCTTTGGATATATACTGAAGGGTCATATAATTGGGTCAAATGGTGGTTCCATTCCTAGTTATTTGAGGAATCACCATACTTCTTTCCAGAGTGGTTGAACTAATTTGCAGTCCCACTCACAATGTACCCTTTTCTCCACACACAGGCCACATTTCTTTGGGTCTGTGGTGGCACATCATACATGGGTAGTACATGGTGAAGCAAAGTAATTTACCATCTGTCTGGGAAATGAAAGAGAGAAAGGAGTCAGTTGCCCAACATCACCTTTAAGGATGTATCACTTGGCCTCAATTATTTCCACCACATTTCAGTACTGCCAATCTGAAGACTAAACCTTTAACACATGAGACTTTTCTTGAAATTTTAGATCTACAATGCAGCATTAATTCCCTGATTCCAAAAGCACATGCCCATCTCACAATGCAAAATGAATCCCTTTTAATCTCCAGGAATTCTGAATCTCACTATTGTAGTATTGCTCAAAATCCAAGTTCAAAGTTTCTTCCGAGGCTCAACTCAAAACCTTAGCTGTGAGTCTATAAAACCACAAAGTACAGGTTTCATACATTCACGATGCAATGGCACAAGGTAAAATATTAATTTTCCAAAAAGAGGAACCAAGGCATAGGAAGGGTAAATTGGATCAAAGTTATATCTCAAACCAGCAAGGCAAGTATTAAATCTCTTGTCCATGTCTGTCATGTTGGGCACATTGTGCATTGTGGGATGCCAAGGAATTGAGAAACCCCACTCCAAAACTTGTTGGTCAAGTCATACTTCATGACTACTCTCTTAGGATGGCTTTTTGGTTGCCTTAAACTTCCTTTTTCAAGTGTTCCACATGCTAGGGTTCTCTGTCTATGATCTCAACATGGCTTCAGCTTTACTCTCAAAGCTTTTTCTAAGTATTGCTATGTTAGAGAACAATTTTGCTAAATATTGCCATGTTAGTAGACACTGCAATATATACTGTCTGAACTTCCAAGCTTCTTTCAAGTCTCAGTGGACACCTACATGACCCTATATCTCTTATATTTGTAAAACCAGCATTAAATATATGATTCCAATGTTTGGTGTCACCATGTGTTGTACCTGGGCCCATTTGGAGTATGGTTACAGTAGCCTCTGAATAACTTGCTTATTTAGGTCCTCCTAGGTGAACAGGATGTCCCAGGTTTCTTTTCTCAGAAAACTATACTCTGAAAGGTCTTTAATACAAAGCTGTACCTTTATATCTCTGAGCCTATGACAGCTGTGGCCTTGCCATTTTCTAAGGTGAAATCAATGGATTTATTTTCTATTGTCCCACTGCTAAACACTTGGCTTATTTTTAATGGGGGTAGTCTCTTTAGCAACTGCACCCTCTTTAGCTATACCTTTACAAATGCTGTTTTTCTGACCAAACTGAAAGCTTCTGAAATTTTTCTGTGCTCCTCCTTTTTGTTCCTGGTTCTATCAATCTGACTAGAAGCTGTCAGTGATACCCATCCTACTTCCTGAATGCTTTCTCCTCTACCAGAAAAACTAGGCTTCCACCTTTAAACACTTCCTCCCCCAAAGTCTTAAGGAATCGATATATTACAGCCAATAGTAAGGCCATAGTGTGCTAAGAAGGGCCATTAGTTCAACTTAAAACAAAACAAAACAAAACAAATAAAGAAACAAAAAAATCACCTCATTTTGATTTAAAACCTCCTCATCAACATAGCCTTTACTATCTGCATTCTTATCAATATTCTGATCAGTGGTGGAGAGCTTGTCTGGTATGCATGAGGATCTGGGTTCAATCTCCTGCACCACATAAAAATAAACAAACAAAATAAAGGTTTTGTGTCTATCTACAACTTAATTTAAAAAAAGAAAAAAGAAAAAAATTTGGATTTTCTGAGCACCCTCCAAAACTGCACTTTAAGCTATTTACAGTATTCTAGGATTTTTCTAGACCAAACCTCCAAAATTTTGCAAACTTCTTCCATGAACCAATTCCAAATTCATCTGAACTACAAGTTCAGATGTAGTCACACAATAATCTCACTCTTGTTACCAAATTCATACATTAGATATCTTTTCATACATTTGATATATTTTCCATAACAAATACCTGAAATAAATTTACAAACAGAAAAGGTTAATTTTTGCTCAGAATTTTGGAGGTTTCACTCCATGATCAATTCATTCCATTACTTTTGACCTGTGGAAGTACATAATAGAAAGAAACATTGGAGGAACAATATCATTCACTTCATGACTAGGAAGCAAAAGAGGAGGGTCATAGGATGCAGTTCCATTCCTTCAGTGAAATACTCCCAATGACTGGGAGACTTCCAAGTAGGCCTCTGACTTCCTAATAGTGCCAATATAAGGAATAAAGCTTCAAAACATTGGCCCTTGGTGGCTTTTTGAGATCCAAACTATAGTAATAATGGCATCTTAGTTATAATTGGATTATTGAGTCTCAATTGGCTTTTTCCAGTTGGCAAATATATTGATATGCCAGGAGGGTCATGCACCTAGTTGGAGATGTACAGAAGTCCTTCATTCCATTCTATATCTTAATGCATATCTCTATTTGTTTTATAATTCCTGATCAGTGTAATTAATAATAAAACAATGATAAATAATATAGAACTTTATGGCATCCTATGAGTAGTTCTAATGTTTTAACAAGCTAGAGGGATTTTGTGAATTCCCAAATTGTTAGTCTATCATACACATAGGTGGTCTGTAGACCCCCTGAAGTGTGGCTAGTATCATAAATTAGAACATTTTTTTGTGGATGACTGAGTCCTTAAATCTGTGTGTTTGATACTAACTCCAGGCAATTACTTTCAGAATTGAATTTCAATACACTCAGATAGGGGTGAAACAGAATACTATAATTACAGATACATGATATTATGTATTTTGGAAAACCCAGTGAACTGTATGGCAAAAACTAAAAACTAATGAATGCATTTGTTTTTAAGTCACATAGGAGGTAGAAAATATGGAAATAGAATGCAAATCAGTAAAACAATCTAACTCACATATTACAAATATGTGATACAACATCACTTAAGTCACTTTGGAAATGAATGTAGCTATTATATTTAAGGTAACAAACTATTCATAACCAATATGCTAGAGTTGATAATATAGTCAACACTAGGGTATGGGTTAAGAATTTTGACACATGTATATTGGAAATTAACAAGCAAATGGTAAGAACCAGATTTCTTACTATTAGAGTGGGAACTTACAAGGAAGCTATCTGGGAAATGTGAAATATTTATATGGTAATGGATTAAATTGTAGAAATCAGTATGAGCTCATATTTAACTTAATAAAGACACAGATGGCAATGTAAAATATTGATCAATATGTGTATGTACACAAATTAATGTACACACATATATTTCTTTGCTCTTTCAACTGAGAGGGCCTAAGAGAAATTAGATTTCAGCAGCAAAGAGCATAACTAATATGCCCAATTCTTGGCTTATAATGTCATCCTCCAAGAAAAGAATAAAGGCTCCTTGGGGAACTGGCTTATTCTAGGACTGGAATGAGAAACGGAAAACCTGAGCCTAGGTAATTTTTTAGGACCTGAAAGCAAAGAAGCAATCAATGGGAAAAATGATGAGGATTATATCAAAACAAAGAGGAGCCAAATTGAAAAGTGTCCATTGGCCATCATTGGAAAATTTGAGTAATACAATCTAGGATTGTAACTTAAAGTAGAAAATAAATCCCCATAACTCAAAACTCATAATAAGTAAATGACTAGGTAAACTAATAGATAGGAATGAAGAAACTAATTGTCCCCATAGAAAAATTCCAAATAAAATGTGCAGATAATTCACTTTAACAGAAGGGAATCTCTCCACTCCATACAGATGTGTTGTATGTAGTAACTTCTTTTCAAAAAGTAGAGTATGGAAGAGGGGGGAAGAGGAATTCTAGAGTATAGAAGTATAATATAGAGTACTTCAGCCAGGTTATCAATGTAAATATCAATAGTCATAAGCAGTGGTGACAATTTATACCTGTAGTATGGTATGATAATAATGACACTTTGCTCTTATGAATGAGTTCCAAAATCTAATTGTGAAATATATTGCATTATCCCCAATTGATGGACTTCCTATAAAACACCTAAGCAGTACTCTTCAAAACTATCAAGAAAAATTGAGAAAAATCTGCATCAAAAACAAGAAAAATACTGGAAAAATCATAGCCTAAAGTAGCCTAAGGAGACATGGTAAAATGTATGGAATGTGGAATTTAGAGTGGTATTCTGAAACTGAATACCACTCTAAATTCTGAAGAAAAAGGACAATAGGAAAAAACAAAAAAAAAATCTGAAAAAGTAATAATGTACAAGTATGGATTTATTGATTGCTGTAAATGTTCCATACATAAATGAAATGAAGGCTAATATGTTTGGAAAAGAAAAACACATTGTATTTTGCAGGAAGGTAAATAAATATATATATACAGATAGAGATATGTGTACATGGGAAAGATGGGATAATAAATATGATAATCGAATAGTGGTCACTTCCTTCTGGGGAGAAAAATGTTTGTGTGTGTGTGTGTGTGTGTGTGTGTGTGTATACACACATATGAAAAATATTTTTAATGCTTTACATATCATGTTTAAAGTGCATTCACAGGTTTTATTATCATTAGAACTAAATATTTCTAGAGGTAAATTACAGAGAAATGCCAGCTTCTGAGGTTGTTAACTAGTTAGCTAGATTAAATTGATACATGCATGCCTAAATACAAACATGCATACATTTGTAAATATGAAAGCAAATTCATACACACACCAATCATGGGGAAAGTGTTATGAACATTTAAGTATGTTTATTCAAATTTACCTAAAATATGTTCATCAGTAAATAAGTAAGAGATATGTGCTGTATATTGGAATTGCAAGGGTAAACACTATAGTATAAAAAGTCTATTTTTGTGATTTGCCATCAGTCTAAATTAAAAAAAATTCTGAGGAGAAGGAATGATACTATTGAAATACTGGAATCAAAATAAGGGGAAAGTAAGAGACAAGGTTAATAAACTTGAATATGAGAAAAGTGGATATTTATGGCAAATAAGGGTGAGCTATAAAGATTTCTGGAGAGAGATCAATTTGGAGGTGTTAATAATGTGGTTTAAAAGTAAATTTGGGAACTAAATCTGAGGGATTTATTAGCTAGAGATTCTTTGAAAAAAAGAAGACAGCTATTGCATACTGCCAAGAGAAAAATGACTCAATCATCACAATAGACTTTCCCTCAGAAAGCTTTTGCTTTTCCTACTGTTGAGGAAAGATAAGCCAGATGAATTAAAGAACAGATGGGTTGCCATCTACAAACACTGCATCACAATCAGAGTTAAAATACTCCTGAGATTAATTTCAAATTAATTAGACATTGCAAATAAACAAAAATAGCTTTTCCATTATTCTCATTCCTATGCATTTGCCTTAATTGTTTGTTGGGAGATTCAGAAGTGTAACCCTGGTTAGTTGGAGAAAAAGAAAATTTCCCTAAATTGAAAAAAAAAATAATTTATGAAAAGATTCCTTAAGTTCCTGTGATGATTACAATAACACTAACCCAAATTAGGCATGAAGCCTAATGTTGTTCTGAGGTTTAACTTATATTTCTGAACTCAATTCAGGAGACAGATGTCCTAAAAATTATTACTACTGTAAAATATAGAGAAAATTCCATTTGGAATCCTCTGGAATTTACATCAAAATCAAATCATGATAACTGCAAAAGGGTAAAAGGAAGAGCAATAAAAAATCTAGTAGAAAGCTAGAAAGAAGGGCTCGGGATGTGGCTCAAGAGGTAGCACACTTGCCTGGTATGCATGAGGCACTGGGTTTGATCCCTAGCATCCCTTAAAAAGAAATGAAGATATTCTGTCCACCTAAAACTGTAGAATACATATTTTTTTAAAAAAAGAAAGCTAGAAGAACAAAAATATATGCAAAGCCATCTGATTTTCTGTACTGAGTCCAAATCATTTAATCAATGAGTGTGAGGTATAAGGAAGAGTTTACAGAATATTTGTCAAAATATTTAGTCTTTGGAGTTTTACACATAGAGTTAGTCAAAGAATGATTCATTTCCCCTCAGATTCACCTGCTTTTAAGAAAAAAATAACAACTTTTTTAAAACATGTCACTCCTGCCTCTATCCTTAGCTTTTATGTAGTAAGTCACACAACTCAACAGAAGAACTTATACGTCCACATGATTAGTTTAAGTGATCTCACCTCCTTTTTACAGAATACTATCTTCTTGTAACTGGAATGCCTATATTACAACTTAAGAATGGAATTTGAATTTCCTAACCCAACTCTTGTAAGCTTGAAGGGTGGCTATTATTTAAGTAAAAGTGATATTTCCTCATTCAAAATATATTGTTCATTAAATTGAAATATTTTTAGGCAAAACTTACCAGGGTAGCAACTAAATAAAATTGAGAAAACTCTCAAGTTTTGCACTTAAGAAATTCCACATATGAAAGCAAAACAAACTTCAATTTAACTCCCTTCTCTTTCCAATTGCCCATAGTTGATACTGTACAGACTTTAGAAGTGATTCTCTTATCATTATTTACTAAAACATTCATATCACATTGTTTGCTAGAAGATGTGTGGTTTCCAAAATATTATTATATTCCAGGCACTTAAGCTATTTAGCAGCCATGAGTCAGAGAGCTGTCCCAGTTGTACTTGAACAAGGAGGACCTATATGGAATTCTATAGGATGAAAATATCTAGATTTAGTTGTTGTATATGTACATTGATGTTGGCTTGTAAATTTTATTGTGGGATATAAGGCCTAGGAGTATTTATTTACTTTAAACCTAGGATATGTGATTCTTAAGTAGCTCTGCTTAGTTAAAAATTTGGTAGGAGATTCAGAATATTCAACATGAACCCACAGTCTTGATCCATTCTCTGAAATGTTTTTTTTCTATTAACTGTTTTTGACTATAAATTGTAAATGGGAAAAAATATAGAACTAAGTTGTTAACTGGTTTGGCAATAAGCGTATGTCATTTTTAATTGTAGCTCTGGTTTTTAGAATGCCAATAATTTCCCTCAAAAGGAGAATACCTTGTGTTCTTCATTTTTTTTTTTAGCTTCCTTAGAGGCAAACTTACAGTTAGATGTAACTCAGGAAAAATAGAAATGGAATAAATATATTTTTGAACTATGTAAAATAAAAATATTATTTTTAATCATCCTGATAACATTTGAGATGATTGTTGTATTAGATTTTTATTGCTATTTAACAAAATAACAAAAACATAATAGCTTAAACCTATCAGTTTAAAATTCAGCAGGTCACGATTTTGGACACAACTGACTAGATTCTTTGCTAAGGGTTTCAACAAGCTGAAACCAATACATTGGCAGAGCTATGCTATTTAATGGAGGCTTTGGGGAAGAATCTATTTCTTGTATTTTGGGGGTTTTAGAGAAATCCATTTTCTTGTGGTTTTAGCACAGACATTATCCTTTTTCTTGCTGACCATTCTCAGCTCCTAGATTGATTTCAATTCCTTTCATGTGACTACCTCCACCTTCAAAGATAGCAATAGTTTGCAGAATTCATTGCATACATTCAAGCATATTACCTTGCTTTTTTCTAAAAAAAAAAAAAAAAAAAAAAAAAAAAACAGAGAAAACTCTCCTTAAAGGATTCATGTGATTAGATTCAGCCTGTTGGTCTGCTCAAAGTCACTAAAAATTTTTCTTAACTTTACTTTTAACTGATGCATAAAAAATAAATTTTGCATATTTATGAGGTTCCATGTGATGTTTTGATACATGTTGAGTGTTATTTAAATCAAATTAAGTATATCTATGTCCTGAAACATTAATTTTTATTTGAAAAATTTCAACAGATTTTACTCTAGTTTGTGGAAATGTACAGTTTGTTATTGTTATCTAGTCACCCTTCTGTGAAATAGCACAGCAATTAGTAATAGTTGAATTTGCAAAATATCTTATACATAAAATTTAAAAAAAAATCATAGACTTGATTTCTCATCAGATGCACAATCCAGAAGATTTGGGTAAGAATTTTTACAGAACAATTTTTAAAATTCTGCCTACCACAATCACTTACATTAACTTTGGGTGACTACCATAAGACAAAATTTAATTGATGTACAGCTAATTGTGATCACTTAATTTTCCAAGTAATATATGCTGTTGAAAAATGCAACACTATTTGGCACACAGTCTAAAGTTCTTTATTATCTAAAAGTAGCTGGAAAATTTTCAAAGCTGTTTTGTCTGACAACCAAAGTACAAACATGTCATATTTGAGCACTATTATTGCTCTTAATTTTTAACTTTTTATCTCCTTCACAGTTCTATCTATGTGAGTGTTTTTCTATGATATTTAAAATGAGTTATTTATAATCTATTTGGGTGAAAAGTCTGTATGAGATGAAGTAAAGTCATAGGCAGTTCATATAATTTTGTAGAATAACAAAAAAATTCATGAAAAAATGACTCAGTATATTTTAATGTATTTTATCAGAAAAAAAAATGTAATCTTATGTGTGAAATGCACTTTTATGCCTTTGGCATACAAAAACTTTTATGTGAAAAATTTTATTGTGAATATCAGTCATTAACTTGGAAGATACGTTAATTCAATAATATCCTAATACATTACTATGCCTCATTTTTCCTACATTATCAAAATAGTAGGCGTGAAGTTGACTCTATGTAGGAAGCATTTATGAAAAAATTGAAAGCACTATGAATCACCAAAACAAATATTCTCATGCAATCTGTGGAACATACTTTTATTCATTATTTATCTGAAATTCAAATGTAGCTGAGTATCCTAGATTATACCAGGAAATTTTAAATGCAAATATTCAGCAAAAATACGTTAATAGCATCACATATATCATCTTCTTTATTAAGTTTCATTACATCAAAGAGACTCTTTTAAGTTTGCAAAATTTTGTAAGGGAAGTGGTCTAGGTGAGTTCAGTAGTACATACATTCTTCAATAGTAATTTAAGTTTCCTACACAGCAGAAACTAATGAATGGAGAAAATAATTATGGGGTAGTGAATTTTGAGGTAATGGACCACTTTAAGTATGTTAAGCTGTAAAATAAATACTTAAAAATATAATGTGAGATGGTGAAAAGATGGTGGTGGGAAGGGGGTGAGCCGCTCCGTGCCCTGCGCCGCCACGCCCGCAGCGTGTGTTGCCGCGTCTTAAAAGAAAAAGTAAAGATCATTAAAGGAGATCTGTCGACAAAGACTAAGCACCGTGTCAAGAAAGGGGCCTAGGTGGAGTGAGTCCGTCACGACTCCAGCCAAGGTGGAGTGAGTCCCAGCCAAGGTGCAGTGAGTCCGTCACGACTCCAGCGCGAGTGTAAGGCTGCAGTCCCCGAGCTGCCCAGCTTTCTTGGTCCCTTTTCCCTCTCCTCTCCGCCTTTCCGCCTTGCTTCTCTCCCCCCATCTCTCCTCCCACGCTCACTCTCTAAATCTCGATCTCAATTTCTTTCCCCCACACTGCCCGTTCTCTCGCGTGCCCAGTCACCCGGCCTGCACAGGCCCTATGGCGCTGCCTCCCATCCCCCAGCCTGCACCCCTTCCCCGGGAGTCCCTAGGGCCACTGCTGGGCCACTGCGGCCACCGAAGCTCCCTGTGGAGCTCGTTACAGCAGTCTCTTCACCGCGCGAGTGAGCCACCGACCCGCCAAGCAAAATGGAATAGCTTATAAGATGAGTGACAATTTAAAATCTAAGGGATCCAACATGGCGGCGGATGCGGAGAGATCAAGTCTCTAACCCCTTCAGCTGCGCAGGCATAGGAAGACATAAACTGTCAAAATGCTGTTTGCTCAAGATCACTAGGCAATGTGGAGCTGACGTGGATCTGGGGCGAACAGTCTGGGCTTCTCAGAACACACTGAGCCCGGATCGGCTGCATTCAAGCTCCTGTTCGCCTGCTTCTCGTGACTCAGCACTAACGATTCCGCTAAAATAACTGGTCGACCCTCCTGAACTTACAGAGGTAAAAGCCAACCGAGCACGATAGCCAGACCGAGGGAAACAGGAGTGACGCCGGACTAGCGACGCAGAACTCCTAGCTACCGCTCCCAACAGTGCTGACAACTGAGGTCCCTTGCTCTAGCTACCAGGGGAGTTGCTAGTGGAGGGCAAACAAATTCGCTGGGGGTTCTCAGCCCCAAGCTCTACAAACTTAGGGTCTGAGGGAGGCAAACAGGGAGAGTGTGCTCAGGCAGCGTTCTTGAAAACAGGGCTCCCAGGAGCAGCAGACCTGGCGTGTAGCCGGTATTGTGGTGAGTGTCACAGGTGAGCGGGGCCTGGCTTGAGGAAACACAAGAGAAGGCCCTAGGCACTCTGGATTGGAGACACGCACAGTCTGTGAGGAAGAGTTGCTGCGCAGTGATTGGATCCCACCTATTGAGAAGAGAAGCTTGGCCCAGTGGGCACAGCTCCACCTACTGGAAGAGAAGTTAATTGAGCTCTATGACTGCATTTATTATTATTATTTATTTTATTTTATTTTATTTTCAATTTTTTGTTGTTGTTCTTTAACTTTTTTACTAATGTTTTCAATTTTTAATTCTTTTTACTTTATTATTATTATTTTTTAAATTTTAATTTCCATTTTTTAATTATCATTAATATTTTTTGTTTTAAATTTTTGTTTTTTCTTTTTTCTTTCTTTCCTTCTTTATTTTCAATTTTTTTCTTTCATATTTTCATTTCTTTTCAATTTTCTTATTCCCCCTTCCTTGAATTCTACCTGCCTACACTCATTCTCTTTAGTGACTTCTTCCCTTCCCTTCTAATATCTTTCCTCCTAAGCATCAAATAAATTTATAAGAGTAAACAGTAACTCAGCAGTCAAACAGAACAAGAAGTAACATGATCAGCATAAAAAAGCAAGGAAGAAAAGGAGTACAAACAATGAAGGACAGCCTAAATATTCAGGAGGACCTAGAGTCATCAGAAAAAATGGTCATATAAAGAACTCAAGGAATACCTTAGACAGATGGAAAGGAACCTTAAAGATGATACGAGACAGCAAAACTAAACAGCAAAAGATCACATTGAAAATGAATTACATAAACAGATAAAAGAAGAAGTTAAGCATCTTTATCAGGAGATAGAGATTATTAAAAAAAATCAAACAATAATTCTAGAAATGAAAGAAAAGATAAACCAAATTAAAAACTCAATCGAGAGTATCACTAACAGAGTGGAGCAATTAGAAGCCAGAATGTTAGATAATGAAGACAAAATATATCATCATGAAAAGAGTCTAGCCAACTCAGATAGGCTGGTAAAAAAATCATGAGAAAAACATCCAAGAGATTTGGGATAATATATAAAAAACAAACTTACGAGTCATCGGGATAGAGGAAGGTGCAGAGATTCATACCAAGGGAATGAGTAACCTGCTGAATGAAATAATTACAGAACACTTTCCAGAAATAAAAAAGGAAACATATACAAATTGTAGATGCATACAGGACACCGAGCACACACAATCACAGTAGACCAACGCCAAGACACATTGTTATGAAGATATCCAATATACAGAACAAAGAGAAAATATTAAAAGCTACAAGAAAAAGGAGGCAGATTACATTTAGGGGTAAACCAATAAGGTTAACAACGGATTTTTTATCACAGACGTTGAAAGCGAGAAGATCCTGGACCAACATATTTCAAACACTGAAAGACAATGGATGCCAACCAAGAATTCTGTATCCAGCAAAATTAAGCTTCAAGTATGACAACGAAATAAAAATCTTTCATGATAAACAAAAGCTAAAAGAATTTGTAGCCAGAAAACCAGCATTGCAAAGCGTCTTGAGGAAAACACTACAAGAGGAAGAAATGAAAAACAATAACCAAAAGCATCAGTAGTAAGTGCCTCAGTAAAGACAGAGGATGGGGGGAAACCTAATAATGGAGAAACAAACTAAATTAGAAAAAAAAAAGATAAATAATTAAACATGGCAGGAAGTACAAACCATATATCAATAGTAACTCTAAACGTTAATGGCTTAAACTCTCCAATAAAGTGATACAGGCTGGTAACATGGATTAAAAAAAAACAAATCCAACAATATGCTGCCTCCAGGAGACACATCTGATTGGAAAAGACATACATAGGTTCAAGGTGAAAGGTTGGGAAAAAATATACCACGCACATGGTCCTTGTAAGCAAGCAGGGGTGGCCATCCTCATATCGAATAAAATCGACTTCAAGACTAAGTTAATCAAAAGGGATAAGGAAGGACATTATATACTGCTAAATGGAACCATTCACCAACAAGACATGACAATTATCAATATTTATGCACCAAATAATGGTACTGCGACGTTCATAAAACAAACTCTCCTCAAGTTCAAGAATCAAATAGACCACAACACAATAATTATGGGTGACTTCAACACACCTCTCTCACCATTGGACAGATCCTCCAAACAAAAGTTGGGAATAAAGAAACTATTGACCTCAATATCAAAATCAATAACCTAGACTTAACTGACATATATAGAATATATCCACCATGATCAAGTGGATACACTTTTTTTCTCAGCAGCACATGAATCCTTCTCAAAAAATAGACCATATATTATTCCATAGGGCAACCCTCAGTAAATATAAAGGGGTGGAGATAATACCATGCATTTTATCTGATCATAATGGAATGAAACTGGAAATCAATGATTAAAGAAGAAAGGAAAAATCCTGCATCACATGGAAAATGAACAATATGTTACTGAATGATCAATGGGTTACAGAAGACATAAAGGAGGAAATCAAAAAATTCTTAGAGATAAATGAAAATACAGACACAACATATCGGAACCTATGGGACACAATGAAAGCAGTTTTAAGAGGGAAATTCATCGCCTGGAAATCATTCCTCAAAAAAAGGAAAAACCAACAAATAAATGAGCTCACATTTCATCTCAAGGCCCTGGAAAAGAAAGAGCAAAACAAGAGCAAATGTAGCAGAAGGCAAAAAATAATTAAAATCAGAGCAGAAATCAACGAAATTGAAACAAAAGAAACTATTGAAAAAATTAACAAAACTAAATGTTGGTTCTTCGAAAAAAATAAATAAGATCAACAGACCCTTAGCCATGCTAACGAAGAGAAGAAGAGAGAGAACTCAAAATTACTAACATACAGGATGAAAAAGGCAATATCACAACAGATGCTACAGAAATACAGAAGACAATTAGAAATTATTTTAAAACCTATATTCCAATAAAATAGAAGATAGTGAAGACATGGATAAATTTCTTAAGACATATGATTTGCCCAGTCTGAGTCAGGAGGATACACACAATTTAAACAGACCAATATGAATGAATGAAATAGAAGAAGCAATTAAAAGACTACCAACCAAGAAAAGCCCAGGACCGGATGGGTACACAGCACAGTTTTACAAAACCTTTAAAGAAGAATTAATACCAATACTTTTTAAGTTATTTCAGGAAATAGAAAAAGAGGGAGCTCTGCCAAATTCATTCTATGAGGCCAACATCACCCTGATTCCGAAACCAGACAAAGACACCTCAAAGAAAGAAAACTACAGACCAATATCTCTGATGAACCTAGATGCAAAAATCCTCAATAAAATTCTGGTGAATCGGATACAAAGGCACATCAAAAAAATTGTACACCATGATCAAGTAGGATTCATCCCTGGGATGCAAGGATGGTTCAATATACGAAAATCAATAAATGTTATTCACCACATCAATAGACTTAAAGATAAGAACCATATGATCATCTCGATAGACGCAGAAAAATCATTCGACAAAGTACAGCATCCCTTTATGTTCAAAACATTAGAAAAACTAGGGATAACAGGAACTTACCTCGACATTGTAAAAGCTATCTATGCTAAGCCTCAGGCTAGCATCATTCTGAATGGAGAAAAATTGAAGGCATTCCCTCTAAAATCTGGAACAAGACAGGGATGCCCCCTATCACCACTTCTATTTAATATAGTTCTTGAAACACTGGCCAGAGTAATTAGACAGACGAAAGACATTAAAGGCATAAAAATAGGAAATGAAGAACTTAACTTATCACTATTTGCGGATAACATAATTCTATACCTAGAAGACCCAAAAGGGTCTACAAAAAAACTACTAGAACTAATAAATGAATTCAGCAAAGTGGCAGGATATAAAATCAACACACATAAATCAAAGGCATTTCTGTATATCAGCGACAAAAGTTCTGAAACTGAAATGAGGAAAAACACTCCATTCACAATACCCTCAAAAAAAAAATAAAATACTTGGGAATCAACCTAACAAAAGAGGTGAAAGACTTATACAATGAAAACTACAGAACTCTAAAGAGAGAAATAGAAGAAGATTTTAGAAGATGGAAAAATATACCCTGTTCATGGATAGGCAGAACTAACATCATCAAAATGGCGATATTACCAAAAGTTCTCTATAGGTTTAATGCAATGCCAATCAAAATCCCAATGTCATTTCTTGTAGAAATAGATAAAGCAATCATGAAATTCATTTGGAAAAATAAAAGACCCAGAATAGCAAAAACAAATCTAAGTAGGAAGTGTGAATCAGGCAGTATAGTGATACCAGATTTCAAACTATATTACAGAGCAATAGTAACAAAAACAGCATGGTACTGGTACCAGAACAACGGGTGGACCAATGGTACAGAATAGAGGACACAGAGACTAATCCACAAAGTTACAACTATCTTACATTTGATAAAGGAGCTAAAAGCATGCAATGGAGGAAGGATAGCATCTTCAACAAATGGTGTTGGGAAAACTGGAAATCCATATGCAACAAAATGAAACTGAATCCCCTCCTCTCGCCATGCACAAAAGTTAACTCAAAGTGGATCAAGGAGCTAGATATCAAATCAGAGACTCTGCGTCTGATAGAAGAAAAAGTTGGCTCCAATCTACATATTATGTATGTAAATTCCTTAATAGGACACCCATAGCCCAAGAGTTAATACTAAGAATCAACAAATGGGACTTACTTAAACTGAAAAGTTTTTTCTCAGCAAGAGAAACAATAAGAGAGGTAAATAGGGAACCTACATCATGGGAACAAATTTTTACTCCTCACACTTTAGATAGAGCCCTAATATCCAGAGTATACAATTAACTCAAAAAATTAGACAATAAGAAAGCAAATAACCCAATCAACAAATGGGCCAAGGACATGAAGAAACACTTCACAGATGAGGACATACAATCAATCAACAAGTACATGAAAAAATGCTCACCATCTCTAGCAGTCAGAGAAATGCAAATCAAAACTACCCTAAGATACCATCTCAGTCCAGTAAGATTAGCAGCCATTATGAAGTCAAACAACAACAAGTGCTGGCGAGGATGTGGGGAAAAGGGTACTCTTGTACATTGCTGGTGGGACTACAAACGGGTGTGGCCAATTTGGAAAGGAGTATGAAGATTCCTGGGGAAGCTGGGAATGGAACCACCATTTGACCAAGCTATTGCCCTTCTCGGACTATTCCCTGAAGACCTGAAAAGAGCGTACTACAGGGATACTGCCACATCGATGTTCATAGCAGCACAATTCACAATTGCTAGACTGTGGAACCAACCCGGATGCCCTTCAATAGATGAATGGATAAAAAAATGTGGCATTTATACACCATGGAGTATTACGCAGCACTAAAAAATGATAAAATCATGGAATTTGCAGGGAAATGGATGGCAGTAGAGCAGATTATCCTTAGTGAAGCTAGCCAATCCCTAAAAAACAAATACCAAATGTCTTCTTTGATATACTGAGAGCAACTAAGAACAGAGCAGGGAGGAAGAGCATGAAGAAAAGATTTACATTAAACAGAGACATGAGGGGGAAGTTGGAAAGGGAGAGAAAAGGGAAATTGCATGGAAATGGAGGGAGACCCTCATTGCTATACAAAATTACATATAGGAGATGGTGAGGGGAATGGGATAATAAACAAGGAGGGAAATGAATTACTGTAGATGGGGTAGAGAGAAAAGATGGGAGGGGAGGGGAAGGGGGATAGTAGAGGATAGGAAAGGTGGCAGAATACAACAGTTACTAATATGACAGTATGTAAAAATGTGGATGTGTAACCAATGGGATTCTGCAATCTTTATTTGGGGTAAAAATGGGAGTTCATAGCCCACTTGATTCTAATGTATGAAATATGATATGTCAAGAGCTTTGTAATGTTATGAACAAACAATAAAAAGAAAATATAATGTGAGCATACATAATCAAAACCATTTATAAATTAATGTAGTTACTTTATATTTTATTTTCTAATATTTAATAAGATAGTTTACTTTTCCTGAAAAAACAATATTCTCTATCATATCCCCAACAATATACTGCAAATAATCCTAACCTGTTAGTATATTAATTATCTCTTGAACTAATTTGAAACATCTTGAATGCAGCAATAAGCTTTTATCCATGCTTATATTTCTCTTTACTTAGTTTTCAAATGGAACATCCTGCTTTGTAAACTACAGCATCTAAGAGAGTCTGTGCTTTTAATCATTGCTAAATAATGTTCTATATAAAAATAGTGAGAAACACTTTTAAGTCAAATTTACTTTTCTGTCATTCATTTTCTTTGTGCTTTTGGGATGCTATAACCAAATACCACAGAAAAGGGAGCATATGTTATGGTTTTGATATAAAGTGTCCTCCAAAGCTCCTGTGTTAATACAGGAATATTCAGAGGTGAATAATAAGATTAAAAGAGTTGTAAGCTAATGAGTGATTTTATCAATTTGATGGATTAATTTAAATGGAGTAACTGGATTATAACTCTATTCAGGCAGTGCATGACTGGAGGGAGTAATTCACGGGGAGGCAAGCCTTGGGAGTTTATATTTTCTTGATACCACACCTGTAAACTACCCCCTCCCTTTGCTCTCAGGCTACCTACCTTGAGCTTAGTAGCTTTACTCTTCTGGGCCCTTCATTCATGATATTCTGTCTCACCTCAGGCTCAGAGCAATGGAGTCACCCAATCATAAACTGAAACCATGAGCCAAAAAGAAACTTTTCTTGCTCTAAGTTGTTGTTGCCGGGTACTTGGGTCACAGTGACATAAATCTGACTAAGATAGATCATAAACAATTTTATTTTTCTCATGGAATCTGGATGTCCAAAATCAAGATACAAGCCAATTTTGTGTCTAATAAGAACTTACTTTGTGATTTACAGATGACAGCTTCTAGCTATGTTCTCCCATAGTGTAAGGTGAGATCTCTGGACTCTTTAACCCTATGTAAGACACTAATTCTCTTCATGAAGGTGCTGCCTTCATGACTAATGATCTTCCAAAGGCCCTATCTCCAAATAATAATAATACATTGTTGTTTAGGTTTCATCATGGATTTTAGGGAAACATAAATATTCAGTCCACAGTTATCGTATATTATTTTCTGTCCTAAAGTTAGACAAATTAATTCAGGAGTGACTGGTTTTTCCCTTACATCTATTAATTATTATTATTATTATTATTAGTAGTAGTAGTAGTAGTTCCAGGAATTGAACCCAAGGGTGTTTAACCACTGAGTGACATTTCGAGTCCTTTTTTTTAGTTTTTTTTTTTTTAGATATGCATTAGAGTAGAAGGCATTTTGAAATATTATATATAAATAGAGTATCCAGTTCTTTGTAATTTTTTTTGAGACAGAATCCTGCTAATTTGCTTAGGGCTTCACTAAGTTGCCAAGGCTGGTCTCAAGCTTGCAATCTTCCTGCCTCAACCTCTCAAATTGTTGGGATTACAGGTGTGTGCCACCACACCTAGCATGTCCTTGCATCTATTTAAAGTAGCATATGAGTAGATCATGAACCACTGCTTACTAGGTCATTTGTATAACTTTCTTTAAATGATCTTAAAAACCTTTGTCGTTCTTTAAATCTTACTTGCAAGAGTTTTGCTTTTCTTATTTTTCAAACAGTGATGTTTGAGGACTTATACACAGTCATGTGAATTTAAAGTTGAAAAGCTATACTAGCTTAATACTAATTATAACTATATTTTGAGCAATGATAATGACATTTTTCTTCCTGCATGATTTGAATAAATAATTTTGAATAGTTTAGTTCTGTGTATAAATTTTTAAAAATACCATTTCAAAGAAAGATTATTAAATTTACAGGACCACACTATTTTCCCTTCAATAGAAGTTCCAAAGGCTTTTATGTTACAAAAATAATTGCATGAAATTATTGACAGACTATATGTTAATAGAAATTACTCTGAATGTTTCCATAAAAGAATATTTTCTTAAGTCTTAATATCATCTATAATTTTTCTTGTTAGATATGTGCTTCATAAGAAACTAAATTGGGCTCCATGATTTTAACATGCCATATATAGTTGTAGAACACTTCATTTCCTTGTCATGCTATATAACAATTTTCTCTTTTAACAATATCTTGTTCTCTTCAACATTTGAATTCAAAAATATGAATTACAGATATTTCTATTAAATATAAAAAGGTCCCTTAAAATATATTCCTATGTTATGCAAAATTCTGAGTTAATACAATAATTCTATATGCATTATAGTTTTTAAAAATGTTCCTTTGGCTGTGAAAAAGATTCACCTTATTTTTAAGATGGAGATAATCTCGTCCTAATGATTCCTCTGACAACTAATTACTTAATTCCTGTCATAAAAGGAAGAGATATTAGGAGCTAAATGAGAAAAGAAAAGAATATAGAAGTCTTCTATAGGTCTAGGTAAAAAAAAAATAGAAGATAAAGAGGAAAAGAAGAGAAAGAAGCTTCTTGTAGTTGATGCCTTTCAGAACTTAAGGAGAGTCCTGTTTTTGAACACTGAATTTGATTCCCTGCAGTCAACCTTAAAAATACATACAGAATACAAATTGAATTGAGTCCTTTAAAGTGCAGAAGGTGAAGGGCTGTTGTTAGTTGGAGTTCTTCCAGAAGACAATTCTGTTTCAAACAGTGTTTGGTTCTTATGAGAGGTTAACTTCCCAGCGTGAATATGACACTAAGGAGCTAATCATCAGTTTTCCTCTTTCCTGACAGAGCTCTCATCCACAGTTGAACTTTTTTCTTTTTCTTTTAAACTGCATTCAGTTGTAGTCCCTGCAGGAAAGTCAGATCCCTGTTGATTGTCCTCAGCAAAAGGAGAAGGGTTTAATCTTTATTTAGAGCATTTGTTAAGTACCCACAGGACACAGCAATGTCAGACATGTAGCTAAGGCCTCAGATTCATCCAAGATATATAGAAATGAGATAACTTTTGCATCCTCTAGAAACTTATATTCTAAAGTATAGATTCAATGCTTTTTGACATTCTAACTATTTGGAATGAAAGAGAATAGTAATGCATTGGAGAAGCAAATGCATGGCAACAAATCAAACTGGAATACTGAATAGAAGTCTAGTACTGTATTTAATTACATGAAAACCTTCTCAGACCAGGTTGTGAACTTCTGAATTTGTATTTTTACAATCTTGCAAAAGTGGTTCTGAACCTTGTCTGAAGTCTACTAACACTTAAAGAGCTTTGAAAACTTTTGCTGTCAGACCTTACTATAACTAACATCTCTGGAGATAAGATCAGAATATTAGCATTTAAAATAACTCGCCAAGTGGTTCCAATGTGGACCCAAGTTGTAGAACCAATGTTATAAAGAATACCTGACTCAAGAGAATAGAATCAAATTAGTGTTTATATATATATATCCTTAAGTGTACTTGTTTTTAAACATGTAAAATTGTCCTTTTAGTGTAAACTTCTGTCAATTTTTTTTCTAAATGAAATTTAATTAGTTTTACATATTGATTCTTATTATAAACAGATTTCCCCAAAATTGAACCTGAAAAATTGTTTTTTATTATATATCTCAAAAGATATATAATCTAAAATATTATATATATTATATATCTTGGATATTGTCAAATTTATTAATTTTGTTCTTTTCATTTTTAAAGATTATTTCATAATTTTAAATTTTAATTTTCAAAGCATAATAATAAAGTGATAAATATTTTTTATTTGTCTCAGTATAAGGAAATGTGTGTGTTTGAACCCATAAAACTATTCCTGACTCAACAGATACTTTGTTCATGGTCCCATTGAATAAGAACCAATGTGGCTGTGGGAAAAGATTACCTGACATTTAGGACAGGTCACCTTATATACCTGGTTAAATATCATGTTTATAGTGGATTTCTTCAGGTGGACAGCTTTATGAATGAATATATTCACTCTGTATACCTATTCTGATAAATCAATTACATACATCCACCGTACATTATTGTTCTTCCAATCTTATTCTATTTAGTATCTGATGAACCAGCCAAATTAGCCACTATCAGTAAATCATTATACATCCATATTTGGGATAATATTTTCCTTTATGCAAAATATATATCTACATTGTTCCTACTAAGATACTGTCCTTTCAATATTGTCTTTCAATTTCACCTGTTAATGGGAGTGTAGTAAAATGATTATCCATGGGGCTAGGGTATCATGGAAATCTACTTGTAAAATAGGATTGCACTTCTTAGCTCATTCAATGATAAAACAGATTCTCTCATTAGCTTCTAAACTTATATGAATTGTGAGTAAAATAGCAGAGCAGCAAGATTAAGTACCATAGAAATCTGAGACTCCTACACATTCGGTGTACTTGAGCCTTATAGGCTTGTACAAGACTTGTGCATACCATATCAATTTTATAAAGTTATATTCCTGTGCATAACCAATTGAATCATTCTTTAATCAGACATTTAAAACTTCAGGATAAACAGTCACTTTCACATTCAATTTATTTCCTGTTAAATAAGTAGTCTCTTGAGATCCCAAATATGTTAGTGACTCAATCCCAGAATCTCATTTCAGGGGTCTATTCTGAGGACGCCTTTGGTGACTATTGATACTGTATCTGCATCAGTAGGAATATCTGTAGAAAACTGATGCTATCCTTAATCAGATTCCTGAGGAATTGAATAGTAAGGTTAACTTCAAAACTGTGCATACATTTTAGGAAAACAAAGGTTGGAGTGATTATCACAATTGAGAATTGAAAAAATTTTAAGGGTCATTTACAAAAAAAAAAAAAAAAGAAAGAAAGAAAGAAAGAAAAATTGGAAAGAGAAAGAAATGACACAGAGAATGTTATAATCTGTGATCTTTGATAAAAGAACACAGAGGGAAACTATAACACATTAAGAGACAAAGCAAAAAAAATAGATTTTTTTTCATTCTTTCACCTTCTTACTTGCTGTCACAGGCCTCCATTTTTTAAAACCAAATATAAGCTACAGGGCAAGTGAAGGTAGTTCATATATGTTAGCCCCCCAAAGATGTACAGAGGGTGGAAGATGGTGGATTGTAAAAACTGGAAATTAAAATAGATATTTTGAAAAAAAAATATATATATACAAATTTTCTTCATTGTTTATTTTCTGAAATGTCCTTGAATTTTGTTTAACTTTAACATGAACTTTAAAATAAATTACCTTCTTACATAAATAAGAAAATCTGAGTTATATCTTTGGTTGTTATTACATATATTTCTAGGTCAGTTCAGAGAAAATTGCTACTTTTTAAAAGTTGAGCTCCTATTTAAAGCAAGAAATTTTTCTCTACATAGTCAAATGATTTTTGCCTCTGGGTAGAGTTCTACAGTTTTCTATAGTATTTGTTTGATTTAATATTATATTCCTCAATATTTTATGCACTTTTATATTAAGAATGATAATTTTCTTTCATTATATTTTATTACTTATATAGTTTGCATATTATGAGAATAGTATTCATCATTTGGGTACATGAACTCAACAATGAGCAAAAACTACAGACTAATCATTATCTCTAATTTGGTTAGTTTATTCTCTTGAGTTTTTCCTAACCCTAACCCTAAACTTAACTAATGCTTTATTTAATTGTTGCTAAATATTCTTTGCATCTGGTTTTTCAGAAAAATCCAGGCCTAAAAGAATTACTCTTTTTTCTCTTCCTACTGCCTCACACAGTAGAATATTTCTAGGGAAAAGATGAAAGAAGGATAAAGTATTATTATTATTATTATTATTATTATTATTATTATTAATGGTTTTCAACATCAAGTGAACTCATGTTATTATAAGCCCATGCACTATGTCTTTCCAGTGAACTATCTTCTTATTTAACAGTGACTAGATCTGGCCTTTTGATTCTGCTCAAAAACCATGTCCCAATTATCATATTTATTCTCCATAGACTACATTCCATCTAAAAAAATAGATAAAGAGAAACTTTTAAATTATGCCTTTGCAATATTTTTTATTTTTCAAAATCTTCCTTTATGTTAGATATGCATAAAAGAGATTTGTTTTGCAATTTGATTCTATTTCTAATCAACTTTCGAAATCTCAACATTTCTAATAATCTAATAAGTAAGATCTTTAGCATTTCAATATCTTAGATGAATTAAGAGTGTTGGAAGTTGTGTATAAAATATGGATTATTTTGAGCCATTATAAGGCAGGGAGGCTACTTTTCTTGAAAATCCTGGATGAAATTCCCTGGTTTGAGAAAGTCCTGCCTTAGCTCACAGACTTATGTTCAAACACAGCTCAAGGGAGATGGGCGTAACCTATTAATCCCCAAACAAATTGTTTTCCATCTTTATCTTGTTTTCTGTGGGAGGCCATCCTCCCACATGATTTGAGTTACTTCTCTGGCTGGGTGAGAGACGCTTAAACCTAGCTGTGTTAAAAGCCTTCCCCACCCTTTCCCAGGTCAGAGGGCTTGTCCATGCAGAGGCATGTCTGGCCACTGCCCTGAAGACCCAATCCTTGCCCCTGTCCTTGGGATGCTGCCCCCCTTAACCTTCATTGGATGGGATTTTCCCTTGAATTTTTTGTTCCCCAATAAAAGCTCACTCCCTGGCTTGTGCTCTCTGTCTCGCTAGCCTCTTCTGTAAACCTCACCACCTCATAAGGTGGCTGGAGGAGGGAGCTAGGAGAAGCTGTCTTGGAGCTGGTATTAAAGGTAATGAGAGTCTGTCTCTTTAATTTAAAACTCACTAGCAATTTCTTATGAACTGAACCTTCTTTCATGAAGCTCCCGCTGTTCTCCTGGCAGAATTTTTCTCAAGAAGTCTGTCACACTGAAACTTTTTAATGTATTTTCCCTTAAATAAAGGACTGGACCCTTTTTCTGTTGTTCAGTTCTAGTTTCTATCAGGGCTGGAAGACCCACAAGGCACCCAGCTTTTAAAACAAATTTCTGTCTTTTGTCTTTTATTCCTTACTGATTATTTTCAGAATTTTTATTTTCCCCGTCAGTTCATACCTCCAAGCAGAGGTATTTTTTTTTCCCATACACGACTTGCATTTTCTCAACTTTGGTATTTAATGTAAATTTGACCATAGTATATTTGTATATAGGTGCATACATATACACACATACATATGTATTTGTGTCTATGTAATTGGTTTAATTGTATTAACTATTCGCAGAATTATTACATTTATGCATATAAGTTAAATTTAAAGTATGTAGCAATTTTCTTTCCTTTGTGCCATCTTTCCTTGTTCAGGTATTAAGAGTATGCTGGTTTTACAGAAGAAAAAAATGAAGGACTATTATTTTTTTTGACATAGTTTGACACAATACCTTTATTTATTTATTTTTATGTGGTGCTGAGTATCAAACTCAGGGCTTCACACGTGCTAGACAAGCACTCTACTGCTGAGCCACAACCACAGCCCCAGGGATTATTCTTTAATTTTATGTTATTTAAGATATTTTTAAATTTTGTAATGTTCTTTGCTTATAAATCTGATGGAAATTGAGTTATAAAATAACATTTGTACAATTTTGTATGCTTTTTTGTACAACTACTTTATGTGGCTTTTAATTTTTTTATTTATGATTTTTTTAAAATCATTTAATCAGATTTATTTATGATAATCTTTTAGTAACATTAATCACTACTTTATCTCCAATGCTATATTTCTTTTTATTGATAGCATCATTTACTTGTGGTTTGACTCTCATTTTTTTTCAACAAATCTGCCAGATCCCCATATTTTACATGGGTTTTTTGGAAACCAAATTTTGTTTTTCTTATTTATTTATTTTACTAAACAGTTTTAAAATTCTCATGGTTTTATTATTTCACCTCTTTGTTTAAGATAATGTAAATGGAATAGATTTCTTAATTTCTCTTTCATATAGTTGACTATCAGTGCATTCAATGGTAGCTAATTTTTGTAAGCTGGCTGTGTATTCCAAAATTGCACTAAACTTATTATTTGTAACTAGTTTTCATGGAGTCTTTAGGGCTTCTTAAATATATGAACATTCTATTTACAAATAAAGAAGTGTTTATCTTTTCACATCTGCTTTGGATGCCTTTTATACCTTTTTCTTGACACATAATATATCTGTCTAGGATTTCTAGTACTATGTTAAATAATAAAGGTGATAGTGGATTCTGGTTTCAGACTTGATCTTAGAGAAAAATATTTAAGATTTTATTGATTATGATATTGCCTGTGGGATTCCCCTATAATACTTACTGCATTAAGTTCTGTTTCTTCTAGAATTTAACACCATAAAAGCTATATATGAGAAACCAAAAATCAACAACACATTGAATGGGGGAAAAATAAAGCACTTCCTCAAAAATCAGAAACACCACTCCCACAACTTCTATTTAATATAATACTTGAAATTTTAACCAGAAAAGTTAGGCAATAGCAGGAAATAAAACGAACATGATAGGAAAGAAGATGTCAAATTATCTCTCTGCATATAATATGATTCTAAACTTAGCAGATATATAGAGCTGACAATTTAAGCAAAGTAGAAAAAATCCAAAATCAACATACAAAAAAAGAAACCCAGCTTTACTGTACACCAATAGTGAATATACTTAAAAAGAAATCAGACTATTAATTCCATTTAAAATAGTCCAAAAATATCTAAAAGTAAATCTAACCAAAGGAGTAAAAACCTCTGTAATGAAAATTGCAGAACACTGAAAAAAGAAACAAAAAAGACATTAGAGTATAAAAAAATTCTCAGATTCATACTTTCACAAATTTAATATTTTTAAAATGATATTACCAAAAGCAATCTATAGATTCAATGAAATTCTCATCAAGAATGTCCAATGACCTTCTTCACATTTGGGAAAATAGAGGACCCAGAATATCCAAAGCAATTTTGAACAAAAAGAGCAATGCTGGAGGCATCATACAAATTTCAGATTACACTACAGAATTAGAATAACATAAATTGCATGGTATTGGCATAAGAACAGGCATGTAGAAAAATGGATCAGAATTTTTTAAAAATATAGAAAACTCAAATAATTACAAACTTCTGATCCTTACAAAGGCAGCAATAGACAGATATTTAACAAATAGTTCTGGGAAAACTGGATATCTATATGTAGAAGAATAGAACTAGACCCATATCTCTCATGCTACTCAAAAGTCAACTCAAAGTAGATCAAAAACTTAAGAATCAGACCAGGAACTTTGCAGTTAGTATAAGAAATCGTAAGAGCAACACTCCACCAAAATAGGCATAGGCAATGACTTCTTCAGTATGGAAACCTAAGATTAGGAAAAGATACCAATAATACTAAGAATTACTAAACTGGATGGCATCAACTTAAACACTTTTGGACAAGCAAAGGAAAAAAATTAACATCATGAAGACATAGCCTAATGGAAGAAAATCTTTGTTAACTACTCTTTCTACAGAGGGTTAATATTCAGAATACAAACATAAGTTTAAAAAATACCTTAAAATAAGTAAAAAAATAAATAAATGAGCAAACAAACTAAATTATTATTTCTCAAAAGAAGAAATAAAATTTGCCTGCAAATATGTGAAAAATATTCAAAAAGTTCAGCAATCAGGGAAATACATATCAATCCCCAATATTTTATCTCATCCTCTTTAGAATGGAACTGAATATCATCTCGTTCTGTGATGTAATCCAGGCTACAGAAATGGAAGAGTTGCATATTGTCTCATATTTGAAAGCTAGAGAGGGAAAAAAAATTAAAAAATCATGAAACAGAAATAGACCACTAAATAGAGGTAATGGATCAAGGGGAAGAACGACAAGAATAGGGGGGTAAAGTTGTTGGTGGGGAGGGGAGGAAGGAAATTTATAATTTATATATAATCATAATAAGTCAATACAAATAAAAAGTTATTAATTAATTACTACTTGAGCTTAGGTCTATTTATTTTTCATCATGAAGGGATGTTGAGTGAATCAAATTTTTTTGTCTTTTATTCTTTTATGTTATATATCATATGGATTAATTTTTGTACATTGAGCCCTTCTTGCATATCAGGCATCAATCATCTTCATCAAGGTGGATGACCCTTTTAATGTGTTTTTGAATCTGATTTGAAAATATTTTACTTAGGATAAACACATCTATGTTAATGAAGGATAATTAACTGTTATTTTCTTTGTTCTGTTGCCTTTGTTTGGCTGTGGAATTACAATGATGCTGTCCTCATTAAATAAGTTTAGAACGTTTTGTTTTCATTTTTGGAACACTTTATAATTGTTGATATTGTTTAAATTTTTGGTAGAAATCAATATCGTAGCCATTTGATAATGGGCATTTCATTGTCAGACATTTTATGATGACCACTTCATGTTCTTGTTGTTGTTTTTTATTTATCTGTCAAGACTTTCTATTTCTCTTTCGTTGAGTCTCCACACGTTATAAGTATATAGGGTTTTTTCCCCCTCTTTTGTATGTGTGTGCGACCCAATGAATTACCTAATGTGTTCTAATTATTATTTTGTATGACATTTTATTAGGTTGAATCTAGAATTATAGCATTTTTTTAAAAGAGAGAGAGAGAGAGAAAGAATTTTTTTAATATTTATTTTTTAGTTTTCGGCGAACACAACATCTTTGTTTGTATGTGGTGCTGAGGATAGAACCTGGGTTGCACGCATGCCAGGCGAGCATGCTACCGCTTGAGCCACATCCCCAGCCCAACTTATAGCATTTTTAGTACATCATTTTGTATTGTTTTCTCAAGTTATTCTATATATTTTTCACTCTATATATGCAAATACATATAAACTATGCATAAACTTTTATATACAAATTTAAAGCAGTCTACTATTATTGAACTTTAACTTTTAGAAAATTGTTAACATTTATTTATTTATTTGTGGTGCCAGGCTCAAACCTAGGTATTGTGCATGTTTGTAAAATGCAATACAATGAAGTTACAGCCCTAGCATGGAATCTTTTTGTTTTCAAGTGAAATACAGAAAATTTATCCCTACTTAAGTTCTTTTGTTTTCTCCAATTTTTAAAATATATTTGTCATGAATATTTCCTCAAAATACTTTTAATCCCATATTAGATGATGTAATAGTTTTTCTTTGAATTATCAAATATAACTTAATCAATTTACCAGAAGTGTGGTGTAATGCATTCACGTATATTTTGACTTTTCTGCTATTTTTTTTCTGAAGCTACAATTCTTATTCCATTTTCATTATTTACCTGTTTAAAGAAGTTCTTTTTTTTCCATATTTCGAGGGTAGATTGATAGCAACAAATTATCTTATCCTTATTTCACCTGAAAATGTTTTTTGTATGATACAAAATTTATTTCAATATTTGAAAAATATTTTGTCACTTCTCTGTGACCTCCATAATTTCATAAAAAAAGCATCTCATCATTTGACTAGTATGCCAGTATTATTAATTCCATCTCATATTTAATATTTTAATATTATATTTAATTTATTCATGATTCTTTTGGTCTGGATCTTTTTGTATATGGTAATTGTGGTTTACTCAGTTCTGTAAGATTACAGGTTTATGTCCTTCCATAATTTGGGGAATTTTAAACTGTTATTTCTTCAAATAATCACTCAGATCATACTCTTCCATTTCTAAAACTCCAATGATAAAAATGTTAATTCTTTTGTTATTATTCTACAAGTCCCTAAATCTCTTTCCTTCTTGTGTCATTTTATTGTTTTCTGTTTTTCTGATTCGGTAAATTCCAATGATCTGTCCCCAATATTTCTCTTTTTCTGGTGTTTTGCACTCTATTGTGATTCCATTCACTGATTTTTTTCTGGTTATTATAAATTTCAGTTACATCATTACCACTTATATATATTTTAACTTCTATTTTCCTCTGACATTTTCTGTTTTTCTAAATGTGCCAAGATAATTCTAAATTTCTTATTTTTTATATTTGCTCTTGTTAGAGGGTTCCAACATCTGATTCACTTTGATATTGGTGAATTTTTTTTTCATTCCGATTGTGATTTTAGTGGTTCCTGCTACTGTGATTGACTTTCAATTGCATTTTATCAGGCAGCTTCCCCATTAATAATGTAGTATGAAGGCCTGATTGGTATGTATATGTTTCTTACTGGTCCCCTCAGACTCTACCTCAACATAAGTGGACTGGATTAATGATTTACACTACCTGATTGCAGCAAGTTAGTGTGTTATTTTAGCTCTTCCTCTGTCTTACTGACATGCTTCTGACAAATGTAGGACAACAACTTATAAAAATGTTTTGCTCCAATTGGTGTTCTAATCTCAGCTCTCAGCTGAACTCTTATTTAATACTAACTCATACTACATTGATGTTGCAAAGTGGTAATCAAAACATATCTCTAAGATAGGCACCTCTGGAACCAGGAGAAGGAGGAGGAAACACAAAACAATATGTAGCCCAGTCTCATCAATTCATTTTACTCCATTGATGTAAGATGGAAGTAAGTGTTATGCTCTCCACCAAATTTTACTGACATAATGGAAGGACAAGTTGTTACAGCACTTATTAACCCTGTTTCCTACCATCTTGAATTTCATATCACTTAAGTCCTCTTGTTGTTACATGAAGGAGTATACTCTTCTTACTTATAAGCCCCATGTGCATTACCTGGTATAATATATGTATGGTATGATGTCAAATTTTATTCTTTTCCTTGTGGCTTTCCAGCTGTCCCAACATTATTCATAAAAAATACTTTTCTTTTCCTCATTGAGTTATCTTGGCATTCTTGACCAAAATTAAGTCACTGTGGATGCATAGGTTTATTTCTGGACTCTCGATTCTTATGCCAGTATCACACTATTTTGATTAATGAAGCTTATTTTAAGATTTCAATTAAGAAACTGTGAGTCTTTCAACTTAGTTTTCCTATGCAATATTGTTTGAGATATTTTTGGTCCCTTGTATTTTCAAATGAATTTTAGGGTCAAGTTATTAACTTGTGCAAAAGAGAGTCAGCTAGGATTTTTGAAAAGGATTTCACTGGTACTCTGGATTAATTTGTGAAGAATGTTTTACAAATAATATTTTCATATAAACTTGAATACAGATACCTTTTGCATTTCTTTAAATGATTATTGAAATAATGTTTTACAATTTTCAGAGCATGAAATTTACAATTATTTTTTGGTGAATTTATTTCTAATTTTTCTCTTTCATGGAATTTCAAATGAGAATATATAAATTTATTTTTGTTTCTTACTACTGTATAGAAAGAACTATAGTACATTTTATATACTGATATACATGACAGTAGAGTGATTTTGACATATTATACATACATAGAGTATAACATAGTCTAATTAGAACCAGTTTCTGTGGTTGTATATGATGTGGAATTTCACTGGTCATGTATTCATATATGAACATGGGAAAGTTATTTCTAAACCATTCTACTCTCTTTCCTACTTCCAAACCCCTTCCCTTCCTCTTCTTTAACCCAGTGAACTTCTCTTTTTCTCTACCCCCTCCTTATTTTGTGTTAGTACCTACCTAACAGAGAGAACATTCAGGCTTTGGTATTTGGGGGTTGGCTTATTTCACTAGCATGGTAGTCTCTGGTTCCATCCATTTACCAGCAAATGCCATAATTTCATTCTTCTTTATATTTGAGTAATATTCCATTGTATGTATATACCACATTTTCTTTATCAAATCATCGGTTGAAGGGCACCTAGGCTGATTCCATACCTTAACTATTGTGAATTGAGCTGACATAAACATTGATGTGGCTGTTTCCCTGCAGTATGCAGATTTTAAGTACTTTGGGTATGTATTGAGGATTGTGAAACTGGGTCAAAAGTGGTTTCATTCCAAGTGTTCTGAGGAATTTCCATACTTTTTTCCATGGTGGTTGCACCAAATTGCAGACCCACCAGCAATATATGAGTAAATATTTTCCCCATATTCCTGCCAAAATTTATTGCTACTTGTATTCTTTTTTTTTTAAAGAGAGAGAGGTAGAGAGAGGTAGAGAGAGAGAGAATTTTAATATTTATTTTTTTTTTAGTTATTGGCAGACACAACATCTTTGTTTGTATGTGGTGCTGAGGATCACTCCGAACCCGGGCCACACGCATGCCAGGCGAGCGCGCTACCGCTTGAGCCACATCCCCAGCCCTACTTGTATTCTTAATAATTGCCATTTTGACTGGAGTGAGATGGAATCTCAGTGTGGTGTTGATTTGCATTTCTTTAAGTGCTAGAGATATTGAAGATTTTTTTTTTCATAGAAAACAAGTTTTATTTAAAGGGTAGAACATAGCCAGACTTTTTCTGAAGGGGAAAGGAATCCAAAGCTGGTATCCATAGGGAGGAGTAAATCTTTTCTTATAGTTTTGAGGTTTTTTACTTCTTATGCCACTTTCTTCTTTCCTGGGCAAGAAGCAAAATGACAGGAAGGGAGCAATTCAGGTGTACCTTTTCTCAGTTTCCATTATCTGCCCAGAAAAAGAGGAAAAGCCACCAAGTGAATACGCATTAAACATTCTCTGCTGGGAGGAATGATCCTACTGGAGGGAGATGACTTTGGCCACACATGAGGGGAAGGGATGTGTCCTGGTATTAACATTCTGATATTAACATTCCAAACCCTTTGAATCAGCTTCCATTTTCCTGGACTTGTCTGAATTATCTATCTAGGCTAACTTCCTGTTCATTGTTCCTGCTTCATTCCCCCCTTCTAAATTGAGGGAAGCTTTACTGCTCTAAGGGAAAATGGACTGTGACCATTTTGAGCTGTTTTGAGGTGAGAGGAAGTGATGCAAGACTAGCAATTTGTCTTTCCCCTTTTTAGGAACTTGGTTGGTCAAGGCATCCATGGTAAAATGCTGGTTTGGAAGGAGTTGTAATGTCATTTGAGAGGCAGGTGATCTGTGAGAGAAACAAGAAGATATGAGGAGTGGAATAAGATTAATGCAACCATAAATGCTGCAACATGCAAACATGCCAATGAGTATCATGATGATGACAGAAATTAACAATATTTTCCATCAGTATGATTATCTAGCCCAAATTGATAGAAATAAAGAGAACCATGAACTAAGAAGTTGATGTCATGATAAAGCTGACAAAGACTTGGCTTCTTTCTTGAAATAATTACTGGAATTGTCAGAAATGTAAACACAATACTTAGTTTTTATAATACCATAGATACTCCCATAATATGTAGTTAAAGATATATAATATCATCTGATTCTTGTAAAATACCTTTTTATTGGAACAGCCTCTGTGTTTAGTAGAAAACTAAAACAGCCTCTGTGTTTAGTATCTATCTAGATAGATAATCCAGACAAGCCCAGGAAAATGGAAGCTGATTCAAAGGGATTGGAATGTTAATACCAGAATGTTAAAAAAATCTTTTTTTAAACATTTTTTAAACGTATTCCTTTATTTCTATCAATTTGGGCTAGATAATCATACTAGCAAACACTGATTAAGCCTACTTGTGTAGGAGATTAGGAAGATTTTTAAGCCTAAAAATGACTATTGACTAAAAAAATCTTCTGACTCTGACAGTTTCTTTTGATAGTTATCAAGCACTCCTCTCAAAAAATCCCTCTTTTCTACCTTCCAGTCTTATTTATTCTTGGTGGGGCTAACACAAGCATTCATATTAAGTTATAGTAAAAGAGCTGTTACTCTTAAATGCCCAGGTATAGCTGTATTTTAGTTATGATCTTTTTTGCTAGGTGTTTAAGATCAAGCTGGTCAAATTGACCTTGTCATTATCTATTGCTAAGGGACAGCTGAGTTCCCCTAGGGGTTCACTCTTGGGAACTTGAAAGCAGCTTCTTGGCAACTTTGGTGCCATCTTTTAGGATTGGTTAGGGTTTTCTTGATAATGTTGCTTCTCTAGGACGCATCAGTGACATCTCCCTCTGCAATGACCATCTTTTTTAAAACAGTGCACTGGTCAGCTTTCTGTCATCCATGGTCTCATTGATACCCCTGATGGGAGGATTATGTGGCCCAGAGTTGCAAAGTGCTTAGAGACATACCCATATTCCCTGGGGTTAAGCTAACTCAGAGGGCAAGATCCAAATAATGCCTATTTTCTTTTTTGTCCCTTTTACTTTTTAAAATTTGTTCTCCAAATTTTGGTCTTAAACACCCAGCAATCCAGCTTCACCACCTTAAAGAGTATGGGCTTAATGTCTATAACTTCAGAGTTATTTACCTTTCTATTTCCTGGAGGTGATGCCTGTTATCTCAAACTAATTTAGGCTGTTATGTTTTTGTAAGGCAATAACAGACAACATTTATAAAGTTTTCAAATAAAACAAAAAATGAAATTAGAGTAAAAACATACTAAGTTTATATAATAGCTATGAACCAAGAAACATAATTTTATAATCCAAAATATTTACTTAAACTTCAGTGTGAAAAACACCGGCTTGATAAAGTGTTCTTCTAAACCTTATACTTTAAAAATGTATGTACTTGGAAGATGACCAAGGTAGTCACAGTTCCATGATTACACTGATGTTCTGATATAAACCATGTTTAGCTTTCAGTGAAAAATTTTGACTCAGTAATGTAGTGTAATACTTAAAATAACAGTTGTTCTTTAACCAGAGTTGTACAAACTGCCTTTTTACATTTACTCATTTATAAATATACACATAATGTTTAAATATGTTACCTTATGAAATTTAAGAAGTTTAGTACTTTATTTCATAATTAGCGGTAGATGTTTTAGCACTTTAACCTCATAAATTAATCATGTCTTCTTAACAAACACATTTATGATGATCAATCCCATTGATGTTAAATCTATTTTACTTATGTTTAACTGTAAAAAACAAGATATCAGACAACTGTAGTGAACAATACAAATGATCTCTTTCTTGTTGAAGAAAAATCCTAGAAGCAAAAGATATTATATTCTAGACATTTTATAGAAGCTAACTCTCTATTAATTGTCTGATCACTTAGAAAAACTTGTGAGTTAGTAATTTTAAAGACATCTTTATTCTGATTTGTTTGCCTAATTAAAATAGAACTTTTTGAGTTACATGAACTAAAATTATTTGGATACATTTCTCTTTTAAATATTAATGTATGAATGCCCATTTGTGTATATGTTGATACCATGTAAATGATATGTAAATACAAGTATATAAGTAGACAGTACAACACAATACACAGGTGTGCACACACACACTTAAGAGATGTAGTTATTTGCAGGTAGATATTCACTTCAATGCTACAGATGTTTACTAAAGTTTCTATACTTAGATAACATAAGACTAATTGAAAACTATTCACCATAAAACCATGAGCTCAAAAATATGGAAATAATGGGCTCAGGCTGTAGCTCAGTGGCAGAGCACTTGTCTAGCATGTGTGAAGCACTGGGTTTGATCCTTAGCACATAGAAAAATCAAATAAAGGTATGCTGTCCATCTACAAACATAAAAATATTTTTAAAAATACAGAATTTTTAAAAAGTTAAAAAATGGCACAGCTGTTATAAAATCAGTTAACATCGTGGTTTAGATTAGAGTTAGTTTATATTTAAAGAATGAGAGAGCTCTCAAATTCTTAGGTAAAGGAGGAAGGTGTGGTGGTAAGCCTGTAATTCTAGTGACTCAGGAGGCTGTAGCAGAGGGATTGCAAGTTAAAAGCCAGCCTCAGCAACTCAGCGAGTCTCTAAGCAATTTGATGAGAACCAATCTCTAAATAAAATATAAAAAAAGGTCTGGGGAGGTAGCTTAGTGGCTATCTACTCCTGAGATCAATTCCTGGTATCAAAATATAAAAATTCTCAAGGTAACAAAGACTTGACCAGTCCATTCTCCCTCCCTATGCTATAGTCTTAGGGAGGTACTTGAATAGAGTGCAGGATGGTCCTACTAGCAGTTTGGATTTAAAAGTGACACTTTTTCTTTCTTCTGTCACAAATCAGTTCTCTATAAGCCTTGTGAATTTTTCAAGCTCTGCAGGCCTTTGCAATTTATATTTCAAATGCAATCCTTGGTGAGACAGATCTGGCAGAAGTTAAATAGGTGAAGCTGCTGTTTTGAGTACAACCTCAGGCCTAGGGCATTTTAAACATTTTTCTTTGTAAAATCAGTCTCTTAAGGTTTGGTTCTTTAATTTTTATTAACTCCATAGGCCAGAATTATTTCACAGTCGTTAATTAAGCCAGGTTGGGTGTGGAAAATACAACTGTGGGTCAAACTTATCCCAATTTTCCAGAACACCGGCTAATGGCATAACTGTTGAGAACAAAACTCCCTTCCCAGTATGAGAAAACAGAACTCAGGCACCTGGGCCAGAGTAAACTGTCTATTTCACCACAGGCATCTCTCCATGAGCTTATGATAGTCTAGAAAATCAGTCTCTCACCACATGATTTGCCAAGTTTATTTCTGGCATCATTGTCAAAATGCTAGATTCTCTGCTCACCCCATGCCAAGGACCTAGAATTCAGATTCAGGGGCATGACTGACCTTCTTCTACCACAACAAACTTCCAAATGTGATGACTCCCAAGAACGCCTAAGATGGGGCACATTTCTCTGCTCTGTGGGCCAAAGAAATCTCCAGAGGGTAAGGGGGACATCATGTAGTCATTAGACATTTAATACCCTTTTCCTGGAGGAGTTTACAGATGGGGTGAACTATAAATGCCTGTTTTCAGGCAAAGAAATTTGTGGAGCACATTAGAGCACAGAAACAACAATGGGGAGAACCCCTAAACACTTGTAAAATTGTGCTGTGTAAACAAAGGGAACCCAAGCATTTCCTCATGGACTCCATGTAAAATGTCCTTTTCAGTGATTAGAGTTTGATGAGCAAGGGAAGAGGGGTGCTCAGGAAAAGTGAGCACAGGAGAGTGCAGTACAGCTCATTCAGAGGCATACATCATTGACAATTTCACTAAATGCTGCTTGATTGACTTGTTGCCACAGGATACTACATTGGGGTGATAGGAAGAGGAGTCAGGAGAAGAAATCTTTGAGGTTCACCTTAGTGTGGCACAGAAAATTTCACAGTTCTTCTAACCCTTTGTCCATCTCCATGCATCCAAAGGCCAACTGAGATTAGAGACACTGTATATGTACACCAAATATGCTCCAAGATTGGATAGGGTTGGGGAAAACATCTTCAAAAGAACCCAACATGCCTGATACACAGAACTGGTGATTCAGAACCACCCAGGCCACCACAAATCCTCTCACTCATGTCTTGTAGAATGTCCACTTGCACTAACTGCATTTAATTAGCCAATGTGTGCCCATTATCTTGCTCCAGAAAGTAAGAAAGAGACAGACACACCTCAGAAAGAAGTGAGATTCAAATGAAAAGGCTTACCCTCAGTGCTGATCTCTGTGGAACCTCCAAATATTATGCCAGTGATAAAAATCAGGCTCAAGTCCCATTTCACTGATGTGAATCTTAAACATCTGAGAAATAAGGCAAGCAGAGAAAGCAAGTTTTATTTAAAGTATAGAACAGAGACAGCCTTAGCCTGTGGGGGAAAGGGATCCAGAGCTGGTATCCAGGTGTTGAACATTTTTAAATATATATTCTTTTTACTTTTAGTATTTCTTTTTTATGTGAAGTGACTATTCAGTTTCTTTGCTCATTTATTGATTGACTTATGAGTCTTTTGGGAATTAATTTTTGTGTACTATTTATATCCTGGAGATTAATGGTCTATCTAACCTGCAGGTGGCAAAAATTTTATCCCATTCTGTAGGCTCTCTCTTTACATTCTTGATTGTTTTCTTTGCTGTGAAGAAGTTTATAGTTTGAATCCATCCCATTTATTGATTCTTGATTTTACTTCTTGGGCTTTAGGAGTTTTGTTGAGGAAATTGGTTCCTAAGCCAACATGGTAAATATTTGGGCCTATATTTTCTTCTAGTAGGCACAGGGTCTCAGATCTAATATCTAAATTCTTGATCCACTTTGAGATGAGTTTTGTGCATGGTGAGAGATAGGGGTTGAATTTGTAGCTTTCTCAGTACCATTTGTTAAAGAGACTATCTTTTATCCAATGTATGTTTCTAGCAGCTTTTTCTTGTATGAGATAACTGTATATATGTGGGATTGACTGACTCTGTATGTTCTATTCAGTCCCATGTCACTTTTGTCACTGTAGCTCCATAGTATAATTTAAGGTCTAATATTGTGATGCTTCCTGCTTTACTTTTTCTTACTAAGGATTGCTTTGGCTATTCTGGGCCAGTCATTTTTTCCAAATGAATTTCATGACTGCTTTTTCTAATTCTATGAACAATGTCATTGGAATTTTCATAGGAATTTTATTTACTCTATATAAGGCTTTTGATGTATGGCCATTTTGACAATATTAATTCTGGCTATCCAAGAACATGGGAGGTCTTCTATCTTGTAAGGCCTTTCTCAATTTCTTTCTTTAGTTTTCTCTAGTATTCATTTTAGAGGTCTTTCACCTCTTTTGTTAGATTAATTACCAAGTATTTTATTTTTTGTCTCTATTTTGAATGGGATAATTTTACTCATTTCTCTTTTTGCTGTTTCATATAAGAACACAACTGATTTATGAGTGTTAATTTTATATTCTGTTACTTTGCTGAAGTTGTTTTCTGGTGGAATTTTTTTGATCTTCCAAATATAGAATCCTGTCTACAGCAAATAGGGACAAATTTGAACTCTTCTTCTCCTATTTGTATCCCTTTAATTTCTTTCATCTGTCTAATCGTTCTGACTAGAATTTTCATGTTAATTAGAAATGGTGAAAGAGGGCATCCCTATCTCATTCCAGTGCTTAGAGGGTATGTTTTCAATTATTATCCATTTAGAATGATGTTGGCCTGAGATTAATGTATATGGCTTTCACTATTCCTAGCTTTTCTAGTACTGTGAACATAAATTAGTACTGTATTTTGTCAAATGCTTTTAATGAATCTATTGAGATAATCATGTGATTATTGTCTTTAAGTCTACTGATGTGTTGGATTATGTTAATTAATTTCTATATGTTGATCAGTGTGATATTAGCTTCATAGAATGAATTGGGAAAGATTCCCTGCTTTTCTATCTAAAGAAATGATTTGAGGCATATGTATGTAAGTTCTTTGAATGTCTGGCTGAGAATTTATCTCATCCTGTGTGTTTCTTTGTTGCTAGACTTTTGATGGTGTCTTCAGTTTTACTGCTTGAAATTGATGTGTTGAAATTTTATATGTCTTTGTTTTTTAATTTGGGCTTGTCATATGTCTCTAAAAATTTGTCAATATCTTCATGAATTCATATTTTATTAAAGTACAGATTTTCAAAATTATCATGTGTATTTCAGTAGTGTCAATGGTAATATATTCTGTTTTATCAAGAAATTTAGTAATTCAAATTTCTTTATTTATTTTCATTAACTTGGATAAGATTTTATCAATTTATTTATTTTTTAAAGAATCAACTTTTCAATTGATTTTTTTTTAATTTTTGTTCGTTTCAATTTCATACATTTCAGATCTGATTTTAATTATTTCCTATCTTCTACTGCTTTTGATTTTTATTTGTTCTTCCTTTTCTAGAGCTTTGAGTTTTTTATAATTTTAGGTTATTTATTTGATGACTTTCTATTCTTTTTAAAAAGTGTTCTTTTAGTTGTAGATAGACATAATACCGTTATTTTATTTATTTTTTTAATGTGGTGCTGAGGATCTAACCCATTGTCTCACACATGATAGGTAAGTGCTCTCCCATTGAGCCACAGCCCCAGCCTGCTTTATATTCTTTTATTTTTTTTATTAAATTATTTATTTGTTTTAATTTGTTATATACAATGGTAGAATGTAATTCAGTTGATATTACACATATAGAGCACAATTTTTCAAGTCACTGATTATACACAAAGTATTTTCACACAGTTTGTGTCTTCATACATGTACTTAGCGTAATGATGTCTAAGTCATTCCACCATCATTTCTACCCCCTTTGCCTCCCCCCTTTTTTCTCCCTCCCCTTTGCCCTATCTAAAGCGAGAAGAACATTTTTTTTTAAGTTTTTTTTTTTATTGGTTGTTCACAACATTACAAAGCTCTTGACATGTCATATGAGAGAGCTTATTGCAATACAGTTTTTTCTTAGAACCAGAAATTTCAATTTGCTGTGTCACTATTCTCATTTACCTTTAAGTATTTTTTATTTCATCTCCTATTTTTCAGCTATCCATTGCCCACTCAATAGCATATAATTTAGTCTCCAGATAGTAGTGTAGCTTCTAGTTTTTATTTTATAATTGATTTATAATTGCATTCCATTGTGATATGATAGAATGCAAGACATGATATCTCTCTCTCTCTCTCTCTCTCTCTCTCTCTCTCTTTCAATTTGGTAAGAGTCACTTTGTTACCTAAGATACGGTATATTTTAGTGAAACATTCATGTGCTGATGAGAAGAAAGTGTATTTAGTTGTTGATGGATAAAATATATACGTGTGTGTGTGTGAAGTGTAAATTATTAATTCTATGTTTTTAGTTATTTAGCTTCTTTATTTAATTTTTGTTTGTAGGATATATCCAGTGATACGAGAGGCATGTTAAAGTGACCCAGTATTATTGTGTTGTGGTCTATTTGATTCTTGAAATTGAGACACTTTATCGTGTGGAGTATAAATATTTAAATTGTTATGTTTTGGTGATACATAGTTCTGTTAAGTGGCATGAAATGGTCCCGTTTTTCCCTCATTTTATTACCTTAGGCTTGAAGTCTACTTTTTCTGATATGAGGATAGAAACCCCTGCTTGTTTATATGATCCATGTAAATTATGTTTTGTTTTTCCATCTTTTTACCTTCCGTCTGTGGATGTCTTTGCCTATGAGGTAAATCTCTTGGAGATAGCATATTGTTGGTTCCTGTTTTTTAAACCAATCTTCTAGTCTGTGTCTTTTTTTTAGTTTAAGGCATTTATATTCACTGTTATTATTGAGTTATGATTTTTATTTCCAGTAATTTTTTATGGATATTAATGTGGATTAGTTCTTCCTTTGCTTGACAATTCTTCTAGTGTAGTACCTCTCTTTGCTGGTATTCACATTAATTTTTTATTTCTTCTTCATGAAATATGTAATTGATTATGTTTTATCACTCAGGCTTTCTAGTTGTAAATTCTTTTTAACTCTTGTTTATCATGAAAGGCTTTTATTTCATCATTATTTCTGAAGCTTAATTTTTCTTGGTATGGTATTCTTGTCAGGCATCCATTTTCTTTCCTAGGCCTTTGTGTGGGTCTACTGAAATTTTCTATTCTTGGAGTCCTGTATGCCTCTTGTATTTGATTTTCCATTCTATTCTTAACATTTTGGAAATTTTCAGATATTAATTCTTTGAAATTTTGTGTATTATTTAGGTTTGTAACTCCAAGTCTTCATCTATCTCAATAAATCTTAAGTTTAGTCTTTTCATGTTATCCCGTATTTCATGGCAGTTCTCTTCATAGTCTCCTAACATCTTTTCTGCATGGTCAACTTCATTTTCAAAATTATATATTTTGTCTCCATTGCCTAAATCTCTGTCTTCCAAGTGGTCTAGTCTGCAGAAGATGCTTTCTAATGAATTTTTTATATTGGCTTATTGATTCTTTCATTCCGAGGATTTCTGACTGATTCTTCCACAGGATCTCTCTCCTTTTGAATTGATATTTTACTTCTCATATTTTCTTTCTGATTTTTTCCTTAAGACATATTTTTTCTTATAAGATTAGTCTAAACATACATTTTCTAAATTTCATCTCTCACATTTTCCTCTACTGCAGTGCCAATGGAATCTGTTATTGAGGCATTCTGTGCTGTTTGGGATAGCTTGTTTTCTTGCTTTTTCATATTGTTTGTGCATCTATCCATCTATCTTGATAATTCTGAAGCAGTAAATTTCCTACCTTTCATGACTATAGTGTCCCTCTGTGATACTAGTACCTCACTTATTGGGAGGGGGGTAGTCATGATTGCAAAAATGTATGTAAAAAAATTATAGAAGCAGACTACATACTTTGTTTCTATTTTGTTACCTATAATGTTAACTGTTACAATATGCAAAAATAGTAGAATCAGCAATTTTCATCTGTGAAAACAGTAAATAATCATGAATTATATGTGGCATAAAATCAAACAATAAGTATTTCCTATTATTTCTGCCATATTAATTATTTCTGTGGCATTGGTGGTAGGGGTAGATGTCATATACATCAATTAATATTAAGAGGTGTAATGAATAGAGTTGAGTATAAAGAAAGAAATAAAGATAGAAGGATAGAAAAGTGTTTGCAATTACAAAGTGTGAATAGGACAGAATATATTGCTAATAGGAAAGGGGAAAAAATAGAAGTAAGAAAAAGGAGGAAAGAGCCTATAGAACTTGGCTTTTCAAAAAAAGTAAAACAAAAGGGAGACAAAGGAGATAGAATAGTGGCAAAAACTATACCAAAAAAATAAAAATATGTGAATCAAAAATCCTAACCCTCAAATTATAATGCATGGGAAAATAACTCCTTCAAAAAACAAAACAAAACAAAACAGAGGAACAACAGAATAAGGGGAAAAAGCAGGAGAAATGTTGGTGAAAAATTAAGAAATTAAGCAGTTGAAGGAGTTCTTTCCACTATGATGGACAAAACAGTAGTTAAGCACTATGTGTTCACTCTCTGGGCCTAACTGATTTTGTTTCTTTTTGATGTATGAACTAAGTGTGAGAGTATGGGCCTACTATAGACTGTTGAGTCCTACCATTTACTTTGTTGTTCACCAAGTTCAAGATTGGGGTTTAAGACTTTCCAACTTCCCTTCTTGAGTCGTTGTGGGTGGGCCAGCCTGTGGAACAGTTGTCAAAGACATTGGCTGGGGCAATTGGCCCTGGCTGCAAAGTGGTAGGCCAGGTAGGCTGGACTGTGGCTGGGTGGTGTGTATCAAACTGGCATTGTAGGCTGAATGTGAAGCTATAGTTTGGGCTAGGTAAGCCTGTAGCCAAGTGGCAGCCTGTCAGATTGAGCTATGAGCCCATGGCAAAACTGTGGGGCCAATAGGCAGAGCAGTGGGCCAGGGTGGCTGGGTAGTTGGGGCCTGGGAGCTGGGGTCTAGGGGTCCCAGGAGGGGAACAGACTGGTGCCAAACCTAGAGGGCTCCAGGGACCTGAGGACTCAATGAGTTCCAGACCAAGTAGGGTGCTAGAACCTTGTGGGTGTTAACCCATGTGGGCCCCAGTAACCCAGTGGGTGCTGTACCACTGGGTCACCAGGACCAGTTGGCCAGGCAAGTTGAGAGCTGCATCCCTTCACACCCACCCTATCAAATTCCTGACCAGCTGCAGCTGGCGTTTTTAATAGCTGCAAGACTCATTGGGTTGGGAAAAGCCTGGTTCTCTCTAGCCTCTCTAACTTCTGTTCCCCCAGGCAAAATTTTCTGTTTCTGGTTTTACTTTTTTAATTTTTTTTTTTGGTTTAGTTAAGTCTTTACTAGGCTCAGATAGTTTTACACAGACCTAGCTTCAGAACTCATGGATCTGAGTTTTCAGTTCCTGTTGGCTCCACTGTTTTAGTTCCAATATGGCTACTGAATCAGCTTTCCATGGACACTTGATAAATTCAGGGTGACTTTTCTATGTTTTTTACATTACTTTAATGAATTTAACAGATTCTGGTTCAGGTAAGGTACACTGCCTTCTAGTCTTAGGATTTTTTTATACTAAGCTTCAGAGAGAAGCAGTATTCATGCTGTTTTTGTTCTGGGTAGACAAATTGGGAGAATGATGTCTCATTATAATCTGCAACACATTCCCATTTTTTGAGTCATTTTTATTAGTTTCTATCATTTCTTCCTAAGAATACAATTTATTTAACTTATTAATTTGGTCAGCATTTAGTTGTTCAGTTATTCTTTTTATTTCTTTTTAAGTTGGAGATGAACATAATACTTTTATTTTATTTATTTTTATGTGGTGCTATGGATTGAACCCAGTGTCTTGCACATGCTAGCCAAGTGCTCTACTACAGAGCTACAATTCCAGCAGTATAGTTTTTATTTTTTTTAAGGTCAGTAGAAAATATAAATTTTTATCCTGAATATTTGAGGGTATTTTGCTTTTTATCTGGGGTCATCCATGATTCATCAAGTTTTTGAGCTTTAGAGAGGAGAAACAAAACTAACTGGCTATTTTGAAGTACAACTCCCAAAGAAGCATCCCTATTACAGAAGTACCTGTTAATTCAAAGTATCTCTACAACTCTGAAGTAGCACTTATAAAGGTGCAAAGGAAATCAGTGGCAAAGAAGCTAGCTAAAATACTACTAAACAATCTTTCTTTAAACTTATGGATCCCAGAATATCTGGTGACCTTTGTAATGTCCCTACTTAGTTTATTAATGTATCAACTAGCACAAACACTGTAAATTTCCATGATATTAAATTGCAGAAAAGTGATATGCACAATAATAACTTGCAGAAGGTAAAGGTAGATTGTAGTGTTTTGACCTGAGGGTGGAATAAAGGAGATGTACAACCTAGGTGATAAAGACACACTGGTCAGTACATTGACTTCCTGCCCATTATTTCACTCACTATACTTCTTTTCCTCCTTATAAATACCCTTTGCACCCTGAATTCCTGAAGATTAAGCTTTAAGGTCAATAACCCCTCTATCTTCCAAGAAGCTGACTGTTGAATAATCCTGATTTATTCCTATTATTCTCCTTTTCTAAATATTGTCCATCAAGTGGCAAGCAGCTTGGGCTTTTACCAAGTAAAATTTTTTATTATCAAGAGATTTCCATATTGTCTTCTTCATTTCCACAATTTCATTACTATTCTTCTAGACATTGGAATTACAAGGTTGAATAATTCAGCATACACCAAAGGAATAGTTATAGATTTTAGAGATCAGAGATTCCCTATACTGCTAACAAGGCTTACTCCAAGTTTGCCTGGTGTTATTGACCATGTTTAGTTGTTGTGCCAATTCAGTTGCTCCAAATTGCCTTCTAAGAAAGAGAATAGTATTTGCAGAGCCTCTTTTCATAACACAGGAGACACAGAAATGGTACATTTCAAACAAAAAGAGGTGGTAGCAGTTCTGCTAGACTTTTTTTTTCCTACTATCCCTCTGGGAAGGGAGCATGATGAGAATAGAATCTGTAAATATCAGGTGTTTGATGGTTGTTGGCAGCATACCTCAATTTGGGATGGCAGGAAAGAATCCAAGTTGTTAGGAAAGTTGGTGATGTATCTCATCGCACCATTACTTGTAAAAATTGTGTGTTCCTGCTAGTACTCCAGAGACCTTGCAGAACAACTGGTACTTTTCTGGAATGGAGGCAATGCACATCAAGTAGACATTTGGGAATCTCGGAGGCAGATGGTATTGTATATGCAGAACAAATGACAGAGAATGTATTAATTTATGGACACTACAAAATTTAAATATCATTTAAAGAGTGCGAGAGTAGGCCTGAATTCAGAGAGTACAATGTTATTACCCTGAAGGGCAGCTAAGAAAGATTGGAAACTTATACCCAGGTAGTTTTTGGAGAGAACCACATAATGGCAATAAATGAGTGTATCTTGGCACAGGCATCAACCACAGACAAAGGAGAAAAAGTCTTTTCTTTTTAAACCACCTTCCAAAATATGTGAATTTCAAAAATAATTTAGAATATAAACTTTTCATTCTTTTAATGATTTTTTTCAGTATTCCTTTAGAAAACATAGGCACTTATTTTAAATTAAGTGTCACCCTTCTATCAGGTGAGGAAAGCAGGAAGGTAGGAAAAAGGATTTATTTTAAAAAACAAGGTATAATAGGCACAATCTCCCTTATCTATATCTGTGCTTATGTGTCTTTAAAAAAAGTGGGTTATTTGGGCTGGGATTGTAGCACAGTGGCAGAGCACTTGCCTCCCAAGTATGAGACACTGGGTTCGATCCTCAATATCACATAAATTAAATATATAAAATAATGGTACTGTGTCCATCTACAACTAAAAAATTAAAAATGGGTAATTTCAGAGAAACAGAAAATGTCCTTATTTATAATACTTAGAATAGTACTTAGTACACAGAATACACAACATCAATATTTGTGTATTTTTCTGAACAAAATGATTTGATGGAGGGATGTGAAAATACTTAATTACTCAACAATCACTAATTTAATTTTATTTACAAATTTCTTCCAAAACACTATGCTAAGGTTTGAACAAATAATTAATTTATTCAATTAATCTAAAATAGTCTTTCAATTATCACATATAAAAAGATTATTTTGTAATAAATTAGAAATGATTTCACTTGCTTTTTGTACAAAGAAACATCAAATTTACTGCAAGTTCTAGGATACCAAATGACCTGATTTTGTACATAAAGATGATTAATAATATTTGATTAATTATGCTAAACCAAAACTTATAAGATAAGTTTTGATCTTTGATATAAGATCAAAACCATCACAACTTTAACCCATGACTTAATTTAAATTGCTTTTAATAAAAACAAAACAAACATGAAAGCAAATTTGTAGGAAATATAAGTCATTAAATCTTTCATTTACTTTTATCAATCTTTTTATATTCCCTCCTCCCCATACTCTATGGGTTTTATTTGGCCTATATTATTCACATTAGAATGACTTAAAACGAAATATATGGATAATGAAATTTTTGTCTATACTTTCTACATCAAAGAGGCCGGGTGCTGGAGTTGTGGCTCAGTGGTAGAGTGCTTGCCTAGCATGTGTGAGGCACTGTATTTGATTCTCAGCACCACATATAAAAGTAAAGGCCCATTGACAATTAAAAGAAAAAAAGAAAAAATCGAGAGAGAGAGAGAGAGAGAGAGAGAGAGAGTATAGGAGGCTCCAGTATGGAATGGGAGAATTTTGACAATATATATAAAGGGTTTAGAAAACATTAAGTAGTATCTTGGGTTATAAAATGTGAATTTCCCTGATTTTTTTGAACAAATGTAATAATGGGGTGTTTGGCAAAGGAAAAGTAGTCACTTCATTAATATAAACAACTACTTATTAAAGCTTAACGCATAATACTAAACACAAGAATGAGTCTGAAGGAAACACTCCATTAGATGGTGAAGAGGGATTATTCACAATGACCATCTGCTAAATATGCCTCAGCATTTTCTGTTCTCATTATTGTCCAACCTTAGGACTCGGACCCTAAATTGTAAAGTAAGAGTGATTTGAATACTTATTTAGAAAAAAAATGTGATAAAATATATTTCCTTTTGCTACAATGCCCAAATGAACTGATCAACCATGAAATATGCATGTAAATATTATATGCATATAATATATATATATATATATACACACAAATATATATACTCATATTTCTTATATCAGGCTAAATGCAAAATAAAATTCATTGTCCACCAAAATTAGTAATTTTATGCAGAAACTACCTATAAGCATTTTTCAAGATAGATAATTTTTCAAGATTTAATCCCTAGAAAAATTTATCAAGAAATTGGTGAAATTCAAGTATCAATATCTTATAAGCATTAAAAGTTTGGAATTTATACAGATATTACTGGTACTAAGAAAACCACTAACATCAACTTGAAAGCAAAAGAAATTTACACTGACTTGGTGCTTTAATGTTAAGTTCTACATTTCTAGGATCACAGGGATACATAGGAGCAATGTAAAGGCAATCTAATCAGTCAGTCATACTTGGATCTATTTTTACATTAAAAATGTATATTTGTTGCTTTATTGCTAATAGCAAATAATTCTTGCAGATGAAGTAATTGAATGTGCACCCTGTACTCTAAATAAATTCTGTGAGTGATAGTCAAGAAATAACAAATTTTAAAAGAAAAATAAGTCCATTAATTGGTAATTTGGCATGTGATTCCATGTAGTATTACAAACCTTGCTAGGAGATCTGAATTTTCAGTAACCTTAGTATTACCCAAAACAATTACTGATGTTTTATAATATTTAAATATTTTTAATAGACCACATTTCCTGGTAAATATTTCAATGGGAGTGATGACAAGAGAGGATACAAGATTTGCTCTAGTATAATCTACAAGATCAAAAATTGATCTATAATCTGAATTAGCAAAAAAGCATGTTGCAATCAAGTGCAAAATTACAACTGCTGCAAGAAGACAAAGAAATTTCCTCATCTAAACAGAGACAACTTTTTTCTAAAAACTTAAGTATCCTATTGATAAATATGACAATGGTTTCCATACATTCTTAATATTTAAGACAATCTCAGAAAAAAAAAATCTGTCTAGAACGTTTGCAATGAGATGACCATTAAGACTATCAGATAGCAATATAGGCTTCATGTATTTCAAAATTTCATTTTAAAAATAAATTTTAAATATTAAATATGTTATGGTATTCCACATTTTAATGATTTTTATTTGTTACTTATTTTGAGTTATAAAAATATTTGAAGTATGGAACATTATCGCTTCTATACCAGGACAGCATTTTTGTATGATATTAAAGTATATAATCTTGTCATAATATATTTGTTCAGAGTAATAAAAAATCATGCATTTATTAATTTTTATTGAAAAGTCTATTTGGAACTTTTAGTATAACTCTGTTATAGAAAAACATGATTTTTATATATTATTAGATAACTTCTTATTAAAAAATATAATAATTCATGCTTTAGAGAATTACCAAGATTTATCATGAATTCTGATTTACCATTTCTATGTCTCAAAGATCTATTGATAATATGAAAACTTTGGCTGTATTCAATTTCTTGCTTTCTACATAGGCATTCAACATCAATGTTTTGTTATCCCAGGTAACAAGCTAAATATAATTGGAATTCACTCTAATATTTTGAATATAAGCTCCCATATTTGTACTAAGAGGTAAGGCTGTATCTGTAATCAAAAGAAATTTACAGTTACATGGAAAAGAAAAAAAAATTATTAATCATCACCTAAATACTAAAAACTGTGCTAAGCATTTTCCATATGTTCTTGCTGTACACAAAAGTCCTAAAAGTTAAACACATAATTGTCCTCATTTTACTCATAAGTAAACTTATATAGAAATATTGGGTAAAATGCCAGAAACAACTTACATAATAAGAGAGAATTGAATCCAATATTAGTTGTCAGCTAATTTTAAATGTACTTTCGAAGAGCCTTATGAAAAAAAATTTATATAATATATAATATATTTTATATATATATATATTGTACCAGGGATTGAACTCAGGGGCATTCAATCACTGAGCCACATCTCTAGGTCATTTTTGTATTTTATTTGGAGACAGAGTCTCACTGAGTTGCTCAGCACCTCACTTTTACTGAGGCTGACTTTGAACTCATGATCCTCCTGCCTCAGTCTCCTGAGCCACTGGGATTATAGGCATGCATCACTGTGCTGGGTGGAAAAAAATATATAGTTTAAAAAGTATCATTTGTATTTGGGGTAAAAATGGGAGTTCATAACTCACTTGAAACTAATGTTTGAAATATGATAGATATGTCAAGAGCTTTGTAAGGTTTTGAACAACCAATAAAAAAGTATCAAAGTATCTTCTAGCAAATTTTAAACCTGTAGATAGCAAAATATTTTTTATTCACAGCATGATGCCTTTCTCTCATATGCCAATATTACTGAAGATATTTTTAATTTTATTTTTAATCAAAACTATCAGCTTCAGCTTCTGTCTACCTTTAATAATTCTCTAACTTACCACCAGAACATTCTAAATGTTTGATCTCTCTGAAAGAGTAAGACAAGAAAAAAAATTGTTATACCCACAGATGGAATATGAGAAGAATATGACTTCACATAACAAGAGATGGAAATTTGTATTGCACTTTTTTGCACATTCTTAATTCAAATAATTCCTTTAAAATGGCAGAAAGTGAGTTCACAGGGAACTAACAATTTTTAACATCTTGTTTGAGAATAGATGTAAATATAAATAAAAGGCAGTAGGACATATGGTGGAGGCTCAGTAATCAAAGTTGAGAACCTACAGGAAAGTTGATCCAAGAAAATTAGACTACGAGGAAAACTCTTACAGTCCTTTTGTAGCATCTTTTGAAATATCAATGGATTTACTGCACCTGATATACAGCTCTGCTGAATAACCAAGAGAGGACCCTAGGGCCACTTGGACTGTCTCACATTCTGGTAATCTATTACATCATGAAGTAGGTAAGGTGATCACTTGCCAAATCCTTTGATAAGTTTCTCTAGAGATGAATATAAGCATGGGGAAAAAGGAAGCAAATTTACAAGAACTTAAATTATGTTTCTTTAAGATAAAAAATTAGCAGCTACTGTTGACCTGGAAACATTTTTCTATAACATACTTGCTCAAAAACTGAAGTCCTCTGAATATCCAGGAGATTGTATAGAAGTGGGACAGTTATACTTCAGTGAATGGAAAAGTTACCTGACAATTTAATAAGAGAATAAAGGTAGCAATGAAGAGGAAAAACAACAAATGAGAATATTTTGATTTCATTAAAATTCAATTTGTGTAAAAATCAACCAGGCCAAAAAAAAAAAAAAAAAAAAACCTCTCATTTCTACCTATCTCTAATTACTCCTGTTATCCACCTAGAGTTATATACTATGCTTTCTTGTACCATAATCATTTTTTTTAAAAAGTACTTTACACCCTAAATATGTACTTCTAAAAAAATAATTAAATATATAAATAATTTATATAAATGTATTGAACCTTGAAAAATATATTTTGCAACATTTTTTTGCTTAAAATCATATTGCTAAGATTTAAACTTGCTGCTGCACTACCATTCAATCATTCTCAAGTTTCTATATCATTTCTCCGTACAAATATATCACTACTTAATGATTTCCTCCTTTGAAGATGGATGTTTGAGTTAATTCTTATTTAGTGAAATTAGTAATAATGTTGATTTGAATATTGTTGAACATGGCTCTTAATACACATATTTCAGTTGGATGTATACCTAGAAATGAAATTTCCTGTATAGGAGGAATGTGTAATTTTATCTTCAACAATAATAAGAAATATATTCCAAAATTTGTACTATTTACAACCTCACAACTTCCCCCAAATTTAGAAAATGATAAAGATTTAGTTATTTAGATTTATTTGTATTATTTAATTGTGGATTTAAATAACTTTTTGCCTGACTACTAACAGTATGGCCACTTAGATAGTTTGATAGTTAATCTAGTATATCAATTAGTCAGGACATGTTACATGGTTATTTGGTAAGATAATACTCCAGATATTTGCATGGAGGTATTTTTTAAAATGAGTTTGACATTTAAATCAGTAGACTCTGAGTAAAGCATATTGTATTCCATAATGTGGGTGGGCCTCATCCAATCATGTGAAAGCCTTAATAGAAAAAGTTTAACTTCTACTGAAAGAAGATGAAATTTTGCCAGTAAACTAAACTGCCTGTGAGCTGAAACATCGACTCTGCTCTGAGTTTCCAGCTTCCTGATCTTCTCTGCAGATTCTGTAGTTGTCAGCCAGCAAAAACTGTGTAAGCTAATTCTTTAAAAATCTCTCTCTTGACTCTCTGATCCTAACTCTGTGTGTGTGTGTGTGTGTGTGTGTGTGTGTGGGTTTGTATATCATATGTGAAATCATATGGAGAGAGAGAGAGAGAGAGAGAGAGGGGGGGGGGAGATATCTTCATATCTGTGTGTATGTGTGTGTGTATATATATATATATATATATATATATATATATATATATATATATATATTTCTGTGTCTTTGGAAAAACTCTTAGTGAGGCAGGTTTCTTATTTTAGAATTACCTGTTCTTGGGCTGGAGTTATAGCTCACCGGTAGAGCACTTGCCTAGCATGGGTGAGGCACTGTGTTCAATTCTCAGCACTACATAAAAATGAATAAAATAAAAGATCTATTGAATATATATATATATATATATATATATATATATATATATATAATTACCTGTTCTTGAGCCTCACCTTTTGTACTACTATTGTTTGTGGTTTTACTTGAACTCTAAACATTCATAAAGTATACCTTTATATTCAATTATTTTTAATTAAAATGTCTTTCTGGACTTTTTTTTACTAGTTTTATTCTCAATGATATCATATGAGTTATAGCTTTCAACATTTTGTCATCATTTACCTTAAGATTTTTGCGGTAACCTTTTGTTGATTTGCATGTTATTTAGAAGCATTTTGTATACTCTGTGCCTCTAGGCTTGAGATCTCATATTTCTTTTTCTTTTTAAAGTGCTCTGTTCTCTGCTCCTCTGCAGCCTCCATCCTTTTTATTTTAAGAGAGAGTGAGAGAGGAGAGAGAGAGATAGAGAGAATTTTTAATATTTATTTTTTAGTTCTCGGCGGACACAACATCTTTGTTGGTATGTGGTGCTGAGGATCGAACCCGGGCCGCACGCATGGCAGGCGAGCGCGCTACCGCTTGAGCCACATCCCCAGCCCTGCAGCCTCCATCTTTACGTAGCCTAGCTCAGCTTCATACTTATATAAATGTAAGAATGTTCTGCCAACTGTAGTGGTGCAGGGTAGAGTATGTTGAACCATTGAGCTGAAACATCATCACCTGAAACATTGTACTTTTAATCTTTGGTAAAAGGCAATTTTTTATGCTACTAGATTTGAATGAGAAAGCATAATTTCACAATTACTGCTTTACTACTAGTAACCATTGTTTTTTTTTTTTTTTTTTTGTGCTGAGGATTAAACTCAGGGGTAATCAACCATTGAGCCACATCCCCAGCCCTGTTTTCTATTTCATTTAGAGACAGGTTCTCACTGAGTTGCTTAGTGCCTAGCCATTGCTGAGGCTGGCTTTGAACTTGTGACCCTCCTTCCTCAGCCTCCTGGACTGCTGGAATTATAGGTGCACGCCACTGTGCCCAGATACTACTGGTAATAATTTTATGCACATATGGGAGACTATCTTTAGGAAAGATATGAAGTGAATGTGAGACAGAGAGAGAGACCATCCATAGGCAGCTAGGGGAATGATCTTGGAAAAGAAAAGGACGAAGAAAAAAATTGGTAAATCATGTTTCTGACCCCAGCCAGTTCTAGCTACAAGACAGTTGCTCAACAACCCCTAGCAATGACCACCCATAAATGTTCTCTAAAATACTTCACTTTGTCTCAGGAGAGTAGGAAACTAAAAATCCAAACTTTGGCTCTCATTTCCCAATGAAAGAAAATTTAAAGTCAGATCCAAAAGTCATGCAAGAGAATTTATTAGACAGTAGAAGCAAAGCAATAGTGAGGGAAAACAGAGTAATGCTGAAGCAAGGAGCACTCTTTTTTTTTCATTTTGTTAAATAAATGTGTTTTAATAATTAGAGCTTTCATTTTAACTACATTTGGGGTATTTGCTTTACATAGTCAAAATTTATATTGAGCAAGGATGCCTGGTTCTATAAAGTCACATTTTTTGATTTATAGTTAATGTAATTTTTTTACTAGTTGCTTAAGACAATATAATGATCTTGACATATTATACATTTGATACAAATAGGGTATGAATTCTCATTTTTCCACATGTACCAATTGCAGGATCACATAGGTTATACATCCATGTGTAACCTATACAGCAATCCTAGTGTCAGTTGTATTCTCCTGCCCTCCCTATCCCCCCTCCCCTCCCCTCCCATTACTATTCTCTACCCATTCTACTGTAACACTTCTCTCTCTCTCTTTTTTTCCCCTTCCCTTTCCCCTCACACCATCGTTTAAGTATTTTGTGAACCCATGAGGGTCTCCTTCCATCTTCTGTGCAATTCCCCTTCTCCCTCCCATTCCCTCCCACTTCTTTTCCTTGTTTTGAGGTAATCTTCTTCTCATGCTCTTCCTCCCTACTCTGTTTTGAGTCACCCCCCTTATATCAGAGAAGACATTCGGCATTTGCTTTTTAGGGATTGGCTAAGTTCACTTAGCATAATCTGCGCTAATGCCATCCATTTCCCTGCAAATGCCATGATTTCATTATTTTTTAGTGCTGAGTAATATTCCATTGTGTATAAATGTCACATTTTTTATCCATTCATCTGTTGAAGGGCACCTAGATTGGTTCCACAGTCTAGCTATTGTGAATTTTGCTGCTATGAACATTGATGTAGCTGTGTCCCTGAGCACTCTTGAGAACAAAAGTGGGCCATTTCTAAGCAGAGAACAGCAAAGGGAATAGTGCCATCTGCATATTTATTACTCACTGATGGTTGTCTTGAGAATTGGGGCCATCCTTCAGCAACCTTCACCAATAAGGTGTTCAACTACTTGGTTATGACTGGCAGGGGAGTTTTTTACCTTAGTTGGTCCTCTCTGTAACTGTAATGGTGGTAATCCTCTTTAGTGGTCTTTATCTACAAGTCAATCCTATGTTAATATCAGCCACCAGTTAGGTGTTACCCTAAAGCACTTTAGTCACTAAAGAATCCCCCCCCTTCTGAGATAGAAGGAGATACTTGGGACCATAACTTCTAGTATTATCTTGACCTTTATGGGCCTTGCAAAAAGTTAGTCCCATAGATTTCTCTTTCTTGGTGTATTTCACCCCTCAATTATCTTATTTTACTTTTGTTCATTTGTTCTCAAATTTTGTGTACCAGTGCTTTTCTCCAGGTTATTTGTTCCAAGTTATTTACACACCTGTCTTGGCATTAACATAAAGAAAACTTTAGAGCCAGGCACAGTGGTGCTTACCTCTAATCTCAGCAACTCAGGAGGCTGAGGCAGGAGAATCATGTGTTCAAACCTAGCCACAGCAACTCAGCGAGGCCTTGAGCAACTCAGCGACACCCTGTCACTAATAAAATATTTTAAAACAAGGCTGGGGATGTGATTTGGTGGTATTCCATTCCTCTAACTCTCACACCCGTTTAATACCTGCTACAAAAAAAAAAAGGAAATTTTACAAGTAATTTAAAGAAAACTTGTGACCTTGCCATGTATTCCCCAGCTCCTTACTAATGTCTACATAACACTTTTATTTGGCATAAAAAATTACACTATTGGTTAAGTTAATTGGAGTTGAGGTTTTTTAATTTAAAATGAAAATTTTTGTGTGAATACAGATACATAACAGTTTTGTTGTATAAAGGAGAACATTTCACAAATACATTTTGTATCTTGTGTTTATTAAAAAATAATACTTTTTCAATCAATTTTATAGGATCAGCACATGTATATTTACATCATTCCTTTAATACCTGCACACTATTTTATTGTGTGGTAATATCAAATATGTTTGAATTTGCAATTATCATGTGAGAATGTGTCACAAATTTAGCAGCTAAATCAACACAAAGTTATAATATTGAATTTTCTCTAGGTCACTAGTACATGGTTGTATCAGCCAGTTTCTTATCTCAGTCTCAAAATGCAGAAGCAAAGTACCAGCCAAAGCTATAATCTGATCTGAGAATTCAGATCCTCTTTCAAGTTCAAAATCTGTGCTTACAACATGTACCATGGTGCAGGCCTGGAGTCCCAGGAGACTGGGGAGGCTGAAGCAGGAGGATCATGAGCTCAAAGCCAGCCTCAGCAAAAGCAAGGCACCAAGGAACTCTGTGAGACATTGTCTCTAAATAAATACAAAATAGGACTGGGGATGTGGCTCAATGGTTGAGTGCCCCTGTTCAATTCCTAGTACCCACCCAAAAATTGTGTTCAAGTAGACACTCATAGACAAATTATAAATAATAAAAGTAGTACATAAACAAAAATTTAAATTAAATTAAAAAAAACAAACTTAAAAAACAAGGTAAAACCAAATTTCTACAATCATGAAATCACAGTAATGTGGTTATCTATCTGTATATCTATCTGTGTACACACACATCCTTTTATATATATGCATTTATTTAATCATATATTTTTGTTTGGCCTTTAATTTATTTTAATAAATTTTGCCCTTTTCAATGTATAAAGTTTAAAGATTTTTGTTAACTTTTTCATAAATATTTTAATCTTTTGATGTTATTATAAATAGAATTGTTTTCACAATTCCATTCATTTTCAATTTCACAGTCATTTTCTTACTTTTCATTTTCTTACTTTTCAATTCATAAACAGTACCAAACTGTTTATTAACTCTAATAGTGAACTCCTTAGGGTTTCCCATAACTAAGATAAGGTCATTTGCATAGTAATTATTGGCATCAGATAAATATTGGCATCAAATCAATATTGGCATCAGGTTCACCATTTTAGGTAGGAGGCCATTTTATCTAGAGGCTCCAAAGTTTCATTTCTGAGGCAATGCTGCTTCACTTCCTGTTAGAAAAAACAAAAATGCTGTGTCTTCTTAAAGATCAACCCCACCCCAGCTTATGACACAACTCCTAAGCAGCTTATGAAAGGATTCTTGCTGAATAGAAAGCTGCTCTGTGAGTGCCTATATGCTGCTGCTCTCCTTGGAGGGACAGCCTTGTCAGTTTGCCTTGTGCTGAAAATAAATCTCTTGAGTGAGATTCTGATGTGTGACATGTTCTTTTGATTTTGCGTGGACTCTGTAAGTGTCCTTTCAGTAATTGCATTAATGCACAAAGACTTTGTCTTCTCACTGCAATATGAAAGTCAATTAGTCAAAAGGGAAGACAGTGTTATAGAAATAACACTATTATGAGGAGTTATCTGATTGGAAAATGGCTAGACAATGGTCCTAAGGACTTTCTTATTATGGAAAGCTCAGTCCTTGTCCCCACTGCCAATCCAATAATAAGAACATGGTTTTCAGAAATAGGAAAAATAAGTTTTATTGTTTTGCTAGCAAAGGATAAACACAGGGCACTCCTTTCCCAGAGACTATGATTTTGCCCATCAGGGGGAACAGGGTTTTTTAAGGAGGTGATTCAAAAACTATAGTCAATTGTTCTCTCGGTCTTGGGGTAGTAATTTACTTGTTAATTTGGGAGATAATAATTTCTTAAATCATCCATGCCATCCCTGAAGTCTGAATTATTTCATTCTTGTTCATGTGGTTGGTTCTGCGGAGTGGGAAAGAAATGTAATCCTGTTTCCCTGAGATTAGAATGGGGAATATTAGGGAGGGAAGAGATTTGGGAGGTATGAGGGAGAGAAGAATAGAAATAAACATGTCCATGTTAAAAAGAAGTCACAGTGACAGGGCAGCAAGAGCTATATTCAAAGCATAAAATAGACCACTATTACTGTCTTATCTAATAACTGCAAAAGAACTGCTTATACTGGAAATTTAAAATATTAGATTTTTCAGTCACAGAAGAGTGGGTACCAGAGTAAAAATTAATCACACAGTGCTCCATTTCTTTAGTGGACATTCTGATATTTTCTGAAAGTCATTATGAGAAACATGAATTTGTTGGCTTTTTTGTCTCATGAATTTGAAGAATGAGATCCAGGGACAGGAAAGGTGAGAGAAAAATACCTTATTACTTATTAAAGTAATAGAAAGAAATCACAGCTCCTACAGAAGGGAGAGGTCACAACACAGGGTTGCCACTGGCTATTGTCTAGGGATTTATTTGAAAATGTTAGAGGGGATTTAGATGGCCTTGAAGACCATAGGATAGAGATTTTAACGAAGTAGGTTTTTGACTCCAATCAATATCTTGATCACAAACTTGTTCACCTCAACGACTGGGTCAGTGTTCTGTCATATATTTTCAGGCTCCAGTGGAGTCCCAGGTCCAAAATTATCTGGTTCTCTAGGGCTTTTGTGTTCAATGGCATAAATGTAGAAACACATAAGGAGGATTCCTTAACACTGTCTGCATAACACATTTCTAACTCCTGCTAAAAATTAGATGCCCTGAATTCTGTAAATCTAAAATAAATTTGTTTATTAGATGAAGAGGCTTGATATCTAATGTTTCTCATTTTTCTATTTCCTAGAATAATTGACTCTAGAAATTAATAATTTAATCAGGAAGATGCAAATTTTCTTTAAAATTTAAAATTCTATGTAAATATTTAAAAATCAAATTTTTAAAGGACAATTTGCAAAGGAAAAGAATTTTCAATAGTTTTATCAATTTCTTTTCAGTAGGAAAACATTTTATTTCATTTTCTTGCCCAATAGAACTGGTCAGAGTTTTCAATAAAAGTGGAACAGTTGATGTCATTATCTTGTTCTTTATTTTAAGGGTAAAATATTTCAGTTTTCTTGTATAATATGAACTGTGAATTTTGGTCAGAGAGACTCTATTTAGTTGAATAAATTTTCTTCTCTTTCTCAATTCTTGATTGTTTTTATCATAACAAGATGTTGAATTTTGTTAGAATTTTATTTTCTGCTTGAGATGAGTAATCATGTGATTCTTTCTATTAATATTTTTTTTTTATTTTGACTGATTTTCTTATGGCAAACAGTGCAATTATAATACAAAAAAGCTTTTTTGATTGTGTACAATTCTTTCTATATGCTGTAAATTTGTTTTGCTTTTATGTTGTTGAATATTTTGCAATTTTATTATAAAGTATATTTTCTTGTGTTTACTTTTTTTCTGGTTTTGAAAATGTTAAAGTTTAGTGTTGTGATATACCCTAGAAAATCATATATTTGAGAAAATGTAACAATATTCAGAGGTGAAATGTTTAAATCATGAGAGTTTAACCTGATCAATGGATTAATCCATTAATATGGATTAACTGGATGGTAACTGTAGGGAGGTAGGTTGTGCCTGAAAATTGGGTGGTAACTTTACACAGATTACTATAAATAAAATCAATAAAAGGAAGAAGAAGGTCATTGGCAGCATACCTTTTTGATTTTTATTTTATACATGGTATCAGAGCTCTTTCTCTGCTTCCCTCTTACTGTATCCTTAGCTGTTTTATTTGTCCTCTAAAATGTTCTTATCAAATATTTTGATCACAGTGAAGAAAAAATTAACTAAAATTTATTATCAAAAGATTTAATACTAACTTCTTTAGTTTATCGGGGGAGTTATTTTTAAAAGTTTCCATATTCTTAAATGTATTTAGAATTCACTAGTAAAAGCATCATATCCTGGGTTATTTTATTGTGGGAATTTTTTTGCTTATTAATTAGTTCAATTGCATTCTGTAAGTATATTTAAATTTTTCATTTGTTCTAAAGAAATTTTTGTAGTTTTTTTGCATTTTCTATAAGATCTATAGTAATATATTTACTTTTCTTTTTGATTTTAGGTTCCCCTCCTCTGTCCTATTCAAGGATTAAATCCAGGACACTTAATCACTAAGCTACATCATCAGCCCTTTTTATATTTTATTTTGAAACAGGGTCTTGTTAACTATGGCCTCAATAAATTGCTTAGCCTGAGTTTGAATTTGCCATCTTTATGCCTCAGCCTTGCTAGTTGTTGATATTACAGGCATGTATCAATACACATGGCAACTTTAGTATTGGTTTAAGTTGTATGTGTGTGTGTGTGTGTGTGTGTGTGTGTGTATTTGGTTAGTTTACCCTAAGGTTTATAAGTTTTTAAAATTTATTAAAAATAATTAACCTTATAAAATGTTATAAAATATTACTTGTGTGTTGAGAGCCAAAGCCGAAGGGGCCCCAGCAAACTTCCAGCTGCCAGCAAACTTCCACCTGCCAGCTCATGATTGGCTCACAGCGGCTGCAGCAAACTTCTAGCTGCCAACTGATTGGCTCCTCTGCGGTGATGCTCATTGGGTTGTTTTCCCGCCCTTTCAGACCACAGAGCTGCTCATTGGGGGACCTTTTGTCTCCGCCCACACGACCTAGCCAATAGGCCTCAAGAGCAGGAGGAATGGGGGAGGTTGAGAGGCTTGTGGGAAGCCTGTGGTGGCAGTTGGGCTCTGAAGGTTTTCCTGAAGAGCTGTGTGGTTTGGGTGTGTGGTTCTAAAACTAAAGTTCATTTCTTTTGACAAGTGGCTCCTGAATTGTGCCCAGCCAGACTGCGGCATTTGGTGGCCTGTATGGGGAATGAACCCGTGACCTTGGCATTATCAGCACCAAGCTCTTACTGCCATTCCATCGAGAAATGAAAAAGCAATTTTCCTTTGAAGTTCTGTTTTTTTTTTTCATTTCAGATTCAAGTTCTCCAAAGGGTATATCAGTAATTTCACCAGGAGATAGAATAGCACAGTTACTAATAATACCCAGCCTACATGATAAATTTTCCAGTCATACTGTAGAAAGAGGTTCCAAGGGATTAGGTTCCACAGGTGTAGATTGGGCTATGCTTTCTTTAAATTTAGATTCTCACCCCATGCTAAAACTAAATATTCAAGGACATGAATTTAATGGGCTACTGGATACAGGTGCAGACCTTAGCATCATCTCTCATCAAGAATGGCCAAAACATTGGCCATTACAACAAGCCACTCAAACACTTCGAGGCCTAGGAGTGGCGATTAATCCCCATAGAAGTGCAATGGTATTAGATTGGAAGGATCCTGAAGGATGTAAGGGAACTATACAGCCATATGTATTGGATCATCTTCCTGTAAATTTATGGGGATGAGATGTCCTAGATCAATTAGGTTTGGCTAGATGCATTAAATATGTTGAATCAGAAACCAGTGCAACCAGGACACTCAGATGCAAGGATCAGGTTGCTATCCTAGATACCTGGAGATCTCTGATGCTGGGCATGAACGCTGCCCTTGGGGCAAGAGCAGTTTACCTTATCACTTACCCTCAGTCGTTCCCCATGCAGCCCACCAAATGCTGCAGTCTGGCTGGGCACAATTCAGGAGCCACTTGTCAAAAGAAATGAACTTTAGTTTTAGAACACACACGCCAAACCACACAGCTCTTCAGGAAAACCTTCAGAGCCCAACTGCCACCACAGGCTTCCCACAAGCCTCTCAACCTCCCCCATTCCTCCTGCTCTTAAGGCCGATTGGCTGGGTCGTGTGGGCGGAGATAAAAAGGTCCCCCAATGAGCAGCTCCGTGGTCTGAAAGGGCAGGGAAACAACCCAATGAGCATCACCGCAGAGGAGCCAATCAGTTGGCAGCTAGAAGTTTGCTGGAGCCGCTGTGAGCCAATCATCAGCTGGCAGCTGGAAGTTTGCTGGCAGCTGGAAGTTTGCTGGGGCCCCTTCGGCTTTGGCTTTCAACACTTGTGTTTCTATGTTTTGTTTTTGTTTCTGCATTATATTTGTACATAATATTGGGGCTCACTTTGACATAATCATAAATGCATGGAATTTAATTTACTCCACTTCAATTCCCAGTGTCCTCATTTTTCCTCCACTCCTCCCTTCCCTTATTTCCTTTTTGCTATTATCCTTGTCTATCTTCCACTCATTTATATATGTTTAATAGGTATTTTGTAGATATACATAAAGGTAAATTTTACTGTTATATTTATACATGCAAATAGGGAATTTTGTCATATTCATTCTGTATTTTCCTATTATTGCCCATCCTTCCTTCCACCCCCTAATCTCTACTCCACTGTTATTCCTTCTGTCATTAGGATATCTGACAGCTCCCTGTTTCTCCTTTACTTTACTCTAGCTTCTGCATTTAAGAGAGAATACTCAACTCCTAATTTTCTTAGTCTTGCTTATTTCACTTAGCATGATGTTCTCCAGTTTTATTAATTTAGTGGTAAATTCTATAATTTTATTTTTCTTTATAGCTAAGTAAAACACCATTGTATATACACTACAGTTTCTAAAAGAACTATTTTTTTATTTTTATAGAAAAATATCTTATTTTCTGTAACTTTATTAAGATATAGTTGATAAACAGAAATTGGATATATTTAGAGGACAACATTATGACTTACTACCTGTATATCTATTGTGAAATGATTAAATCAAGCTAATTGACATCCATCGCCACAGCCACACATACACAACATTTTTTTTATGTGTCATGGATATATAAGATATCATTGTAGCAATTTTGAAGAACAAATTACATTATTATTAATTGTAGTCACAATGCTGAAATATAAATGCCCAGAAGTCAATTCTCATTTTTAAATTAAATGTAATAATACATTCTTTGAGAATATTTATCCATTTGATAGCCTTCATGACCCCCTGGAAAACCCCATTCTAATTGTTTTCCATGAGTCCATATTTTATATTACAAATATAAGTGCTGTCATGCTGTATTTGGTTATCTATGTCTGAGTTTGTTCACTTAGCTTGATAGCCTTCAGGTTCATCTATGTATCCACAAACAATTCCATATATATATATGGAATTTAAATTTAGATTCTCACCCCATGCTAAAACTAAATATTCAAGGACATGAATTTAATGGGCTACTGGATACAGGTGCAGACCTTAGCATCATCTCTCATCAAGAATGGCCAAAACATTGGCCATTACAACAAGCCACTCAAACACTTCGAGGCCTAGGAGTGGCGATTAATCCCCATAGAAGTGCAATGGTATTAGATTGGAAGGATCCTGAAGGATGTAAGGGAACTATACAGCCATATGTATTGGATCATCTTCCTGTAAATTTATGGGGATGAGATGTCCTAGATCAATTAGGTTTGGCTAGATGCATTAAATATGTTGAATCAGAAACCAGTGCATAATATATATATTATACACACACACACACACATACCATGCTTTCTCTATCCATTTATCTATAGATAATAATTTAATTGATTCTCTATCTTGGTTTAATCATGCTGTAATGAAAATAAGTGTGTAAATATCTCTGTGATATATGGGTTTCATCTCCTTACTATATGTGTACTCAGAAGTATAATTTTTGTATTTTTTGTTAGTTGATTTTATAATGTTTTTGAGGAATCTCCATACAAATGTGTAAAATGACTGTACTAATTGCATTCCCAACATCTACAATGGTTGTAATTTCTATATATTTTCACCAATTTTTATTTTTTGTGTCCTTTTGATCATAGACATGCTATTATATCTGATATGATATGCCTTTTTGGTTTTAATTTGCATTTCTCTGATGATTACTTATGTTCTGTCTTTTTTTATGCATGTTGATTCTTTGTACTCTTGAGAAATGTATATTCATATCCTTTGTGTATTTTTAAGATGAGCAATTTATTTTCTCAATTTTGGAATTGATTGAGGTTGTTACACATTTTGGATATTTAAACCCTATAAGATGTACGGTGGTTTAGTCAGCTTTATTCACTGCTGTGGCTAAATGACTCAAACAGAAAAACTTTAAAGAGGGAAAGGATTTTAGAGGGCTCACAGTTTCAGAGGTCTTAGTCCACAGCAGGCCAGCTCCATTTTTCAGGGCTTGAGACAAGGCTGAAAATCATGAAGGGAGAGTGTGGTGGAAGGAAGCAGCTCACATCATGATCAGAAAGCAAAGAGGTCTCCACTTGCCAGAAACAAATATATTCCGGAAAGCCATGCCTCAATTCCCCCTCCTCCAACCAAATCCTACAGTTCAGTTATCACTCAGTGAATCCATGTCAGGGGATTAATTCATTGATTGGGTTCAGACTCTCACAACTCAATCATTTTTTCTCTGAACCTTCTTGCATTGTCTCATATGTGAGCTTTTGGAGAACACCTAACATCTAAAGCATAACATGTGATTTGTAAATATGTTTTTACTTTCAACAGATTGTCTCTTAACACTGTTGATAGTTTATTTAACTCTAAAGAAACTTCTTAGTTCAATGCAATTATATGGTCTATTTTTTTATTGTTGTTGCCTGTATCTTATGGTCAAATAAAAAAAATAAAATTAATGCCAGAACTATCTTTCCCTGTGTTTTCTTTGGTAGTTTTTATAGTTTCATAACTTGCATTTAATTTTTTATTCATTTTGCATTGATATTTGTATATGGTGTGAACAAAGTATCCAATTTTAATTTTTTGCTTGTGAAAATCCATTTTTCCTGCAATTTTTATTAATGAAGCTGTCATTTCTGCATTGTGTGTTCTTTGCCACATATCAATTGCCTTTAAATACTTGGGTTTTTTGTAAGCTAAAGATTCTTTTTTTAATCTACAAATATGGTTTTATTCCATTATTATGCTATTTTCATCATTTTCACTTTTTAGCATCTTTATAGTATATTTGGAAATTAATCAGATAGTATAATGACTCCAGCTTTGTTATCTTTGCTTAAATTTGCTTTGACTATTTGGAGGCATTTTGTAGTTCCTTATGCATTTTGGGATTGTTTTCTAATTATGAAAATAAAAAACTCAACATCATTTTATAATTAAGCCTGATAATCAATTAGGTGTAAAAGGAATGTACATCAACATAATAAGAGGACACGTAAGATGATCTCACATACAACATAAATCATGCTCAAGATAAAAAGCTGAAAGCTTTAATTAGGAACGCAAAAAGGATGCCTTCTCTTGTCACTTCTAGTTAACATAGTACTGGAAATCTTCACAAGAGCAATTAGGCAAGAAAAGAATCATCTGTCTTGAAAAATAAACACACACACAAATAAAATACCAGGCATCTACTATAAATATGAAGCTTTGTTAAAAATGTAGGATGGTAATTTTCAATTTAACTGCAGACCTAGACTTTAGGAAATTGTTATAGGTCAACTTGAAACACTAAAACCACACTATTCTTGAAAAATCTAATTTTTATTTCAAATAATTTCAGAATTGATGTGATCCTTTTTAATTTCTAACATTCTGAAAATCTTGGTTCTTAAAATTGTTGTCATTTTTCTAGATGCATGTATGGAAGAAAGAAATTTTGGAATTTTCTTTTTTTTGGTCCTTTTGTGTCTGGTTTATTTCTATTGCTGCCATTTTTTATTGGTTCATTGTAAGTGTACAAAATGTTACATTTGTTTTTTCATATTCATACACTCATAAAATATCACAACCTATTTGGAAAATATTATTTCCAATATTTCTTCTTTATTGTCCCCTCTTTCCTTCTGGTCCCTTTACTCTACTTTACTGATCTTCCTTCAAGTTTATAAGATACACTCCACCTTGTTTCTCCTCTTTCCTCTCTGTCTTCCACATACAAGATAAAACTTGCATTGCTTGATTTTCTGAATTTGAATTATTTTGCATAACATAATATCCTTAAATTTTATTCACTTTCATACAACTGACATCATTTCCTTATTATGTATGTCTGAATAATACATCATTGTGTGTGTGTGTGTGTGTGTATATATATATATATATATATATATATATATATATATATATATATATTTTATCCATACATCCATTGACATAAAACCAGGTTACTTCCATATTTTGGCTATTGTGAATTGTGCTTATGTAAATATTGGTATGCATACATCACCATAGTAGGATGAATTTAGATCTTTTGCCTAAATACCGAGGAGTGCAATAGCTGGGTCATATGGTGTTTCCATTCCTAGTCTTTTGAGAAATCACAATATTGATTTTCATATTGGTTATACTAAGTTACATTCCCACCAACAGTGTAAAGGGGTATTTTTTCTTCACATCCTCTCCAGCATTGTTATTGTTTGTATTCTTTATGGCTGCCATTCTAACTGGAGTGAGATGAAATCTCAAGTGTATTTATGATTTGAATTTACTTAATTGTGAAGGATGCTGAACATGTTTTGTCATACATTTTTTTTTGGCCATTTTCAGTTGTTCCTTTGAGAAATGTCTATTTAATTTATTTTTTTTCATTTTTTAATTTTTTTGGGGGGTGGTGTTAAATTTTTTGAGTTATTTGTGTATTCTGGATATTAATCCTCTGTCAGAAGAGTAGCTAGCAAAGATTCTCTTTCATTCTGTTATTTCCTTCTCCTCTGTTAATTTCCTTTGCTGTGCATAAGCTTTTTAATTAGATTCCATCTCATTTAGTAATCATTATTTCTTGAATTGTAGGGATCCTATTAAGAAGTTGTTGCCTGTGTATATATGCTGGATTGTTGATTCTGAATTTTCTTCTAGGAGTTGAATAATTTCTGGTCTAATTCCTAGGTATTTGGGGATTTGACTTTTGTACAGTGAAAGCAGGAAGGGACTATTCTCATTCTTCTATATTTGGATAACTAGTTTTACCAGTACTATTTATTTAAAAAGCTTTCTTTTCTCTATTGTATGTTTCAGGCACTTTTATCAAGGATCAGGTGACTCTATTTGTGTGAATTTATCTCTGTGTCTTCAATTTTTTTAACATGGGTATATTTATCTCTTTTTATGCTAGTACTCTGTAGTTTTTGTTATTATAGCTCTCTAGTATAATGTGAAGCAAAGTATTGTCATAGCTCCATCTTGGCTTTTTGGATTAGAATTGCTTGGGCTACTCTGGATCTTTTATTCTGTCAAATAAAATTCAGGACTGTTTTTCTCTAGCTGTGTGAAAAATGTCATTGGTATTTTGATAGGTATTACATTGAATTTGTATGCTTTTGGTAATATGGCCATTTTTTACAATACCAATTCTGCCTATCCATGAACATGGGAGTTCTTTTTATTTTCTTGTGTCTTCTTCAATTTCTTTCTTTAATTTTCATTGTAGAAGCCTTTCACCTTTTCATTAAATTTATTCCTAGTTTTTTAGGCTATCATTATGAATGAGATTGTTTTCCTGATTTATTTGTCAGCAGATTCATTTTTGGTATATATAAAAGAGATTGATTATTTCATTTTGATTATGTAATCTACTACTTTGTTAAATTTGTTTATTATATCTATCAGTCCTCTGATGTAAATTTTGGATCTTCTAAATATAGGATTATATCATCTGCCAACAGTGCTAATTTGATTTCTTCCTTACTTATTTTTTATTATTTTATTTCCATTAATTAATTGCTCTGACTAGAATTTCTAGTATTATAGTAAGTAAAAAATGTGAGAGTGAACATTCTTTTCTTGTTATATACTTTAATGGAAATGCTTTCAGTTTTTTCCCCACTCACTATGACACTGGCATTCATTTTTTAATATAAAAACTTTATGATGTTGAGTTAGGTTCTTTCAATTCTTAATTTCTTCAATATTTTCATAATAAATAGGTTTTGAATATTTTGAAGGATTTATCTGCTTCCTTTCAGTTGACTAGGTGACTTTTGTTTTTAATTCTATTTATGTGATGAATTATACTCATTGATTAGCATATGTTAAACCATTCATGCATTCCTGGTATAAAATCAACTTTGTCATGATATACAATTTTCTTAATATATTGTTGGATACAATTTGATAATATTTTATTCAGAAATTTTGCAACTAATTTCATCAGAGATATTGTTCTCTAATTTTCTTTCCTTGATGTGTTCTTATCTAGTTTTGATATAAAAGTGATACTGGTTTCATAAAATAAACCTGGAACTGTTCCACCCCTTTCTATTTCATTGAATAATTTGAGAAACATTGGTGTTATTTCTTCCTTGAAGATTTAGTTGAATTCATTTCGTTGTGGCTTTTTTTTTTTGAAGGCTTTTTTATCATTGCTTTTATCTCATTGCTAGTCTTTAGTGTGTTTTGGTATTTTATGCACTTTAGATTCAACTTTGGAAGGTTGTATGTGTCTAGAAATGTTTGAATTCTTTTTAGGTTTTTCAATTGATTTGAGTATAAATTTTCAAAATAGTCCCTAATGATCTTCTGGAATTCTGTGATATCTGTGGTGATTAGTTGTATTCATCTCAAATTTTATTAATTTAAGACTCTCTTTTTGCTGTTAAATATTATGGTTAAGAGATTATCAAATTTGCTTATGTTTAAGAAAAGCACCTCTTTCTTTCATTGATCCTTTACTTCCCCCCCCCCCGCCCCTTGCATTTCATTGACTGCAGCTCTGAACTTAATTATTTCCTTCCTTCTACTGGAGTTGCAATTGGTTCATTCTTGTTCTTCCAGGGTGTTTGAAATGACCCATTAGGTTATTTTTGGGGGGAGCATTCTGATTTTTTTTAATGTAACTCAATCTATAAACTGTCCTCTTAAAACTGCCTTCACAGTGTCACAGAGTTACTGATATGTTGTGTCACTATTTGTGTTTGATCTTAATAGTTTTTAATTTATCCTCAGATTTTTTCTATCACTCATTAAATTCCTAAGTGTATTGTTCAATCTACATGTGATTATATAGTTTTATATATTGATTTGTAATTTAATTCCATCATGGCCTAATAAGATGCTAAAAATTATATTGAATTCCTCTTGTATTTTCTCAAAGTTGCATTGTGGCCTAAGACATTGTATATTTTGCAGAAGGTTCCATGAGCTGCTGTGAACAAGATGTATTTTATTGTTGCTGGATGACAGAGACTATAGATGTTTGTGAAATCTATTCCATTTATAATATTTTCAGGTCCAAAGGGTCTTTAAAGAATTTATGTCTTGTGACCTATCTATTAATGTGAAAGATGTGTGGAAATCACCCAGTAATATTGTATTGATATCTACATGATTTTTTGAGTAGTGTTCATTTTGTGTTACACAGTGGACCCATAGATGGGGCATAAATATATGCTGTTGTTATATTGTTTTGTTGAATTATTCTTTTTTCCAATATAATGTGAAAAAATTCTTTATCTTTAATTTTGATTTGAAGTTTGCTTTGTCAGCTATGAGAGTAAATAGTACTGTTTGTTTTTAGGTTCTGTTTTCATGGCATATCAATTGACTATCTTCCTTTAAGGTGAATCTCTTGTAAAAAATTTATTTTACCTGTTGTATTGTGAGACATATATTCATTCCTGCCATTTTTATTTATTCCTATTTTTAAATTTGGTCTTGTTTATTGCTTGCTTAATTTTCAAATGAGATTTGTTCATTTGTGAGCTCTGAGGGTTTTTTCTTTAATTTCTTCTATGTGAAGTGGTTTTATTAAGTATTTTTTCTAGTGCCGATTTAGAATTCTTTTAATTTCCATTTTACTCAGTTTTCCAACTCTCTTCAGCTGGTCACATAAGCCACAGTCTCAAAGTAAAAAGTATTAGTTCAATCTCAAGCTTGAATCCCAAGCCACAGAGCAAGTGGAAATTCAGCCTTCATTTATTATGATAATTTGCACCTTTCAAATTTTCACATTTTGAAATTTATTACATAATTCATTCCACTGTTTTATCCTCACTATTTTTTTAGAAGAATGCAATTGACTCTTTTGTAGAACTGATATTTCTATGTTCTCATAGGTATTAGACACAGGCAGTTCTTAACACCTGATCACTTTCTCCCACATCACTCTTTTTACAACCTAAATATTTATACCTTCATGCTTTGACATTATTTGAAATTGAGCATAGTCCTTTTCAAGTGTTGAACTGATTAGATGAAGCACACCAATGATGATCTCTAATTTGATTATTTCCTACTCATCTGATTAGTAATCTAAATAATGAAAGTGATATCCTATTTTATACACAGTTTTCACAGATACTCTTGGGAAAAGATTTGTACATGGCATGTTGTGATAAAACATATTATAAGACTTCTTATCCCAGTATCTCACGGTATTATGTTAATAGTGATTGAGGTTGCCTTAAGGGTTTTGAGAGGAGCAGACAAAAAGGGAAAATAAAAAATTCTGGGGGATTTTTATATTGTTACTTTATTTTATTTACCAAATAAACATTTCTAAATTCAAAATGGCTACCTCAGGAATATGTGCATCTTATTTTTTTGTAGATACTCACAAAATGTTGTGATAATTCTTTGAAAAAATGAACTCTACTATAACCAACAATGTATCTTATCTGTATTATCTTATCTTATTTGTTCCAGTTAATGATTTGATATCTTTGCATGTATTATTATACTAATGCTTTAATGCATAAAATTTAAGTATAAGGAGGAAGATGGAACCTAATTTAAAATTTTCACATATATCTTTATTACATTATTGTGTCAGTGATAGTTGTTTTCTCTTAATAATGGCAATTAAAAGTGTGTTTAGCTAATTTTATTTTAAAATGGAAGACTTTCTGACTGGTCTCTAAATAGGAAACACACTATTATTTAATAAACAGTGAAACATAATAAATTCTTTACAATAGCATTAAAATCTGCTGTTACCCATGGTAAGAAAAGATTAAAAATGTTATTTAATCATGCTGTACTTATTTTAAAGTATTTTACATATGTACACAATAAATAGTCATGGCAATATTAGGCAGTGAAAATTTTTAGGCATCAAACCTTAGCTAAATTCCTATAGTGTCAAATATAGTTTAGTAGGTATATTAATCAAATTTGCACTAAGTGTTCCTAAGTTATACATTGTTTCTTAAATTTTGTTCTGTTGCCAATATTGATCAAGTCATCAACTCTTTATTTATAAAATATAGCTTTTATCAGACATGAACCTGGTTTCTTTAGCGCTAAGTAGAATTAATTTATTAAAGACATTTAAATTCTGAACTTCAGATGGTATTTACATATCCTTAAAATTCAACTGACTTTAACTCTTATAAATCTTTAAATATATATAATTTTCTTTATTTAAAATCTATTATACTATTGAGGCACAACAAAACAATAGCAGAGTGCAGATATTCATTTTAAATAATATACTTAAAATAATGTTAATCTAATATGAAAATCATTTCAAATTTTATCACTGTATTATCTCTCTTAACTCTTTCAAATAAATGGGCTACTATTTATGCTATTACAGGAAAGAAAAAGAAAAACATGTAGTCCTTGCATTCCAGCTCTAACATATAAAGGGTTTGGATATTGTAATGTCTGTCCTTCAAAGAATTAAGAAAAAAAAGCCAAAAAAAGTGAAAGTCAGCAGTATAATTTGGACTCATCCGATAATTTATGTCACAAGGCATACTGTCATTCTGAAATCTGGAGTGGAAACAGAACACAAATAATCAATATAAGATCAACTTATCTGCATACAAAGTTCCAGTAGCAAGAATATTTAGGAAAATTTATATGATAATTTTTGTGAATTGCTTGATACTATGTATGGAAACCCATGAGAATAAAAAAAAACCTGCTGGGTTCAGTGTCAGGGACACCTATACAATTTCATAATTTTTTATCTCCTTTAGCCTCTGTAGGCTTTCTTGATGACCAAGCAAGTACATTTTGTTTCTTATACTGGGAGAAGACTGTCTACTTTGAAATATGCCCTGATTGTGCTCCACTATTACAACTTAATTTCTAATGAAAAAGAACTTACTAGAGTTTTAACCAACCTGGTAAAATGCTAATTATCCAAATCTAGATCCGTCTAATCTTCCTAACTCACCACAGCACAAGGACAGAAGGCCATCAAGAAACTGTGATAAAATTAAAAGATTACTTATTACATACTTTCATGAATACATGGCCAACACATCCACATGGTTACTATATACTAATAATAAAAAGCTAAAAATCATTAATTGTATTGTATGAATTGATAGAATTTATAGGGAAAATAAAACAATCAGAATGACTTTAGAATAAATTAAATTTCTGGCACAATTATTATAGAAAACATTAAACAAACATAACTCCTAGACATAGAAACATACTACATCACACTAAAAGCTTATTAATCTTGATTTCTATTACTCAATATATTATGTTTAACTTCAACAAAAATAATAAGTCATAATAAGAGAAAAGAATATACACATTCTGATTACAACAAAAATACAAAAACCTGACTCAATTATGACACATATTTTAATAATATGGAATTTTTTTATCACAAGCAATAATAAGTTAAGACCTCTAGTGAAAAGTGTAGCAAACATGCAAGGTCAAGTAGGAAATGTAAATTAAGTAATTTAATATCTAACAAAGAAAAAAAGACAAAAAATATTATGAATGATGCATTTTGTTGGCTCATAAATATTCTGGATACTGATGAGGAAGAATTTTTTGAGTGAAAAGTATATAAATAGAAATTTTCAAAGCTGAAGAGCAAAAATTTTGTAAAATGAAAAATTAGAACTCAACATCCAAAAACCATGTGATTATTTAAACAAAACAAAACAACAATAACAAATCCTCTACACTCATCAGTGAAATATACAAGGGAGAAAATAGACCAAAAGAGAAAAATTTGAAGTAATAATGGATAATTTACTGAAATGAATCCACAAAACTGTGGATTCAATAAACTTAGAAAACAACAAAAAGGATATATACCAAAAAATTGAGAGCTGGACCTATATAAAAATTGCAGAAAACCAAAGACAATGAGAACTGCTTCAAAGAAAAACACTTTAATTACAAAGGTGTAAGGATAAGAATTAAATCAAGTTATTTTCTAGAAGCCCTACAACTAAGAGGAATTGTTTGTAATATTTAAGATGTTCAAAGAAAAAACAACTGTCACCTATGGCTCTATGACTTGTAAAATGTTATATGATGTAGTAAAAAAAAATAGGCAATTTACTTTTGTTGTTAACTTCTCTGAAGCTCAAAGCTGTATTCTAATCATGAGAAAGACATCAGGAAAATTATAATAGAATGTAATACTATAGTGTATCTGGCCAACAACAAACACCAGGAAAATAACAAACTTTCACAGCCAAGAAGAGTTAAGTATGATAGTTAAAAAGTAAAGAATTATAAGTTTCTCATCCAGGATGATATTGCATGTGTATTTCTGGAGATAGTTTATAGAAAAACAAACATTAAAAATGATAAAATATTACTTTTAAAGTGTTTAGAAATTGTTCTAAAGACATGCAGCAAATAAATATCAAATCAGTTAATATTATCTCAGTAAGAATAGTGAAAATCTGTAGCATTTATGTATTGACCCACTTCCTTCCATTCCCTCAAGTCAATTTTTTGTAATCTTCACTCTTGGCAGATGTGGCTAAAATATAATATTAAGCTTTCTATCAAGAATTATCACACTTCACAGTGTGGGACAAAATGATAGCATTTATCATCCTTGCCTACTCTGAGTTGAAGTGGCTAACTTCTTAAAATTCATGACCAAGAGTATCCCAATAAACTTAGTAACTTTACTTTCTCACAAGGGAGAACAAAAATCAGTACACTAATATTTTTTTTTAATCCTGAGAGAACAAAAAAAAATCTTTCATTTACTTTCATTACTAAATTTATTTTCCAAAAATAAAGATGAAATTAAGATCTTCATAAGTAATCAAAATTTGAGAGAATTTGTTGCAAGTGCATCTGCCTTACAAGACATAATAAATAAGATTTTTATAATGAAAACAAGTAAATATAGAGGAATTAAAAAACAAAACCCAAAGAATAAAGAGCATTTTTATAGGTTATTTTATAATTATAAAAGACAGTACACATGCAAGTTTTAACCTTTATTTAATTAATACTTGCATAAAACAATATCATATTTTATTGTATACCTTTATTGTGCATTTTGAATAATTAATTATATAAATTGAATATATTTTATAAGAACCAGCATGAAGATGGTGGGAGGGAGGAGCAAGTGGTGGATACATGAGTTTTAGGAAATAATTCTAAAAAGTGGGCCCATTTTGCTGAACTCCATATGCTTTCTTTTCCAAGAAGCAATTTTCCTAAAGTCCTGCCTGTCTTAAGTGGACAGTATATGTCACATTTCTCAGCAAATTACCTCTTATCTGCAGAAAAATGCAGGCTTGAAATAATTCCAATAAGAGGAATAAAAGTTACCATGAAGTACGGGACTTTTGTGACTCTTACACAGACCAGATCACAACACATAGGGATAATTCCTCCTAACCATAAAATGTGTAAAAAAATTAGAATTGATCAACATGGGCTAAAGTGACCTGGAAGGTCATGGCAGTGGGGACTTGAAAGTTTGATGTTATGCTGCTGTCAGTCTAAAGTCAAAAGGTGGACATCAGTGAGACTCTGGAAACTTCCCTGGGACTACAATAAAATGGCAGGGCAGGAAAGGCATGTTGCTCTTCTCTCTGAAAGGATACACTCTCTCCCTTGAGAGTGTCTCCTTTCCCCTTTCCCATCTCTTCTAATAAATCCATGCTTGTTACCCTGAGTAGCATGTCTAAAATATTTCTGACTTAATCACAAGAACCAGTTTTTGAAAGGATTTCTTCATGCTGCCTCAGTTTGCCTAAAGGCCCTGGCTCTATAACATATCCAACAAAAGAATCCTGAAATACATGAAGTAAAGACAGATGAAATTTAGGGCAAAACTACAGAGCTTAATACTTACATACTTTACATTACTCAAATTTAATAATGGCAAGAAAAATGAAGTAGAAGATAAATACGAAATAGAGGTCTGGAATAGGAATAGATAAATAGGAAATAGAGGTCTGAATTACCTCTAACACATTTCTATAGAGCATTGTTTAAAGACTCTTAACAACAGCAGATTACACATTATCAGGACACCAGAATTTATATTTTAATTGCAAATAAAACACACTCTATGATAGGCTCAAATATGCTGAAGACATTAAATAGTAAAAAAAGGATGCTCATTCATAGTAATGGAGAGAAATTTAAAATAAATAAGACAAAAGTTTGTGAAATTGTCAGATACATTAAAAGTGTTCAAAATACTACTAAATAATAGTTCAATGAAAGAAAATTACAAGGGGAATTAAACATATTTTCATATAAATGAAAATAGAAAAGCATTATAAAACTGTTGGATGCAACTAAGGAAGGAAGTTTAAATTTACAAGATCCCTTCATAAAAGGGATGGTCTTCAATCAATAATTTATTCATGCATTTTAAGATACCAGACGGATTAGAGAAAAACAAACCCAAACCAAACAGAAGGAAACAATAAGAACTACAGCATAAATGAATGAAATAAAGAATAGAAGAACAGTGGAAATCAACCAGTTAAACAAAATTTGATTCATTAAAAAATCAAACAAACTGAAATAAACTTTAGCATAATTTTTTAAAAAATGGTCAACCTGAATTACTAAAATAATAAATTAAACCAGAAGTATTACTACTAAGCTTGCTGAAATATATAAAAGATATTATAATAATCACTTACTGTATGACAATAACCCAGATAATTTAGACAGAATAGAAAAATTCCTAGGAAGACATAAACTATGTAAATTAATTCAAAATCTGAATATTCTGAGCCATAACCAAATGTTTGAATTAGTATTTAAAAAAAGAAAACTTGATGCAATCAAACCCCCAAAGTTGTGTTTACTATTGAGTTATACCAAAGATTTAAAGAAGTGCCAATTCTTCACAATTTCCTCAAACAAATAGAAGAGGGACTCAGTGCAACTGTTATCATCAAGGTAATATTAACCAATTATGGGGCCAGATAAAATATGACAAGAAAGTAACTTTTAGATCTGTACTGCTTTTGAACAGAGATGTATAATCCTCCAGAAAATAATGGCAAAACAAATTTTCTCATATTTAAAAAGATGTTAAGCCATGATCACATAGAATTTATGTTAATTAACATCATGTACTGCATTAATATAATAAAATTTATTGAACACATGATCAGGTTAATGGTTGTAGAAAAATAATTTAACAATAATAAAATTTATTTATTGTAAAAATACTAAATACTAATCAAAAAGGAATGCTTCTTCATTTGGTAAAGTGTTTATGGAGATAGATTGAATATTTATATAATATAATATGAAATATAATATTTATAGAATATAATATTTATGGAATATAACATTAAGAATATCAGCAATAAGAATATAGTCTTTGATAATCTTTACTCAATATATAAAGTGTCATATATAGCATTTCCATTTAATAATGAAGTGCTGATATATATATATATATATATATATATATATATATATATATACAAATTTAATACTTTGTAATACAGAAAAATCTGAGTTTATCATAGGTAGCTTAGATCTCATAATAACTTGAGGGCATATATTTAAGTGACCAATTTCTACTAAAGTGTAATAGCAAGGCAAAATCAGGTTCTCAGAGTATGGTAGGATTGTGCTTCAAACTCCTAAAGACATGCACTGGAATTCACATATGGATATTTGCCAAAAGTTCCTAAAAATGTTTTTTTCTTCCTTTGACAATTAAAGCACAGTTGTATTTTTTTTTTTTTTGGACCGTATGGCCCAAGTGTCAGTGCAGCTTGAATGGCATTCTTGACCTGTTAGAGAGCCTTCTTTTGTGTGACCTACTGAAATCCAGCAGCTTTTTGGAACATTCACTAAATTGCTTTGAATAGAAAACCAAAATGAGATATATGTCCTTTCTGTTGTTGTTTTTCAAAATCAAAAAAGGCCCACTACATATTTTCTTCTACTTTGGTTTCAGGAGATATTTGATGAAACAACTTACCACCCTTAGAAGGGATATCTCAATATGCTCCTTAGAAATTTCACTGTGTTTAAAGACACCTGAAATTTTGTTGACTAACTTCCAACTCCAAATACTCAAAATATTATTCTAAAGTAGTTGCTAATTTTTGTTCACTTGGTTCAATAATCACAATGTTCTTTATATAATGAGTCATTATGTTATCTTATAGAAGATAATGCATGATGGTTTGGTTAGAATGTTTATATACCCTTTAGGCAGAATAATAAATGATACTTTGATAGTTTGAAAAAAATGCTTCTGTTTATCTTTATTAACAGATATCGAGAGAAAAGCATTTGCTACATCAGTAGTCACTACTAGTTAAAAAGGGATGTCTTAATTTGCTCAAGCAATTAAACCACATCTGGAACAACAGCTGAAGTTGGAGTCACCATCTGGTTATGCTTATTATAAACTCCTGTTATTCTCCAAGATGAATTTACATTCTGCACAGTATTAATAGGTGAGTTGTAAGGAGATATGGTGACATCATCACCCCTGAAACTTCCATGTCTTTGATGAGCATTAATCTCTACATTCACTACAGGAATAAGGTATTGCTTTTGGTTCATTGTTTTCATAGAAACAGGCAGTTGTATTGGCTTCTATTTGACCTTTTCTTTCATAAATGTGTTTGCTCCAAAGATCAGGGAATGAATGTGGATATTCTATAGGATACCAATTATGTCTACTCCAGTATGAATTCTGGGAAAGAACTACAACATAAGTTTGGGCACACACTATAAGCATTCTGAGATAAACCTTAGGTAATACTCCATTGATCTCCCCTACTACTTTGGGGGGGGGGTATACCAGGGATTAAACTAAGGGGCACTGGACAGCTGAGCCATATTCCCAGCCCTATTTTGTGTTTTATTTAGAGTCAAGATCTCATTAGTTGCTTAGTTCCTCGCTTTTGCTGAGGCTGACTTTGAACTCATGCTCCTCCTGCCTCAGTCTCCTGAGCAGCTGGGAACATAGGCATAAGCCTCCGCACCTGGTGCAATTTACTACTTTTAATGGTAAACCAAAGTGGCATTTTGGCTCTCCTTAAATTAGTGCCCTTTCAAAATTTGGTAATCACCAAAATGTCTTATGTCTTTTTCATGATGCACAACTATCACTTTGCCTACTTGAAGTAGTAAGATCCCTTTGTAGAAATCTGGGAGAACTATTAATAGTAAAAAAATGGCAAAGTACTGAGATTCTTTTAACATTTTTTTTAGTTGTAGATGAACACAATACCTGTATTTTATTTATTTTTATGTGATGCTGAGGGTCGAATTCATGTGAGGCTCTACCACTGAGTTACAACTCCATATCTAGTAGTGGGGTTCTTCCTGAAGAGGAAATTACCTTATGGTTTCTTCTTTTGTGGTACTAGGGATTACAGTTATGGCACTGTACCACAGAAATACATTAAAAGCATTTTTCTTTTTTTTTTTCTTTCTTTCTTTTTTCTTATATGGGTCTTTTTTTTATTTTATTTTATTTTTAAAGAGAGAGTGAGAGAGGAGAGAGAAGAGAGAGACAGAGAATTTTTTTTTTTTAATATTTGTTTTTTAGTTCTCGGCGGACACAACATCTTTGTTGGTATGTGGTGCTGAGGATCGAACCCGGGCCACACGCATGCCAGGCGAGCGCGCTACCGCTTGAGCCACATCCCCAGCCCTCTTATATGGGTCTTGCTACGTTGCTCAAGCTGCACTCAAACTTGTGATCCTCCTACGTCAGGAGGATTAGAAGGCTTGTTTCTCACAGGTGGTTCCTTATTGATGCCCACCTATGGTAGAAGAGATGGATGTAGATTAAGAGATCCATGGATTCTCGTGTATAAGGTCATTAACTCCATCTATGAAGCTGCACCCTCATGACCTAATCACCTTCTAAAAACCCCATCTCTCAATATTATAATATTGACCATAAAATTTCAACATAGAAACTTTGGTGGAACAAAAGTTTACAATTGTAATATGACTGTTTTGATTTTACAGATTAGATTTTTATTCATCCAGCCTAGAACTCTGGAACCCATACAGATCAAGTAGGAATATAACTGAATGAATGCTCATCCATTTAACAAGTGACACTATAATCAAGTAGGCAAAGTGATAGTTATCTGTGAGTCAAACTATGCAATTATTGCTTTGATTCTGTCATTCATTAGAGCAACAATGCAAACATTGTCTTCAGCAAGTAAATGTTGCCATTTTGTCACACCTCTTTAGGATATATGTATCACTGTTTCATTTAGGTTTCCTAATGCAATAGTAGCATTTCTCACTATCATTCCTTCTCTGGGGTGGGGGCATGAAGTTATTTGTTGAGAACCACAGCTGAAGCAGCCCCAGCAGGCTTCCAGCTGATTGGCTCACCACGGCTCCAGCAAACTTCTAGCTGATTGGCTCTCCATGGCCCCAGCAAATTTCCAGCTGATTGGCTCCTCTGTGGTGATGCTCGTTGGGCTGTTTCCCCACCCTTTCAGACCACATAGCTACTCATTGGGGGACTCTTTTGGCTCTACCCATGTGACCCAGCCAATAGGCCTCAAGAGTGGGAGGAGTGGGGGTTGAGAAGCTCACTGGAAGCTGGTGGTGGCAGTTAGGCTCTGAGGGAATTCCTGAAGAGCTTGTGTGGTGTGGCGTGTGTGTTGTAAAAATAAAGTTAGTTTCTGCTTGACAAGTGGCTCATGAATTGTGCCCAGCCAGACTGCAGCATTTGGTGGCCCATATGGGGATTGACTGAGGGTAAGTGACAAGGTAAACTGCTCGCCCCTGAGGGCAGGGCAAGATGATGGGTAGCCATTTTAAGATTCTTCTTTCATTTTGTTTTGCTTTTGTTTTAAGTTGCCTGTCCCTGGAGATGGGTGAGATGGAAGAAAAACTGCTCACATCTGAGGAAAAACTATTTGTGTCTGAGGAACAGATAGGGAGAAAGGACAGATGGACACTTACACCCTCTGGTGATAGAAAGGTGTTAGTAACAGCCTCCTGTTGTAACTTCTTCCCTGATGGCTTTTCCTCCTTTAAATTTTCTTTCTCTGTCTGACTAGCTCAAGAGACTTTCTCTTTTACTTGATCTAACATGTCTTCTACCATAATCTGAACTGAAGGCTTTGGACTAGGCAAACAAAATCGTATCATCATCCACAATGGCAATGTGCCAACTGGCAGAGTTCCTGGGTTTTTCTTTTCCCTCTCTCTTAAATCTTCACCATTATGGTCCCATTGTGATATATTCAACAATTCCTCCTTAAAAAGCCATGGGCTACATTTTTGTATTGTATCAACATATGCCCTAACTGTTCTTGGTTTTACTGTGGTGCCGCCTTCCTTTAACAATTTACTTAACACTCTTTTGGTTTGTTTTTTACTAATTTCTGATCCCATATTTCTACTATAAAGATAACGCAACCCAACAACATAACACAACCCAAACAAAACCACAACAGAATGAAACAAAAATGGAACAAAAATTCATTATGTCAACCTTTCTATCCTCCTGAAATGTCCAATCTGCTGGTGTCATGCTCAAATTGGTAATGGATTTGACCATGTTTACAGTGAAGGGTGCTTGAGGACCATAGGTTGTCACAGCCTCTTTTAGGTGCTTCACTGTTTTGAAATCTAAAACATGGTGAATTCACTGCCCTCTTGCCTGTTCAAATGCAGGGAATGCCAATCTTTGTGGGCCACCAATCCATTCTTTATCCCTATCTGTTCCTTAGACACAAATAGTTTTTCTTCAGATGTGAGTGGTTTTTCTTCCATCTCACCCATAAACAGGGACAGACAAAAAAAAAAAAAAGTGAAACAAAAGGAGAGAAGAATCTTAAAATGGCTACCCATCCTCTCGCCCTGCCCTCAGGGCCAAGCAGTTTATCTTATCACTTACCCTCAGTCAATCCCCCCACGGGCCACCAAATGCCACAGTCTGGCTGGGCACAATTCATGAGCCACTTGTCAAGCAGAAGCTAACTTTATTTTTACAACACACACGCCGCACCACACGAGCTCTTCAGGAATTACGTCAGAGCCCAACTGCCACCACTGGCTTCCAGCGAGCTTCTCAACCCCCACCCCTCCCACTCTTGAGGCCTATTGGCTGGGTCGCATGGGCAGAGCCAAAAAAAGTCCCCCAATGAGCAGCTCCGCGGTCTGAAAGGGTGGGGAAACAGCCCAACGAGCATCACAGCAGAGGAGCCAATCAGTTGGAAGTTTGCTGGGGCCGTGGTGAGCCAATCAGCTAGAAGTTTGCTGGGGCCACTGTGAGCCAATCAGTTGGAAGTTTGCTGGAGCCACTTCGGCTGTGGCTCTCAACAGTTATTCAAAGGTTCTGGAGCTTTCTTCTCAAAAGTATTTTTCACAATTATGATAAAAGATCTGTCCTATGTATATTCCCTTTTTGTCTTTAGATACATTCCTCTCTAATTTTATTTATTTATTTATTTATTTATTTATTTATTTATTTATTTATTTATTTAAAAAGAGAGTGAGAGAGAGAGAGAGAGAATTTTTAACATTTATTATTTATTTTTTAGTTATCAGCGGACACAACATCTTTGTTTGTATGTGGTGCTGAAAATCGAACCCGGGCCGCATGCATGCCAGGCGAGCATTCTACCCCTTGAGCCACATCCCCAGCCCTCCTTTCTAATTTATGCAGGGAATGTGAGCATTTCAACTTTAATTAAGGTAGGCTACCTCTTTGTCTGTTTCAGCCAAACAAATTATTAGAGTACTTTTTTAGTTCCTTAAACTATAACATTGAGTCCAGAATTTCTGCTTAGTGTCCAATATAAAATTTAGCTTAATCCTATTTTATATTACTTCCACCATTATGCTGTACTCAATATCCATTTCTACCACACATGTGTTCCAGATTTCTGTCTGTATAAATTGAAAAAATGCTACAGTTGTATCATAGTGGGCCACACTTTGGAACTTATCATTTGAAGCCTGCTGGCATTTGACTATACTTACAATGTTAGAAGCAAAGTGACAAAGAGAATTTGTAAGCATAGTGTCTAATGAAAATACATCAATAAATAGGCTCACATGGTTATGGTCTGACAGGTCTAAAATCCACATTCAGGTGAACAGGTTGAAAATTTTCTTGGGAAGGGGTCAATTTTGCAATTTCAGTTTTATTTTCCCACAATGGCTATATGAAATCTTAAGAACTAGAGAAACCAGTAACTGAACAATTCAAGAAGCTGGAGCCTCAGAAGAAGAGGGACCAACAATGCAACCCCAGACTGTGACTAAAGACCTGGGTACTCCTTGGAAAGTCACTGGACAGAGTCTACTTTGAAAGTGTGAAGGAGCTGGGGTCCAGTGTCTTCAGATAACCATAGCAGCAATCCAAGTAGTCTTCCACAGACAAAATATAGCATGTGTATCCATATTGACTTCCTTCTATCTCCATCCCTCTAGGCTCCCAGCCTATTGGGCTGCACTGCCCAAATTCAGGGTCATTGACTCCCTCTCATTTTGCTGTCCCACATGTCAATAAACTCTGGAAACATGCTTATCAACACAAACAAAGATACCTTAATCCAATCAAGTCGACAATTCATATTAACCATCACCCCAATGCTAATGTGTTATATATAAATATTTGTATATAATGTTCACATAGGTTAATGTCTGAAAACAGGAAATAAATTATTTCTTGTTTAGGACTGAGGAAGATAGGGGGATTAGGTGATGACTAAGATATAAAGAGTTTCTTTTTGGTATAATAAAATATGCATTTCCTAAAATTGTGGTGATGAATGCACATTCCTGAATATATTATAAAGCCACTGAATTTAACTCTTTAAATGAGTTAATTGTATTGTATGTTGATATATCTCAAAGTTTTAATAATAACATTATAGCAAAACTAATAATATATTATGGACTTTAGTTATCAATAATGTATCAATATTGATTATTTAATTGTATATTTATTTTTCTTTATTATTGATTTTTAAATAAATGACAGTGGAATGCATTACAATTCTTATTACACATATACAGCATTTTTTTATATCTCTGACTGTATATAAAATATGTTGACACCCAATTTGTGTCTTCATACATGTATTTTGAATAATGATGTCTGTCACATTCCACTATTCTTGCTAATCACTTGCCCCTTCCCTTTTTCTCCCACCCTTCTGCTCTATCTAGAATTAATCTATTCCTCCCGTGCTCTCCCTCCCTATACCATTATGAGTCAGCCTCCTTATATCAGAGAAAACATTTGCCATTTGTTTTTTGAGGATTGGCTAACTTCATTTAGTATTATCTTCTCCAATGCCATCCTTTTACCTACAAATGTCATGAATTTGTTCTCTTTTATTGCTGAGTAAAATTTCATTGTGTATATATGCCACAATTTTTTATCCATTCATCCACTGAAGGGCATCTAGGTTGGCTCCACAGTTTAGTTATTGTAATTGTGCTGCTATAAATATTGATGTAGCTGTGTCCTTGCAGTATGCTCTTTTTTAGTCTTTTGGGTATAGAGTTAGGAGAAGGATAGCTGGGTCAAATGGTGGTTACATTCCCAGATTTCCAAGGAATCTACATACTGCTTTCCATATTGGCTGCACCAATTTGCAGTCCCACCAGCAATGTGTGAGTGTGCCTTCTTTCCCACATTGTCACCAACAATTATTGTTGTTTGTTATCATAATAGCTGCCGTTCTGACTGGAGTGAGATGATATCTTAGAGTAGTTTTGATTTGCATTTCTCTAATTGCTAGAGATGATGAACATTTTTTCATATATTTGTTGATTGATTGTATATCCTCCTCTAACAAGTGTCTGTTCAGGTTCTTGGCCCATTTGTTAATTAGGTTATTTATTTTTTGGTGCTTAGCTTTTTTAGTTCCTTATATACCCTAGAGATTAGTGCTCTATCTGATGTGTGAGGGGTAAAAATTTGCTCCCAGGATATAGGCTCTGTGTTAACATCACAGATTTTTTCTTTTGCTGAGAAGAAACTTTTTAGTTTAATTCCATTCCATTTATTGATTCTTGTGTTTAATTCTTGTGCTATAGAAATCTTATTAAGGAAGTTGAGGCCTAATCCCACTTGATGAAGATTAGGGCCTACTTTTTCTTCTATTAGATGCAGAGTTTCTGGTTCGATTCCTAGGTCCTTGATCCACATTGAGTTGAGTTTTGTGCATGGTGAGAGGCAGTGGTTTAATATCATTTTGTTGCATATGGATTTCCAGTTATCCCAGCACCATCTGTTGAAGATGCTATCTTTTCTCCAGTGCATGTTTTTGGTACTTTTGTCTAATATAAGATAATTGTAGTTTTGTGGGTTATTCTCTGTGTCCTCTATTCTTTAACTTTGGTCTACCAGTGTGTTTTGATGCCAATACCAGGCTGTTTTTGTTACTATTCTTCTGTAGTATACTTTAAGTTCTGGTATAGTGATGCCACCTGCTTCACTCTTCCTGCTAGGGATTACTTTAGTTATTCTGGGTCTTTTATTTTTCCAGATGAATTTCATGATTGCTTTTTTATTTCTATGAGCAATGCCATTGGGATTTTTATTGGAATTGCATTAAATCTATATAGTGCTTTTGGTATTATGGTCATTTTGATAATATTAATTCTGCCTATCCAAGAGCAAGATAGATATTTTCATCTTCTAAGGTCTTCTTTAATTTTTTTTCTTTAGAGGTCTAAATAGATCTTTCACCTCTTTCATTAATTTGATTCCCAATTATCTTATTTTTTTTGAAGTTATTGTAAATGGGGTAGTTTTTTTCTCATTTTCTTCTCAGAGGATTTGCAACTGATATACAGATATGCCTTTGATTTATAAGTATTGATTTTATATCCTGCTATATTGCTGAATTTATTTCGTGCTTCTAGAAACTTTTCTGGTGGAGCTTTTTGTATCTTCTAATTATAGAATCATATCATCATGGAATAGTGCTAATTTAAGTTCTTACTTCTCTATACATATCCCTTTAGTTTGTTGTTGTTAGTGTTTTTTATTTCTTTTTTGGTGTGTGTGTGTGTGTGTGTGTGTGTGTGTGTGTGTGTGTGTGTATGTCTGTCTGTCTAATTGCTCTGGCCAGTGTTTCAAGAACTCTGTTGAATAGAAGCAGCGAAGAGGGTATCCCTGGCTTTTCCCAGATTTTAGGGGGAAAGACTTCAATTTTTCTCTGTTTAGAATGATGTTGGCATGAGATTAAGGTAGATAGCCTTTATGATGTTGAGATATGTTCCTGTCATCCCTAGTTTTTCTAGTGTTTTGAACATAAAGGGTGCTGTATTTCGTTGAATGCTTTTTTCTGCATCTATTGAGACAATCATATGATTCTCATCTTTGAGTTTATTGATGTGATGAATTACATTTAATAATTTCCATATGTTGAACCAACCTTGCATCTCTGGGATGAATCCCACTTGATCATGGTGCATGATCTTTTTGATATGTTTTTGTGTTTGATTTGCCAGAATTTTATTAAGAATTTTTGCATCTATGTTCATTAGAGACATTGGTCTGAAGGGTTTTGTTCTTTGATGTGTCTTTGCTTGGTTTTGGGATCAGGGTGATATTGGCCTCATTAAATGAGTTTGGAAGTGCTACCGCTTTTTTATTTTCTGAAATACATTGCAGAGTATTGGTATTAGTTCTTCTTTAAAGGTCTTGTAGAACTCAGCTGTGTATCTATCTGGTCCTGAGCTTTTCTTGGTTGGTTAGCTTCTGATGGCATATTCTATTTCATCACTTGATATTGGTCTGTTTAAATTGTGTATATCTTTCTGATTCAATCTGGACAAATCCTATGACTTAAGAAATTTGTTGATGCCTTCAATGTCTTCTATTTTATTGGAGTATAAGTTTTCAAAACAATTTCTAATTATCCTCTATATTTCTGTAGTTTCTGTTATGATATTACCTTTTCACCACTTATGCTGGAAATTTGAGTTTTCTCTTTCCTTCTCTTCATTAGCATAGCCAAGGGCTTGTCAATTTTATTTATTTTTTCAAAGGAACAAATTTTTCTTTCCTCAATTTTTTCAATTTTTTTTTGTTTTTATTTCATAGTTTTCAGCTCTAATTTTAATCATTGCTTGCCTTCTGCTTTTGCTGTTGATTTGTTCTTTTTTTTCTAGGGCTTTGAGATGTAGTGTGACATCATTTATTTGTTGACTTTTTCTTCTTTTAAGGAATGATCTCAATACAATGAATTTTCCTCTTAGTACTGCTTTCATAGTGTCCCAGAGATTTTGATATGTTAGGTCTATGTTCTCATTTACCTCTAAGAATTTTTAATCTCCTCCTTTATGTCTTCTGTAATCCATTGTTCATTCAATAGTATATTGTTTAGTCTCCAGGTGATGGAGAGATTTTTATTTTTTATTTTTTCATTGATTTCCAATTTCATTCCATTATGATCTGATAAAATGCATGGTAGTATCAGTACTTTTTTTCTATTTGCTAAGAGTTGCTTTATGGCATATTATATGGTCTATTTTAGAGAAGGTTCCATGTGTTGCTGAGAAAAAAGTATATCCACATTAGGTAGGTTGAAATATTCTATATATGCCAGTTAAGTCTAAGTTATTGATTGTATTTTTGAGTTCTATAATTTCTTTATTATAAGATAAAATATTAGTAATGGAGGGAATCTGTGTAAGACTATAACATTGCAATGCCTCAAATTTTTCTGTGAAGTTAAAGTGTTCTAATAAGCTAAGTTGATTAAAATAAATGCAGAAATCAAATGTGAATAAACTATAACAAGATGATTTGAGGTATTGGCAGTATTTTTTAAACCTGGGCAATTATCTTATGGTTCAACTTTAGAAACTTCCTATGATCTTTGAAATAATATTTGGTTTTACTTCAATTTCAATTAATCTGTCTTTTCTGGAATCAATTTGTTGATGCCTTCAATGTCTTCTATTTATTGGAGTATAAATTTCAAAGTATTTTCTAATTATCCTCTGTATTTCTGTAATTTCTGTTGTGATATTACCTTTTTCAACACTTATGCTGGAAATTTGAGTTTTCTCTTTCCTTCTCTTTGTTAGAGTAGCTAAGGGTCTGTCAATTTTATTTATTTTTTTTCTAAGTGTCATTAGGGCAGATGCTAATGATTGACTATATATATTATCCAAGTTTGTGGGTCACATGATGCTAGAGGCCTAAAGTCAGTAAGAAACAATAGAACAAATAGGATTTTGTCATATTGAGAATTTGGGAGTAAACAATGGATGAACAATTAGAAGAATAAATCCATTTGTCAAAGTCATCACCAATGCAGGATAATCAAAATATAAACAAATAACTTGGATAATCACCCATAGACAATAGTAGTTCAGTTTTTTGGAAGATAATTTCAAAGTGAATAGCTTCAAATACCCCCAAAGTAAGGCAAAGTCCAACACATTTGATCAATAAACTGACTTATTTTTAACATAAAGACCAATGAAAGAAAAGTGGCATTCCAATCATACAAAAAATATTGGGGCAGTAATTTTCTGCTTAAGTTTTAAAATTATCTATAATTTACATACCAGGAAACCATTCCAACATAGTAATTATAGACTCTAAAGAGGATTAGTATAATTTATTCAAGAATAATATTTAATTCCCAGTAGACAAGCAGAAGTTTCTGAAAAGTAGTCTTTGACAATTTCTTAAAGAGACAATTTCTTTTCAAAACTTTATCTGTACTTTCTTTCTAATGGATTCCCATGTTTAATTATAATTTTAAACACTCACTTGATGTTCTATCTGACTTCTTAATGGCATTTTGCTTTGACTGCCAAATAATTTTTGCATCTTTTGAAATGAGCATATGGCTTTTTTGTGTGTAAACAAAGTGAAATAAACATATTGCCTTTTAAATATTAAAATATTCAATATTATCATACCACTTTATGTATAGCATATAAATGTTATATTATTCTTCAATTTCACCATTGCTGGCCTTTGAATACTTTGGTTTTTTGTTTTCATATTTTCTAATGAGAAATGTGTTTTCATACTCTCTTTGACCATCTGTTCATAATGTGTATTATTTTTTCTCTCACTGCCTTTAACATTTATTTTTTATTAATTTATCACTCTATTTTGGCAATTTAATTATGATGTAGACACCTTTTGTTCATGCCTTGAGTAGTTGAAAAACTTGAAAGATGACTCCCAATGGACTCTACCTCCTGATATATATGTCTTAGTGTAATTTCCATCTCTTAACAGTGAACCAGCCCTAGTGACCTACAAATTGAAAATGATAACACTTACAGAATGTGACTTTTGAGATGAGCTTTAAAAAGACTGTGACTTCAGTCTTTGGCACTTCTTGTCCTTGCTGTCTTATTCATTTGCTCTGAGGGAAGCCTGCTGTCCTATTATGAGTGGCATTATGGAGAAGAACACATTGCAAGAAGCTGATGTTTCAATCTAGCAGTCAGCAATGACCTGTGGTCTGCCAATAACCATGTGAGTGAACCTGGGAGAAGAAATGTGCTCATTCAAGCACTGAGATCACTACAGTCTAAATATTAACACCTTGATTTATGAGAAATTCCGTAGATCAAGGGCAACAAACTAAGCTATATCTGGAATTCTAACCCACAAAATCTTTGAAATATCAAATATTTGTATTTTAAGTTATTTTGCTTGGGGGTAATTTATTATTCATCAATTTATAACTAATAAATTACTTTGGTAAGTGTATTATTTATGTTTCTTTTATTTGGTGTTTTTGATCTCCTTAGATCTATAACTTTAAATTTTCTCCTGAGTATGACAAATTTTCAGCCATTATTTTTAAAATATTACTCTAACTCCTTCCTGCTCTATTCCTTTGAAAAATACAAGTATATACACATAAAATCATTTCAATTATACTATAGCATATTTATTCTCTGTTCTTTTTAAATTCTCTCCTTTTTTATCTTAAATATTTTTTATTACCACATTTTCAAGTTAACAAATATCTTCTATTGAAATGACCGAGTTGCTATTGTGTAGTCAGTCTATGTTACTATTACAAAGTTCCATAAACTACATAGCTGATAAAACACAGAATTTTCCAGGCTCAGTGGTGCACACCTGTAATCCCAGCAGCTTTGGGCAGCTAAGTCAGGGGAATCACAAATTCAAAGCCAGCCTTAGCAAAAGTGAGGTGCTAAGCAACTCAGTGAGACTCTGTCTCTAAGTAAAATATAAACTAGAGCTAGGGATGTGGCTCAGCTATAGCGTGATCCTGAGTTTAATCCCTGATACCCCTGCTGCCTGCCCGCCTCCAAAAACAAAATACACACAAGTATAGGGCTTAGGATGTAGCTCAACAGTAAATTTTTTTCCTATTATACGTGAGAACTTGGGTCCAATCCTTAGTTCTGATGAGAGAGAGAGAGAGAGAGAGAGAGAGAGAGAGAGAGAGAGAGAGAGAGGAATTTATTTATCACTTTCCTGGAGTCTGAGATCAGGGGGCTAGTATTATCAGATTCTGGTGAGGATCTTCTTCTGGGTTTCAGAGATCCAACTTTTTATTTTGTTTTGTTATGTGGAAAAAATTATATGAGCTTTTTTGCCTTTTTTATTATGGCACTAATCCCAACTAATAGGATCCCATCTTTATGACCTAACTGACACCCAAAAGGCCCCTTTTCAAGTACTATCCCTTTGGGGATTAGATTTTAACATCTGAATTCAAGATGAGGATGCAAACATTCAATCTGTAACACTTTCTAATCTTAATATGTTTTTCATTTCAGACACTGTATTATTCATCCATAGTTGTTATTTGGTTCTTTAAAATATTCTTCTAAGTCTGTAAAAAATATAGTTGTTTTCTTTTTTTTCCTTTTTTTTAATACCAAGGATTGAAATCCAATGGTGCTTAACTACTGAGCCACATCGTCATCCATTTTTATTTTATATTTTTTGACAGAGTCTCACTAAGTTGCTTAGAGCCTCTCTAAATTGCCAAGGCTGGCTTTGGAATTTCAATCCTCCTGCCTCAACCTACCAAACCACTGGGATTAAAATACAGTTTTAATAAATGCTTTTATATTCTTATCTGGTAACTCTAAAATCTATGTCAAATCTGAGTCATTTTCAATTTATTAATTTATTTCTTCATCATGAGTTAAATTCTCTCTGCAGGTCTAGGATTTTTTTAATTGTAAGATATACATTTTGAATTTTACATTATTGGGTGCTAAATACTTCTGTAGATTTACAAACATTCTTTGAGTATTTGTGAGAGGCACATTTAAGTTATTTGTAAACCTATAATCCATGAGTTCTTTTTTGAAATTATATTTTAAACATACACCAAGTCATTCTGTTTAGGGTTATTTCCCATGATTTAGGCAAACACCAATTAGAATTTTATCAAATCCCCTATGAATCTTGAACATTTCCTTTATGGCTGGTGGAAACAGCAATGATTTATGGCTTTGTTGGACCATTGGATACTGTTACCTATATGACTTCTGCTAAAATTTTCTCATCTTCAGATAGCTTATTCTTGTGGATGCCAGTTCTCAACTCATTATTTACGGGAGACACTTCACAGATCTCTGGGTTCTCATTCTGCTCCATACTCTCCCCTCCAGTATGTTTTGTGGGAAAATCAAGATGTCTTGGTATCCCTGAGTTCTGTCTTTAAGTCAGAGTCTATCAGATTATTTCTGAGTTCCTTCTTCTGGTACTGTTGCCTAGAAACTTACTAGGTGCAGTGGCTAAGGCAAAAAAATTATCTCATTAGTTTATTTCTTCTATTTTAGTGATTACTGTATTTTGTTGCCCAATGAATGGTACTTGAAAAATGTTACTTTATATAGTTGTCAAAGTTTTTGTTTTTTTTCAGGTGTGAAATTAAATATTAATTTTTTAGCTCCATCTTGACCAGAAGCATAAATTGACACATGCCTAATTTTATCATGTATAATTTTAAACTAATTTTATTTTTTAAACTAAATTTATTGTTGACTAACTTTTGGGGCATTATCTATGTTATTTTAATACCATAAAGGCTTAGAGTATAATATATGTTATTAAATAGCTGATAATTAAGTTCTTTATATAAACATTCATTTAAATTTCTCATATTCATTAGTAAAACTCAATTGTAAATCTATTTGTAGGTGCTGTGGGAAATAATAACATAGATTAAATTGGATCCTCTTTCAGAAAGATTACATATCTATAAAACATTACTCTAAACAAATTTGGAGAAATAAAACATCAAAGAGATATCAAAATATACTGAGCTATAAAAATAAATACATACTTAGGTTTTTTCATAATATCTGAAAAGTACTCACCATCTCAAATAATTTAATGGTTTCATATATATACCCCCATTTAAATATTTGAATTAAACTACTTCTACAATGAAGATAACTGTTTCAATTTAGTAATACAAAAATAATAAGTCAATCTAACAGTAATTATCTTTTTATTTCAATTCGTCAGAATTCTCCATAAAAAATAATGAGGGAGAAAAAAAGCAGATATTTTTTTTCAAAATATATGCATATAAATACAAAAAATGTGACTTGAAAAAAGGAAGAAATTCTTATGATAATTAGAGTCCCTATATTTGTAATTGGTCATGTGGTTATAGCTGATATTCATAAATACTTTCATCCACTATCCATTACATATTCCCTTTGCCTTTAGCAAGCACCTCAGTAAGTCATGGTTCTTCATCTGATGAAGGGTCTAGGTTATTTGTAATCCTGGCTTGATTGATTGGATTGCTGTAGTTTAGTATTGACCATAATCACAGAACATAAATATTAAAAGATGCCCCAAGGAATCTCCTATACTTAAGACATACTCTTCCTTCCCTCCACTGTGTAGTAGAAATCCAATTTTCCTTTGGTAGTCTGAATCAATCACCCCAGCCAACATCATAACTCACTTCTTGACCTGTTGACTCAGAGGCCTAAGGAGCTGAAAGGGGCTGGGAGGCATTTTTACATTCATTTCAATGGAGTCGTTGCTGTGTCTCATGATGGTAAAAAATTTCTCTCTGAAACAAATATTACTAGGAAAGCATAAATTTAGGGAACAAAGAAAACCTATTTTCTATTATGTCACTAGGATTTATGTTGAATTGTATCACATACATTTATACATTTTTAAAAAGTCCCTGATACAGTGTATCCTGGCAATAGGAAACCCAGTATTATATATTTACTTCAGAGCATATACACCTTTCTCTAGTACTTTAATCCAGTGTTGAATGTATGGTTACATAGCTAGTTACTGAATATTTTGGGAAAGCCATTATTCCTTTATATCAAGCAAGCTGTTTCAGGTTTGTAGAAAAAGTGGTAAGACCAATGAATTTCATGAGCATGAATCTATTGTTGCACTTATTTGACTATGATATAAATTGCTTTGCAAGAAACAATGCAGTGTGAAATGCTATCATGGTGGATAAAGTATTATAAGTCCAAGGATGGCAGAAGGATTGCATTCATGGATGGTAAAATCCATATCAAGAATATGTGTCTATACCAGTGAGGGAAAAATGTTACTCCTTCCATAATGGAATCAGTTCCATGTAATCAACTTGCTACCAAGCAGCCAGATGACCACCCTGAGAATACTGCTATTGTGGTGCTCAATATTAGTCTTTAATGTGGCAAACAAGATATTTGGTGGTGGGCATATGCCCACCAGGTCAGTCTTGGTGAATCATAATCTATGTTTGAACAAAGGCATGACCTTTTTCCCTGATATCATGACCAATTTGTTCATAAGCCCATTGGATGATGACAGTGTTAGAAGAAGATTGGTTACCTCAGCATCTATCATCATATCAAATTTATTATTAAAATCCCCTTCTACTAAAGTCATGATTAGTTAAAATATTCATGTGTAATACAAATATTTTCTTTTTATGTTTTTGTCAATCCAAAGAAAATTGTCCACATTGCTTCTAGTCTCTTTGTCAACACTTTTCCGATCATAGTATTTTCAAGTCTCTGAATTAATTAGAGTCTATGATTGAATATGTAATCTCATTGTCTGATAATTTCTTCTTCCAAGCAAAATGTACCAATTGCACAGCCTGAAGATTTTTCTTTACCATTGTCCTTTGGGACATCCTAGAAAGGGTATGTAGTGCTTCAATTTTCCACTTTTAGGTGGTGCGTACACATCACTCAGAGAGGTCTTTAAATCCAACCTGGATCTTCTCTTCATCTGTAAGAAGACTGTAGGATATTCCCCATGAGCCTGCAGGTGCAGACTTGGAAGGAGAGAAGGCAATGTAGAAAAGAAGGAACCATGGCATTTGGGCTACTTCCTCATGTACCTTACTTGTGCTTTCATGTATAATCAGGATTGATCTCACACATACGACTTTCTTTTGGTGATAAAATGTTGCCATACACACCCAATTTTAATATGGGCATCTCAGATTGCATGGCAACTTGCTAGCTCATGGTCAAGTAGTCCATTTCTACTAAGGTACAATAACAGGTCAAGAACTATTTCTCAAAAACTAGAATACTCATCTGAAAATGATAGCAGAATTTTGCTCCAAAATTGTACTGCAACTATCCCACAGAAGCTAGCCTTATGTTCAAAACAGCATCTATATTTTCCACTAACACGAATCACTATTGTATCTGATGGACTATATGGTTAAAGCAGCAGAGCAACTGGCACAGCAGCCTGGGTATGCAGCAAATCCTTCTTTAATTCTGGTCCCTTCTCAAAAATAGCAAGATTTTTAGATTTTACTGGAGTTAAACATACAAAAGAGGATTATGTTGCTTCAAAAATTCAAATTGGTCCAATAGGAATTGTTCCTTTTTCTTAGTTGTAGCAGGGGCCAGGGATGATATGAAATAATTGTGGTGCTCTTAGAAGAGTTATCTGAACATACTTGACATGATAGAACCCCTACAAATTTTATTGAGGTGGAAGGGCCCTGAATTTTAGATTTATTTCCCACTCTCTAAAATACACATACCAAAAGATATAGAGAACTTTTTATTTATTTATAACATTTCAATTAGTGTAATTTCATGAATATTATTAACCAGTATGATAAAAATATCTATGTTCTAAATTATGGCACAGTGCTAAACAATATATATATATATATATATATATATATATATATATATATATATATATATACATGAGGTAGGAGAATGAGGGTATATTGATGGTCTTGCTAGATGAAGTAAACTGTTTCTTGTGGGTATTATGACCAGATGTAGAGAAAATTCATTTGTCATTTCAATAGATGCATACCTATTATGACAAGATGTATTAATTTGCTCACATAAGTAAACCATACCTGGTTAGCAGCTACAATTGTAGTCAACAATTGAGTAAGCTTTAAATAACCCATGGTCACAATCCAAGATCCAATTGACTTCTTCATAGGCCAAAAGAGATAAATGTGATTGTGGTGAGAATCTTCACCCTACATCTTCCAAGTTCTTGTTGATGACACTAATATGTTCAAACAATCCAGAAATGCAGTACTACTTTCAATTTACTAGTTTCCAGGGAGGTAGGAGTGCCTTCCCTTTAGCCTTTTCCACTATTATAGTTTATACTCTACAAGTAAGGAAACCAAGGTAGGCATTCTACTAAGTATATCTCTTCTAATTATTAATTCTGGAAACAAACCATAGGATGGTTTTAGGAGCATATTGAACCCATGATGAATTGGATCTGAGCTAAGTTCTAATTGTTTTTTTTTTCCTTTTCTACAATGGAAATTTACCTTGATAAGTATATGCAGACCCCTTCAAGAGAATCTGGGAGAAAGGCTGGCAACAAAAAAAATTTTTAGTAGTGCACTACATTCATCCTTCATTGGAACTCGGGCATCCCATCATTCAAGAGGTTCTACATCTATGAATTTTTCATGTCTGGGAATTGGTTGAGGGAGCACCCATGATTTTCAAGGTTGACTTCTGTTTACTTGATCTGATAGTTTCCTGCTTATACATGTCAACTAGAAATTCAGTAAGCTTCCTGGTTATTTTATTTCCAGAAACACCATGATTTACTGGTAATAATTGGTATCTGCTGCACATTCTAGTAGACTCATCATCCATCTTGGTTTGGGTTCTGGCCACCTGGGATATAATTATTCCTATTGCATTTAAGTTTTCTGGTTGTATGAGTACATTCACACTGTAAGATCTGGCTTGCAAAGAATGGTCACAAAAGCTCTTCAAGTATTCTGAGATTCCTCTCACAAATTTATTTCTTGAAGTACTGATGAATATATGCTTTCTGGAATCTCTTTCTCTGGGTGCCTAGGTCTCACATGAACATTTCAGAATTTGAAGCTCTTTCCCTTCTTTAAGCCTATGCATGTCTGGCATTTTTAGATCACTCTCAGTAGGCTTTTTTTTCCATGCTTAACCCAACAAACCAAATAGTTAAAGCCCTTTCTAATTCTTTATGAAGCAACACTAATGACATTAATGTGCTACATAAGCAAGTTTTGACTGATCTAACTATATGATCCCTCTACATTTTTCCATACTCTCATTATCTATCCTTCCATATATTACCTAGATGTTTGCTTGTGTATGCTAGAAAACTTAAATAGATATTTTAAGATGCAGTGAGTCTACTTAGGATACATCTTGTGTCTTAATTTTTAAATCTAGCTTGAAGTTGAGTCTAGATATAGATCTACAACCAAAAAGAGGTGATGAGGGTGCATCCTGAAGATAATCAGCATTATCTTGGTAAACAACTCCTTCAGATGAAGCCATTGCCATTTCTCCAGTTAATTCAGGGCTAATATCATCAGAAGAAGGTGGAAAGGCTCATACCATTGTGTGTGAGGAGGCTGCTTCTACTGGGGGAAGAGATGCCCATTTCACTGGGATTGACTGGAAAAATATGACTTAGAATTTAGTAGCTCACATCTCTAGCTTTATGAGTCTCTTATTATATATACCAATCTCATTTAAGCAGGATTTCAGTATCTCCCAATCATTGAATGTTCTCTAGCAATAGACATCATGGCTAAGAGTTCAATTCTACTTTCTTGAACCAATTACATGATGAAGAATTGTTTGATTCTTAGCAATTTTTTCTCTAGGGCTGCAGGAAATAAGATTCTTCTTCAAGATTCATCAAGATTTTAGATCATTTGTGCAGTCCATGTGCTGAGAGTTCAAATCCCTAAGATCATACTACTTATTACTTTGACTAGGAATAATGGACTTTGAACTACAGGACATTTTTGCCTAGCAAGTTACATATATCCTCATGCTGAGGGTTTGGTTTGAGTCCATCTTAATTTTAGGGTCTTCACTGACAAGAACAACATAGAGTTTAAATCTAGAATTGGCTGAATACACTTCTCTGAGTGTGATGTGAGATAGAACATCATGTCAGAAGTTTATAGTTCAGGAAATTTTCTGAGCTAATTAGCTCATGGAGAGAGAGGAGAAAGAGAGGAAACACCTGATGGAGTAGGGACAAAATACAATCCCCAAGGCCCCTAGTGACAGTGACTAGCTTCCTCTAGCCATGCCCCACCTGTCTACAGTTACTACTCAATAACCCATGCAAATTATTAATCCATCAAATGTACTAATCCACTGACAAGTTTGCACCTCTCATAATTAAGTCAGTTCATCTCTGAACACTTCTGCACTGTTTAAGATGAGTTTTTCATGAGATATCTCATATCAAAACTAGAACAGCAGATTATCTTAGTGTTGGCAAATTGAGTTGCTGCTGCAACTACATAGAGTCTCCCAATGAACTCACTGCTGAACTCTCTCAATTTCTTAAATAGAAAGAAAGGATTTTTTGGTGATTTCTCCTCAGATCCTTCTCCTGTCCACTCTGTCTTTCTGATCGAGTTCTGCCTGGGAGTGATATCTCAATAAAGCCTCCTTCGGCGGCCCTTTTTAAATCTGCCTCCTTTGGTTGCTGCCCACCTCACCTGATCTGACAAGAACAAATTTAAAAATTAAAGAAAAATTGTCACAAAAAAAGAAAGATAAGGATTTCTTTTTTTCCTCTCTCCTCCTCCTCCTCCTCCTCCTCCTCCACCTCCTCGTTCTCTTTCTTCTCCTTCTCCTTCTTCTTCTCCTTCTCCTTCTCTCTCTTTATGTTTTTCTTTTAATATATGTCTGTGCTTTTCAGCTATATCAGGCTGCATGGCTCTTCACAGCCAATCCAGTAATTAAGGGAGGCAAAAAAAAATAACAAGAAGTTAATCATTATGAACATTTAAATTCTATGATATCTAACCTAATTGATTTGCACTTATGTTTCTCTCTTTTATTGGATATTGTGAAAAGTGCTGCAATAAAAATGGGAGTTCAGCCGGGTGCTGTGGCATATGCCTGTAATCCCAGTGGCTTGGGAGGCTGAGACAAGAGAATCACAAGTTCAAAGTCAGCCTCAGCAAAATGTGAGGCGCTACGCAGTTCAGTAAGACCCTGTCTCTAAATAAAATACAAAATAAATGAGAATTCAGATGTCTCTTTGACAAACTGATTGAATTTCATTTAGATATACTCAGGGGTGGGATTACTTTATCAGATTTTTTTAAGATATTCTATGCTGTTCCTGAAAATGGCTGTACTTTTCTACTTTTCCAGCAAAAGTGTAAAAGGGTTCCCTTTTACCAATATCCCAACCAGCACCTGTTATCTTTACACTTTTAAATAAGAATCATTCTTCCTGGATTGAGTTGATATGTCATTGAAAATTTCATATTCATTTCCCACATGAATATTCTGTTGAGAATTTGCCATATACCTGTTGGCTACTTTTATGTATTCCTTTGTGAAATGTCTATTTCGATTTATTGCTGATTATTAATTGAATTATTTGTGTTTTTATGATGAGTTCTGTATGTTGATATTGTATCATGCAACATTGTTGAGTTGCTTTATTAGTTCTAATAGCTTTTTGGTGGAGTCTTCTGGGTTTTCTCCATATACAGAAATGTGCTATAAATGTCTTTTGTTGTATTTTTTTTAAGTTTCAGCTCAAAAATTTTATTTCAAGTTTTTAAAATTGTTTTCACCTCTTTATTAAATTTCTCTTTTAGAGTACTAAAGTATTTTGGGGTGTGTGCACACACAAGTATGTATATATGTATGTTTTCTTTAAACTCTTAAATTCTCTGGAAATTCTTCTATAGTGATTGTTATCTGCTCTGTTTCTGGCACCTTATTTTAACTATAAGGGGAGATCATGGTTTCGGGAAAACTCTTGTTGCTTGTTGGTGTCTGAAATTGACTAGTCACTGAAAGATTGCATACTTATTTCAGTTATCCTAATATGGTTTTGATTGTGCACATCTTTTTGAAAATTCTAAGTCCACTGCCAGTTTTCACTTAGCTTACTTTTACTTCTGATTTTTCAACCATAGGTTATATCCAGGTCCAGGTGTATTAGTGATCTGTGGTTAGAAATTTATTGTTTTTGAAATACTAGAGGATGATTCAAACCTAAATTGTGTTTTTTTTCCAAATCCACCATTTCATGTTCTGAATGAACAATGGGAATAGAATAGTTCATGACCATAAGACTTTTCATAGGCTGAATAATGTCTATACTCTTCACTCATAATTAGCCATGGTCAAGCACTGCAAAATTTTGTCTGGCTCTGGGTAGAATCAGTGTGAATGGACCAGCTCCAGTTTCCTATGCCATAACTGGGGTCACCAATGCTACCAAATCCTGAATATAAAGCCCAACTAATTAGCACAGTATAGGTGAAGGCCCAAGGCCCAAGCTACTGTGGACTGTTTATTACTGAGGTAGACTTATGTCTCAAAAGTACTGCAGTCTGCAGCCAGCCAAAGGTTATGCTGTCTGGATTAGAAGTCTGAGCGGCTGAGTTCTTCTTCTTCTTCTTCTTCTTCTTCTTCTTCTTCTTCTTCTTCTTCTTCTTCTTCTTCTTCTTCTTCTTCTTCCTTCTTCCTTCTTCCTTCTTCCTTCTTCCTTATTTCTTCTTTCTTCTTCTTCTTTCTTCTTCTTCTTTCTTCTTCTTCTTCTTCCTCATCTCAAGTGCTTTTTCAGAGACTCTCTATTTAGATAGTCTAGGGAACTGGGAATATTATGTTCTGCTAAATGTTAAGGATCACCTATGTAGCACTAATTTCCAAGGCAAAGTCCTAACATACTATCCTAAGCTGATAATGGCGTCTTGTTTCTTGCTGTTCTGCCTGAGGTTGTATTAGTAACTTCAGCAACCTAAAGTGACATTAAACACATCTGGGTGGGTCTGCCACCCATAATACAGTCCAAAACTTGAGTCAGTTAGCTCATTGCACAGAACTCTACCTGATGCAAGGACAAATCTTCAGACTGTGTTTGTAAACTATAACTAACATACAGGACTATTTGTTTTTACCTGGTATTCAGCCTCCTCAAGTTAGGCATTGCACTAAGATTCAAGACTTATGCTATCTTTTGTGTTCTCCTTCCTAGAGGATATAATCTTGCTCTTTGCAAGTCAGATTTGGAAGATGGATGGTGGAGTCTCTTTGCCAGTTAGTCTGACACAGTTCCAGAAGATCATTCTGGGTTATTGTCTAAGAAGTAGAGGTCATGCAGGCTTCCATGTTTTAGGTCTGGTACTAAGGTCTGGCTCTTACTCTTTTTAATCATTTCATCATTTCTTTATTAACTCCTCCACTTTACTTTCAGATAATTCTATTGGAAAGAATACATTGTTAGGATCCTTTTAATATATATTCCATATTTCTTTACTGATATATATATATATATATATATATATATATATATATATTGAATTTTGTGATTTGCAAAATATCATGAAGATGATGAAGAACATTCCTGTAACCTCAGACATAATTTCTCCCATTAATGTCCTTATTTATTCATAGTCTGTTCTTTTTTTAGTATTTTTTTTCATTTAGTCATCATTTCTCATCATGTTACTTTTGACTATGATAGTGCTTGAATTTGGTACTTTGACAGTTTTAAGGTGTTATTGTAAGGTATTCTGTAACGTGTCTTGTAATTGGGATATGCATGATGTTTGCAATACTATTTTCATGAGTTCTCATAACAATGTATGAAATGCAAATACTAACAACATGATTTATCACTGCTGATGTTTCTCAGTTACCTATCAGAAGTAATATTTGTCAATTTTCTCTACCTAAAAGATACTTAGTGTTTTTCTCTTTCAATAATTTACATTTCAAGAGAAGCCACTATATGCAGCCCACCCTTAAACAGTGGAAAGATATCTTCCATCTCTTTTATGCGAGAATATGTAAATATTTATTTGGAATTCTGCAATGGTTATGTTGCCTGTTCTCTCCATATAACTATTTATTCACTAATTTGTTCATATCAGTATGAAATTATACATTGATTTTATACTTTGTTTATATTAAAATACATTTTTATTTTGTTGCTCAGTTTCACTAGATTTTGCCCCTGGAGATTCTTTAACTAATCCATTATCACAGTATATTTGTAGCCTCCTCTTATTAGTTTTATGTTACCTACTATCTCAAAAATGAAAAACTACCACTATATTAATTTCTCAAATCTAATATATATATATATATATATATATATATATATATATATATATAGAGAGAGAGAGAGAGAGAGAGAGAGAGAGAGAGCAGTATTAGAATTGTTAACTTTTACCCTTAAAGGAAACAGCTTTGTTAACTAGAATATAGTACTTATCTACAATTTTTTTCCCATTAGTTTCACAGACTCCACTTATTTCTAAATTTAAAGATGAACACTCTTTGCTCAACCCTTTGAGTGAGGTAGTTTTATACATTTGTAATTCATTTAATTTCTTTTGTCACAGCCTTACTTCCATATGGGGATTTCTATGATATCCTAAATGGTTTTTTAAGAGTTTATACCCTGTTTTAATTCTGTTAGTCAGTTTCAGAAGCCATACCCATAGGAGATGATGATCCTTTCAATTAGACAGCAATACAGTTCTGGTTTACCACTTGGGATTCTACATTATCAAGTCTACCTACATTGTACATAGCATTTAAAATATTTAAATTCCCATATAGTCAATAAATGAAATTGATACTCTTCACAGAGTTTACATTTGAAGACAGTTTTGTTATCTAGTTCTTTTGTAAATTCTGGAAGAAAAGAATTTTTCAACAAAGAGAGTCTATGTTCCATGCAGTTTAATCACCAAAACATGTGCACTTTCTTTTATATAAAGTTTGATATCTAGAAAAAAGATCAATATTATTAACATAACATCTTTAAAATGATACTTTTACGTGTCATGATTTTTGTTTTAATTCAGAGCAAACATTGTACATAAAGAAAGTGAATATAATTTATATTTTAACATATTGCTCTTAGAATTTGTTAATAAAAATAAAAAGTTAGTGTCACTTGAATATCTGATGTCTTCTTACTTTGGTGGAGAAAATTTCTAAACTAAGTTAAAAGGTCATCTAAAACCATTATGTTAGCTCTTGAAATATTTGTGCACTTGTCATTGAAAAGCTTTTTATTTTACAAAGCTATACACTAATTTACTTTTTTCTTATATTTTAAATAAAGATTTCTTACCAAATATTTGTATACATAAAGGTTTAGTCTTTGTTCTATGAATTTAAATTAATGGTGAAAAATGAATAATGTTATATATCCACCATTATAGAATCATAAAAATAGTTTCATTGTTCATAGCTTCATTTATTCAACCCTCTATTTCTCCCTCCAAATTCTGACTAAGCACTGAACATTTACTCTCTTTATAATTTTACCTTTTACAAAAAACTGTATAATGGAATCATATAGTATAAAGACTTTTGAGGCTATCTTCTTCCATTTAATAATATACAGATAAGATTAATACTTTGAGAGACAGAAATCCTGAGGTACAAACACATTAAAACAATAGGGCATTTTTTGGTTCATCTGAATTCCAGCAGAGGATAAAAGTGAAACTTAGGGTGAAAATTACTATAAAACCCCAGAAATTAAAGGAGGAAAAAGAAAACAAGGAGTTAGAAAAACTTCAGATAGTGTTCTCAGCATCATATTTATGTTAGAAAAATGCATTTCTTTCCAATCCTCATCATCTTCTTGGGGCCAAGTGCTTATCAAAGACCCCAAATGGGGACAGCTCCAGGGATGATGGTGATGACCATAGTATCTTGGGGGCTCTTTTACCCTGCCAATATTCCTCAAAGAGACATTTCAGAGGATGATAGGATCAGCTTAATTATATCACAGAAGCCTTGGTTGGAGGGCCTGATTAGGGCTTAGATTGTAGACACCCAGGGAACTTGGTGAGGGAATCCCCTTTTAACCATTGAAGTAGCACATCAAGAAGTGCCTGCTGATATAGTTGATGTAGGAAGGGAACTAGGTAAGAGGCTTAGTACTGGGGTCTGGCCTTCCCAGGTGGATGGCTTAATGGACAGTTCCATTTGAGGGAGAAGAATGTGGGGAAGAGCAAGTTATGGAATGCAGAATTAGGCCTACAGATATGAACTGTATATTCTCAGGAGGCCAAAGAAAACCCAAAACTATGATACAGGTTTATAGCCCTTAGAGGTCAAAAAACTGGAATTCAGAGAGGTTTGGATTGTCATTTTGACATTATAGGCCTCTAAGTTCTGCCTGGCCCAAAAGAGCCCCATCTCCATTTTTCTATGAAGCACAGGGGCTTATAAGCTTGATAGACCTTGAATGAAAGTTATTTATAACTTTGACTATCCCCCTCCACCCAGAACCAGCTAACCACATCTCTCTCCACCTGCCAAAACTAGGAGCACCACTACTTCAAATATCTGCTATCCCTCTACCTTCTTTAACGACTTCACCCTGGAGTCTTTGAAATTTTAAGCTTCCCAATAGCTGGTATTACACATGTTGGCACTGAGAATTAGAAAATCCCCCCAAAATTTTAAGTGATCAGAGTGAGGGAAACCAGCCTGAGTACCCTGAACCTGGAGGAAAATACTCCTTGTTTTCTTTGCTCTTACTAGCCACCTGAGGCCTCAATGTTCACAAGAATCCCTTTGCAAAGGTCAAAAAACCCCACTTCTGCCTAATATATGACATGTATAACTTCCTTTTTATAATCATAGGACAAAGACTGGCAGAGAGAAATAGCCCTTGCACCAACATCTCACTGTGAAATCTACATCTGTAAATGAGACAAGACTGACCAACTTTCCATTGTGTCTCAGGCATCTGTGCACACTCATGACCAATGTTCCAAAATACAGTGTGGTACTGTAGACCACTCCTCTGAATTTAATGCAGAAAGGAGAAAAGCAAGGACTCCAATCCATTTGGAGATCTCAGGTACTATTCATCCTATTAACATACAAATGATACCCTTATAAATGATCAGGAAATTCCAAGTATTTTGGAGTTGTGGGACAGGAAACAGGGTTAAAGGCTGCTATATATATTTCACAGTGATCACAATTTTTAAAAATGAGAATACAGTCCTTTTTATAATATTTCTTACCATAGGGAAAACCAACATTTCTGAGAACAGCCAACAGGTCACTAGAGGGCTCCCATTATCTCAGTTTTAGGTCAGAAATGAGTAGATAAATTCAGAATACCTGACTATCATGTTCAATCCTAGTTCAAGAGACAGAGCTAGGACTTACTAGTGAAGATAATCCATTCCATGTCAGTCATCACAGGTGATTGGCACATCTGTCTGAGAGTTGATTATGACAACCCCAGTTTCAGAATCATATCACCCTAAGACAATGTAGTCTTTCCTATAAACTCTTATGAGGTGGCTTGGTCTGACCACCAAGAACATTACAAGCAGGGTTGCCTATGAGAATGTTATTGTTGCTATGTATATAAAAGATAACATAATGCTTAATTGATTTTGACTCTATAATAAAGAAAAAAATCTAATTTCATGGTTATACAGGCTTTCATTTTGATATTTTACTGGAAAATCTTGGTGAAGTAGAAAAAGAATTTCAGAAACTCTCGGTATGTATTTGCAGAAACATAGCTAAATTATTTTGCATTTGGAGCTGTTGGCCCAGAATATTTAGAATTATGCCCTAGTTATAATTAGGAAGGTTTTTTTTTCAAATTTTCCAAAACCCACTCCCATTCTTTCTTGCTAAGTTATCTAATAAGACTAGTTTAAGTGCTACTCAGAAGAGATCTGGTTAATGCAATTAAATCTAAAACATTTTAATTTAATAAAACAGGGGTGCTCACTAGATAGACATGATTTGATCAATTGGGTAATTAATCTTCCCCTTCATAATTTGAATATCAAAACTCAGAGAGGAAAAAGAACATTCCTGAGATTCTAGAGCAAATGAAAGTATAAGACTCAATCTCAGATCATTTCACTGAAAACAAAGGTCTTCTAAGAAAAAGAAGAAGAACAAGAAACTATCAAGCTGTTTTCCTGCACTTATTCAACTATTTCAGGAATGGTTTAAAGCTGAAGAAAAGGTAAGCTCCAAAATATAATAACACATCTCTATGGTTGCCTCCTAAAGAGAATCTACCCCCATGTGTGTCAAATTACCTATTACCACAAGTAATAGAGGGTTTTGGAGAGGGAAGTGCTTTTCCATGGACTCAAGTGACCCATTATGCACTAAATGTGTGCGTGGGGGATAATGTCCAATTCACTAGCCATTTAGGTGATGTTGTAGAAAAAATTAATATGATGCAATATCTTGACAAGGACAGCCAAAAGACAAAGTTATTTATAGCAAGTATACAAATTTGGTTGCAAAGTAACTCAGAAGTGGATGGTCCAGATTTGTTTAATTTCAATGAATAAGCTTGTAAATATATAACACAGAAGTCAGGTGTAGTTTGAGGTAAATATTTATTGCAGATTTCTTGAACCATGACAGTTGAAGCAGCAGATCAACTGGCCCTTGTCAGTATATCCAATGCACACCACCTCTGCAACAGAATTTCTTTCAAAGCTGGTGCTAAAAAAATGACTGGTGGAAATGCAGAAATATCCAGTGATACCTCTAAGGTTTAAAACTTATAAAAAAATTCCTTTGGAACTGATATCTAAATCTGAACCCCTAATTCATTCTCCTATCCAAAAGATACCTATGAAATCACAAGAATGGAAGAGTTTTCCTTGTGTTAACAAGCAACAAAAAGAAAAAAACAGAAAAGCTTATACAATTCCTTTAGATAAGCACCTACTTGCTATAGGATGAGTACTGCACAAATTTTATTTTAATGAAATGTTTACCAAACTGAGTGAACTCTGACACATTTCTTGTGGAAGGCTCATGGAATTATGGAAATACATTCTCAGATAAAGAGGTGGCTTGAATGTATACATACATACTAATATACGTATACGTAATGTAATATATATGTAATGTATACATGCATACTAAGTATATGTAATGTATACCTTATATATACATAATGTATACATAAGATGTACCCAGAAGCTCTTGTATTAATATAAAAATATGCAGAGGTGATTATCACATTATGAAATCGGTAACATAATCAGTCCATACTGGTTTGAATGGAGGAACATGGTGGTAATGTTAGCAGGGTCAGGCATGGCTGGAGAAGGTGGATTACTGGCAGCAAGCCCTGAAAGGATGCATTTTCTCTGTGGCCCTTTCTTCAATCTCTTACACTCTGATCCTGACCCCATCATGAGTTTAGCAGCTTTCCTTTGCTGGGCCCTATCACAATGATGTGCTGCCTCATCTTGGGCCCAGAGTAATGGAATTGACAATGGACTGAAAACTTTAAAACCATTAGCATAAATAAACTTTTCTTACTGTAAGTTATTCTTGTGAAGTATTTTGGTCAGAGTGATGCAAAAGCTCACTAAAATACATACATACATGCATATGTGAAGAAACAACAATAGACTTAGAGGAATGACTCAAAAAAGAGAAGAAAGAGCTTAGACAAAGATGATGTGGAGACACTGGTACATGAAAAATATGTAATTCATCATGACAGGCAATAAGAGAGACATTAGAAGGGAATGTCTCTCACAAAGTTCTTTTTAAAAAATCAAAATTACAGAGAAATGAAAATTGAGTTGTTATTGAAGACATTGGTCTTGGAGTACCCAATACTTATATATGCAAAAGAGTTCAGTATGACCAAGGCTTTTCAATACTTATATATGCAAAAGAGTTCAGTATGATCAAGGCTTTTCAATAAATTCAAATATATGCACAGTGAATTAAATGAGAAGATAAATTTTAAAAACTTTAATGAACATGAGGTTGTAAAGATGTGACCCAGAAAATTTATACACCCAGGAAAAATGGATAAGTACCTGTATGACAATGACCTAGAAAACAGAATGGACACCAACAGTTTTATTACAGTTAAGCAGTTTTATTTTTATTGGTTCATCATAATTATACATAGTAATGTGATTTGTTACATATTTATGCATACACACAACATAATTTGGTCAGGTGTTTTCCTCAGTATAATGAGGAAGTTTCTGGAACAGACTGTGTTAAGAGGTGAGAAAGACCAACTCAGTTTCAAGAAAATATTTTGATATAGACAATTTTTTAGAAGAAGTCAAATAACATGCTCACTGGAAAAAAAAACTCTCTCAGGTAGAAATTTAAAAAAAAAATTGGCATGAAGGGGAGGAGGAGGTGGAGGAATAAATCCCTTTCTCTTTAAAGGTATCTATAGTACTAATGATTCAAATCATTGAGGTAACACTTTGTAAATGATGAGGATAAAAATTTCTAGATTCCAGTGCTATGTTTTATCATGACACAAAGAAGGATAGAAATTCTACTTTGGACTATCATATTTTGTATTTTTTAGAGTGGCTTTTATTTGTTCTTTTGTCACTGCTTGGCATTTATGGAAGATACTGCCCTACCTACTAATTGAGTACCACTTCTTTTGTGTTACACGAGTAGTTGGAGTTAATTTTAGTGTAAGAACTAGTGCTTATGAATAAAGTTATTCCAATCACAATGACTAGGAGTATGCTCACATTTTACAATTGACCTGCTGAATGAATTTGGCCCCTGTTATGTTCTGTTTCAGTTCAGAACATGTAAAGTAAGTTCTTTCTTGAAACAACAATTTGTTTCATATGAAAACACTTAAACAAAAAGAGAGATTAATATATTTTTGTCAATTGATAGCATTCATTTTTTATCATAGAATAATATTCTATTTCATGAATGTAGCTCTGTTTAGCAATTCATTTACTGAATGACATGTTGATTACTTCTGATATTTGGTGATCATGAATAAAGCTTCTATAAATATTTGAATGCAGGTTTTCATTTGAATATAATTTTTAAAATAAGTTGGATTAATACCTAAGAGCATAATTTCTGGATTTTTTAGACATGCATATAATTGCCAAACTGTTTACAAATGTGTCTGCACTATCTGAAAATGTTCTATACTCTCCAGCAATGGATTATAGTTTCTTTGGCTATACATTCTTATTAGCATTTGATATTGTAAATTTTAGGATTTTAGCCATTATAATAGAAGATGCATGGTGACATTTCATTATTGTTTAATTTTCAATTAAATTTCTTAATGACAAATTACATTGAATATCCTCCTTGAAAATTGACTTATAGAAATTTTGTAGTCCTCTTATAAAAGAAACATGTAGGATACAACATATTTAATCATGAAGACATTAAGTTATGGTTCTAAAACTAAGTAAATATCTTAATTCTCAAGAGTGCAGCTTTAAATCCATACTTTGCTTATTAGAAAGTGATGTATTACTAAATATTTGTCAAGCCTCTTTTTCAGTAGGAAAGTTTGGCACCTCCTCCAGGAACTATTTTTATATAATGATATGACCATAATTATTATTTTCTTTTTTAATATTTTATTTTTTAGTTGTACACAATACCTTTGTTTTTTATTTATTTATTTTTATGCGGTGCTGAGGATCAAACCCAGGACCTCGCATGCGCTAGGTGAGTGCTCTACCACTGAGCCACAAGCACAGTCCCTAGTTATTTTTTTTTAATCACATTTATTTAAGTTGAGCGTAGATCTAATCCACCAAGGCATGTTTTCTGATGAAGACTTCAACAGCCCTGTGGCTTTAGAATCATTTACTGCTTTGAGTTTTAATTTAAGTTTTTTTTTAATATCCACAAACTTTTAATATGAGCTTTATAAATATTTTTTTATTTATGCTTTTTAATCATTGTTCCACATACATGTAAGGACATAATCTAATAGGAATCTCATAATGCCCTTTCTGTAAATTAATCTCATGCTATCATTCTCCCCTTGAGTGTTAGAAATTGAATTCCTCCCATCCAATAAAACAACAAAGGTGATGGAATGTCACATAGGTGACATTACATGTAATTGTAACATGTCTTCTATGAGATTCCCACCATTGTTACTTTAAAGAAACAAGCTATATTTTGAGCTGCTTTATTTAAAGAATTAAAGACAGCTTCTGACTGATAACCAGTAAGAAATCTCAGCTCTTAGCCTGACAGCATGCAAGGAACTGGATGTTGATAATAACTACGTGAGCTTAGAAATAGATTCCTGAAGGACACCTTGGTTGCAGCTTTATAGAGGACTCAGCTAAGTCTTGTGCAGATTCTTGACTATGAAAAACTGTGAAATATTAGATGTTTTCAGGATACTGCATAAATATCATCTTTAATCATTGCTTACCCTAATCATTAACATTGGAATAGCAATCACCCTCTTTTCATTCAGTGTCTCTCTTAACTTACTGATTTATTTTCTTTAATAGCAATGAGCTGATTCTGAAAGACTATTTTGTTTACTTATTTATTTCTTATATACCTAAAGATCAAATATAAACTGCCGGAGACAAAGGGTATTTGACTACCTTTTGTCTGTCCTCTAAATAGAATCTGTTTTTGAGTAAGCACTAACATTTTTTTCTTATACATATTTATTTTTTTAAAAAAATTTATTATTGGTTGTTTAAAACATTACATAGTTCTTGACATATCATATTTCATATATTTGATTCAAGTGGGTTATGAACTCCCATTTTTACCCCGTATACAGATTGCAGAATCACATTGGTTACACATCCACTGTTTTACATACTGCCATACTAGTGTCTGATGTATTCTGCTGCCTTTCCTATCCTCTACTATCCCCCCTCCCCTCCCCTCCCCTCCCATCTTCTCTCTCTACCCAATCTACTGTAATTCATTTCTCCCCCTTGTTTTTTTTTCCCTTTCCCCTCACTTCCTCTTATATGTAATTTTGTATAACAATGAGGGTCTCCTTCCATTTCCATTTATGACACATACTATACCAAATGAAAAATTACTGAAAATTAGTGAATTGGCACTTAAATTTGAGTTTTAACATGAAAAAGGAGAGTCAATTTTCAACATATTTTTAAAAATGACTTATGTGTAGGACAAAAATATAACTCTATTTGTGACTTAACTACAGTACCTATGGATACTAGACTTTTAAGATGGAGAAGCAAATAATAAAAATGTTAAGAGTGAGGTCCAAATACCAAATGTCTTCTTTGATATAATGAGAACAACCAAGAACAGAGCAGGGAGGAAGAGCAGGAAGAAAAGATCAACATTAAACAGATACACTAGGTGGGAGGGAAAGGGAGAGAAAAGGGAAATTGCATGGTAATGGAGGGAGACCCTCATTGTTATACAAAATTACACATAAGAGGTTGTGAGGGGAACGGGAAAATAAACAAGGAGAGAGATGAAATACAGTAGATGGGGTAGAGAGAGAAAAGGGGAGGGGAGGGGAGGGGGGATAGTAGAGGATAGGAAAGGGAGCAGAATACAACAGTTACTAATAAGGCATTATGTAAAAATGTGGATGTGTAACAGATGTGATTCTGCAATCTGTATTTGGGGTAAAAATGGGAGTTCATAACCAACTTGAATCTAATGTATGAAACATGATATGTCAAGATCTTTGTAATGTTTTGAACAACCAATAAAAAAAAAGAGTGAGGTCCATGGAACTTGTAAAAACAGGAAGAAATTAAACTCTACATTTATCATATACTGAAATCTTATTTAACCTGTTTATAATAACCATTAGCAAAATAGTGATCCAAATAATGCCTACATAATACAGCTATTACCAAAATTAAATGAGATGATACAAAGTAGGTATCCAGTATAGTACCAAGAACATAGTAAGTACTCTATAAATGTTCTTTCTAGTAGTGTGAAACATCTCATTATTTACAAGATAACTTAGTGCTGTTTAAATATTGGGGTTTCTTTTAGTTGTAGATGGATAACTTAGTGCTTTTTTAAATATGTTGTTTCAGATATAAATCAAACCTGGCTTTGCATCTCAACTCCCATAAACCAGCTTTGTGACTTTGGCATAGAATTTAACTGTATGAGCCTCAGCTTTTCCCTCTGTGAAAGTAGCATATAGTATCCCTCTCCTCATGGGGTGTTACTTTTAAAAATATTTGAGAGAATACCTGTTTATTACAGTGTCTAGAACATTGTGAACACTCCAAAATTATATATTAATCCTGGATGGTGGATTGGGAAGGTATATATGTGGTGCAAAATTAAGGACACAAATTATACCTCTTTTTCAGCCCCCTCACATACAACACAGAATGCACGTTAGCAAACAGAGACATTATTACTTTTCATGGTGTTCACAATGTAGCCCAGTGGCAAAGTTTTGTTTCTGAGATAAACTAGCTCATAAGTTGAGATGCAAAGCCAGGTTTTATTTATATCTGAAACAACATATTTTAAAAAGCACTAAGTTGTTCATCTACAATTAAAAAACCCCACAATATATAAAAAAAAGCACTAAGTTATCTTGTAAATAATGAATGAGAAGGAATTATAGAGTACATATTAAAAATACATGTAAAAGATGTGAATTTGGTGTCAACATACCTTATATATAATCAGAGATATGATAAATTATGGTATAATGGTATATTAATTCCTACAGAAGTAATTATAGAGTACTTGTCTAGCATATGCAAGGGTTCAGTTGCCTACACTGAAAAATAAAATAAAATAAAGTAAAAATTAAAATCTCAGAAATGCCACCAGAAAGCATGGCAAATTAAAGATATTCTCCCTGATTTCTGCAGCCTTACTCTAGCTCTGAAATAGAATCCTATTAATTCCGTGGAGGGAGGCATAGATTGAGAGACTAGTACTGCTACATGCCGGTATCAGAAAAACAATTAAGACATACAATAGGATAATTATCTATTGCCTTTGAATATTGTATTGCAGTTGGTTATGAAACATTCTAGCTTCCATAAGCTCTTGTACAATATACCGTAGATCAAACAACATGCATGGGAAGTCTAGCATGTAGGGTGCTATCTAGAAAAAATCCACTTACATAAAATTATTTAAACAGAATGGAAATATATGGAATACTCTATTCTGATCATAACCTCTTTCAAGGATAGCTTGCTGCCACTGTTTTCTTGAGTTATAAGTAAGTTTGTTTCCTTTACATACGAATATCTCATTTTGTTTCTGAGATCAGCTTGCTTGCAGGTCATCTTCAACTGTAAATATCCCTGGGGGGCAAAAAAAAAAAAACTATTGACTTAGATGTCCCTTACTGTGAATGAGTTAATGGGATTGCTAAAAAAAATGGTTTACCTGTCCCCAGGAATATAATAAAGAAGAGGGAAATGGTTGATGTGGAGAATTACTTTCCTTTGATTACATCATTATATATGCACATTAAGTAGAAGTCATTTATTCTCTAGCATCAAATTTTCATATTTGATCCCAGCACTTTAAATCTGATCATATTTTAAAATAACCATCAAGGTTATTTTAAAATATGATCAGAATATGTCATTGTCTCTTTCCACACTTAGAACAAAGTGTCTTATCTGCTACCCCATGTAAAAAGTTATATATTCAAAAACTAAATACTAATATAACAAGGTATGGCTATGATGCACCCTAAAATTACTCTTTTTGCTGAGTATTATTTTGTGTATTCTGGGTCTCTTGTTTTTCCATATGAAATTTAAGAATGTTATATCTAGTTGTATGAAGGATGACATTGGAATTTTGATGGATATTTATTGAATTTACAGATCATTTTTTATAATATGGCCATTTTTACTATATTAATTTTGTTGTTCCATTTACATGAATTCTGTTAATCCATGTACATGGAGTTCTTTCAAAATTCTAAAGTTTTCTATTTTGTTCTTCAATGTCTCATAAATTGAATTGTGGAGGTCTTTTACTCCTTGGTTAGCTATACACACACACACACACACACACACACACACATATATGTATATATATACATATATATATATTCTATTGTGAACAGAATTATTTTTCTGATTTCCTTCTCAGCATATTTATTGTTGTCATAAAGAAACTTTCTTGCTATTATCTTATTAAACCAGCTTTTAAACATACAAATACAATTCCATGAGTATACATATGCAGAAGTTCCCTTTAGGCACAGAAGCCTATTAATACATGAATTCACTATTTCTGAGTCAAATTAATCCTTGTTATCTGTGATCAGTTGAATATTATTAGAAGTATCAAGCAGCACAATTATTTTGGTTTATTTATTTTGTTATCAAACTGAAGAAGGCAGGTGAACTGATTAAGTGCTGACTACTGTATTGACAGTAGTGTAACATAATAATTATTTTCTTAGTTCACAGGAGATTACAAGTATGTAGGTACAATTTAAAAATTACTCAACTGTCATACCAATATAAATAATGATGTAACTCATTTCCCCATATTTTAAAAGCCCAAGGCAAACCAGAATGCAAGCTCAAAGTTTGTTATGTGCTAATACTAAAGATATTCTAAACACAGAGAAAAAATCTGCAAGTCTTGTTTATATTCATCATGTCCAACATTTAGAGTCAAAGTAAGCTTCACCTCTTTCTGATAAAAAGTAACTAAAAAATAACTGTCTCAAAACATTTATAAATGTAACATTAGATTAATATTGATTAATGAAATTTATCCTTAGGGTGGTGTCATATTCCAGAAATATGTTCTTTAAATATATTATACTGACATAATGTAACTAAAATTAGCTTTGAGTCCAGTTTTGTGCCTGGCAATAATTAAATATGTATAAGAGGCACCCACTTGAAACCATTTCCCATGTTCAGCTATATTCAGACTTTAGTTTCTCTGCTAAAATGAAGTAATAAGCAGCTTTTTAGAATACAACACAGAAATGGGCCCAGAGCATGGTGTTAAATCCACTACAAAGCCTAAATAAAAAAGGGTCTCTTGGAAGTGTTGTGAGATGTTTTTTGCCTGAACATTTTAACATCCAAACATAGGAAATCTATAAGTAGAGATAAGTTAGTATCAGTGCTTCTAGAATGTGTCATGCTAACCTCTGTTATGACATTTGTCATCTTATGTAGTAACAGGGTTTTACCATATCTTTCTCCTTCACTGAACTATGAGCGCCTTAAAGCAAAAGTTAGGGTTGTATTTCTATGAAAACCTATCATTCAGTATTTTACTGATCCTTACATATTTTCCTTTATAAATGTTAAGTTTTATAAAGTTTGTTGATTATTTTTTTTACAGGATAGATGTAAAGAACAGTGAATAAGTACTGTGGTTATAGTGGTTTCGTTTTCAAAACTTTTACTATTGGTTTAAAAATGTAAGTGAAAGCCGGGCATAGTTGCACACGCCTGTAATCCCAGTAGTTTGGGAGGCTGAGGAGGAAGTTTACGAGTTCAAAGCCAGCCTCAGCAAAAGCAAGATGCTAAGCAACTCAGTGAGACCCTGTCTATAAATGAAATACAAAATAGGCTGAAGATGTGGCTCAGTGGCTGAGTGTCCTAAGTTCAATTCCCGGTATAAAAAAAATGTAAATGTAAGTTTATCTTAATGTACACAATGTTATCAAGACAAGTAAAAATACCAAAGGGAAGATGGGCTAATACACTGTTAAAATTAACTCAGACACAAAAAGTAATTCATACCAAAGTGGATAATGTATATTTTCCTTTAAGAAAATTTGATAAATTAAGGTATTTACAAAGACTTGGATAACCTCTAAGGGTGTTTGCTTTTGTTGTGGAGTAGAGGAATATGCAGATCCAGGTCATTTATAATATTTAGTTTTGAAAAATATTATGTTATAAATTCATAGACAGTTGATCAGATTATAATGAACCATTTCTAATAATCTAATGTGCTATATATTAACAATATAGAGAATGTCAACCTCTTAGAATAGGGTATACTCCTTATATCAGCCATTAAGACAGCTTGATGTAACAGCTTCCTCTTGAGCATATAAACTAAGAAGAGTTCCAAATGTTATATTAGAAGACCTAATTTTATTTTATTTCTATTTTTCCACTTAAAATTAGTAAAAAGGAGGTTGAACATTTATCAGAGTCTATTTTCACTATTTCTAGGAAGGTTATATATGTTGAAAGAACAAAAAAATTGAAAGTGTTCTAACTGATAAATGGGATTAAAGTATCAGAGGCACATTCATGGTATTTAAAAAAAAAAACAACTTCATTGATCAGTAAAAAAGCTTCTGGCATACTGTCATGTCTTCATCACAAGTAGGTGGTGAAGAATTAGATTTCAATAACTTTATATCAGTTAAATCTTACAGTAGCATATTTCTGAAGGTATAATAGGCTGCCTGAGAAAATTTAAAAGATGGTTAATTCTTTGAATATGCAGGTCATATCTCTGAATTAGATACTCATTTTGAGGAAGAAAAACACTCTGCTTTTGTATCTGTATCAAACAATTAAGATAAGTTCTGTTGTTATCATTCATGTGTTTAATATTATGCTTAATTATGCTTACTATAGCATTTTAAAGATATTTTGTGGAGTCTGTATTGTAGGAGTTTCTCTAATGTAGAATCCTTTTAAGACAATCTGATAGTTTCCATTCTGAAAAAGGACATGTTTTATTTTTAGGCACTTGGAAACACAGAAATCAACTTTGTATAAAACCTGGGGGATCACTGAGCCAGTGTAAAAAAGCTGTTGGATCTGGAAACTGCAGCAATAAATTTAGACTTTAGAATCCACAGAATCCTTCTCTAGAATTGAGAAGTGAAAAAGAAATTGCTCTGACACTCTCTGACATTTAGTACTGATTGTATTTATTGTTTTCTAAACAACTTTCAGTTGATTAGACCCTTAGGTTTTTTCAGCTTTTATTTAATTGTATAGATCATTATCATACTGTATATAATTCATATATATATGAATGCAATTTTTCATCAAATGCAAAGTTTTAAAAATAATTTCTAACCCTCAGTATTTAATTGTATTCCCCTCATACAATTTTTACTAGATTTATCTTCCAGTTTTAGCAACATATTTTACCTTATAATAACATTTATTTTTACCAGGTAGTATTATATTCTCAAATCAGGACAATTTGTTTTCCTTGGTATTCCCTCCACCACCCCCCAGAACCATAACTTAGATAAATAAAAGTGTAGATAATAACCATGGCTAAATTAAAAAATAAGTTGCATACAAAGGAAAAATGAAAATTCTATACTTTAGGAAGGAAGGATATATCCATAAAGCATAAGTAAACATTTATCTTAATCAATCCATTGCCATGTAGAATATGTCCAATACATTTTCACTGCCATTTTTTGACAGTGTTTAATTTGTAGTCACTGAAAACTAAATGAACAGAAAGAAAACAATCAAAAAATGAAAACACTAGAAGGGAGAAACCATTAGTATTTTAATGCACAAATACTATAAATCTAGAAAAATTTTAAATTGAAATAAAAACTCCATTTTTAAAGAGACTTTTAGTTAACCAACCAGCTAAATTTCTGAGTACCCTCCATTTCTACTATAGATCATGTCAATAGAAAAATAAAATGTTTTTAATGCTATCTGTGCTAAATTTTTGAAAAAAAATGCAAGGAAGTCTCTAAAATATTACATTAAAAGAAGGTAAGTTGAAAAAATTATAAAATAATTAAGGAAAGTTTATAAAATGCATATGAATATTGTGCTTTGATATAAAAATATGTATAATGAATTCTCTGAAATTATATTTATCACATAATTGTTTAATTGATTAAATAATCTAATATTTTAAATATATAGAAAGTGAGAGAAAACAATATAATATAAACCACTCATAATAAAATAAATATTAATAGTTTCTATATTTGTTTCAAATAGTGAAAATTTGAAAGGTTAAATTTAGCCTTTCATATCTACATTCCTTTCTCCTTATCTAGATTGGTAAAATGTCAGCTAAATTTAGTGTTTAAAATTAAATTATAATGAACAGGACATTAAGCTGATACATTATGGCATATTTTAGTAATGAGTTTCTACCCATTACTTAAAATTAGTGAAATCACATATTTAAGACTTGGAAATGATGTACAGTAGAAAATGTATATTGATAAGAATTTTACTGTGTGATTTTTTATTGCATTTTAAACCTGTAAACAGTATTACATAATGTTTCTGGATAGTTAGGTAAGGAATAAAAATAAAGCATAAAATTGAATGGAAAGTTATTCCAATTTTTTCTATTATTAAAAAAATTTATGAAATACCCTTCGATTGAAATATTTTCTATTTCACATAATAGTTACCTAACGTAACCACCACTATATATCTCTTTTAAAGTTGTGGTCCCTTTCTTCTTTTATTCCAGCCAATTTCTAAATCTGTTATAAATTTATTATTAATGTATTTAATTTTTCTTTTATGAATCTCCTCTTTTGAATATAAGAAGCATTTGTTATGACTAAAATAGTAACAGGCACATAGTAGCCTGAATTTTATATGAGTACCCAAATATTAACTCCTCATATATAAGCTAAAATATTATAAATAGAGAGACTATAGATAGAATTCTTCACTTACTCTGAATATAAAATTATATTTTTGTGTCTTTATTTTCTATTTATCTCCACTTGAAAGCTTCATGGGAGAAGAAGACTTGTATTTTATAATATTTTTCTAAGATTGAATGACAGAATTATGTTAATGAATGAATATATGAGCATGGCTTTTTTGCTAAGAAAATATATAAAATATGATATGGAATATGTTACAGGCCTCCTATATAGTCTTTGATTTATTTGCTTTTGATTTTTGTTATAATCAGTGCAATAATAGTCTCTCAGTATAAACCAGTTTAGCAATTATTTTTATAAGAAGTGTTTTAATTATTTAGCTTTCAGCTTTCACACTACCATCTACTGTTAGAGTCTGTAAACAAGTCAGGATGGCGCCTGGCATTTTGCTAGAGGGAGTGGTTTGTGAAGTAACACCAGCGAGCCATTAAGTGTGGAGATTCCTTATTTGTTGACTGCGGTATCGAGTTTATGTTAATTAAGATAAGCTGTGTGGAATGTATATATACCGCTCCTGTCCTACAATAAACGGCTCCCACTCCTGCTGTATTAATGTACACAAGTTGTTCCTCACCCCCCGGTTATTTTGCTGTAGCTGGACTGCAGCAATCTACTCTATTCTGCATTTCACAGATTCTATGGGACAATAGTCATTACCACTTATTCACTTTCTTCTTTTCTCCCTCATGCCTTGTATGATTTATATCTAAATATGATGTTGTTATACTTCCTTTCTATTTAAGGAGTACTTATATCAAATCCTGCTTCTATTAGTCATTTTCCCTTTTCTTCTACTACTCTTAACGAAGATGACATATCTTAATCCAAGACATTCCTACTTGCTCCTAGCCAAAGTTCAATTGGCATGAAAGAACAACTAAAAACATTTCATTGCAAGTTTTATGCACTGTGTTTACTTTTGATAGAATTGATAATACAACAAAAATAGGAATTTATTTCTTCTATACTGCACAGTCCATAAAAAACTCAGATTCATTATCTTCTTAATAATCAACATATCTAATTTTTAATGTTTTGTCCCAGTTAAAATGAACTTAAGTGCTGGGCACAGTAGAGTAAGCCTGTGATCCCAGTCTCCAGAGGCTGAGGCAGGAGGATTTTGAGTTCAAAGCCACACTCAGCAATTTAACGAATTCTTAAGCAACTCAGAGAGACCCTTTCTCTAAATAAAATACAAAAATGGCTGGGGTTGTGGCTCAGTGACTGAACATTTCTGAGTTCCATTCTCAGTACCAATACCAAGAAAACTGATTTAAGATCTTGAAACTTTGCAATTAATGCTGGGATTTCAGTTCCTTGGAGCTACTTAATTACTTCAGATTAGGGAGAGGTTTTTTATGTCTCATTAATTGGTAGATCAGAAAGTAAATTCAATGTTATATAAACAGCATTCCTGCCACTTTGTTTTAGATTTTAAATGGTACTTGTGCATTTTGACAATTTAGTCTTTCCTCTATCCTTGGGAAACAAGTCTCTTTCCCTGTTGAGGGGATACTTAAAACCTTTTATGTCATGGTCCCCTTTGGCATTCTGGTGAATCCTAATTCTTATTAGAATAATATTATAAAATACATAAAATAAATTGTGCAGAATTACAGATGAAACCACACAAATGGAAATATAGTTATGCAAATATTTTTCAAAAAGTTTGTGATACAATTGTGATACAAGATTATATGTTTATATTATTGAAGATTAAATAATAAGGTCTAATAACTAATGTCAATTGGTGTAGTGATAAATTTAGATGTTATTTCATGATATTTCATGTCACAAATATCATGTGAAATGATAATATTTATTATTTCTTCTACTGACAATATCATAAAATTACTAATGCAAATCTGATTCATTGCTTACATCAAAAATTGGGAGAGATCCTAAAGTTCAGGTTAGTAAATAAATGAAATGTTTTTACATTCAACTTTTTATACCCTTGAATTTCCCTAGATTAAGAAACCTTTTGAAGGGATCCCATAAGAATGAATCAATCATATCTGTGCTGTTGACAGAACTTCTCTCCCTGAGAGAAAGGAGATAAATCAGCCTCAATGTGTTCCTTTTAATTGCTTTCATAGAAGATAATCTATAGAGAAATGAAAAAGGACACTGTGACACAGTTGTTGTCACAGAATCTCTCTGATGTTCAATATAGCATCAATTTGATTTCCTTGAGGATATGAAGGATATACTAAGCAGGAAATCCTTGCATTAAAAATGAGAGATAATCAAATTCTTAATCAACTTAACTTCCTTCTTTCTCAGAAATATATATTATACCCAAAGAAGCAAACATCAGGGAGTTGTCATAAAATTCTATATTCAATTTTTGATAAAAATATTCTGATTTCTGGCAATTCATATTTCAAGAAGTTTAAAGTGCAACAGCAAATAAATACAAAAACATTTACATTTTTCCCACAGAAACACAAATGGAAATTGGGAGCTATTTCTTAATATCCAGATTATGTTTCTTATTAACAACTAGCAAGGCTGAACTTTGTTCCCAAATCAGCTATCCTCATTGTCAGAACTAGCAAACTTAGTACATAATGAAGTCACTAAATGGCACAAGTGTTACCTATAATGACTTTATGATTTACATGTATAGTTATCTGAATTTATGAAAGTTTTGTTCAAATTCTCCTCAGGGGAGATGTGAATACATTTTAAGTGATTTATCCCAGTTAACAGAGTCCTGGTGGGCAACAGTAGAAAGATTATTGGAACCCATAATAAATTGGGTAAAGTTTTTTTGGTTTGGGCAAATTTTTTAAATTCACATTGATTCATTCATTACAGGAAGATATTATTTAAAAATGGAATAGGGAGAGGAAATTGTACTCAAAATATAGTAAAACACTTTATAAACATGCAGCAAACATTTAAAAATAATTTAAAGATACAATTGATTGAGCTATGAATAATCTACTCTTGTTTCACATTTGCAGATCTCAGAAAAAAGGTGATGTAATCTGAAAAAAATAGTTCATTTTCACAGAAAGTTTTCAAATCTGTATAACTCTCATTCATAAAATACCAATAAGAAACAGGTTTACCTATTTGATAGTGCTAACTCCTGTTATCTTGGTCTTAATGTAAGATCCCTTAGTTTAAAATTATTCTCTCTCTCACACACACAGAGAAAGCTGTTGGCATAGCTTCATTTTTTCATTGATTTTATTTTGTTACAGGCTCCCCATCAATTTCAGTGTTTCTTAAAGTACATTCTCAAGGTGTTAATATACAAAATGCAAAATTACTTTCCATGACCAAAGGAATTTAAGCATCTCTCTGTAAAGTGTGTTTGATTTTGGACTGAGGTTGTGGCTCAGTGATAGAGCATTTGCCTAGCATGTGTGAGGCACTAGATTCCATTCTCAGCACCATATATAATAAAATAAATAAATAAAGGTCAATGAATAACTAATAAAAATATTTTTAAAAGTGCATTTATTTCATTACAGAAAAACATCTAAGATTTCAATAATTAATTAAATAATAAATGTTCTTTTTCAAAAGCAGTTATATGATATATACCCTTTCTATATTTCCTGACAATGAGAATTATGTGTTCAAAGAAGTTCATGGAACTTTTATCATATTATTTTTAGTGTAATGTAGTGATTATAAGCACATAGACAAATTACATTGTATGGGTTTGAATTATTTTTTGCCATTATTATCAAAACTAGGCTGAGCAAGTAGTTTATTCGTTTCCTATGTCAATGATTCCATTCATACATTAAGGATAATGACAGTGCCTACTTAACAGAATTGTTGTGAACAAAATGAGTTGATATATGCAAACTTCTTAAGAGTGTGCAAACAATGAGATTATCATTAGTAGTAGTTTTGTTATTGTTGAGTACCTATCTTAAATAAGGCTATAAAACAAAATGTATTATCATCTAGGATTCATAGGTTGTAATTAATGCCCAGAGGCTAACTATCAGATCTTGTAAAGATGAATTCATTCTTATAATACATAATATATTATGTACTATAGTAAAAATAATATATTTTTAGTAAGATAAAAGTTTTAAAAAGCACATGATCATCAGATATGGATAAATAATTCAATAATAAATAAAACAAACTTTCATTGTCAAAGAAGTTGACATATGAGGAATAGAAGGGAAATTCCTAAACCTAATAAAGGGCATCTAAAGAAATCACATAGCTGTTTATCATAATTAATGGTGAAAAAGTTTTCTCCCTAAGATAAGCCATAAAACCCCTTTATTCACCATGTTTATTCAACATTGTGCTGAAGATTCTAACCAGGGCAATTACACTCTCAAAAAATTAAATAAGGAAACTTCATATTTGAAAAGAAAAACTGAAAATAACTTTATTTACAATCTATATGTTATTTTATAAGAAAAGTCTTAATCTATGTTACAAATATAACTGATGAACTAGTTTAAGAACATTATAGAATGAAAGATAAAAATTAAAATAGTAAATATTTTTCATCAAAATAATTGCTAGCCTGAGAAGAGTACATTCTTGGGTGACATTACTCTCTGCCCCTCAAGCTTATTTGGAAGGACCTAGGAATTACAGATTATTCAGAGTAGCATTCTCAGTAGCTGAGGCAAAAATTTCTTCCCTCCATCTGGATGGCACATCTCTGAGCTCCAAACAGTCCATCCCTTGTGTTATTTGGAACCATTTCTTCATAACTTTAGGAAAGCAACTCTTCCAATATTCTGATGGATCTCTCCTTTTGGTAGAAGCTTATAAGATGAAAGTTAGTAGGACCAACTAATGCCCTCTGCTTTTGTAGCTGCATTTAAGGTCAAAACATAAATAAATAATATCTTTCTCCTCTGAGAACCCTGTGAAGGTTCTTTTCATCTTCATTTACTACTACTTCTGTTGGTCTCAGTGGTTTACTTGTGAGACAGATCCTCATCTCTGACATGTCTGTGCCTCTGATTACTGTGTTCTCAGGCCAGTGTAACCATATTTGTTCACTTACTTTCACAATGGGCAAGAGAATGCAAAGAGCCACATTAGTCAATTATGTAAATTGTGTACATATTTCTATGTGTTTATATTTCATATCAGCAGTGATACCTCCTCATGATGTAAAAGGTTAATTGCCTTTCAAAGATGTTGATGTCTCAACTTGCCTGTTGAATTCAGACACAAGGGTCCCAAACCATCCAGTCAGTTCAATAGAACAAGTTTTCCCTTGGAAATGTGTTTCTCCTTTGGAGACTAAGACTTCTAACATTCTAGTACCTAGAGTTTTGGTAATAAGCGGCACAAAGTCCACAGTGGGTCATTGAAGTTGATGGTAGGTAGACTATTTGCTTTTGGGGGGGCCAAAATTTTTAGATTAAATAGTGCTGTGATAGGGAATATCATCAATGCAGCTTGATCTTTATGGCAGGACAATTTCCATCACCCTCCTTTAGGATGCTCTATTATTTTTATTTATGATTTTATGGAAGGAAAAGACTGTCCAAGAGGTTTCTGTATGTCCTCCCATGGTATTTTAATTCTTTACCTACAAAGTGAGGATCCAAGGAATGGGGTTATTTACTATGCCAAACCCAATAATGTATAAAAGGAGTAAGGGAAATAATTATTAGGTGGGTCAAGAGATTCAAAGAATCATTGGATTGCTGAACCTTGGTGAATACGACATTTTCTTATAGATCATTTTGCCAGCATTCTTACTGGTGAGTCATGATATGAATTTTGTTTCCAGGTATTAATATCAACTGAAGTCTATGTCCAGTAGTTTTTCATATGCCTGGGAAAACTTTTTATTCTTAACTTACAGTCACCTGAGTAAATGGCTCCTGATCTTTTGGGGGAATGTTTGGGAAAATCAGTATCACACATATTTAATCATTGTTCTTGCAGGTTTTTCTACCCAGAGACATGACCTTCTATTCTGAAAATGAGTTTTGATATGAAAATTACCTAATATTTGAGAATGGACAAGAAATATTACTTTGTTGTTGAGACAGGAGACTTCATCTTCCTGGTGTTCTGTTATTTATATTTTATGGTGGTACAACCCTCAATGTCTATCCATTTTTTTGCACAAGTCACACTATTTTTGTTAACAAAAATCATGATTTTTTGTGGGTCAGATCCCATTTTGGGCAGTATCTACATTGCCACATAAAATAAAAATGGCATCTCTCTGGATGTGGGCCGTTAAATGCCACCACATGACCTCTATCATATTGGATTCTTATTGTTCAACTGTATTGCTGTGTGTTTATTTTATAATGGACTTTTTTATCATCAGTTTTTTCCCCAAAAATAATTACTATTGTACTTCTTACCAATCTTGGTGTTTCTCACAAGTGCATTTCTGATAGCCTTGGTAAATTTTGTATTCTTTAAATCTTTTTATGGTAGGTAACATCTGGTGCATTTTCAAGCTTTATATACTAACTTTGCTAGCACACCCACTTTCTTGAGGAAGGCCTTATTTAGACTAAAGAGAGAGATGTTCCTTGGGCACAGATTTTAAGGAGGTATTCTTTCTCATTATTGTATAGGCATTGACTGTCCACTGGTCAAGCCTTAAGAGTGATTGACCCCCATAAGATTCAAATTACTTTAAGAAGGCACTCCCTCTCAGAGTCATGCAAATGTCTCCTTAGGTTGCATGCCTTGCATATCTCAATTGATTCACCCTTTTACTCTTTCCTCATCCATTGAGTATGAGACCTTTAAAATCTTCTTCAATTTTCTTCCATAGCATTCTTACCAATGCTTTTATCATATGTACAGAGCCATCCTGGTGGTGTGTTACCATCATTTCTGAGAACTTTTCTATAATGCTAAATCCTGTATTCAAAAGTCAATACAAATTCCCTTATTACACCTAAACTTCTGGCTCCCTTGATCAAGAAGACTTAGAATCCAGTTCTATATATTTTTCCCTGTTTCATCCTCGCACAATCTGGCAACTTTCATGGGGGCATAATCATTTTCTTCCCTTTACAAGGTTAGAATGGAAAAATATCATGTATTTTGTTAAACATTAACACTAATAATTGGCCTGTTATCCAGGGGAGGACTTGGAGGAATATCCTGAGTGTGTATATGAATTAGATTAGCACCCTTATGGAAGGCACACATTACCATTCAGAGGACAATGCATTTAGGCAATGGGCCCATACCAACTCTTAAGACTCAAAGGATCCACTAAAATTTGCAGGTCCAAAATTTGGGTAGGGCATCCTCCCTGATATCTCAATTCAAAGAAAAAAGATCTCTGTTTTTCACCACAAGAGCTCTGGTGTTTGCCTAACATACCAGTCTTCTAGTCTTTTCAGCATTCGATGGTATTTTTTTACTCTGAATATTAATTTTGGGCCTAGAACTCAGCTTTTGCCACCCTTCCACTAAAAACATTAGATGCATTTCATAAGCAATCATGGAGGAATTCTGGCTTTCATAGTGGAATTTCAAATAAATATCTATAATTTGTAATTCAATTTTAATGTTATTATTATTATTATTATTGTTATTATCATTATCATTATTTTTTACTGGGAATTGAGGAACTTAACCACTGAGAAACATCTCCAGCCTTTTTTAATCATAGTTTTTATTTAGATACAGGGTCTTTCTGAGTTGCTTAGGGCCTTGCTAAATTGCTGAGGCTGGCTTTGATTCATGATCCTCCTACTTTAGCCTCCCAAGCCACTGGGATGACATGTGCACACAACAGCAACCAGATGCAACTTTTTTATTATATGTTTATAGAGTATTGTTTTTGCTCCTTTAGGGATCTTTTTAAAAATATCATAGATTAGCTTATCAACAGAGAAATATTATTATACATGTTTCTGGAGTGATATCTAACATTGCCAGGCACCATCTTGACCTGTCTTGCTGGGCACAAATCACGAGCCACTTGAAGATTCAAACAGGAACAAACTTATTTTTTAGAACCCATGCCCCACGCCATCCATGGGAACTCTCCAGGAACTTCCCGAGAGAACTCTACCAGAACTTCAGGAACTCTCCAAGCACTCAGGAACTCAACCCTTGAACTCCACCCACTCTAACTCTCTAGGAACTCTGCGAGAGCTCAAAAATAGCGTGCACCCGAGGCAGCAGGAACCTACTCCTTCTGGCAATAAGCCAGGCACCATCTTGACCTGGCCATGGCTCTCAACATAACATCAAGGCAATAGTGGTGTCTAGTGAAAATCTGCTTTTTTGTAGGCAATTCCTTCTAGTTATATTATCACATAGTAGAAGGGGCAAACAAGATTCCTCTGGCTGCTTTCATAAGGGCGCTAATCTAATTCATAAGCACACCTTCTTCATGATCTAATAAACTTCCAAATGTCCTATATTCTAATACCATCTCTTGGTGGGGGGATAAGATTTCAATATGTAAATTTGGGGGAGACAAACACTCAGACCACAGTATTCCACCACTTTTCCCCAAGATTAACATCCTTCTCACATAAAAAAAAATATGCTAGATTAATCTCAATAGTTCCCCTCCTCCAAGTCATCAGTCCTATTTGCTGTGATCTGCATGTTCATTATTCAGAAACCAGCAAGGAACAATGGAAAATTAGAAAAGACAAACATAGAGAGAAAGAGAGAGAGAGCAGGGAGCAGGTGGAACACCATCCTCCAATGGAGAAACATGATTCAGAGCTAGATGAGCACATTTATCATACAGGTTTTGTCATCAAAAGGATTTTCTGTGAAAAGGTTTCTTCAAAGAAGGCAGTTTGAAGAATGAAGTACTGGCAATCAATTATAATTATATTTTTGCACTCATAATTCTCCACTCCTGGAAGCTGGTGTCTCAAATCTGAGTCAAGACTGATAGTCCTGTGCCTTGCACAAAACCTCTTTAAGCAGGGCACCACTATAGCAACTGGGAAATCTTGACCCACACCTTTGCACAGGAAGTTCCCAGTGCAGGTGCAGGCTCCTGTTGCAAGACAGTCAGAGATCCTAAGCTGAGTCACCACTCCACACACCTATCAATATCAACTTTAGATTCTAAGTCTAAAGTTTCATCTAAATTTCACCTAAATTAGTTATAGTTGAATCTCATGTTCTGACTTACAATGGGGCAAATTCTTCTCTAGCTATGAACATGTGAAATCAAACATGTAACTAAACATGTTTTTTTCACGTAATTTTCCAAATTTCATTTTGTGACAGAAATGTTGTAGTCATTTCCATTCATAAGAAAGGAAAATAAAAGAAGAAAGAAATAATAGGTCTAAAAGAAGTATAAAATTCAACAATAACAAAATGACCTGTTATTGCTCCTCAAGAATCTTTGACTAATATTTGTTCTCTAAGCCAATGTGCTATAGCTTTCATTTTTTCATTTCCCTGTTCAGAAAATGTACCCCAAAGTCTCTAGGTAACCATGCCCCCATTGCTTCACAGGTCTTATAAGTTGGAACCATGTGCTGAAGCTCTTCAGGCTAGAATCATATGCTGGTGGAATTACTAGTCTGAAGTCCTGGAATGGCTCTCTTCCAAGGACTCCATTTGATATTGTTCAAGCAGATGCTCTCAGTAATGTTTTACTATCTGAATTTATCTCTAATGAAGGTATTAATTAATAAATGACTTTATTCTATGTCCTCTCTGCATTTTACCTACCACCACTGAAGTGATTCTCACAATAGCTAAAAGATAACAGATTCAGTATTGAAACAACTTATCACTGGTTTACTTAGAGTATTTTTGGTTCCATATTTCACAGGTTGTGTTGTTAGAAATAGACACTGTTGTGCAATTTATTTTAAAAAGTGTTCACTAAAGATTAATACTCATGAAAGGTAGAGAAAGGAAGAAGAATAGGAAGAAACTGTTACTATGGCATGCAAACTCAATGAAGCCTCAACTCCAAGAGTATCATTGAAGTATATATTAACTATCAAAGTATCCAATCACAGGTTGAAATGATCAGGATTTTATGGTTCCCCTAGGATCAGTCACTGAATGTTTTTCTATAAAATAAGGGCTTACTTCTTGGAAAATCATGTCTGTGCAACCAAGTGACACAAAAGAATATTTGCTGAAGCATTTCCAGAAGCTGGGACAACACATTCCTTCAAATGGGTATCTAGGTGGTATATTTATATGTCTATTACATAGACAAATATCTAATGGCTACTCATCTGATTATTAGATGATTTATGTTTGTTTGTTTGTTTTAATTTTCACCCACAATAGTGTTCTTGGCACTAGACCATGATTGGATACCTGTGCCAAATCTTGCAAGTCATTGAGCATGAGACATTCAAAGAGGCAGGCACTAGATAGAAATAGTTTAGAAGCCCTGTTGCAGAAGCTTGAAGTGATTCAGGTTATAGACATCTACAAAAGATTTAAAAGCAGAGAAAAAAGTAAATAAACTACCTAAATAGCAGAGTGTTGGAACAACAAGCAGTGGATTGATATCGTTAAGAGAATATTTGTTAGTTTTGTTGCTTTCACATATAAATAAAAATATGTAGATATGTATGTGTAAAAAAAGAGAATATTGAGATAATTGTTATTTTGTGTGCAATAAAATGGTATTCTAGCTTCTCTGGGTTTTGATTGTATGGTAGCCATATTTTTCATTTTTTTAAATTGTTTTATAGGGACAATGGGTGCTTTTATTTGTTCTTAGAAATAGAAACATTATTAATTAATTACACATGGCATCTTGTTAGAATTGTCTAATTATAATGAATATTGGCAGAGTGTAACACTGATTTAATTTAAGCTAATATTATCCATGTTGAGAAAAGGAGAGATAACACCCCTAGGCCTTACAGCGCAGAATTTGCAAAGAGGAATAAGCAGTAGAGGAAATTGAATTGTGTCCAAGTATTGAGTGAAGGGTTGACATGTCCTGTATAAATACCTTAAATTCAGTTCAGAAGATAAAAGTGATTTATCTGTATAGCCTTAAATAAGACAGAACAGGAACAAGCTATTTCCCTTATGTTATTTGTAGCAGATATTTAGCACCATTCACTAGCAACAAAAGGAATCTGTAAGGACAGCACAGAAATCAATACAAGATTTGAACTGAATTAAATAAATGAAAAGGTTAAACAAAGGACAGAGAGAGAAATAAACTAGAAATAAGAAAAGAACAAATGTTGGTAATTTTATTTTTCTTTCTGTGCAAATTAAAAGAAGATAGGGATATGGAAGAAGCTATGATGGGATAGTGCTAGTTCAGTCATTGTGAAAACTTTTCAATGAATTTCTTTTACACATAACTAAGTAAGTACCCAGTGAGCAAGATTCTAATTTCTAAAGTGATTGTGTTGTGTTTATTACATATGCCTGAATTGTTCTGACTATCCCTGTAATTGGTTGAATATGAGATTTATTTGTAGTCATTCCAATTTCTATGAGTAAGAAATTAATATGAACGTAAAATCAGTAGAGGAATGAGAGTGACACTTCAAAATCAATAAAGAAAATTTGACCAAGAATGTTAGAAAATCCTGGTTGATGGTTCTACTGAGGAGCAAGACTTATTTTCTTAGGGGATTAAGGAATCTCATCATTATATTTTAAAAAAATAGAAAGTCAGATATTTCTCATTTAAAGATGATATGAGTGAGTCTTTCCCAGATAAACATATATATATATATATAATTTAAACAAAATACACAATTATAATTAATATATATTTATATATGTGTATGTATATACACACACATACAGAGAGAGAACAAGAATATGTGTGTTATTATGGAAGTTGACTAGGCCCATGTGCTTATGGATGCTAAGAAGTTCTGTGTTGTCTGCCATCTGGAGAACTAGAAAGTGTGATTCAGTTCAAATTCACAGGCCCAAGAACCAGGGGAGCAGATGATATTATTCTTGGACGAAGGCCTGAGAACCAAGGGTAAGTGACTCTAATGTAAGCCTATGAGTCCAAAAAGGCAAGAGAACCTGGAGCTCTAAGTTCTTCTGGTTTAAGAAAATAGGAGTGAATTAGCTCTTTCTGTAAATTTTTCTTCTATTCAGGTCCTCATTGGATTAGATGATGCCCATGTATATTGGAGATAGTGTATCTTCTATATTCAGTTTACTGATTCAAATGCGAATCTCATCTGGAACACTCTAATAGACACAGAAAAAAATGTTTTACTAGCAACCTATATTCAATTAACATAGGTTGATACATGATATTAGCCATCACAATAACAGAGGTGAATTATCATGAAAAGGGGGCTGGTACATAGATCCTCTGATGAAGTTTAATAAGTTATTAGGATGCGCAATTTCATTTTTAGTAATATTACCACTTAAGATGGTAATTTTGGTGAGAAAATAGATGGTAAAAATCTATGGTAAGAATGAAGACATCCAAACCATTTTCCAGATATCAAGTCATATAATAAATATGATGTTATTACAACTGAATCATATTAAGAACCTCCCCATTAAAATAAAAAATGAGAGAGTTAAACTGAGTTATCAATATTTTATCAAAGGAATGAGAGTCAAATTCTTGATGCTGTAAAAATAATACAAGAAGCAGTTTCTATTGTTTGAATATGAGCAGAGTCCCACAAAGATACATATATGAAATACATTGTTTCCAGGGTGGCTGTATTGTGGGATACTCTAGAACTTGGGGGAAGTGGGGCTTAGTGTTAGGCCCACAGGTCATTGAGCATATATTCTTAAAACAGATTGTGAAACGCCACCCCATCTTCATCTCTTGCTCTCTCTTTCTATCTGTTTCCTGGCTGGAGATATGACCATTTTTTTCTGACACACCATTACACCATTCATAATTGCCATACTGATTAATTATAAAAATTTATGTAACCATGTGGTCTTGACTTAAATCTACAAAGCTGTGAGGTAGATATACTCTCTTTTCTTTTCTTAAAATATTTTTACTAGTTCATTAATTATAGTGGGGCTCATTGTGACATAATCATATGTGCATGGAATATGATTTCCTCCATTTCAGTTGCCACTACTTCCTCTTTACATCTCCTCCTCACCCACCCATCCCCGTTTCCTTTCCTCCACTTTACTGGCATTTATTTATTTATTTATTTATTTATTTATTTATTTATATTTTAATTTGTGCTTTATAGATACACATAATGGTAAGAGTCACTGCAGTGCATTCCTATATGTACATAGCATACTTTTATTCTATAATTCCTTCCTTTCCTGTCCTTCTGCCATTCCCTCTATTACCTGATTTTCTTGAATGTTTATGGATTTCCCCACCTCTATTTTTGCCCTTATATTTCTCTAGCTTCTGCATATGAGAAAGAAATATTCAATCTGGCTTATTTCACGAACATGAGGTTCTCCAGTTCCATCTATTTTTCAGAAAATGAGATAATTTACTTCTCTATGGTTGACTAAAATGCTACTGTGTATACATAGCATATTTCCTTTATTCATCTGTTGACAAGCACCTGGGCTGGTTCCATAACTGGGACATTGCAAATTTTGATGCTATAAACATGGATGTGCTTGTAACACTATAGCATGCTGGTTTTACTTCTTTAGGATAAATGCCAAGGAGTGGAATAGCTGGATCATAAGGTATTTTGTTTCCTAGTCTTTTGAGTAAACTTCATATTAACTTCCAAAGTTGTTGAAGTAATATGAAATCCAACCAACAATGTATAAGTGTAGCTTTTTCCTAAGATCCTCACCAGCATTTATGATTACTTGCATTCTAAATGATTGCTATTCTAACTGGAGTGAGATGAAATCTCAATGTAGTTTTGATTCGTATTTCCCTGATTACTAAGGATGTTAAATATTTTTGTTTCTATATGTTGGGCATTTCATATCACTAATTTGAGAAATGTCTGTTGAGGAGTAGCTGGGAGGATTTTTCCTAATCTATGGGCTATCTTTTCATACTTTTGTTTCCTTTGCTGTGCAGAAGTTTTTAATTTGATGATTCCCCAATTTTTGATTCTTGGTTTTTTTTCGTGAGCTTCAGGGGTCCTGCTTAGAAAGTTTATGCCCACATCAATATGTTGGAGTGATGAGACTGTGCTTTCTTCTAGGAGTTGCAAAGTTTCTTGCCTAATTCCTATGTCTTTGATGCACTTTGAGATGACATTTGTGCATTGTGAAATATAGGAAGGTAGTCAAATTCTTTTCATATGGATATTCAGTTTTCCCAGCACTATTTGTTTCAAAGGCTCTCTTTTTACCAACATGTGCAAAGAGACACTTTGGTTAAGACTTTGATGGCTATCTATCTCTTTGCAGGTTTGTCTCTCCAACATCTAATCCATTCTATTGGTCTGCATGTCTGTTTTTGTTTGTTTGTTTGTTTGTTTTACCAATATCATGCTGTTTTTAATCTACAGCTCTCAAGTATTATTTGAGATAAGGCATTCTGATGCCTCCAGCACCATGCTTCTTGCTCAGGATTGTTTTGACTTTATTCAATATTTTATCATTTTAAATGAATTTTATAGCTGTTTCTTTCTATTTCTGTGGAGGATGTCATTGGTATTTGGTTAAGGATTGTTTTGACTCTGTGTACCGCTCATAGTGACAATATCAATTCTGTCTATCCAAAGACATAAAAAGCCTTTCCATCCTCTAAGGTCTTTTTCAATTTCTCTGTGCAGTGTAATATAATTTTCATTCCAGAGATCTTCCACCTTCTTAGTTATAATTATTCCCCAATATTTCTTTTTTTAGTTATTATAAATGGAGTAGTTTTCCTAATTTCATTCTCAGCAGATTTATTACTGAGGTACAGAAAAGTTATTGATATATCCTGCTTCTTTGATTAGTTTGCTTATCAGTTCTAGAAGTCTTCTGTTGAAGTTGTTTTTGTTTTGGTGTCATCTAGATATAAAATCATATCATCAACAAACAGAGATTTCTTCTTTCCATATTTGTGTCCATTAATGGCTTCTCTTGCTTAATTGATCTGGATAGAGTTTCAAGAGCTATATTGAAAAGTAGCAGTGAAAGTTGACATTCTTGTCTTATTCCTCTTTTTAAAGGAAATGATTTCAGATTTTCTACATTCACTGTGATGTTCACCTTGAATTTGTTATGTGTAACTTTTATAATGCTGAAGTAAGTTCCTTCTATTACTAGATTTTCCAGATGTTTTTTAAAACATAAGTGGTCACTAGGTTTGGTGAAAGGCTATTATCTGCAACTGTTGAGATTATCATGTGTTTCTTGACCTTAATTCTATTTATGGCACGTATAAAATTCTTGATTTATATGTGTGAAACCAACCTTGCATCTCTGTGATGGAATCCACCAGACTGGGGTCAACTATAATCTAATGTGAATTTTTTAATGTTTTCATAATGTTTTATTATTTTTTACTTTTATTTTATTTACTTATTTTTATGTCATTCTAAGGACCAAACCCAGTGTTTCACATGTGCAAGGCAAGTACTCTGCCACAGATCTACTGCCCCAGCCCCTTAATGTGTTTTTGAATGTGTTTTGCCAATAGTTGATAAAGTATGTTCATTAGGGATGTTGTTCTTTTTTTTAATTAGTTGCACATGACAATACAATGATCTTGACATATCATACATTTGAATCAAATGGGGTATAAATTCTCATTTTTCCAAGTGTACAGGTTGCAGAATCACATTGGTTATACAGACACATATATACATACAGCAATACTAGTATCTATTTTATTCTGCTGCCCTTCCTGTCCCCACTTCCCCTCCCTTCCCCTCCCCCTCTCATCACTTCTCTCTACCCAATCTAATGTGAAACATTTCTTTTTTTCCCCTCACATCATCATACATGTACTTTGTGTAATAATGGGGTCTCTTTCCATCCTTCGTGCAATTTCCCTTCTCTCTCCCATTCCCTCCCAACTTTCTTCCCTATTTAGCGGTAATTTTCTTCTTATGCTCTTCCTCCCTACCCCATTTTGAGTCACCCCCTTTATATCAGAGAAGATATTCGTCATTTATTTTTTAGGGATTGGCTAACTTCACTTAGCATGATCTGCTCTAATGCTATCCATTTCCCTGCAAATGCCATGACCTTGTTATTTTTCAGTGCTGAGTAATATTCCATACTGTATAAATGCCACATTTTTTTTTATCCATTCATCTATTGAAGGGCATCTAGGTTGGTTCCACAGCCTAGCTATTGTGAATTGTGCTGCTATGAACATTGATGTAGCTGTGTCCCTGTAGTATGCTCTTTTTAGGTATTTTGGATACAGTCCAAGAAGGGGAATAGCTGGGTCAAATGGTGGTTCCATTCCCAGCTTTTCAAGGAATCTCCATACTGCTTTCCATGTTGGCTGCACCAATTTGCAGTCTCCTCATCCTCATCAGCACTTGTTGTTGTTTGAATTCATAATGGCTGCCATTCTTACTGGAGTGAGATGGTATCTTAGAGTAGTTTTAGTTTGCATTTCTCTTATTGCTAGAGATGGTGAGCATTTTTTCATGTACTTGTTGATTATATATCCTCCTCTGAGAAGTGTCTGATCAGGTCCTTGGCCCATTTGTTGATTGGGTTATTTATTTTTGTTATTTAACTTTTTGAGTTCTTTGTATACTGTAGAGATTAGAGCTCTATCTGAAGTGTGAGGAGTAAAAATTTGTTCCCAGGATGTAGGCTCCCTAGGGATGTTGTTCTTTAAGTTCATTTGCATGATATATCTTTGTCTGCTTTTGATATCAAAATGACACTGGATTCACAGAATTAAATTTGGGAGTATTCTCTCCCTTTACTTTTCAAGGACTAATTTGGGGAGGACTAGCATTACAAGTTTCAAGTTCTGGTAGAACTTAAGTGATAATCCACCATATTCTTGACTTTTATTTGTTTGTAGTCATTTAATTAATGCATAAACTTCATTGCTTGATATTAGTCTTTTTATATTTCTACAACTTTATGGTTCAATTCTGGTAGTCATGTGTGTTTGGAAATTTGTTTTAATATCTTCCAGTTTTTCTAATTCATTGAAGTATAAATTTTCAAAAATAGTTTCTAATGATCCTCTTTAATCTGGAATTTTCTGTGGTAATATCTTCTGTTTCATCTCTAATTTTCTTCTGTTTCTCTTTTGGTAACTTTGGCTACAGATTTACCAGACTTGTTTATCTTTTCAATGGAACACCTCTTTGTTGCACTGATCCTTTTTAATTTTTTTTTTATTTTCAATTTCTTTATTTTGGTTCTGATCTTAATCATTTCCTAATATTACTGATTTTAGACTTATTTCTTATTTTAGTTTTTATTTAAATGTAGGCATTAAATGTTGTAAACTTTATTCTTAGAACTGCCCTCATACTCTCCCAGAGATTTTGAGATCTGTGTTCTCCTTTGTTTCTAAGTCTTTTCTTTTTAATTTCTCACCTTTTTCTATGAACCCTTCCTCATTTAAGAGCTTATTATTTAATCCCCATCGTTTAAAATGTCTCTATTTTGTCTTATTATTGATTTTTATTTTCAATTTATTATGTTCTAATAGAATGCAAATAATCACCACTTTTTATTTGTTAAGACTTACTGTGTATTCTAAAATATGCACTATTTTTTAATATTTATTTTTTTAGATGTAGTCGGACACAATACCTTTATTTTATTTATTTACTTATATGTGATGCTGTGTATCAAACCCAGGGCCTAGTATGTGTTAGGCAAATGCTCTACCACTGAGCCACAACCTGAATCCCAAATATTGTCTTTTTTTGAGTATGTTTCTTGTATTGCTGAGACAAAAATGAATTGTGTTTTTTGATGGATGCAATAGTATATTAATGTCTACTAGATACACTTGATTGATTATTATTTTTTATTCATTTTGGAGAGGTAATTTTTTTATATCCTGTCATTTGTAATGTATTTGTAATGCCTAATTCATATTTGATTCTCCTTTAATTCACTGATATTCTAGGGAGATTCATCCATTCACTGACATTGATATTTACTTTATACTTTTTCTGTGTGAAGCAATTCACTGATTATGTCCTTCAGTGCTGGATTAGTGGTTATGAGTTGTTTTAGTTTCGGCTTTTTGTGAAGTTTTTTCTTTCATATTCAATTTAGAAGAATAGTTTTGACATACCAATCTTGTTTGGCACTTGTTATCTTTCAGGGCTTGATACGTTAGTACATGGCATTTCTGTATGTTTATTGTAGTAAGTAGGGTTTAGTATATTCTCTCAAAGTGGTACTGATACTATGAACAGGATAGAACACAGGGTGAGTGAAAGTATCAATACCTGGATATTTATCCATCCTAGAGTACTAGAAAGGAATCCACTAAATAAGCCCTTGGATGAAAACAGAGAAGATATTCATTCTAACACATGGTTAGAGAAATAAATAGCATGAAAAAACAAGGAAACAAACTAATGCAAATTGATAACCACTCTACAACAACTGATACTATTAACATTATAGTGGAAGAAATATTTGAGAAATAATTCAAGGAAGTTTACAAAGTTTCCTTTGACAAGTGAAAATAAGATGTAAGTAATGAAAATAGAGAAAAAATATTGAAAGATCATTTTAGTAAAGAGATAAAGACTTTGAAAAAGAACTAAATACAAACCCTGGAATGAAAGATTCAATAAATCAAATAATAATTCAGAGGAAAATATCCCCAACATATTATACCAAAAAGAAGACAGATTTTCAGGCCTCAAAGACAAATTATATAATTTTGAAAATTAAAATGACTACAAAGAAAAGATCATAATATACCATGACCATAAATTAGATAAAAATCCCAATATAGGAGGCTTTTAGAACTTCAAATAGACCAAATTTATATATATATATATATATATATATATATATATATATATATAATATCTTACACACAAACACACACACATCACTTCCAAGCATATTATAATTAAAATACCTAATACGCAGAATAAGGATAGAATTTTAAAAGCTAAAACAAATGTATGATTGCTTATATTTAGAGGCAAGCCAATGAGAATTACTACTGATTCATTAGCCCTAACAATAAAAATCAGAAGGGAAGGTTTTAAATGATATTTAATGTAGATATATACACTTATATAGATCTAGACAAATACATAGATAGTTAAGAGGTGCCAAATAAAATTGACACATCCAGCTAAACTAGCCTTAATTATTGATGATGAAATAAAGACCTTCCATAGAAAATATTTGTTCATAATCATTAAGGCAGTAATATAAATTTTCTTTTCATTATGAGTAGTCTACCTCAGATATTTTATCATAGTGATGCAAATCTGACTACAACAGAAGCATAAATGAGTTTCAGCAAGGTATTATATAAGTGGGAAAGAAGGGGGAATCAAACTAAGAATCAATTATTCAATAAACAAATTATGCTATGATGAAAAATTAAGAATGATTAAAGCAGTATAGCTAAAAATGTACCACAGAATTTTTTTTAATTCCAGTGAGGCAAAGGATATAGGCTATTATTATTATCTTGAAAAAGGTTTACTTTCTATGATTTGAGGAAAGGGAAAAATTTAGGAGAGCTTTCTAAGACAACTAAAGGAAAATAAAACAGAAATGACAAAGGTGTCTTGTTACAACCTTCTGAGAATGTCACCAAGGAGCAAAATCTTAGATCAAGAGAAGCTTCATAAAACCTTGTAGAAGCTTATAAAAAAGGAAAAAAGTCACAATTTTAAAGGATATTTTCAGAGATTTGTTTACATCAAACACTCAAAAAATATTTATGCAACTACAAAAAGTAATCTTAGAGAAAAAGAAAAACAGAGAGAATAAATAGCATATTCAAAACCTAGTTTAATGTAGCATCTGATTTCAGTAAAAGATATGAGGTTGCTTCTCATTATTGACTGTATAGGGATAGAAATATTTTTGTATTTTGCTTTATCATATTTACTGATATTTCATATTTTATAAGTTGAAAGTTAATGACAAGCCTGCATTTAGCAAGTCTATCCCACCATTTAAAAATAACTTGTATTCACTGAAGAAGAACATATAGTTAATGCACAGACAATCAGGGTAATGGGCTTAAATTAATTGTATTTTTTTTAAATGCAAAAACCATTTCATGAGGTTACCATGAAGTTGACCTGTAGTAACATTCCAAACATTCCAGCCAACTCTTGTCACAGAGTGGCAGCAAAACAGAAGTGGCGATGAACCACAATGGAGACTACAGGAAAAAGCTAAATGCTGCAGCCAGTTAGAGGATTGTGGATCAAGCCAATAGCCTTTACAGTTTTGGAATACCTCTTTAGTATGGATTTTAATTGAAACCCATACCCAGAATCTATATTAACCCCTAGAGTAGTATATTTTAAAAAATATTTTTAGTTACCAATGAGCGTTTATTTTATTTTTTTTATATGCAGTACTGAGAATTGAATCCAGTGCCTCACACATGCTAGTCAGTGCTCTACCACAACCCCAGCCCTTAGAATAGTATATTTAAGTAAAAACAAAACAACAACAAAAAAAACGAAGAAACAAAAAACTTGATATTAATTTCCTCTCTCACATTGTGGGAATTTTCTCTCTTCTTCTTCCTATTCCATTAACTCTTGCTTCTCTTTCCATTATGGTCCATAAATTTTATTCTTCAAAATTTTGAAGCAAGAACCCAAAGAGAAAATGGTGATACAAAGTATAAGTTTAATGAGAAAATAGTTTCATTACTTTACTTCTCTGTCAATTTTTAGTAATCCTTGCAATATTTCAAACTTTTGATTATTGTTATATTTGTTATGGTGATCTGTCATCACTGACCTTTGAAATTACTTTAGTAATGATTTTAGAGTGCATCAAACTACACCTATAAATATGGCAAACTCATTCTTTAAATATAGTTTCTATCCTTTATTCTTATTATGGTTTGGATGTGAGATGTCCTTCAAAAGCTCCTGTGTTAATACAAGAATGTTAGGAGGTGAAATTAAATGATTGAATTATAAGAGCTATACCATAATAAGTTCATCCTACTTTGTATGGGACCAACTGGGTGATAATTTTAGGTAGGTGAGGCATGATTAAGAGAAGATGAATCATTAGGGTGTACCCTGATAAAATTCATTTTCCTTATCACCTCTTCCCTTCTCTCTTTTCCCTAGCAGCCAAGATGTGAGTAGCACTCCTTCACCATGTCCTTAGCAATGATTTTCTGTCCCATTTTAGGCTCAGAGTAATGGAGTCAACCATGGACTATATTTCTGAAATGTCAACCTTGGACTACAATTCTGAAACTGACCCAAAATAAGCTTTTCCTCCTCTAAATTGTATTGATCACATATTTTGATTATATTTCTCTCTCTCTCTCTCTCTCTCTCTCTCTCTCTCTCTCTCTCTCTCTCTCTCCCTCCCTCCCTCCCTCTACCTCTATCTCTCCCTGTCTCTGCAGGCCTCCCTCCTCTCTGAGACACCACTGTATATAAATTATGCCAATGAATAATCCTAATTCAGGTAAATGGAAGAATCACACATTTCTCATGTTAAAAGAAAAGCTAGAAACGAATAAGTTCATTGTGGAAAGTATGTTAAAACTCAATAGAATCTTAAAGCTATGCCTTTTATGACAAATAGTCAAGTTGTGAATGCCAAGAAAAAATTAAGAAAATTAAAAGTGTTTCTCTGGTTAATGCAAGAATAGTAAGAAAGTGAAACAGGATTATTACTCATATGAAAAAAGTTTAGTGGTTTGGATAAATTATCAAACCAGCCACAATATTTCCCCAAGCCAAAGCCTAATTCAGTTTTTTTTTGAAAAAGGACTTAATTATCTTCAATTCTGTGATAGCAGAAAGATGTAATGAATCTATAGAAGAAAAAACATTAGTCAGTACATGTTGGTTCATGTAGCTTAAAGAAAGAAGCTATATGTATGACATAAAAGTATAAGATGAATCAGAAAATGCCCATGTATAAGCTGTAGAAAGTAATACAGAAGATATAGCAAAGGTTTTTGATGGAGTGATCTGCCAATCACAGGATTTTCAAGGTAAATAATAACAACCTTTTATTGAAAGAAGATGTCACCTAGTACTGTCATAGTTGTACAAGAGATGTCAATGACCAGCATCAAAGTTTCAGATGAGAAGCTGACTCTCTTGTTAGGGGCTAATATAGCTGATGACTTTAAGTTGAAGCCAATGCTCCTTAAAAATTCTGAAAATCCTAGGGCACTTAGGAATAATATTAAATTTATTCTGCCTGTGCTCTGTAAATGGCACAACAAAATCCACATGTCAGGACAATTGTTTGTGGCACAGTTTATTGAGAAATATATTTTATAAGATCATAGCTGCCTTACAAAGAGATACCTCTGAAGGATACAAAGTAAATTGAAGAAAAAAAAGATAAAAAGGAAAAAAGTGAAAAAAAGTTCATGGAAAGAAGTTAAAATATCAACCTTCACAGGACTTTGCAAGAAGTAGATTCCAACCTTTGTGGACAACTTTCAAGATTCAAGACTTCAGTTCAGGAATTACATTAAGATATGGTAGAAATAGCAGGAGGACAAGAAATAGAAGTGGGAACTTAAATTGATGCAATTTTATAATAGGTGGAAGAGTTCTTTCTTACAGATAAGTAAAGAAGATGATTTCTTTAGAAATCTACTTCTGGTTAAGATACATGCTTTTTGCATTTTCAAAATGACAACTCTTTTTTTCCAAATATTACATAAATTAATTGATAATATATTCACAGATTTTGAGAAATTTGATGCCACTTTAGAGGTTCTACTGTGGTTAAAATGTTAACAGGATGACATACTGTAGATAAATCTTGTGTGAAAGAGAGAGACAACTGATGTGGTAAACTTCTTTGCGATAGCTATAGCTATCTCTATATTGATTATCCAAAATATTTACTTCCTAATGTAATAATAATGGGGATACCAATATTGCAATGTCTAAATTCAGTCATACTAACTAAATGTAAAGTAAATATAAAGTGGTTCTCTTCTCATTAATCATGCTTTATTCTTTTTTATTCTTTCTCCATGTGTATCTGTTTCTTTGTCTTTGTCTCTGTCTTTCCATAAATCTATTAACTCTTATCTCCCCTCCTGATTGTCAAATTTCTGATAAGGCAAACAACACACATTCTGATTTTCCTTTACCCTCCAAATTTGTACAAAGTGTATCTTATTTGCTCAGAAACTTATTCTTTTTTAATTCTAATATAATCAGGTAAATAAAACTTTGGGTAGAAAAAATTTAGAACTTTTTATTTTGAAATAGAACATGAGTCAAAGTTCTAGTATGTTTAATGTTGTTATAAATCTTATGTAAAGACAGCCCTAATAAGTATAGGATTTTTTAATTTCCAAAAGTATTTTATTTATAACAAAACTATTTCACTTATTAAATTTATTATATTCTACTGTGTGATGGTTAGTTTTAATTAAAAAAAATAAAGTATTGGGTTTGTGATTAAATTGTTTTTAAGAGTAATTGAGCATCTTTATCATAAGGTAAGATCATTTCCAAAATTTCCAATTGGTTTATTCCATAAAATAATTAATATCATTTAACACCTACTATTAGTTTTTCAGCAAAAATATAGAGTGAATGTTTCTCCCATTTTTATTTGGCACAAGTAAAAGATTTCAGATAATTCATATTATTAATGCCAAACTGGAAATATTACACATGATTTCTCCTTGAAGAGTACTCAGGTGAATCATAAGTCTGAAAGTGGCAGATATGATTAGTTTAGTAGACATTTTAACTTATTATATGTCCTATAAATTATTACATATATACCTCCAGAAAATGAAAGTAATTTTTAATGTAAAAATCTTAATAGGAATTTTTTCAACAGAGAAAACAGCATACTTTAATATTTTTTCTTTGCATTATGTAAATTGAATGATTTGAGAGGAGTACTCCGTAGATCTCATTACAAAATGGCAGTTACTCCATGACAGAACTCTAATATATATATCCCCAAATCTCATATGTGAGACAGTGCGAGAAGGTTTAGAGGTGAATTGATTGGATTATGACAGTCTTAATATAATCCCTGAATTCATCCCTTGATAAGAATTAACTGAGGGGGGCTGGGGATGTGGCTCAAGCGGTAGCGCGCTCGCCTGGCATGTGTGCCACCCGGGTTCGATCCTCAGCACCACATACCAACAAAGATGTTGTGTCCGCCAAATACTAAAAAATAAATAAATATTTAAAAAAATTCTCTCTCTCTCTCTCTCTCTCTCTCTCTCTCTCTCTCTCTCTCTCTCTCTCTCTCTAAAAAGAAAAAGAATTAACTGAGCGGTATCTGCAGACAGGTAGGGTATAACTAGATGAGGTGAGTCCCTCCGGGCAGTCCTTTGGGTTTATAATTTATCCTTGTTGGGCAGAGCTCTTTCTCTCTGTTTCTTGGTGTCCATGTCCAAAGCTTCTTTTTTCTGCCACACTTCTGCCATGATGTTTTTCCTCACCTTGGATCCCAAGAAATGTAGGCTTCTGTCTATGGACTGAGACCTCTGAATCTGTGAACACCAAAGTAAGCTCTTCCTCCTTAAAATTATTCTTGTCAGGTATTTTAGTACAGCAACAAAGAAGCTGACTAAAACAGAAATATAAATATCAGAAATACACACACACACACACACACACACACACACACACATATATATATATATATATATATATATATACTTGTTTTTGTTTTTGCTTTTTTTTCTTACTTTGAAATATATCTTCATATTTCCCTACATTCAAATCATGGTTGACTTCTATCAAACTATGGGACCTTTTGGTAATTTACTCAACTTCTTTGACATTTATTTCTCTCTCTCTCTCTCTCTCTCTCTCTCTCTCTCTCTCTCTCTGTGTGTGTGTGTGTGTGTGTGTGTGTGTACTGTGAATTAAACTCAGGGGCACTTGGCCATTGAACCACATTCGAGCCCTATTTTGTATTTTATTTAGAGACAGGGTCTCACTGAGCTCCTCACTAAATTGCTGAGACTGGCTTTGAACTCACAATCCCCCTTTCTCAGATTCCAGAGCATGTGCCATCATGCATAGCTGGCATCTGTTTCTTTATCTGCAAAATAATATAACAATTGCCATGGACTGAATTTCATTCCCAGAAAACTCATATATTGATGGTATAGCACCAAATATAATGGTATTTAGAGATGAAGTCTTTGGGAGATAGTTTTAAATAAAAAGAGGAGAGTGAAGTCTTCATGATGGTTTTAGTGTCCTTGTTCAGTCAAATCCAAACCAGAGTTTGCTTTCTTTCTTTCTGCTTATGCCTTGTGATCACACAGGAAGAAGATGGCCATCTTCAAGCCAGAGTTCACACTATAAATCTGCTCTTTTGGACAATTTTCTTATAATGCTAGCCTTCAGAACTGTGAGGAAATAAATTTTGTGTTCTTTAACCGAGCCAAAATATGGAACTGACTAAAAGTGTATGCTTTTAAGGTTGCAATTAAGATTCAGTTAAAACATAAAATACTTTATGCAGTATTTTATATTTTAAAAAGCTTGATGAAAATTACTTGCTAAATTCATGATGAAATATTATGATTGCATTTGTTACATTCTATGATGATTGACATGAGTGTCCTCACTAGTCTAATGTTAAATGGTAATGTGTGACACATAATTCTCATAGCACACTAAGGTCATAATTATAGCATCATGAGACACAGGAATTGATGAATGCAATCTGTTCCTTTACATAATATTATGATATAGGTCAAATTAATGGGCTTATTTAAGTGGATTTTTAGTTGTGGTGACTTGTTTTAATTAAAAAAGACTTTCACTAAATGGACATCTATTAAAAATATTCCTATAATGTAACAATGCATTAAAGAATATATCAATAACAAGAGAATGAGAGTAGCAAAGCTGAAGTACAACCTACCATTATGAACTCCTGTCAGCTAAGTTAAAAATAAAAATGGTGATTAATTAATCATATTTGTCATATTTAACAATATTGTTGTTACTAGATATGTTGCCAGCTATCCCTCTCCTCGGACTATACCCAAAACACTTAAAAACAGCATACTATAGGGACACAGCCACATCAATGTTTTTAGCAACACAATTCACAATAGCTAAACTGTGGAGCCAACCTAGATGCTCTTCAGTGGATGAATGGATAAAAAATGTGACACATATGCACAATGGAATTTTACTCAGCAATAAAAGAGATTAAGATCATGGCATTTGCAAGTAAATGAATGGCATTGGAGAAGATAATGCTAAGTGAAGTCAGCCAATCCCCCCCCCAAAAAAAAACCACGCCAAATGTTTTCTCTGATATAAGGAAGCAGACTCATAGTGGGGTAGGGAGTGGGAACACGGGAGGAATAGATGAATTCTAGATAGGGAATAGAGGAGAGAGGGAAAGGGAGGCTGCAGGGGGTTAGCAATGATGGTGGAATGTGATGGACATCATTATCCAAAGTACATGTATGAAGACATGAATTGGGTGTCAATCTTCTTTATATAGAAACAGAGATATGAAAATTGTGGTATATATGTGTAATAAGAATTGTAATGCAAAAAAGTACATGCATAAAGACATGAATTGGTGTGAACATATTTTATATACAAAGATATGAATAATTGTGCTCTATATGTGTAATAAGAATTGTAATGAATTCTGCTGTCATGTATTTAAAAAAGTAAAATCAATAAGAACAAAAAATACTCATATTTTAGCTATTATTATTGCTACTGTTTTGATAACTGTATTACTGATTATTATTAATATTTTAATATAAGTAGAAACACTGATATACAACTTTTTAATATTTTTCTCTGTTTGAAATATGATAATATATATATGAGAAATATGATTTTATATATGTGATGCAGTAGATCATAAATATTATCAATTTATACATACATACATATATAAGCCTGCTTTGCAATTATTTAAATGCCATGGTATTAAAATTATAAAGTTTTGATACAAGATAATTACTTTGAATATTTATGCATGAATTTGTGTGTGCATGTCAAAATCTTATTTTATTTAATATTTTTAGTTATATATAACACCAAGATATACCCTGGCATATCATATAACAAAAGCATGAAACAAAACCTGCTACAATTCAATCTTAGCACTCTCCTTCACCCCCAGTTCCCCAACCTTCTCTCCACTGATCATTGTGTTTACTTTTTAAAATAATATTCTGTGGATACACCTGATGCAGGGACGTAATGTGCCATTTGCATGCATGTACATATTAAAGTTTAGTCCGATTTCATTCTACAGTGTTCTTCCCTCTTCCTGTTCCTCCTTCCTTCTCCTCAGTCCCCTTTTGTCTACTATATTGATTTTTCCTCTACTTTGGTGAAATTCCCTGAAACTCCTTCTCTTTCTTTCTTTTTGTAAATGCCCTGCTTTTATCTTGGATTAGCTTCCACATATATATTAGAGAAAACATTCAATCTTTGACTTTTTGGGCCTGACTTATTTCACTTATTTCACATAGTCTCCAGTTCCATCCATTTACTGGCAAATTCTATAATGTCATTCTTCTTTATAACTAAGTAATAGTCCATTGAATATATCTATCTCATTTTCTTTATCTATTCATCTTTTGAAGGTCACCTAGGTTGGAACCATAGCTTGACTATTGTATATTGTGCTGTATCATTGTATTATGATGATTATATCTTATTATGATGATTTCATCTTATTTTTTTATTTATTTTGGCATTGGGGCTTTAACCCATGTGTGCTTTACCACTAAGCTACATCTGTAGCTCTTTTTAATTTTGAGACAGGGCCTCACTAAGTTGCTGAGGCTGGCCTCAAATTTGTCATTTTTCTATTTCAGCTTCCCTGGTCTCTTTGTTTACAAGAGTGGGCCACAGTGACTAGGTAGTGTGCTGATTTAAAAATTTTCAAGTATATACCAAGGAGTGGAATAGGTGGATTATATGGTGATTCCATTCCTAGTTTTTTGTTTGTTTGTTTGTTTGTTTGTTTTTGTTATCCAGCTTTCAGTTTTGTAAGCCAATCTAAGAGACATACATAAATATATCCTGTTGGTCTGTTCCTCTAGATAATCCTGGCTAATATAAAATGGCTAAAAGATAAATGACACGAACATATCTATACATAAAGAAAAAAAATGTTTGACAAAATTTAGCATTCACACATGATAAAAATTTTCTGGATACTAAGAGTAGCAGGGGACTTCCTAAATTTTATAAAGAAAATCTATGAAAACCTACAACCAGAATCACACACAATGCTGAAAAAGATTTCCCACTAACATCAGGAACATGGAAACGATGTCTCCTATCAATATCCCTTTTCAACATTGTACTGAAAGAGCTGTCTAATGTTTTAAGTCAAGAAGGAAGAAAAAATGTTATATGAATTGGGGGGAAATGTCAGAAAACTGTTTATTGTTCACAGATGACATAACCATCTATGTGGAAAAACTGAAAGATTAAACACCAAAAATCTCTTGCATCTAATAAGTGATTGTAACCAGTACACAAAAAGGATAGCAAATATGCAAATCAATCACTGTTCCATATGCTGTCAATAACAAGTAGAATTTGATATTAAAAATACAATATCATTTATAATACCACCCAAATAATTTAAATAATTATGAATCTAACAAAATATGTATAAGATCCATTTGAAGAAAACAACCAAACTATGCTTAAATAATCAAAAAAAAAACTAAATAAATGGAGAGATATTCCACTTCATAGGTAAGAAGATTCAATATTTTCAAGATGTCAGTTTTTCTGAATTGATCTATAAATTGCAATAAAAATCTCAGCAAGTTGATCTGCAGATATCAGTAAACTGATTCTGATTTTTACATGATGATATAGAAAGGAAAAACAAAAAAAGAATAACCAATACAATATTAAAATTAAAGCAGTTAGGAGATTGCAACTCCAAATGTAAGGCTTATTTTAAAGGCAGTATAGTTTTGGTAAAGGAATTGACAGATCAATGAACCAGGATAGACATCCAAAAAATAGACCAAGAGATATATATTCAACTAAACAACTTTGATAATGTTGCCAAAGCCATACAACATAGAAAAGACAATTTTTTTTATCAAATGATACTGAAACAACTGAATATCAATCTGTAAAAGGCAAATATAATAATTTAAATCAGGACTTAAGCACTTCATGAAATTACCTCAAAATGGATTATACAGATAAATGCAAAATACACAATAGTAAGACTCCTAGAAAATAACAGAAGAAAACCTACTTACCCTTGAGTGTTATGATGGCATTTTGGGTACAAAAACAAAGATATGAAATAAGAATTAACAATCAATAGGCTGGATTTCACTTTACAACTTTTGTTCTACCAAAGATAATGTTATTTGAATAAGAAGATACACCACAAACTGAGAAAAGATACTTACATAAGATACATCTGATAAAGAAGTATCATCCAAAATATTCAAAGAACACTTAAAATTCAACAAGTAAAAACATCAATACCAATTATAGTTGTTCAGAGATTTTTTTTATTGGTTGTTCAAAACATTAAATAGTTCTTGACATCTCATATTTCATACTTTAGATTCAAGTGGGTTATGAACTCCCATTTTTACCCAAAATACAGATTGCAGAATCACATCGGTTACACATCCACGTTTTTACATATTGTCATATTAGTAACTTTTGTATTCTGCTACCTTTCCTATCCCCTACTATCCCCCCTCCCCTCCCCTCCCACCTTCTTTCTCTATCCCATCTGATGTAATTTAATTCTCTCCCTTGTTTTTTTTCCTTTCCCCTCACAATCTCTTATATGTAATTTTGTATAATAATGAGGGACTCCTTTCATATCCATGCAATTTCCCTTTTCTCTCCTTTTTTCTCCCACCTCATGTCTCTGTTTAATGTTAATCTTTTCCTCTTGTTCTTCCTACCTGCTCTGTTCTTAGTTGCTCTCATTATATCAAAGAAGACATTTGGCATTTGTTTTTATGGATTGGCTAGCTTCACTTAGCATAACCTGCTCTAATGCCATCCATTTCCCTGCAAATTTCATGATTTTGTCATTTTTAGTGCTGTGTAATACTCCATTGTGTATAAATGCCACATTCTTTTTATCCATTAATCTATTGAAGGGCATCTGGATTAGTTCCACAGTCTAGCCATTGTGAATTGTGCTGCTATGAACATCAATGTGGCAGTATCCCTGTAGTACGCTCTTTTAAGGTCCTCAGGGAATAGTCCGAGAAGGGCAATAGCTGGGTCAAATGGTGGTTCCATTCCCAGCTTTCCAAGAAATCTCCATAATGCTTTCCAATTTGGCCGCACCAATTTGCAGTCCCACCAACAATGTACAAGTGGACCCTTTTCCCCACATCCTCGCCAGCACTTGTTGTTGTTTGACTTCATAATGGCTGCTAATCTTACTGGAGTAAGATGGTATCTTAGGGTGGTTTTGATTTGCATTTCTCTGACTGCTAGAGATGGTGAGCATTTTTTCATGTACTTGTTGATTGATTGTATGTCCTCCTCTGAGAAGTGTCTGTTCAGGTCCTTGGCCCATTTGTTAATTGGGTTATTTGTTATGTTATTGTTTAATTTTTTGAGTTTTTTGTATACTCTGGATATTAGGGCTCTATCTGAAGTGTGAGGAGTAAAAATTTGTTCCAAGGATGTTGGCTCCCTATTTACGTCTCTTATTGTTTCTCTTGCTGAGAAAAAACTTTTTAATTTGAATAAGTCCCATTTGTTGATTCTAGTTATTAACTCTTGTGCTATGAGCGTTCTATTAAGGAATTTGGAGCCCGGCCCCACAATATGTACATCAGAGCCAACTTTTTCTTCTATCAGGCGCAGAGTGTCTGATTTGATATCAAGCTCTTTGATCCATGTTGAGTTAACTTTTGTTCATGGCGAGAGAAAGGGATTCAGTTTCATTCTGTTGCATATGGATTTCCAATTTTCCCAGCACCATTTGTTAAAGATGCTATCCTTCCTCCATTGCATACTTTTAGCCTCTTTGTCAAATATAAGAAAGTTGTAGTTTTGTGGATTGGTCTCTGTGTCCTCTATTCTGTACCATTGGTCCACCCGCCTGTTTTGGTACCAGTACCATGCTGTTTTTGTTACTATTGCTCAGTAGTATAATTTGAAATCTGGTATCACTATACTGCCTGATTCACACTTCCTGCTTAGAATCGCTTTTGCTATTCTGGGTCTTTTATTTTTCCAGATGAATTTCATGATTGTTTTATCTATTTCTAAGAGAAATGCCATTGGGATTTTGATTGGCATTGCATTAAACCTATAGAGAACTTTTGGTAGTATCGCCATTTTGATGATGTTAATTCTGCCTATCCATGAACAGGGTATATTTTTCCATCTTCTAAGATCTTCTTCTACTTCTCTCTTTAGGGTTCTGTAGTTTTCATTGTATAAGTCCTTCACCTCTTTTATTAGGTTGATTACCAAGTATTTTATTTTTTTGAGGATATTGTGAATGGGGTGGGTGTCCTCATTTCCATTTCAGAAGATTTGTCACTGATGTACAGAAATGCCTCTGATTTATGCATGTTGATTTTATATCCTGCCACTTTGCTGAATTCATTTACTAGCTCTAGAAGTTTCTTGGTAGAACCTTTTGGGTCTGCTAGGTATAGGATCATGTCACCTGCAAATAGTGTTAATTTAAGTTCTTCTTTTCCTATCTTTATGCCTTTAATTTCTTTCATCTGTCTAATTGCTCTGGCCAGTGTTTCGAGAACTATGTTGAATAAAAGTGGTGAGACAGGGCATCCCTGTCTTGTTCCAGATTTTAGAGGGAATGCCTTAAGTTTTTCTCCATTCAGGATGATGCTAGCCTGAGGCTTAGCATATATAGCTTTTACAATGTTGAGGTATGTTCCTGTTATCCCTAGTTTTTCTAGAGTTTTGAACATAAAAGGATGCAGTACTTTGTAGAATGCTTTTTCTGCGTCTATCGAGATGATCATGTGGTTCTTTAAGTCTATTGATGTGGTGAATAACATTTATTGATTTCTGTATATTGAACCAGCCTTGCATCCCAGGGATGAATCCTACTTGATCATGGTGCACAATTTTTTTGATATGCTTTTGTATTCGATTCACCAGGATTTTATTGAGGATTTTTGCATCTAAGTGCATTAGAGATATTGGTCTGTAGTATTCTTTCTTTGAAGTGTCTTTGTCTGGTTTCGGGATCAGGGTGATGTTGGCCTCATAGAATGAATTTGGAAGAGCTCCTTCTTTTTCTATTTCCTGAAATAACTTGAAAAGTATTTGTATTAATTCTTCTTTAAAGGTTTTGTAAAACTCTGCTGTATACCCATCTGGTCCAGGGCTTTTCTTGATTGGTAGTCTTTTGATGGCTTCTTCTATTTCCTCCTTTGTTATTGGTCTGTTTAAATTGTGTGTATCTTCCTGATTCAATCTGGGCAAATCATATGACAATAAATTTATCAATATCTTCATATTTTCAATTTTAGTGGAATATAAGGATTCAAAATAATTCCTAATTATCTTCTGTATTTCTGTAGTGTCTGTTGTGATATTACCTTTTTCATCTCGTATGTTAGTAATTTGAGTTCTCTCTCTTCTTCTCTTTGTTAGCATGGCTAAGGGTCTGTGCATCTTATTTATTTTTTCATAGAACCAACTTTTAGTTTTATCAATTTGTTGAAAACTGGCGATGATGACATCACCTCTCCAAAATGGTGGCCTCTGGCTTCCTTGTTGGGCTGACCAGTGTGGAGGACAGAACTGAACTGCTTTCTTCCCCCATCTCAAACCCAGAACTCAGCCTGGAGCACACTGAGGGCACAGCCAGCAGGATCCCACAGAATCTGCAGCACCGTTACTCTGTGTTGCTGGCTCACCATTTCTCCAGAGATCTTAAATAAAGAGGCTTCTTCTGAAGTTAAGAGAAGTTTACTCCCACTAAGAGTAAAAGCAGAAGGCCCCCACATGCCCCCAGGCACCAATTTTCACATATTACAAAAAAAGATAATTTATAATTTATCTGGATAACTAAATAATATGTATATCCTTCCCCCCACAGACACACTTTGCTCCCTTTTCTCTTACAAAAGTATCTCTGGATCATGAGTTTTATGAAGATGTTGATTTCAAAGAAACAAATTTCCTCTAACTTTCTTCAAAGCTGGCTTTGAATAAAACCTTTTTTTTCCCACCAATTTAACTATGTGTATTTAATGGAGCAGAAAGTAGTAAAACCATGTTTTCCCCCATGTGGTAAGCATTTTGCCTACTAATAATAACACAGACAACATCAAAGAATATATAAAGATGAAAAATAAACATATGAAAGATGTTCCATTTTATGCTTTATCAAGAAAATGTAAATTAAATCATCAACAAAACATGACTACACACTAATTAAAATGGCCAATATCTGGAACACTAAAAACAATCTAAATTAGTAAGGATGTAGAGCATCAGAAACTTTTATTAATCACTGGAGGAAGTAATTTAAAATGGTATAGCCACATTAGAAGACTGTTTAGCATAGTTTACACAATTGCATCTGCTTTTACTGTATAATCCAGTAATCACAATTTTTGTATTTAGGCAATGGAATGCAAAAATATATACATACAATAACCTGCACATAAATGTTTATAACAGTTTAATCCATAATTGCCCAAATTTGGAAGCAGTGAAGGTGAATTTCAGTAGGTGAATGAATAAATAATCTGTGGTATATCCAGACAATGGAAGTATATTCAGAACTTAATAAATAAGTAAAATATCAAGATGTGAAAAAAATGAACTATAATTGTATATTAGAAAATAAAAAGAAATATGAAAAAATTCTATATTTTTTGAGTTCACCTAAATCATATTTTGAAAAAGAAAACATATTGTAAACTGCATAAGAAATGTGAAATTGATCAGTTGAGGGGATGGAGGAAAGAATAGATGTAGCATAGATTATTTTTAGGGTAGTAAAACTATTATGACTTTAAATAGTAGTGGACATAGGCCATTATGCATATTTTCAGACCTATAGAATGTTTGGGAGTTAACTCTAGTGTATATTATCGAATTTTACTGATTATGATGTGGCAAAATAAGTTTATCTTTTAAAACAAACACACCTATCTGGTGAGGAAATTTTATAATGGAAATCCTCTAAATTAGTTGAGGCAGTAAATACATGGGAAAGATCTGTACCTTCCATGCAATATTGCTCTGAACATAAAACTCTCTAAAATGTCTGTTTGAAAAATACTACTACTTTCAGAAATTGTTACTTGTGTTTTTTGAACTATAAAAAGCAAGAATATATCAAGTTGCTCAGTTACAAAAATTCAACACTGATTTTTTTCTCTGTTGTATTTTGCTGCCTCAAACTATATTATCAGGAAATCATCAATTTAGAATACGTATTTTATACAATTTCTTATTTTGAGAAGTATTGTACCAATCTAAAGAATCATTTATTAATTCAGTTTTATTCCCTAACAGAGAACAGGTAATCATCATTTATTAATCCTTACAAAAATATTTAAAATGTCAAAACAAATCTTGTGTCATTAACATCTTCAAATTCGGCTTGCCATACTCATCATTCTTTAAAAAATAAACTTTTATGCATATTGACTCTTCTTTCACAAATTCTTAGTTTGAGAATATTTAACTTATAAGCATTAAAAAATGATTTCTTGCATTATAGAGCTGAAATTAAACCCCACAAAAGATGAATTTCTCAGTTTAGTAGAAATGTGTGTGTGTGTGTGTGTGTGTGTGTGTGTGTGTATAATAACATAGTACATTAATGTAATCACATCACTGTTGGTTTCTGTTATCTGGGATAGTTCCTCAGTTTTGGTCTTGTCTTTCCTGGTCTTGATGAACTTGAAGATTCCAAACCAGTTATTGAGCAGAATATCCTTTGGTTTGGGTTTTTCTGATGTTTTCCCATGGTTTATAATATTCTGGTTGTTTGTTTATTCATGCCATCAGGCGAAATTAAAAAAGTATCCCAGAAAAAAAATATGTGTGTGTGTGTGTGTGTGTGTGTACAGTGTATGTGTATGTATATATACTTATATATAATATAAAGCAAGGCACAAAACATTGCTTTCTCTTTTTATTGCATTACTTTTACCATTTTCAATCACCTGGAATACCAAAACCATGTTATTTTAGAATGGCAAAATGTAAAACACCTTATTTCAAGGAAACAGGGAAATATTCTTGGGGGATGAAAGGGTAGGCATTATAATATGTTTAAAAGACTCAAATATTTCTTGAAAGGCAAATTGTACTTCCACCATGGTGATACAATGTATGTAAGAGTGACTTTTATTTAACCCCAGGTAGGTTCTAGAAGATATTCACACATATTAAATGAAAACTGAATAGCTTATATGATATATGTCAAGTTAAATGCTCCTGGACAATAATTGTTGCTTCTCCAATGAAAGACTGTGAGTAAAAAATGGAATTAGAAGAGATGAAACAAAAATTAACAAAGATATTAACATAACACTAAGATAATTAAGATAATTCTAAATTTTATTCATATTAACACTACATCGTTTTTTATATTTATGTAAACTAATAACCTAAAAATGCAAATCATTTACATAATGGTAGAAATAAATAATTAAAGCTATGTAAAAGAATGATATAAGAAAAAACAAACACTTAAGATATTTTGAAAGATCAAAATACTCTAAAATTTGGGATAGCATCCTTTAAACTACAAATACTTCAAATACATTTATGGCTATATATTTAAGCACTCATTCTTTGAAAATCTTCTGTAGGGTAAAATTATGCATCTGGTGCAATCATTGATACAAAAATTGAAAATCAAAAAAATATGCCTTTATTTAATTTATTTATTTGTATTGCTGAGGATCAAACCCAGGGCCTCCCACGTGCTAGGTGAGTGCTCTAACACTGAGCCACAACCCCAGCCCAACAATGGTACAATTAAAATGGAAACTGAATTTTAAAATTTTTGAATTCAATTTGCACATGGGACAGATATTTTAAAATATCTATAAATGTATTACTTTTCCAAAAGTATTGTGTATTTACTTTATTTTGAAAACATTTATTTTTCTTATCTTCATGAAAGCAAATGCACTTGCTTTTAGTTTGTGTGTGGAATGTTGTAATTGTTTAGATTTTTTTATTGGTTGCTCAAAACATTACAATGATCTTCACATATCATATATCATACCTTTAGTTCAAATGGGGTATGAGTTCTTATTTTTCCCATGTATACAGATTGCAGGATCACATTGGTTATACAGCCACATTTATACATACCGCCATAGTAGTGTCTGTTGTATTCTACTGCCTTTCCTATCCCCTTCCTATCCCACCTCCCCTCTCCTCCCCTCCCATCATCTCTCTCTACCCCATCTACTGTAATTCATTTCTGTCTCTTTTTTCCTCTTTCCCCTCACAACCTCTTATATGTAATTTTGTATAACAATGAGGGTCTCCTTCCATTTCCATTCAATTCCCCTTCTCTCTCCCATTCCCTCCCACCTCTCCTCCCTGCTTAATGGTAATCTTCTTCTCATGCTCTTCCTCCATGCTGTGTTTTGGGTCGCCTTCCATATATCAAAGAAGACATTCCGCATTTGTTTTTTAGGATTTGACTAACTTCACTTAGCATAATGTGCTCTAATGCCATCCATTTCCCTGCAAATGCCATGATTTTGTTATTTTTTAGTGCCGAGTAATATTCCATTGTGTATAAATGCCATATTTTTTTATCCAATCATCTATTGAAGGGCATCTAGGTTGGTTCCACAGTCTAGCTATTGTGAATTGTGCTGCTATGAACACTGATGTAGCTGTATTCCTGTAGCATGTTCTTTTTAGGTCTTTTGGGATTAGTCCCAGAAGGGGAATAGCTGGGTTGAATGGTGGTTCCATTCCCAGCTTTCCAAGAAATCTCCATACTGCTTTCCAAATTGGCCGCACCAATTTGCAGTCCCACCAACAATGTACAAGTATACCCTTTTCCCCACATCCTCGCCAGCACTTGTTGTTGTTTGACTTCATAATGGCTGCCATTCTTACTGCAGTGAAATGGTATCTTAGGGTGGTTTTGATTTGCATTTCTCTGACTGCTAGAGATGGTGAGCATTTTTTCATGTACTTGTTGATTGATTGTATGTCCTCCTCTGAGAAGTGTCTGTTCAGATCCTTGGCCCATTTGTTGAATGGGTTATTTGTTTTCTTGTTGTTTAATTTCATGAGTTCTTTATATACTCTGGATATTAGGGCTCTATCTGAAGTGTGAGGAGTAAAAATTTGTTCCCAGGATGTAGGCTCCCTATTTACCTCTCTTATTGTTTCTCTTGCAGAGAAAAAACTTATTAGTTTGGTATGTCCCATTTGTTGATTCTTGATTTTAATTCTTGTGCTATAGGTGTCTTATTAAGAAATTTGGAGCCCGGCCCCACGAAATATAGATTAGAGCCAAATTTTTCTTCTATCAGATACACAGTTTCTGGTTTGATCCCTAGCTCCTTGATCCATTTTGAGTTAAATTTTGTGCATGGTGAGAGAAAGGGATTCAGTTTCATTTTGTTACATATGGATTTCCAGTTTTCCCAGCACCATTTGTTAAAGATGCTATCCTTCCTCCATTGCATACTTTTAGCCTCTTTGTCAAATATAAGAAAGTTGTAGTTTTGTGGATTGGTCTCTGTGTCCTCTATTCTGTACAATTGGTCTACCTGCCTGTTTTGGTACCAGTTCCATGCTGTTTTTGTTACTGTTTCTCTGTAGTATAGTTTAAAGTCTTGTATCACTATACCGTCTGTTTCACTCTTCCTGCTTAAAATTGCTTTTGCTTTTCTGAGTCTTTTATTTTTCCAGATGAATTTCATGATTGTTTTATCTATTTCTAAGAGAAATGCCATTGGGATTTTGATTGGCATTGCATTAAACCTATAGAGAACTTTTGGTAATATCACCATTTTGATGATGTTAGTTCTGCCTATCCATGAACAGGGTATATTTTTCCATCTTCTAAGATCTTCTTCTACTTCTCTCTTTAGGGTTCTGTAGTTTTCATTGTATAAGTCCTTCACCTCTTTTATTAGGTTGATTATCAAGTATTTTATTTTTTTGAGGATATTGTGAATGGGGTGGGTGTCCTCATTTCCATTTCAGAAGATTTGTCACTGATGTACAGGAATGCCTCTGATTTATGCATGTTGATTTTATATCCTGCCACTTTGCTGAATTCATTTACTAGCTCTAGAAGTTTCTTGGTAGAACCTTTTGGGTCTGCTAGGTATAGGATCATGTCACCTGCAAATAGTGTTAATTTAAGTTCTTCCTTTCCTATCTTTATGCCTTTAATTTCTTTCATCTGTCTAATTGCTCTGGCCAGTGTTTCGAGAACTATGTTGAATAAAAGTGGTGAGACAGGGCATCCCTGTCTTGTTCCAGATTTTAGAGGGAATGCCTTAAGTTTTTCTCCATTCAGGATGATGCTAGCCTGAGGCTTAGCATATATAGCTTTTACAATGTTGAGGTATGTTCCTGTTATCCCTAGTTTTTCTAGAGTTTTGAACATAAAAGGATGCAGTAATTTGTGGAATGCTTTTTCTGCATCTATCGAGATGATCATGTGGTTCTTATGTTTAAGTCTATTGATGTGGTGAATAACATTTATTGATTTCTGTATATTGAAGCAGCCTTGCATCCCAGGGATGAATCCTACTTGATCATGGTGCACAATTTTTTGATATGTTTTTATATCCAATTTGCTAGAATTTTATTGAGGATTTTTGCACCTAAGTTCATTAGAAATATTGGTCTGTAGTTTTCTTTCTTTGAAGTGTCCTTGTCTGGTTTCAGAATCAGGGTGATGTTGGCCTCATAGAATGAATTTGGAAGAGCTCCCTCTTTTTCTATTTTCTGAAATAACTTGAAAATTATTGGTATTAGTTCTTCTTTAATGGTTTTGTAAAACTCTGCTGTATACCCATCCCATCCTGGGCTTTTCTTGGTTGGTAGTCTTTTGATGGCTTCTTCTGTTTCCTACATTGATATGGTCTGTTTAAGTTGTGTGTATCCTCCTCACTCAATCTGGGAAAATCATATGACTTAAGAAATTTATGGATGTCTTCACTATCTTCTATTTTATTTGGATATAAGGTTTCAATATAATTCCTAATTGTCTTCTGTATTTCTGTAGTGTCTGTTGTGATATCGCCTTTTTCATCCCGTAGGCTAGTAATTTGAGTTTGTTCTCTTCTTCTCTTCATTAGCATGGCTACGGGTCTGTGGATCTTATTTATTTTTTCAAAGAACCAACTTTTAGTTTTGTCAATTTTTTCCATTGTTTCTTTTGTTTCAATTTCATTGATTTCACCTCTGATTTTATTTATTTCTTGCCTTCTGCTACATTTTTAGTTGTTTTGCTCTTCTTTTTTTTAGGATTTTGAGATGAAGTATGAGATCATTTATTTGTTGTTTTTTTTCTATTTTTGAGGAATGAATTCCAGTCAATGAATTTCCCTCTTAGAACTGCTTTCATTGTGTCCCATAGAGTCCAATATGTTGTGTCTGTATTTTAATTTATCTCTAAGAATTTTTTTATTTCCTCCTTTATGTCTTCTGTAACCCATTGATCATTCAGTAACATATTGTTCATTTTGCAAGTGATGTAGGATTTTTTCCTTCCTTCTTTTATCATTGATTTCCAGTTTCTTTCCATTATGGTCAGATAAGATGCATGGTATTATCTTCACATCTTTATAATTTCTAAGAGTTGCTCTATGGCACAATATATGGTCTATTTTTGAAAAGGTTCCATGTGTTGCTGAGAAAAAAGTATATCCGCTTGATGATGGTTGTTATATTCTATATATGTTGGTTAAGTCTAGGTTCTTAATTGAGTTATTAATTGTGTTATTGAGTTCTATAGTTTCTTTATTCAACTTTTATTTGGAAGGTCTGTCCAATTGTGAGAGAGGTGTGTTGATGTCACCCATAATTATTGTGTTGTGGTCTATTTGACTCTTGAACTTGAGAAGAGTTTGTTTTATGAACATAGCAGCACCATTGTTTGGTGCATGAATATTGATCATTGTTTTATCTTGTTGGTGAATGGTTCCCTTTAACAGTATATAGGGTCCTTCTTTATCCCTTTTGATTAACTTAGGCTTGAATTCAATTTTATTCTATATGAGGATGGCCACCCCTGCTTGCTTCCGAGGACCATGTGAGTGGTATGATTTTTCCCAACCTTTCACCTTCAGCCTGTGTATGTATTTTCCAATCAGATGAGTCTCCTGAAGGCATCATACTGTTGGATCTGTTTTTTTTTTAATCCAGATTATCAGTTGATGTTGCATTATTGCAGGTTTTTAGTTTTACATTCTAAAATTTTCATTTACTGCACTTGTGTCAGATACGGAAGACTGATGATGATATATTATAGTGGTGCTTGTCACAGAACTAAATTTAAGGTTGTGTCAGCCTTTTTATTATAAACTCTTAATTTTAGGAATCTGTAACTTGCCTGAAAAAAATTAATTTTAGGTGAAAACGTTTTTTTGACATTTTTCTGGTAAAAATTACAATCCAAATAATTTGAGAAAACAGGAAGATAGTTGAGAAGAGGACATTTGAGTTACCATGCATTTATATAGATTAATTCAAAGAGAGATTCAGAAATAGTATATTCCTTGTACTGAGAAGAGACTCTTCATTATTTCTCTCCCAAGAGCCTTAATTTCCACAATATACTGTTTTATGCTCACAAAATCAGAAGGATAAACTTGCATTTCTATTATGCCTGATCAAATAAAAGGAAGTCTTCTAGAATTACAAGAATTTCCTATAAGAATGTTCTTAGAGAAATGAGAGATTGGGTAATTTCCTTATTCACTAGAAAAGCTGGTGTTTTATTGGACAAAATAGTGGTAACATTCATATTATAGAATTATTCAAATGTTTGGTTGATATCTGCCATTTTGTATTATTATAACAAAATGTTGTGACTCATTATTTATACTGGCACTGCCATTTTCATAACAAAACAATAAAAAATAGAATTATTTAGAACATACCACAGTTTTAGGAACCAAAACGTTTCCTGACAGTTTTATAAACTTTATTTTTAAATTGGACATATTAATTTATCTGAATTTTGTTTTCTAGTGATGCTTCATATCAAAGAGAAAAATATTCCTTAAAAGCTGTAAATTGGGGCTGGGGATATAGCTCAGTGGGTAGAGTGCTTGCCTCTCTTGCACAAGGCCTGTGGTTCAATCCTCAGCATCACCAAATACAAAATAAAATAAAATAAAAGCTGTAAAATAAAATAAAATGCTAAATGTCTGATACAAGGGAGATGACTCAAAATGGGGTAGGGAGGAAGAGCATGAGAAGAAAATTACCTCTATATAGGGAGGAGAGGTAGGAGAGAAATGGAGGGAGAATGGGAATTGCATGGAAAAAGAAAGGAGACCCCTTTCTTTTTTCAGAATACAGGTATGATGATATGAGGGAAAAAAAAGAACTGGGTCACATTAGATTGGGTAGAGAGAAGTGATGGGAGGGGAGGGGAGGGAAAGGGGGAAAAATAAGGGCAGCAGAATAAAATAGACATTATTCTTGCTGTTGGTATATATGTGACTGCATGACCCATGTAATTCTGCAACCTGTACACTCAGAAAAATGAGAAATTATATCTCATGTGATTCAAATGTATGATATGTCAGGATCATTGTACTGTCATGTGTAACTAAAACAAAAAAGCTGTAAACTATTCAGTATTTTTATGGATAAATTCAAATAATTATTTTTTGAGTCAGAGTCCTTAGACCAAAATTTGTTCACTATTAACATTTTGGGATTAATAATGTTTAAGGTAAGTTGTACAATATTCAGCATTATCATTGGCCTCTATCCACTAGATGCCAAAAAAAAAAAAAACCAAAACAACTCTTCACTTCCCAGACCCTCTTCTCCCCTCCAGTGAGTATGACAATCAAATATATCTCTAGACATTTTCTGATATCCCCAAGGTGGCCAAATCTCCCTCAAATGGAAATCATTTCCTTAATCTATTCAAATATGTTAAAACTTGTCTTGTACATGTTCTGTATGGTAATCTTTATCTCCTATTAAATGCCTATCAATAACAGGTTCTACGAGAATCTGGAGATTCTTCTTTATAGATTATTGTTGATGGACACTACAGTTTGTAATTGGTTACCAGCTACTTTGAATGAAGATAGATTGTTGTGATCAGAGTAGCAGGATTTTTGTCAACATAATTGTGATTTCTTTTTAATCTTGTATTTCCTTTACTTACTCTGAAAAGATGATGACCTCCAATACTTATTACCTGAAATAAGAATAGTATTTTCAACTTCACAACTTAAATGACTCCATAGATCATATCTAATCATTTGATTGAATATTTCTATGAGTACGTGAATATTTCCAGGAAGAGTTTCTCTTAAAAAATTGTGTTTATTCCATTGTAATTCCCTCTGTTGCTAAGGAGAATTAGTTGTTAACTCTATGTATTTTGGGGAAAAAAAGTTCTCACTATTGTCTGCATTTCAGAATCACTTGAGGAACTTCAAAACTTTCAATGCCAAGGTACAACCCATTGACATTAACTCAAAAACTTTGGGGGATAAATCAAGACATTATTAGTTTTAAAATCTTTACATAAGAATCCCCAGTGTGTATTTAAGGATGAAAATTGTATCTTCAGAAAACATTAGCTTAGATGTTTTTTTTCCAGTGTGAAGGATTGAACACAGGGTCTCATTTATGCCAGGCAAGTGCTCTGATATAGAGCCACACCCCCAGATCATTGTGGTATTTCTTAGCTGCCCCCTTCCCACAAGACAAACAATGACAAGCCACAGAAGCATAGTCAAGCTATGAAACTGGTCTAGGTGTCCATCAAGAGAAAAAAAAAAGATGAATAGATAAATAAAACATTACACACACACACACACACACATACACACAATGGTGTTTTAGTCAGCCATAAAGAAGAATAAAAATATGTCATTTGCAGAACAATTGCTAGAAGTGAATTGTTTCTTACATGTCAAGAGAGATATGTTGTATGTTTTTTCATACATGGATTTACAAGGTTGGCTTACACAACCAAAATCTAGATAGTTCACAATGGATGACTGAAGGCTTGGGATCTGGGAGAACCAGTAGCCGTGCAGTCCCAGAGGTGAAGCACCAGAACAAGAGGGATCAAGATTGCTATGCTATTGGATGGTAGTACCCTCGCTTAAGGAGGGTCTCCACTTCAAGTGGGATACATACATCTATGTCCTAGGAAGACTTTCAGTGTTTGAGTTAAAAACACAAATTTGAGAAGCCTGGAACTAAATGAATAGTATTTGGAAAGAGAACAAAGTTTTGAAAAACTGAAAGCAAAATAGGAAGAATTGTGATAGAAATATATAAAAGAATATATGTGACATCCTTTGATAATAATATCATGCATGGGTCAATGATGGATAGTCCAAAGACCAGGATCACAATCTCTGTATGCAGCTGGATATTGATTTTAGATGTCAATTCTTTAACAAAATGGGTGGAATTACAGATAATAACAGGGGTTATTAATCTCTGGTAATAAGGAGCAAAAGAGATTATAATCTGTTGAGATTTTAATAAATGAAAATATTTAAAATTTTATTTACCAAAAAGGTACTTTGTTGATATAATACTTGTTGAAAGTATGCATACAAAATTTATCTGTATATTTCTTTTCAAAAACATTCAGAAATTCAACCATTTAACAAGATTTTTAATATATAACAAACTGCTAAGTCAGGTATTACCTCCTAATTTTTATAAGAATTAAAATATTACTGGGTTTATAGAACTGCAACTCTGAAATATATTTTGGTGATTCGTTTTTAATTCCTACTCTATTTCTCAAAAGTAACAGGCATAAATGAACCAAAACTAATCTGCCAAAATATGTTCCCTAGAATTTCTTTCCTGCATTGATGAGCTAATCTCATACAGTAGAGTTTTACTGTGATGGTATCATAAAATGCTTCTTAGGCTTATTTTCATGAATGAAATAAATGTGTTCCTTTATTTCAGATCTTAATTCATTATTGGGGGAATAGCTATTCTTGAAGACCAACAGATAAGTTTAATAAATATCGCCAAATCAATCTCACTTTTATGATTCCTGACCAGACAGCTGAATTCAAGATCCTACATATTTTATCTGGAGGAAAATCTTTTTTAAGGAAAATTTTGAAGAACTCCCAAATTGCAAAATTTCTGTAAAATAGACATAACTTTCCTATATACACATATAAATAAATACACCACTGTGAATCTCAACATCATGTACATCCACAAGACTAGGATCCTGATTTGAATAAGATATATTCCATGTTTGTATAAATATGTCAGAATAGATTCCACTGTCAGGTATAACTAAAAAAGAACAAAATAAAAAGTTTTAAAAATACATAATGTGTCATAATATATACAGAATCAATTGTAAGAATTCCTATATCAAAACCCTTTCAAGAAATGCCAAGAGTAATTACAATAATTAAAACCATCCTGCATGTGAAATTTTGGTGCAACATAAATCAAATGAATCTTTATGTTTTAAATTTGTAGATATCAAAAAAATTTCTGGACAGTACATTAATTAAATATTTTCCTTGTTTATCTTTTAGAAAAATATAGTTATAATCTCTTGTCATATTATGTAACATTAATTCTGAAATAAACTTGAGAAACAATCACTGGCCAAACTATTATATTATTCTCTGAAAAAAAATCCTTAATTATATTATTTTAAAACCAAGGAAAATAGTTTGGGTAGGAAGCTTTATCAAAATTAGAATAACCTTATACTCCAGAGGCATTATATGTGATTAAAAAAAGTTACAAAAATATATGTTAATCTATCAATTTGATTCCAGGAGGGATATTGATAACTATTTTGTATTGTGATCTGAAAATTAATCACTTCTATTTACAGGCTTAATTATTAAGCAATCCACAATATAATCACTTAGCATATGTTTTAATCAGCTTTGTCACTACTCTGACCAAATGACCTAACAAGAACAATTTTAGAGGGGGAAAAGTTTATTTTATGACTCACAGTTATAGAGGTCTCAGCTCATAGATCAGTGGCTCCATTGCTTTGAGACTAAGGTGAAAGAGTGTGGTGGAGGAGAGTGGCTCTCAAATATCACACCAGGACACAGAGAGAGAGTTCCCTCACTATTGACAAAATATATATCCCAAAGGCAAATCCCCAATGACCCATCTCCTGCAGGCACATCTTACCTAAAGTTACCATCCAGTTAATCCCTATCAGGGGTTCAGTGAACTAATCAGATTAAGGCTATCATAACTCAGTCATTTCACCTCTCAACTTTATTGCATTGTCTCACACATGAGCTTTTGGGGGATATTTCATATCTAAATGATAATAGACTAATACTGTTCAATTCTCTAATGTGCCATTTTTACACATTTTTACATATTTATTTCAGATTGTAATTGATGTAGTACTTACACAATGTACTGATAATAACTTACATTTTACAAATAAAGGTAATCAAAGATCTATTTTATTTATATAATTCGACGATGGTGAATATCATGTATCCATTTGGCTAGGCTATGGTGCATAGTTACTTTGCCACACTTTAGTCCAGGTGTTATTGTAAAGCTATATTGAAGATATTAACATGTACTAGCAATTAACTTTAAATAAAATAGATTATCCTTAACAAGATGAGTAGGCCTCCTATAATCAAGTGAAGGTCTTAAGAACAATAACTGAGGTGACAATGGGAAAAAATTCTGTCTGAATGCTAACCTAAAAATCCAGCCTGAGTTTCCACCTTTCTGACCTGCTGCATAGATTTTAGACTTGCCAGTTCCCACCTTAGCAGTTTTTATATTCTAGGGCTACAACCTTCCTAAACTTCGTAACAGATTATAATTTAAAAAGCTACTTGGGTAAAAGTACTTTTCAGAATTCAATTTTATATATGCTTATTTGTTTTAATAATTTTCATCAATTACATATTCTTTCTTGGAATTATAGCCATTTAGTGATATTCATATTAAAAATATCCAGACTCATATTAGTCTCTGAATGTAAACAAAATGTTTTTGTGACCTATTTGATGGGAAATATTAAGAACTAATATCTTTTAAATTTATACTTTGCTTTTGAAAACTATCTGATATCAAATTTCCTGGCTAATAAGCCCATAAAAGAGAAACAGATCATATTCTAACAATAAAACAAAGCAAACTTGTATTTCCTTGTTTCTTATTTTTATTTCTAATTCAAACAGCAAAGAAATCTATTACATCAATTCATTTCTATGGAAATTCAATCATACTTTGTAAAATGATACTTAATGTAGGAACATGGCTCTATATTGATTTGATGATGTAAGTACTTCATTCAAATAAATGTGTCCTGTGATTGATCAAACAAATTGTATAAATCATTGCAGAAAATGTGCAGTAATCAATGCATAGAAAGCTCTTATGTTTGAAATGTTGACCAATTGTGCTGGAGCTTATTGAATTATATTTTAGGTTGTAGAATGATCTCTTGTCTCAAGTTTTGATCTGAATATTAGACTATTATTCATGTGAAAATGAAAGAAACTGGGATAGGTGTCTCTAAAAATTGACAAAACAGCTAAAAAGAAAGCAGCATCTTAAAAGGAACATACATACCTATGCTACCACTAAAAATGAATACTATTTTATAGAAAATTGATGTATTGCAATGTTGAAACTCAACCAAAAACATATATTTTAACTTATTTGTAACTTTCAGATATCATACATGTTCTTTTTATAAGTTACCTTTTATAAATTTAGTAGCAAGAAAAACTGAAATACTCTTAAGAAATAAAGAGGTAAATAAAAGGAATGTGTTTCAGAATAATGGCTATTTTGATTATGTAATCTGAATCTTCAACTGAACAAGATAATCTATTTAACTATTGTAATATACACATTATTCTAATATGTAAGTGTTGCAAAAATATTCCTTTCTCATCAGTACCACAACCTCCACCAGTATTACCATTTATATTTTGTATTAAAGTATGCATACAGTAAAATCAGAGTTATGTCTTACATGTACTGCCAACCACAAGAAAAAAATGATATATATTTATATTATGAATGATAAAATCAAGTTGGTTTTCTAATTTAAAATTGTTCAAAATTGCTGGATAAAGTTTGATTTCCATGATTATTTTACAAAAGATAACTAAAATGAAAGAGTCACCAAAGATGAGTAGAACTAGATATATGGAATTCCTTGCTATCTGTTAGGTTTTGACTTTCCAATAACTTTTATGTTTGGTGATTTTGTCATATCATTAGAATTATGTTTTCTACCAATAATTCCCATTTATTAAGAACATTAAATCACTCTTTCACAACAAGCTTGAAAATAAAAGTTGAAGTGCTAGTCCTTTAAAGTCAGACATTGCTACATTAGTAAAACTACAGCTTGATTTCAGTCGCTAAAGAATGAAAGTCTCTTGAATAATATTAATAACTCCCATTTTTCACTGTGAGAACTATTGTTCTAGCAGTAAATGTTTTCGTATCATTTAGTATGAAAATAGTATATACACATATTTCATATCTAAAATATAAACAAAATAATTGATATACAATAAAATCATGTATGCATAGATATGCAGCTTTTTAAAAAGAGGTAAGTTAAATTATTTTACCTGTAATTTTTGGTATTTGGAAGAGTACCTCCTGCTTGGTAAAGCTTTAGGTCTCTGGCTGAGAATTTTCAGGGAAAGAGATGCCATCCAAAAGTGACATCTAAATACTGTTTCCTTCTCCATTCTCTATATTATGAGTATGAATAATCTGTATACTTAGAAGTAGAAACTTAACTATTTTCTTTCATTCTTTATTGTTTTCATATGTTTGAATTTTAAATATTATATATCTTAAATACAAATATAAAGGGAATTAAATTTAAAGATGCAATGTAGTCTCCACTATAACACCTTGATAAAGATAATGAAGTAATTTGATATTTTAATAAATATTTGGAAATTATATCAACTAGTGATTATAAGAAAAAACACATACTATATAATCATATATTATCAATATTATTATTGGATTAGTATATTATTATAGAAATAAATCAATGTGATAGAAATATTTCAGTATATTAGAAGAAAATATTTATAAATCTGGTTTTAGTAAATTAAATCTCATACAAATTAAATAATTTCTCATTGTAAAGAAAATGAAAGTAAAAGGGAAATGATTATAACTAATAAATAAACACAAATTCATTGTATTTTATAATGCCTTATTCAAATAAAGAGAAAGATTATAACTCTTGTTAAAATAATTTAAATTTCTCAAAACAGGAATGCTAAATAAGGTGTGAAATGAAATATAAGCAGTATTTCACTATTGCAAAACTTACTTTTATTATTTTTTAAATTATTTTGGTACAGTGTATTGAACCCAGAGTTTCTTCACCACTGAGAAACATTCTCAGTCTTTTTACTCTTTTTTTTGAGACACAGTGTCACTGAATATTGGAGGGTATTGCTAATTTTATGTAACTGGACTTGAACTTACAGTCTTAATATTTCATTTTGATGAGTCACTGGAACTACAACCATGTGCCACCAAACCAGATGCAAATTTTATTCTCAAATAATACAATATCTTGAGAAAATGCATAATATACATAGATAAAAATATTTTCAATAGATAAATACAGATTAAATGTCATGAAATATATTTGGGTATATAGCTCTATGCTTAAACATTCAAAAAATCAGAAGAATTTAAAGAAATAGATTATAATATATTATTCTGTAGTGCTAAAATTTTCAAACAGAAATCATATTTAGTCATATTTTTCATGAATATTGTACTTCTATTCACTTTTTTGAGGAAATAAGATTCTAGTAAGTATAAATTAATGTATTTTTTAAAAAAATTATAACATATTCTACATAATGTTTATTGTCATAATTATTTTTTCATTACTATATTATGCAGTTTTTAATATAAATTTCTAAAATATTTTTATTATTTCATTTTAGTTTTACATAATAGTAGGATCCATTTTTACATAATATGTGTGAAATAGAAATTTTTCCATTTAAATACTAAGTACTGAACATTTTTTTCCTTCCTCTTACCCCTGTTCCTATTTCTTTATTCTACTTGATTCTTGAAAATGGTCATTATATATTTTGTTTTTGTTTTTTTACTGGTTCTTTAAATATACCCCCACCCCCTAAAAAAGGCCAGATGTTCTCTCTGATATATGGATGCTAACACACAACAAGGGAGGATGGGGTGGAGAAGAATAGAAATCCATTGGATTAGACAGAGGGTATGAAGTGAAGAAAGGGCGAGGGGAATAAGAAAGACCATAGAAGTAATTGGACATAACTTTCCTATACTTGTGTATGAATACACAATCGGTATAACTCTATATCATGTACAACAACAAGAGAAGGATCCTAACTAGAATAAGTTATACTCCAAAATTATACTCCATTTATGTACAATATGTCAAAATACAATCTACTGTCATGTACATGTAAAAATAACAAATTATTTTACAAAACACGTACATACTGCTGAAATTCACTATGATACATCCATACATGTAAAATCATGATTTAATCAGTTTAATTCCACAGTTCATCCCTTTTCTCATACTTCTTATTCTGTTCCCTTTCTCTACTCCACTTATTGTCATTCTATTTTCATAAGATCCCCCAATTTTTCCATTTATTTTGCTCTAAGTTCTGCATATGAGAGAAAACATTCCAACCTTGACTTTCTGTATATGGTTAGTTTCACCTAGCACAACATTCTCCAGTTCCATCTATTTACTAGCAAAGGACATTATTTCATTCTTTTTTTATGGTTGAGTCATAATGCATTATATATATTTTCTTTCTCTATTCATCTGCTGAAGGGTACCTGGTCTGGTTCTATAATTCAGATATTGTGAACTGTTTAGTTATAAACATTGGTGGGCCTCTATCACTCTAGTATTCTAATTTTAGTTCTTTTAAATGTCAAGGAGTGGGAAAGCAGGATCATATTGTGGTTTCATTTCATTTAGAGGAATCTCCATGATGCTTTCCAAAGTGGTTGTACTAATTTTCAATCCCACCAACAATTTGTATGTTTATATCTTTTCTCCCACACCCTTGTCAGCATTATAATTATCTGTATTCTTGAAAATGATCATCATAAATGCAGTGAAATAAAATCCAATATAATTTTGATTTGAATTTCCCTGAATGCTAGGGATGTTGAACACATTTTTTTTCATACATTGGTTGACCTTTTTTTTCTTTTTTTTCTTTTTTATTGGTTGTTCAAAACATTACATAGTTCTTGATATATCATATTTCACACTTTGATTCAAGTGGGTTATGAACTCCCATTTTTACCCCGTATACAGATTGAAGAATCACATCAGTTACACATCCACATTTTTACATACTGCCATACTAGTGACTGTTGTATTCTGCTGCCTTTCCTATCCTCTACTATCCCTCCTCCCCTCCCCTTCCCTCTTCTCTCTCTACCCCCTCTACTGTAACTCATTTCTCCCCCTTGTATTATTTTTCCCTTTCCCCTCACTTCCTCTTGTATGTAATTTTCTATAACCCTGAGGGTCTCCTTCCATTTCCATGCAATTTCCCTTCTCTCTCCCTTTCCCTCCCACCTCTCATCCCTGTTTAATGTTAGTCTTCTTATCATGCTCTTCTTCCCTACTCTGTTCTTAGTTACTCTCCTTATATAAAAGAAGACATTTGGCATTTGTTTTTTAGGGATTGGCTAGCTTCACTTAGCATAATCTGCTCTAATGCCATCCATTTCCCTCCAAATTCTATGATTTTTGTCATTTTTTAATACAGAGTAATACTCCATTGTGCATAAATGCCACATTTTTTTTTATCCATTCATCTATTGAAGGGCATCTAGGTTGGTTCCACAGTCTTGCTATTGTGAATTGTGCTGCTATGAACATCGATGTAGCAGTGTCCCTGTAACATGCTCTTTTTAGGTCTTTAGGGAATAGACCCAGAAGGGGAATAGCTGGGTCAAATGGTGGTTCCATTCCCAGCTTTCCAAGAAATCTCCATACTGCTTTCCAAATTGGCTGTACCAATTTGCAGTCCCACCAACAATGTACAAGTGTACCATTTTCCCCACATCCTCACCAGCACTTGTTGTTTGACTTCATAATGGCTTCCACTCTTACTGGAGTCAGATGGTATCTTAGGGTGGTTTTGATTTGCATTTCTCTGACTGCTAGAGATGGTGAGCATTTTTTCATTGGTTGACCTTTTTTAATTTTTTTTTAAATTTTTTTTAGTTGTAGTTGGACACAATACCTTCAATTATTTTTATGTGGTACTGAGGATTGAACCCAGTGCCTTGCATGTGCTAAGCAAGTGCTCTTTCTACCATTGAGCCACAACCCCAACCACCATCATTTTTAATTCTTTTGAGAAATGTCTGCTTAGTTATTTTGAGAAATGTCAGTTTAGTTTATTTATTTATTGGGTTGTTATTGTGTGTGTGTGTGAAGTTTAAGTTCTTTATATAGTCTGGAAATAATCTACATTTGAAGAAGAAGCTGCCAAAGATTTTCTTACATTTGGTGAGTTCTCTCCCCATAGTGTTGTTTCATTTGTTGTGCAGAAAAGTCTTGTAGATGTCAGCTGAGAGTCAATCTGGTCCTGGGATCTTTTGAACAGAATTTGAAACAGAACTCTTTGGATGGTCTAATCTGTATATTGTGAATGCACATAGAAAAGTTATGCATCCAATAGCTGTTTAAGTGACCTATGTTTTTGTCTGAGTCTCAGTAAAAGACAAATGCTTAATAATAAATTATATTCTGATATAATTAAAATGTGAATATTATTTATGCAAGCCAGACTCAAATTTATCAACTTCAAATTATCCTCCTTTGGTGTTTGATGTCTAAAGGGGGCTAAAATCACTCTAATTGGAATTAATTTAACAAATGAAGCAAAACTACCAGCACACGTTTTTAGGAAACTCAGAAGTTAACAAATAACATATAATTATATTAGACTGAAATGCATATAACATCATTAACAGACTCAAGGTTATAATGATAATAATAAAACCTGATGGAAGAAACTACCACATCGAAGAAAAAAACCAAATGCTCACTGGCTACCTTCACTTAAGGGATTGTGTCTTCTAATTGAGAGTAAATTATAAATTGATATGATTCCAAAAAAGAAAACAAACATCTGCTTGGCACGGTGTTGAATACCTGTAATCCCAGCAGCTCAAAAGGCTGAGGCAGGAGGATTGCTAGTTCAAAGCCAGCCTCAGCATCAGTGAGGCACTAAGCAACTCAGTGAGACCCTTTCACTAAATAAAATACAAAATAGGGCTGAAAATGTGGCTCAGTGGCCAAGTGCCCCTGAGTTTAATCCCTGGTACTCCCATCCCCCTCCCAAAAAAATGTGTTCTCTTTAATTACTTATAATTCTTTAATGATAGCTCACTGAATTAACAAATATAGAGGGAAAGGCAGAGATGTATTTTTTGCAAATTTTTTTTATAATGGAAGCATGATATTTATAACTGGTGTGCATTATCTCTTCTAGAAATCTTATTATTGAGCAAAAATATTTGTTATTTTTTACCTGATCTCAGATCATTTACTCTGCATAGGAAAAATTAAATGAAATATTGGAAGACTACTTTCACATTGTTAAAAAAATGAATTCATTAAGAAATTAGCATGTAGGTAGCAGATAATTTCAGTATTTAATCCATATTCTATAGATCTATATCCTATTTGTTAGGGAGGCAGCTACTATGAACATTAGTATAACTTTAATTTTCCTGATTATTTCAGAGTTATTGATATGAAAATTATTTCAGGTTTCTCTTCTATTATTTAAAAAAGAACAAGGTAAGCTCTATAATACTTAATAATTGATACTTTACCTTTGTGGCATAGAGGAAGTAAATATATGAGATTATAAAAAAACTGGAGAGGAGATAACCATTATTTAATTTTTGCTAATGGAAATAAGATATTTAAGCTCAATGATGTCAGATATGTTTTTGTTATTATTTTTTATTTGTTTTTTGTGATAACTATTTTTCCATTTTTGCTATTAGTTCTTTTTATTCATACATACATTAGGATTCATTTAGACATAATTGAGAAACCACAGAATATAATTTTCTCTAATTCAGTGTCCAGTACTTCCTCTTTCCCTCTCCTTCTCCCTCCTCTGTTTTCTTCCCACTACTTGACAGATATTTCTGCTATTAGAGTTTTGTTTGTAAATATTACCTTGTATATGTACATTATAATAAAATTAACTGTGGTATATTTACATGTGTACATACAAAAGTTAGGACATATTTATTCCACTGTTCTCTTATTCTTTCGTTCCTATCCTCAGGTCCCCTTTATCTATATACTCCACTGATCATTCCTCTATTTTGATGGAACCACCCCTTTTCTATTTTTTTCCTATTATTTTGTACCTGCTTCCACTTATCTGAGAAAATATTTGACCTATGACTTTCTGTTTCTGCCTTATTTCATTTAACATGATGGTCTCCAGTTCCATCAGTTTACCAGAACTTACAAACATTTCATTCTTCTTTACATACAAACATTTCATTCTTCTTTATGGCTGAGCAATAATCCATTGTGCATATATATCATATTTTCTTTATCTAAGCACCTAGTTTGGTTTCACAGATATGCTCTTGTGAATTGAGCTTCTATAGACACTGAAATGTCTGAATAAGTGTAGTATGCTGATTTTAATAACTTTGTGTATAAACCAATGAGTGGGTCAAGTAGTGGTTTCCATCCAAGTTTTCAAGTGTTTTCCATCCAAGTTTTCTGAGGAATCTCCTACTGCTTTCCAGAAATGTTGCACAAATTACCAGTCCCAATAGCAATGTTTGAGTGTACAATTTTTCCACATCCTCAGCAACATTTATTGTTACTTGTATTCTTGATAATTGCCATTCTGACTGCAATGAGATGGATTCTCAATGTAGGTTTTTTTGCACCACTCTAATTTCTAGAAGTGTTTGAACATTTTTTTAATATATTGGTTGGCCATCTATATTTCTTTTTTTGAGAAGTTTTTGTTTAGCTTTTTAATGATTAATTACCTGCATTTTTTAGCATTAGGTTTTAAAAGTTCTTTATATATTCTAGAATTCTTAATATATTCTAGAATAATTAATTTTAGAATTGGTTTTCTAGTTCTGTGAAGAACGTTGGTGGAAATTTGATGGGGATTGCATTAAATTTGTATAAAGCTTTCTTTGATATGGTCATTTTGACAATATTAATTGTGCCATCCTAAGAATATGGGAGGTCTTTTCATTTTATAAGGTCCTCCTCAATTTAATTCTTCAGTGATTTGTAGTTTTGTTTTGTTTTTTTTACTCCAGAGTTCCTTTATATCCTTCACTAAATTAATTCCCAACTATTTAATTTTATTTTATTAAGGATTTTATTAATGGGATAGCCTTCTTAATTTTTTTTAGATTCCTTATTGGAGTATAGGGAAGTGATTGGTTTATGTATAGTGATTTTGTATCCTGCTACTTTACTAAATTTGTTTATCAGCTTTACAAATCTACTAGTGGAGATTTTTTTTGGGGGGGGTGTCTTCTAAATATAAGATCATGTCATGAACAAACAGAGATTATTTTAACTCTTCTATTTTTTTTAGTTTCATTCTATTACCTGATTGCTCTGACTAGAGTTTCAAGGACTGTGTTGAATAGGAATGGTGAAAGTGAGCATCTTTCTCTTGATATAGTTTTTAGAGAAAATGCTTTCAGTTTTTCTCTGTTCAGTATGATGCTGGCATTGGGTTTGACATATACAGCCTTTGAAATGTTGAGGTAAGCTATTCTGTCTCAACTTTCTCTAAGGATTTACACATAACTGCTTACAGCATTTGACAAATATTTTCTGTCTTTACTGAAATAATCATGTGATTCACGTCCTTAACTCTATTCATATGGTGAATAATTTTGATTTGCTTGTGTTAAAACAAACTTGCATAGCTAGGAAGAGACCCACTTGATCATGGTGCATTATCTTCTTAATGTTTTTTTTTAAATTTTTTTAGTTGTTGATAGACCTTTATTTTATTTCTTTATATGTGGTGCTGAGAATCAAATCCATTGCCTCACACAAGCCAGGCAAGTACGTTACCACTGAGCCCCAGCCCCAGCCCAGTGTGTTTTTGAATATAGTTTACCATATTTTATCAAGAATTTTTGTATGTATATTCATCAAGAATATCAGTCTAATATTTTATTTCATCAACATGTCTTTCTTTCTTTCTTTCTTTTGCATAAGGGTGATACTGGTTTTACAGAGTAAAATTGTCAGTATCTTCTCCTTTTTAATATCATGGAATAATTTGAGGACAATTGATGTTAATACTCCTTTAAACATCTGATCAAACTTAGCTAAGAAACCATCTAGTCCTAAGTTTTGATTTTTTGGAAAACTTTTGACATATACTTCTGTTTTATTACATAAAATTAATGTGTTCATATTTTCTATATCCACATGGTTCAATTTGGTTAGGTCATGTATCTTTTTTTAATACCTTTATTTTATTTAATCATTTTCATGTGGTGCTGAGGATCAGACCCAGTGCCTCACATGTGTTGAGTGCTCTTGCACTTAGCCAAAACCCTAGCCCCAGATCATATGTCTCTAGGCATTTGTAAATATCTTCAAGATTTTCTATTTTACTAGATTATAAATTTTCAAGACATTTTTCTAGTATTCCTCTGAATTTCAGAAATGTCTGTCATAATATTTCATTTTTCTTCTTTAAATTTGTAAAAAATTGGTCTTTCTCTCTTTTTCTTTTGGTTAGTTTAGGTAAGGGTTTAACTACCATATTTATTCTTTCAAAAATCTAACTCTTTTTCATTGATGTTTTGTATTTTTGTATTCTCAACTTCAGTGAGTTTGGCTCTGATTTTAATAATTTCTTATCTTCTGCTGATTTCAGTGTTAGTGTGTTCTTTTTCTAGATCTTTTAATTTAATGTTAGATTACTGATTTGGTATCCTTCAAGCTCAGAGATTTTGACATTTTGTATTACTACTCTAAACTCTTTCCTGAATTTTAAAAATTTCTTCCTGATTTCTTCTGATATCAATTCTAAATTCAAAAAGGTATTATTTAATCCCAAAGTATTAGAAAAGTTTCTGCTTTATCTTGTTTTTATTTAATTATGATATGATAAGATATAAAAATGTTCCAAGTACTGCTGAGAAGAAAGTGAATTCAGTCATTGATGATTGAAATATTCTCTAGATGTCTGCTAGATTCCCATATGATTAATAGTATTTTTAAATTCTGTAAAATATTTACTGCTTTTAGGTTTGATTAATCTACCTATTGGTGCAAGAAGTGAGTTGGAATCTCTCAGAAGTATTGTACTGTGGTCTATTTGATTCTTAATATCGAACAGTTTTTGTATTATGCAGGTAGACATACCATTGTTTCAGATATAAATATTTATCATCATTATATCTTGTTGGATGTTTAGCTTAACTAGAATGAAGTGATCTTTGTCTCTTCAGATTCATTTGGGCTTGAAGTTTACTTTGTCTGATATGAGAGTAGCTTCTAGATACTAATTCAATTGTAAATATTTTCTCATTCGTTTACTTTCATTTTATGGATTTAATTGCCTGTAAGGTGAATCTATTTCAAACAACATATTGTTGCGTTTTGTTTTTTCATCTATTCTTCAAATATGTGTTATTTGATTGAAGAGTTTAGACCATTTTAATTCTAAGTTATTATGGAGTGATTATTTTTATGTCCTGCTATATTGATTTATTTCCCTAAAGTTTAATTCAGATTTGATTCTCCTTTAATTGTTTCTTCTATTAGTGCAATTTATCGCAATGCTGGTTTTCATTTTTATTTTTGATTTATTCTTAATGAAATATTTCATTGTGTACGTACTTCAGTGTAAGATTTGTGATTATGAATTCTTCTAATTTCTGCTTAACATGGAATGTTTTTATTTCATGTTTCATTTTGAATGATGATTTCACTATATATAGTAATCTTGGTTGACATTTATTTCTTTAGGAAATTTGCATATATTATACAAAATCCTCCTGTCTTTTAGTGTCTGGTTTGAGAAATTTTTTGAAAGTTGAATTGGCTTACCTATAAATATAGCCTGCTACTTTTCTCTTGCAGTTTTAAAAATTTTATTTTTATTCACCATGTTAGACATTTTCATTATAGTGTGTTTTGGAGAAGAACGTTTGTTATCCTGCCTATTTACAGTTTTATATGTGTTTCATAGTTGAATTTCCATCACATTTCTATGATTTGAAAATTTTTCTAATATTATTTCATTGAAAAGATTGTGCATTCCTTTAACTTGTATTTTGATACTTCATCTAACCCAGTAATTCTTAAATTTGGTCACTTGATGTTATCCCAAATTTCTTGTCATATTCTCTTAACATCTTTTCTTTGTGGTTAAATTTTATCTTCAAGGCAATATACTTTGGCTTCAAGACCTGAAAATTTAATCTTTGAAATGATTTAATCTATTTGAAGTTCTTTTCATTAAGCTTTTAATTTGGGTTTTTGACACTTTCATCCCCAGGATTTCTATTTGGTTGTTCATTAAGAATCTTTCTTTAATGAAGTGATATTTCACTTCCTCTATATTATCTCAAATTTTACTCCTTACATCTTCTTTTGAATCATTGAACATTTTAACTAAGAAATTTCCAACTTCTTTGTATGACATTTCCTCCATAGTGGTTTCAAAGGAGTTAGTTGTTAAATTGTTATCAACTGTTCTGAGTGGTTTGTTTCCTTGCTTTTCTTTATTTCTGTATTTTCTATATATTGATTGTATGTCTACCTATATATTAGGCTGATTTTTACTATTTTTTTGCATGTGACTACTTTGTGAACTTCATTCTCTGAAGAACACTTAAATGAAAGAATATCTCTTTCTGGGTGAGTATACTGGTATTGATAATATAACTCAATATGTATGGCCTTGGCTGTTCTCAATATCAACACCTCTTTGAGAGAAGCCTTTAAGATCTATATGGTACAATCACTTCAGAGTAAAGCCACATATTGTTCAACTTTATGGAAAGAGAAAATTTTTGCTTTCCACAGTTCCTATTCCTATAATCTAGGAATAAACTTGTAGAAAATTTTAATACTGGAAAATTTAAAATGTCTATTATTCCTTGGTTTTGGATCCCACCAGAGGTGCTGGGGCACAGGAGCCACTCTTGTAGTTGCTATGGACCTCTCACTACCTGATTCTGGTTTGTCAGCTCAGGAGCCTGAGGATGACTGCTGGTAGGTTGCAATGTTGTATCTGTTGGTTGTTTCTTCCATGTACAAGAGTTAAGTATTCAGGACTTTTAGCTATTGCTGTGATTGCCATGAGTCACTGTGTGCCTGCTCTTCAGTATGGAATCCTTTTCAAAGTGGTATAGAGCTAGTTGACTGTGTGCAAGCATAGGTCCTATAGTTGTGGATGTTCTATGGATGATTCATAGTGTGGAATTATCACCCCTGGCTGATACAGTTTACAGGGGTACATTCCTTACTATTGAGTAAAAAGTTTCATGCAGTATAGGTTCAAGCTTCCATTGCCCCAGGTTGTGAACATCAGGCACCACTTCCCTCTGCTGACTGTAACTAAGGAAACCCCTGCCCAGTGTCTAACAACTGACTAGCTGTGGCTGTGCGTCAGGCTGGGTGCTGTCACTCAACACTGCTTTAGACTAAGGTAGATTTTCACTTTAACTAACCTCCCACTGGCCATGATTATGGTCCCAGCACTATCCCTTTAAGCTACTTAGGACTCAAGCAATTTCTCACCATTAAAGGCCTTTCTTCTGCTGGATACTTCCACAATCTGGGATATTCCCTCTATGCTGCTGGGCACTCAGGCAACTTTTTCCTAGAATATGCTCCACAGAAGCTGAAGTCTCATTGTAGGTGGGGGTGTCAATCTTCTGGGCTTCCCAGAAATCTGACATCCTGTCATGATGTGCCTCCTGTAAGCTGTGATTTTCATCCAGGAACATTTTCCTATGCTGCAGGGCACACAGTCAGCTTTCCTGTCATGATGGCTTCCCATGAATAGTGGCAGTTACCCAGATACTTTCCCTTTCTGCTGCTCACCAAAACTGACTTTCCACTTGCATCTGAGCTCTTACTTCCTGCTGCTTTGAATTGCTTGTGTCAACTCTCTCTCTGCTTGGTTCCTGTGGAGGCTGTGTGGAGCACTGTGTTGAGTGAACCCTTCCTGACTGGGACTGCTCCACTCTACTCCTTGTTTGCAGCAAGAGGGAAGTGTTTTGGTAACTGTTGGCTAGTATCAATTCCTTTACAATTCTTTTCTAGATGAGATCCCATTTCAGGGATGCTCTCTCTGGAGGTGGAAAGATGAAATGTTGATTTAAAGGGTGGTGGGTCAGCTGCAGAATCCAAATAATGGCTGTGCAGCTCAGCATGTTCTTCTATCCATGATTTATTTTTAAACTTTTTAATTTAATTTTTATTTTCTCATTAATTTTTATTGGTACATTATGATTGTACTTATTATTTGGATTAGTTGTGATATACTTGTACATGTGTACAACATAATTTGGTGAATTTCATTCCTTAAGACCTCACCTTACCCCTTCCTCCCAGGAAACATTATGTGGAGTGGGAAAAAAAGCACAAAGAGACACAGATGCTGATTAATATCTGATAAAATTTCCATAGTACAAAATTTTCAAAGTAGAAAGAAAATCAGTGGTGGTTAAAGTTTTAGGAAAAAGTAGAATTGCAAGGGACTCTTAACCAGTACAGGCTCTCCTTTAAGGGTGTTAAAGTATTCTGGATTTAACATTGTGGTGGTTGCATAACCTTGTAAATTTTAATTGATGGTAAATTTTAAGGTGATGAATTATATGGCACATGAATTATATTTAAATAATACCCCCAAAGTCCAAAAATTATAGATATAGGAAAAAAACAATTAAAGAAAACTAATGTTTTAGGAAGATTGACTTATTTCACTTAGCATGATAGTCTCTAATTCTACCCATTTACTGGTAAATGTCATAAAATCAATCTTCTTTATGGCGGGGTAATATTTCATTGTGTATATATACCACATTTTCTTTACCCATTCATCTCTTGATGGACATCTAGGTTGGTTCCATAGCTTAACTATTGTAGAATTGAGGTACTATAAACATTGAGATGGCTATGTCATTATAGTATGCTGATTTTAACTCCTTTGGATCTATACCAAGAATTGGGATAATTAGGTCAAATGGTTGTTTTAATTCTAGTTTTTTGAGGAAACTCTGTACTACTTTCCAAAATAGTTTCACCAATTTACAGTCCTACCAGCAATGTATGAGTGTATCTTTTTCCCCACATCCTTGCCAACATTTGTTATTACTTGTATTCTTGATAGATACATTCTGACTGGAGTGAGATAAAATCTCACTGTGGTTTTAATATGCATTTCTCTAATTGCTAAAGATGTTGAACATTTTTCAATGTATTTGTTGACCATTCATGTTTCTTCTTTTGAGGAGTACCTGCTCAGTTTATTTGCCCATTTATTGATTGGGTTATTTGCTTTTCAGTGTTAAGTATTTGAGTTCTTTGTACATCCTGGAAATTAATACCCTATCCGAGGTACAAGTGGCAAAGATGTCCTCCCTTCTTGTAAGCTCTCTCTTCACACTCTCAATTGTGTCCTTTGCTGTGGAGAAGATTTATTAATTTGATGGCATCCTATTTATTGATTTTTTATTTTACTTCTTGCATTTTAGGAGTCTTGTTAAGAAATTCATGTCCTGACCCAAAATGTTGGGGTGTTGGGCCTACATTTTGTTCTAGCAGATGCAGGTGTTAACATTATCAGAATATTGGGGATGGGATAATTATACTTTGCACTGTGAGAAGGATATGAACTTAGGAACCCATATTTGGAATTCTTTGGCTTGAATACTGTTGAAATGCATATCCGATGTTTTATTTGTTGAAATTTTATCCTCATTGTAAGATATTAAAGAGTGTGGAAACTTAATCTGACTATGATGTTTAGAGATGGGAACTTTCAGGAGGGGATTATGATAACAAATTTACGAGGACTGAGTACTTGCAATTAAATACTAGGAAAGAAATCTGAGAGAGACTAAAGTATAATAATACACATGTGCTTTCCTTGTCTCTCACCATATGATCCCTTGAATTGCACCAGAAATAGGGCAGCAAAAAGAACATCATTAGTTGTATCCTTTCAATCTTGTATCTCCTCAACTATGAGCCAAATTAAACATTTTTTCTTTATAAGATCACTCAGTCTCAGGTATTTTGTAGTAATAAAATAGATTAATAAACAGGATTATAAAGTAGCAATACAATAAAGTAAGCCTCATGATATACTTTTTTGCTTTCAGTGCACATTAAATATATATTTATATTACAATGTGGTCTATTAAGTGTGCAAAAACATTATGTTTAAAAATATACATATAATTATTAAAAATTCGTTGTTGCTAAAAAATGCTAATGGTCATTTGAGTCTTCAGTGGTTCATAATATGTTTGCTGGTAGAAGGTCTTCCCTTTGTGATAATGACTATTGACTGAATAGGATGATGTTTCCTGAAGTTTAAGGTTACCATGCCAATTTGTTATGAAAACAACTATAACTTGTATGTTTTCATTGACTCTTGCAAAATATTTACATGCATTATATCATGCTAAGTGTTAGAATTTTACCCATAGTAATATTTCTTTCTAAATTGGAGCAATATCTACCAAAACGGCTGCTCTGTAAACTAATTTTATTAAATATTCTAAAGATTTTGTTTTTCATTAATTCACAGAATTTTCATCAAGCATGTATTTTATCTCAATAAAAACATCAGAATAATCTATTCTCTTTGTTCATCCATAAAAAGCAATGATTGATGCACTACAATCGTATCATGAGATTGCAGAAAGTCATTATACAATTCATTATTATGAGGCTAAATATCTAATTCCAATTCTCTTGCTATTTCCACCACTTCTGTGGTTACTTCCTCTATTTAATTCTGTAACCTCTCAAATTCATCCATTAAGTTAAAAATCGACTTCTTCCAATGTCCTGCTGATATATTTTGACATTCTCCTATGAATTATGACTATCTTCAATAATATTTAGAACAATGAATCCTGTCCAGAAGGTTTTAAATTCTCACAATCATCAGAGTAATCACTAATTATGGCAGCTATAATCATATGAAAAGTAATCAATAAAATAAAAATATTTGAAAATCTAAATCACTCCTTGAATCATGAGCTGCAAAATGAATGTTGTGTTAGCAAGGATAAAAATAATAAAATCATTATACATCTTTATAAATGCTCTTGGGTGATCTGGTGCATTGCCAATAAACCATAATATTTTGAAAAGCACAATTTTCTAAGTACTGGGAATCAACTGTATGCTAAAATAATCAGTAATCCATGTTGTAAACAAAAATACTGTCATTACCACATTGTTGTTCCATTCATAAAGCACAGGCAGAATATATTTAGTGTCATCTTTCATGGACTTAGTGTTTTCAGAATGGTAAATGAGTATTGGTTTCAACTCAAATTCACCAGGTAAATTATTACGTAAAAATATAGTAAGTCTATCCTTTGAAGCTTTGAATTCAGAAATTGGCTTTTCTTCTCTATGAAATTGCTACCTGACATTTCCTTTAAACATAAAACTGATTTGTTTATATTTAAAATCTGGTTTTTTTGTTTGTTTTTATTTTTATTTGTAGTTGTAGATAAACAGAATGCCTTGTTTACTTTTTGTGTGTGGTGCCTCATGTGTGCTAGGCAAGTTCTTTGCTGCTGAGCTACATACAGTCTGAGCCCAAAAATCTGTTTTGTGGTATAGTCCTCCTTCATGAATTTTCTTAATAGATTGTTAGATAACTACATCAGCAGTTGATGTTTCCCCTTTCAGTTTTATATTATAGAAATAATTTCTTTAATTCAAATGAAACAATGTCTACTAACTTCAAGCTTTTCTTCTGTAGCTTCTTCATTTCTGTTACAATTTATATAATTGAATAGAGGCTTCATCAGAACTACTATTTGACCTTAGAAAACATTGTGTCTAAAATCACTTACTAATCACAATAGATGCAGAGAAATATTTTGACAAAATTCAGCACCCATTCATTAAAACACTGAATAAATAGGGATAGAAGAAACTACCTCAACATTCCTATATAGGAAAAAGCCAAAGAAAAACTCATAGTAAGTGGGGAAATAGTAAAACCATTCCATTTAAAATTTGGGACAGGGGCTGTGGCCGTGGCTCAGTGGTAGAGTGTTTGCCTACCATGTATGAGGCAGGTTTGGTCCTCAGCACCACATAAAGATCAATCAATCAATCAATCAATGAAAGGTATTGCTTTCATCTACATTTAAAAAAATAAAATAAAATTTAGGACAGGACAAGGATGTTCACTCTTACTAATCATATTGAAAATGGTGGTAGAAATTAGGCAAGAGAAGAAAAAAATGGATAAAAATAGAAAAAATAAGTCAAATTATCACTGTTTGCAGATGATTTGATCCCATATATAGAAGATCAAAAAAAAACCTCCAACAAAAGATTGTTAGTGGTAATAAACAAATTTGCAAAACATCAAATTTCAAAATCAACATACAAAAATCAATTACTTTCCTAAATAGCAACATCGAATCTTTTGAGGAAGAAATTAGGAAAACAATTCACAATATCCTCAATAAAATAAAATATCTAGGATTAAATCTCACCAAGGTTGTGAAAGAACTCTACAAAAAAAACTATAAAACTTTGAAGAAAGAAACTAAAAAATACCTCAAAAAATGTAAAGACCTCCCATGTTCATATGTAGGCATAATTAATGTTGTTAAAATGCCATTCTTCCAAAACAATGAGGAGATTCAAAGCAATCCTCATCAAAATACCAATGACATTATTTTTAATAATTTATTTATTTATTTATTTTAGTTATACATAACAGAAGAATGAATTTATGCACTTTGATATATCATAAATAGATGAGATACAATTTCTCATTTTTCTGAGTGTACATGTCTATTTCATTCTACTATTTTTCCTATCCCCACATAACCTTCCCTCCTCTCCTATCACTTCCCTCTACCCAATCTAAGGTAATGCTATTCTTCTCTAGTGCTCCCTGCCTTATCTTGAATTAGTATCTGCATATTAGAGAAAACATTCAACCTTTGGTTTTGAGGGATTGGCTTATTTTGCTTAGCATGATATTCTCCAACTCCCTCCATTTACTGGTGAATGACATAATTTCACTCTTCTTTAAAGCTGTGTAATATTCCATTGAATATATTTACCAAATTTTCTTTATCCAGTAATCTATTTTGTTTGTTCCATAGTCTAGCTATTGTGAATTGAGCTGCTATAAACATTGATGTGGCTGCATTACTGTAGTATGCTGATTTTAAGTCCTTTGGGTATAAACCAAGGAATGAGATAGCTGGGCAATATGGTGGTTCCAGGCCCAATTTTCTGAGGAATATCCATACTGTTTTCCATAGTGGTTGCACCAATTTTCAGTCCCATCAGCAATATGAGTGTACACTTTTCACCATATCCTTGCCAACATTTATTGTGGCCTATATTCTTGATGATTGCCATTCTGACAGGAGTGAGATGAAAACAGTGTAGTTAGCATTTCTCTAATTGCTAGAGATGTTGAACATGTTTTCATATACTTGTTGATTGATTGTATTTCTTCTTCTGTGAAATATCTATCTGTTCAGTTTCTTTGACCATTTATTGATTTGGCTAGTTGGTTTTTTGGTGTTAAGTTTTTGAGTTCTTTATATATCCTAGAGATCAATTATTTATCATAGGTGCATGTAGTAAAGATTTTCTTCCAATCTGCAGGCAATAGAAACAATTCCTCACAGTATTGTTTCTATTTCTGAGAAGAACCTTTTTAATTTGAATCCATTCCATTTATTGATTCTTGATTTTACTCCTTGCACTTTAGGAATCCTGCTAAGAAAGTCAGATTTGGACTTATTTTTTTTCTTCTATTAGGTGCAGGGTCTATGTTCTAGTGCCTAAGTCTTTGATCCACTTTGAGTTAACATTTGTGTAGGGTGAGAGATAGAGATTTTATTTAATTTTGCTACATATGAATTTCCAGTTTTGCCAACACCATTAAAAATAGTCCTAAAATCTATTGAAAGAATAAAACACCCAGAACAGCCACATCAATTTTAGGTCAAAAAAGCAATTCTGGAGGCATCATAATACCTAACTTCAAATTATTCTACAGAGCTTTAGTAATACATACTTCATGGCACTGGCATAAAAACAGACATAAAGACTAATGGTACATAATAGAAGACATAGAGACAAAACCCAACAGATACAGTCATCTGATCCTTGACAAAGTGCCAAAAACATACATTGCAGAAAATACAACCTTTTTTTTACCAATAGTACTGGAACAACTGGTAATATATATGTGGAAAACTGAAACTAAACTGTTATTTTTCACCCCACACAAAAAATAAAATCAAAATGGAGCAAAGACCTGTGAATTAGATTAGATTCTATGCAACTTCTAGAAAAAACATAAGGTCAACACTCCAGCTTTTAGGAACAAGCAACAATTTTCTTGATAGGACACCTAATGATCAGAAACTAATGCCTAGAATTAATAAATGGATAGTATCAATTAAAAAGCTTCTGTACAGCAAAAGAAGCAATTAAGAATGTGAAGAAATATCCCACAGAATGGGATAAAATCTTTTCTAGCTACTCTTCTGACAGAGGATTAGTACTAAAATATATAAAGAGCTGAAAAACTTTACACCAAAAAATCAAATAACACAATAAATGGGCAAATGAAGTAAGCAGACACTTCTCAAAAGAAGAAATACAAGTGGCCCACAATTACAATAAAAATATTAAACATCATTAACAATTAGGAAAATGCAAATCAAACCTACTCTGAGATTTCCTCTCACACCAATCAGAATGGCAATCAAGAATATAAATAATAATGAACACAGGAGAAGATGCGGAGAAAAAGGAACACTTTAACACTTTTGGCAGGACTGTAAGTTAGTACAACCACTATGGAAATCATTATGGAGGCATCTCAAAAGACTAGGCATAGGGCCACCATATGACCCACCTGTTCCACTTCTCGGTATTTATATTAAGTACTAAATTCATCTTACTACAGTGATACATGCATACCCATGTTTATATCAGCAAAATTTACCATACACAAACTATAAAACAAGCCTAGGTGTCCATCAATGATGAATGGATAAAGAAAATGTAATATATAAACACAATGGATTTTAATCAGACATAAAGAAAAATGAAATTATAGCATTTGCAGGAAAATGGATGGAGCTATAGACCATCACATTAAGCAAAATAAGTCAAACTTGGAAGTTCAAGTATTATATGTTTTTTTCCATGTGCAAAAGATAGAGAGGAAAAAGGAAAACAAAGGTGAGGGTAGATCTCATAAAAATCAATGGGCATTCAGTAGAGGAAAGGTACCAAAGAATTGGAGTCAAGGAGGGAGACGGGTATTTCTGGGGAAGTATATTAGACAAATTATGTTCTTATATTGTGTGCATGAATGAACATGTAACAATAAATCCCATCGTTATGAACAATTATAATGCACCAATAAAAAGGTGAAAATGTAAAAGAAAACACATAAAACACACACACAAAGGAGAAAATATTATGTCTGATTCAATTTTCTAACTAGAACACTAAATTTTTTTGTTTATTGTTTATTAGGAATAAAGCTCTTTTACTTTCTTATGTGTGTTTAATTTCCTTCAGGAACATTGCATTTACAATTTGGCTGTTCCTCACAAGCAACTTAACTTTTACCCTATATCAACTTTTGATAAACCATATTCACTAACGTTAAAAATTTATAGATTTTGGGTTAAAATGAGAGACATGTGAGTTTTATTTTTGCTTGAATAATTGGAGACCATTGTAGAATTTTTATTGGGTCTAATTTTAATATTGTTTTGTCTCATAGATTAAGGATGGACTGAAGATGGAAGACAAGAGAATGCTGAGTCAATTGAAAATTCAAAGCAAATGACATGACTACCCAGTTACCAAGCCATGCAACTTGCCTACTGATCACTTGCTGAGAAGCAGCAACAGAGTGGCATCCTGAGTGGGTTGGAGTGCTTGGTTGTATGGAGCCCACTACATAGGCTTGGTGGGCCTGTTCAGGGAGCCAGCACTAAGGCATGCCAAGGTGTATGGACCAGTCACTCTACAGAATCACCACCTTCATGCAGTGGTGATGCCTGTTGCAGAAACACACTCAGCAAAGCACTGCAACTCCATCTGAAGACCTCAATCTCCAGCTTCCTGCCTGCAATGAGAAAAGGGAAGTTGGGCATACTTGAATGAAAATTGCACTTAAGAATTGGCCAACAGTGTCAGTACCTTTCTAAGCCTTAATTAGCATCATTTTGACCAATAACAGTGAACCAAGGGCTATAAAAACTCTTATACTAGTGCACTCATGGTGAAAACTATTATGTCAGCTCTTGCACTACAAATGTTGTGCTCCGATTCTCAGTAAGTCCTGCAGTTACACTCACTCATCCTGGTCTGTGGATCATTCTTTGAACTCATAAGACAAGAAGCCATAAAGAAATAGAAATTGAAGATGAGCTGCTAGGGTCAGGCCTGGCCTGCCATTAAGATCTATAACAATTCTTGGCTTCAGAGGCCTGCAGCTTCTGCAGTCCCCACCTCCCAACAGAAGTACTGAATTAAGTTTCATCACAAAACTCCAGTTTCACGAGTACATTTATAATTGACTACACCATCTTATATGGGCATGTCTTATGGCACCCTGAAACATCAGACATCACTGATAAAGGATCACCATAACAGGTTTTAAAAATATTTAAGATTAAAATGTTTGAAATACTGTGAAAACTACCAAAATATGGTAACACAGAGACATGAATTGAGTACATGCTTGAAATGTACTTACAGTTCCAAACTTCCTTGGAACAGTCTTGTCACAATTTGTTAAACCTATCAATATCTGAAACGTGCAAAAAAGCACTCTGCAAAAAACTTTGGATGCCTGTGCACAAATGATGAGTAATCATTTGAAAATATATTCAACATCACCAATCCTTCAGGAATTGGGAATTAAAAACACACTTCACATTGATCAGGATGCCTATTATTAAAAAATAACAAAATAATTTAGTGAAAATATGAAGAAGTTGAAAATCTTGTGTATTGCTAGTGGTACATTAAACGGCACCGTGGAAAATACTATGAAAATGGTATGAAGTTTTCTTCCAAATATTAAGCATGTAATCCAGCAATTTGACTCTAGGTTATATATGAAAGAATCAAAATTGACTTGAAGAAATGTTTTCATAATTACTGCGGCTGTCTATGTATTACCTCCAAAAGGAAACAACCTAAGTGTCTTTGCACAGTTAAATTAATAAATGAAGTGGTATGTACATACAATGTTATATTATTCAGCCTTAAAAAGAAAGGAAATCATGTTACATGATACAACATGGATAAATGTTGGAGTCAACCTGTGAGAAATGGGCCAGTCACAAAATGAGAATGAGGGAGAATTTTTTGAAGATGAGAATATCTTCAAGTTATCAGGGAGGAAAGCATTTTTTTAATCAAGACAGAGTACAATAAAATAAATATATTAATATATTTTCTATTCATCAAAAATGCTATTTGAATTATAAGAAATCAAATCCAGGATGGAAGAATATATATATTTCCAATATCTACACATACATTGATATATGAGAGTTGATATAGATATTGATATATGAGAGTTGCATACATAGAAAAAATATGTGAAGAATAAAATGATGTGATTAACACAAAAGTCATAGCAAGTATTATGTCTACGAGAGGACTGAGAATAGATAGGGTTGGTGAGATAGTTCTAACAATGTTTTATCTCTTTGTACAGATGGTGATTACATATTATTTCACGAATATTCATTTTATGCTATGTATTTGTGTTTTGTTTAATTACTAAATTCATAGCATATTTCACAACTAAACCATTATACTAAATGATCAATAAGAAATATTAGATAGACTATGAAGTTAGAAGCCTTATTATTTTAGTCTTTTTTTTGAGAGAGAGAGAGAGAGAGAGAGAGAGAGAGAGAGAGAGAGAGAGAGAGAACTTTTTTTCGATTTTCAGTGGACACAACATCTTTATTTTATTTTTATGTGGTGCTGAGGATCGAACCCAGTGTCCTGTGCATGCCAGGCGAGCATGCTACCACTTGAGACACATCCCCAGCCCCTAGTCTTTTTTTTTAAGTAATAAATAAGTACTGAACATTCATAAAGTGTAATTTTAAAAAGAATGTCATTGAGGTGTTTTTTATCCCTGTAAAATAATCTTAAATGAGTTTTAAAATAAATACTTCAAGGTTTGCGATAATTTAAATAGCATTTCATGTCTGTTTTATATAGATATTTAATAAAATGTGTTTGCATCCAGTTAGCAAATTCAGCTTTCAACATGAAAGATGGATCCTAGTTACATAAAACGAAAAGTTTGAAATCTTGTTTTACTTCCATTAACTGAGAGGAACTACTGAAAATACAGATCCAAACACTTGTGCAAAATGAAATTTTCAAGTCTGTTTTAGCCCCAAATTTTCCCCAATTATTTGACTTATTTTTCTGTATATATTCTGCTTTGATTCAAGTAGTGTTTTGACATACAATTCTGTACTTACTTAATTCTTATAGCATTTGAATTTTGTTGTCATGGAAACTCATATCTTATTGATAGATTTCAATTGTGCTGATTGGGGAGAAAAATATCTTGACACCATATTATTTGCATCTTTAAAATCTCTTATAAAACAGCAATATTAACAAAGGCATTTATTCATCAAAAGCATAACCAGGGAAGACATTATTCAGCTCTTAAGAAAATTTATCTCATTCTTAAACTGAGTTTTAAAACAGAATTTTGCACCAAATTTTAGACAACTAAAGAAAAATAATAAAAATAATGTCACATAATGTGCATAAATTCCTCCCTGGACATACATAACTTATTGTACTTATCTTATTATTTGAGTATGTATTTTTATCTTGCATTCCCTTTTTATATTCCTAAAAATAATACATTCACAAATACTTTTTGGAATTATCTTTTACTAGTATTTTATATTTTACTCATTTTTATTTCTTAGTCTTATTACTTTACCATCTCTAATCTTTTAAACAATATTGCTTTTCTCTTTCTTATCATAAAATAAGGTCTGTAAGCATCAGAAGTCACATAAGTGGGCATATTATATTAATCTTTGGGAATCTGCATTTATACTTTTACTACTTTCATAGTTAATAAATAAAACTCTGTAATTTAGACTTTGGGTTGCATTTCAAATGAAAAGTTCAGTTTGTGAATTTTAACTCAATGAAACTTCCACAGAAATAAAAGAGTCTTATGTGTTTGATTTCACAGCATGAGGTCATTATAAAATATATAATAGGCTGTGTTAATTCATAACTCATATTGAAAATAAGTCAAGAAATTCGGACACACTATTTATGATTTGTCTTCTAGTCCCTGGATGTGTTATTCAGCTTTTGGTCACAATGACAAAATAGCTTATAAAATCAACTGAAGGGAAAAATAGTATTTTTGATTATGTTTTTAGAAGTTTCAGTTCATGATTAGCTGTCTTCATTGCTCTTAAGTCTATAACAAGGTGGAAATATCATGGCAAAAGTGTGTAGTAGTGGAATTCTGCTCACCTGATAGAAGCTAGAAATCAGAAATTGGAAGAGAGAGGAAGGGGTTGGAAAAAGACATTCCCTTCAAAGATATGCCTCAAATTACTCACTTCTAAAATTAGGACCCACCTCCCAATAGCCCCCATGAACTGTGGACCAAATCTTGAACACATAAATCTTTGAGGGGGGAATTGAAGACCCAAACCTTAGCATTCTTTTCAGATTCTTAAAGGTTCATGTCCATTTCATTATACAAAATATATTTATCTCCCAAAATTCCAATGTGTCAACATTTCAAGCATTGTTTACTGAAAAGTCCAAGTACAAAGTCTCCTTTAAGATTCAAAGAAAACTCTTAGCTGTGAGTCCATATAAAAATAAAATAAAGTTGCATACTGACAAATATAACGTGAGCTAGGCACAGTAAAAACATACTCATTCCAAAATAAAAGAATGGGACATAGAAAGGAGGGTTGGAATCAAAATAAGACTAAAACCCAGCACAGTAATGACTATATCTCAATATTTAGTATATGTGGCATATGGTCACACAATGTGAGCTTCAAAGAGACTTGTCATCTACAACACTATGGCTTAGACAATTGTAGCCAACATGGCCACTCCCTAGGAATGACTCTGATCATTACCTGCAGTTTTCTTTAATAGAAGTTCCATGTTCCTGGCATGTTCAGCTTCCAAAAATCTATATTGCCACTTTAGCTTCATGAACCCAGTTCCATGCATCACCCTTTCAGAGAATGCCCTCAAGGACAAGAATTATGCTATAGAATGCCTGGCATCCCAGGCCTTCCCCTTCCTTTGAAATCTTGGTTAAAACTTCCAAGACCCTATAACTCTTGCATTCTAAATGCTTGCAAAACCAGCCTCACATGGACAATGCCAAGTTGTGTTGAGTAGTATCAAGGTATACTTTGACCACGGCTGCAGTGGATTATATGTGCCTGGACAACTAAACATGGAAAATAGAATCCTGCGGGAAAATATTTTCTAGATGGCCCTTAGCTAACAGGTTGCCACTCTATTTCCCAAATAAAGTCTTTCAAATATTTTTACTTCTTCACACCCTTGAGCTTCTGATGGGTTGGTTCAAGTCAATTGCTATAAAATGCTATCAATGCATTTTTTTCTATTGTCCTTGCTCAAAGTACTTGATTTTGTTTAATGGTTCTAATCTCTTTAGCAACATCATTTGTGTCTACAAATTTATACTAGATTGATCCTTTTATGGCCAAATTGTAACTTTTTCAATTTTTTCTCTTTGTTTCTTGATTTTAATTCTCAATGAAAACTTGAAAACAAACAAACAAAACAACAACAACAACAAAAATAAAACAGAACTAACCTTAACACATGGAGAAAATACAGAACAGTTCTTTGACATAAGAATGGCTTCTAATCCAATTATCAATACAACCCCCATTCCTATCTGAAACCTAATAAGCACAGTCTTTACTGTCTTGATTCCTATCAGCATTTTGGTCTTTTGAGCTTACACCAGAATCTTTCATTAAGATCCAAACCAAGAATGGGGCTGTAGCTCATTGGTAGAGCACCTGCCTCGCTCCTGTGAGGCGCCATGTTTGATCCTCAGCACCACATAAAAATAAATAAAGATATTGTGTTCAACTACATCTAAAAAAAGATCTGAACCACATGTGGGAGCTTATCTAGCTTGCTTCTCCAAACTTTTTCACATTCCTCCCACAATACATTTCCAAATGTTTCTGAACCATATGGTCAGGTATACTCACAGCAATTACCCCACTCTCAGTTCCAATTTTCTATTAGTCAGTTTTCTGTGACTGTGGCAAAATATCCTCACAGTAAGACAGAACATTATCTACAGATCTCGTTCCTCTACAATTATATGCCTTATTTGTTCTCATTAGGAAGCTATTACTGGCCCTCTAAATCTGTTAAATGTTCCTCCTGAATGTTACCATTGCAAACAGTGTTTAGCCTTCTTTATCACACTCTATGGTGGTAATCTATTTAGGTTTATGCCTTTTAGTAGCTGAGGCAGTGGCAAGCCTAATAATGAAGTTAGTAAATAGTAAGAATGTTTTTATTAAATTTAGTAATTTTAGTTTCAATATTCTATGTTAATTAAGTAAATGTGAGGGTAAAATGTATGAAGTGGAAAACTCTCCATCTCATCCATTTAAAATCATCCATTAAATATTTGTCTCAAGAAATTTCTACTGTTACCTACACACAAACACACACTTGCATAGTTGAGTAATTTATAAACCTGCTAATTTAAACTTCTAATTTGTACAATTTATTTAATTGGTTGTAGATATATTTGAAATTAAACATATCATTTAATTTTATTAAGTCTCAGTTTTAGGTAATATTCATTTCTCGATTATCAATTTTGCTCCTAAGTAATAATTTTCCACTTTACATTTCTTTTTAAAAATAATCTAAATGTATAGTATTTTTAAATTTGAGCCTATTCTCACACCTTTAAATTGAAGATTTATGAGATCTTTTAAATCACTTATCAATTTACAATATAAAGAATTATCAATAGAATTCACATTTTGAAAATTAGTATACTCCAGCTTCCAATTTTCTCTTCTTCCACTGATATTGACTACTTTTCAAATTTATTAGTAATCTCTTAGTTTATTGATCTCTTATTAAATTATCATTATTATTATTATTTGATTTTTTAAAATTTTGTTCTTTTTAAATAGAAATGACAGTAGGGTGTATTTTGACATTCATGGAGTATAATTTCCCATTCTTGTGGTTCCACATGATGTGAAGTTACACTGCTTATATATTCATATATGAACATAGGAAATTTATGTCTTATTTATTCTACTGTCTTTTCTGTTATAATCCCCCTTGCTTCCATACGTTTTCCTTTGTCTAATCCAATGAACATTTATTCTTCCCTTCTGACCCCCTTATTGTGTGTCAGCATCCACATCAGAGAGAGGATTCAACTTTTGTTTTTTGGAGATTGACTTATTACACTAAGCATGATAGTCTCTAGTTCCATTTATTTACCAAAAAAATTCATAATTTTTCTGTTGCTTATGGCTTAGTGATATGCCATTGTCTATATATACCACATTTTCCTTATTCATTCATCTGTTGAAGTGCACCTAGTTTGGTTCCATAGCTTAGATATTGTGAATTGAGCTATTGTAATTATTGATGTAGTTCCATCTATGTAATATATTGATTTTAAGTCCTGTGGATATATGCCAAAGATATATGGGATAACTGGGTCAAATGGTGTTTCCATTCCAAGTTATCTGTGGAATCTCCACACTTTTTCAAGAGCGATGGCAGCAACTTACAGTTCTATCAGCAATACATGATTATACTTTATCCTTAATATCCTCACCAAATTTATTGTTACTTGAATTCTTGATAATTGGGATTCTCAATGGTATGAGATGGAATCTCACTGTAGTTTAAATTTACATTTTTCTAATTGCTAGAAATGTTGAACATTGTTTTATATATATTTGTTAACATATCCTATTTATTCTGTGAAGTTCCTTCTCAGTTCCTTTTCCCACTTCATTGATTGATTAGGTTATTTTATATATATATATATATATATATATATATATATATATATATATATAGAGAGAGAGAGAGAGAGAGAGAGAGAGAGAGAGAGAGAAAGAGAGAGGTTAAGTTATTCATATATCCTGAAGATGAATGCTCTCTCTAAGGTTCAGGTCATTTAATTACATTTAATTTACATTTAAACATCTACATTCTTTAGTATAACCATCATTCCCACAATTAAAATACTTAATACCTACTTTTTATGCTATAGCTTTACCATTTCTGATCAATTATCTCAGAATCTGAGATGTTTACCTTTAATTTTAGTCATTCAACTCAATTTACTAAAATCTGATCAGGTTCCTGGAAACTGGCTTTTGTCAAATTCACAAAACCAGAATGTTGGTGTGAATTCTTCTAAGAAATATAAGTATCAAACATAAAAGATATTCTTTGTTCCAGTTTTTATATTCACTCCTTGCAGATAAGGGCACATGAAAGTGCATCAGTGAGCTGGAAGACTATTTGGTTACTTTCAATTTTGTCAAAGCACTACAAATGTTTTTGTAATCTTTATGCCTGAGAATGTACTAAATCTGAAGAGAGAAAATTTGCATGTTTATCTGAAAATTCTCTCTCTTTAGTGGTCTGTGCTTGAACACTGTAACAATTTTTACTTCACAATTTTCTGTGATTGACAGGAGACTTTTCTAATTGACACATTCTTCTTTTCATAAAGTGTTTCTTTCTGTTATGTTACATTTAAATCATGGTTTATAGTTTATACTGTTTTTTTTCATATGACTGCTAATCTCTGCCAAGTAGTCCCTTTGGAATCATAAAAGGTTCTTTCAAAAGCAAACAATATTTCTTTATTTATATGTTTGTTATTTATAAATTTCCCTCATATAATTCTGCAATTGCCATTAAGGACATAGTTCATTTGAATAGAAGAAAAATTCATATGACAATTGAATATTGAATGAGGTGAATTTTTGTTAGTCAAAATAATTAAATATTTATTTTATCATTAAACAGATTAATTTATTAAATATTTTTAATGGATGTATCCTATTAATTAATCATTATGTCCATTCATAATTAATGGAAAATCATGATATAATTGGATAATAGACTGAACAATTTTATTTTGAATGCTTTTTGACATGCTTTGTACATTAGATAAATCATAGTTTTTGTCACCATTTTATGTCCACAAAATAGATATTTATTACATTCTTGACTCCTGAATACATGTTAATCTGTAACTTCTATTGAAATATGAATACTATTTTTTAAAAGCAAAACATTTTACTAAATTCAATTAATATTTTTCATTAAATAGAAGAAATAGATTATTGGTCAGAGTCCAGCTAGGAAAACAAATAATAAGTTAGAGATTTCAATCACATGAAATTTTACTTGTACAATATTACAAATATATTGAAAAAGTTTAAGGGGCAAAAGAAGGGATGAGTGACTCCTGAAGAAAAGAAAAATCAAACAAACAAAATATTAGAGAGAATGATATCCAGTGGTCAAAAAGCTAGAAAAACCTCGAATTGATTCTTTTAAATTACAAGTGCTTCTGGTCTCCTTGAAACTTTAACATATCCTGGGAAATTGCTAAGAAGCATGCATCAGTCATGATGACTATTGTCATAGTGTACTGTCACTGACCAGCCACCTGAAATCTAGAGTGCTTCCCTTTATTTTGTTATTCCAGTAACAACCAACAACAATGTTGTCTGTTCAGAAACAAAAGAAAGAAGGTTTACTCATCCTATCCCTTTGTTTTCCCACTCATGCCTCTAACTGACAAAATTTAATAATTGCCAGGTGCAATGGATACTGGGAAATATCACTGGCAAATTGATTCACCAGTACAGAACAGAACAATTGTTCACCAGTAGTGAATACAGCACAGAAAGGAAGGTGTGGAACTGAGAGACTACTGATAATGAACTAACACATACATATTTACCTGTATGTTTATATGTAGACAGTAAAAATACAGAGAAAGAAATCATCAAGCCAGACATGAAAAGAAAGTTAAACTAGTTTCTCTATTGTATTGATGTATGTTATATTATCATTCACATATTAATTATAGAAAATTATTTGAAATTATATTTTTAAAACATGCAATCCAATGTCATGTCATTCATATCAAAGATATTATGAAATATATTCAAGATTTAATGGTGAAATATAATTTACATAATATGAATATCTATGAATAGATAAAGAATAAGGTAGAGAGTTAAAAGATATTTTATTTAGGCATATGATTTTAAGGATAGTTTTTCTTAAAAAGACATTCAAAGGGCATAGTTATATGTTGATAAATACTCAACCAAATGAACCAAAAGATAATCAGGGAAGACTCCAATAAACAAAATTAGAGATGAAAAGCAGTTTATCAACACAAAAATTTCTGAAATTCCAAGGATCATTGGGATATATTTTGAAAATGTATAATTTAACAAACTGGGAAATCTAGAAATTTCTAAACACATACAAACTTCCCAAATTTAACCACAAGGATATAGAGAACATATCCAGACCAGTATCAAGCAAATAAAATTGAAGAGAAACAAGGAAAAGTTCAGGACTAGAGGATTTCTCAACTGAGTGCTACCAGACTATTATCAAACTAACAGGTGTCTAGGGATGGAGCTAGGTAGTAGATTATTCATCTAGTATGTACAAGGCTTTGGGTTTGAGACCAAGCAAAATATAAAAAGATAAAAGAAAGAAAAGATGAAGAAGGAGGAGGAGAAGGAGAAGGAGGAGGGAGGAGGAGGAAGAGGAGAAGGAGGCGGAGGAGGAGGAGGAGGAGGAGGAGGAGGAGGAGGAGAAGAAGAAGAAGAAGAAGAAGAAGAAGAAGAAAAAGAAGAAGAAGAAGAAGAGAGAAATAGAGAATGAACAAATACCAATTCTCCTCAAATTATGCCCTAAAATGGAGAGCAGCACAACTCATAAGTTCATTCTGTGAAGCCAATATCATGCCTGCCACCTAAATCAGACAAAGATGTATGAAGGAAAAAATACTTTAAAACAGTATCCCTGATAAATATTGGCTAAAAACATTCTTAATAAATGAGTGCCAAACTGCATGCAAAAAAACATGATGATAGTGTGTTATGAACAACAGGGTTTCATCACAAGGATGTAAATTTGGCTTAACATACATATATCAATATATATCTACTCACATATATTGATATATGTATGTTAAGGACAAGAAACACATGATCATATCAGTATATGCAGAAAAAATATTTGAGAAAATGCAGTACCTTTAACATGTTGGAGAAAGATATAAATATATCAAATATTGGAGGAATTAAGGATAGAAAGAACTCAACATTATAATGGCTACATATGACAAACCCAAGGCCCACACATTATTAAACAGAAAGTGAATATGTTTTCTCTGAAATCAGGAACAATAGGAGGATGTCCACTGTCAACACTCCTATTCAAATTTCTTAAAACTCTAGACAGAATAATCAGCCAAGGGATAAAATTAAAGGAATACAAATGGGTAAAAAAGAATTCAAAGTAACTTTGTTAGTTGATGACATGATCCTACATGTAGAAAAGACAAAATTTCCACCAGAATATTTCTAGAGTTGATAAAACAAATTCAGGAGAGTAACAATTTATAAGATCAACATAGATAAATCAATAGTGATTCTGTATGGAAATGATGAATCTCCTGGGAGAATATCAGAAAAAATATTCCATTCACAATAATCTCAGGGAAAAAATAGCAAGAGAATCAATCTTATCAAGGAAATGAAAGACATCTTCTGTGAAAATTATGGAACACTGAGAAAAGAAATTAAAGAACAGTGTAGAAGGTGGAAAGATCTCCCATGTTCTTATATAGGCAGAATTAATATTGTCAAAAAGGTCAAACTATCCAAAGGGTTATACATATTCAATGCAATTGTCAGCAAAATACCAATGACATACTTCACAGAATTGGGAGAAACAATCCCAAAATTTATTTGGAAGAATAAAAATGAGGAATATGCAAAGAAATACTACTCAATAAGAGATATGCTAGAAGCATAACCATATTAAATTTGAAATTATACTACATAGCTATAGCGACAAAAACAATGTGGTATTGGCATCAAAACAGACATAATTATCAATGAAATTGAATAGAAGGCATAAATGGAAATGCCCATAAATACAGTCATCTGATATCTGAAAAAATAGCCCTTTTATCACATCATGGTGGGAAAACTGAATATTCACATGTAGAAGAATTAAACTAGATCCCTATCATCCTGCACAGAAGTCAACTCAAAGTGGATTGAAGACCTAGGAACTAGAACAGAAACTTTGTTACTGCCAGAAGAAAACATAGGCTCAGCATTCTAACATAATGATAGTGTCACCAACTTCCTTAACAAGACCCCCAAAGCTTAAGAAATAAAACAAAAAATCAAAAACTGGGATTCCATCAAATTTAAAAATGCTTCTCCACAGCAAAGGAGATGAGACTTCAAAGAGAGGGTCTACACAAGGAGAGACAAATCTTTGCTAGTTACTCTTCCAACAGATAATTAATATCCAGCATATATAAATAATGCAGAAATGTTAACACTAAAAATTAAATATATGACCAAAAGATCTAAAGAGACATTTATTAAAAAATGAAGCAAAAATGGCCAATCAATATATGAAATATGTTCAAAGACCCTGAGTCATGGAAATGCAAATCAAAACTATCTTTATATTACATCTAATTTCAGTTATAATTGTAATACCCAAGAATAAAAGTAACGATAAATGTTGCTGAGGATGTGGAGTAAAATATACACTCACATTGTTGATGGTACTGCACATTAGTACAAACCCTTTAGATTACATTATGGAGATACCTCAAAAGACTTGGAATGGAAACACCATATGATACAGCTATCCCATTCCTTGTTATTTATCCAAAAGAAATAATATCAGAATGCTGCAGTCTGGCTGGGCACAAAATCACGAGCCACTCAAGCAGGAACAAACTTTATTTTTGAAACTGCCGCCAATGCCCCGTACACATCCTGGAAGAAAGCCGATCCACACACACGCTGGAGTTCTCCCGGAACCCCAGAACAAGTTCCTCCCCCGGAATTCCCTCCTACTGTACTTTCCCAACCAATGGGAACTCTCCAGGAGTCCCGAAGCAGGCAGAGGTGAACAGCAGGAGGCCAATATCCATATGAATGCAAATATTAACATAATCATATCATCTCAATGGCTAGCTGGCGTCACCTTTCAACCAAAAGTGCCATGCATCATATTACTTGGTTGTGGCTCTTAGCATCAGAATACTGTATTAACTCAGGCACACCAATGTGAAGCAGTGAATTAAAAATAACCAAGTTATGAAATCAGCATAAGTGTCCATCAACAGATAAATGGATAAATACAATGTGGAATATAGGCACAATGGAGATTAATTCAGACATAAAAATGAATGAAATTATGGCATTTGCTGGGAAATAGGTAGATATGTAGAACATCATGCTAAGTGAAATAAGCCAGACTCAGAAAGTCAATGCTCAGACATTTTCTTTCTATGCTATAGATAGAGTGAATTCAAGAGAAAGAGGGGGGTGGCATAAAATAGAAAGGAGAACTTTAGATTAGAAAAAAGGAATAGAGAGAAATGGATGAAGGATTTGAAAAAGAATGAAATTGGTCAAATTATGCTATATATGTGTGTGCTGTGTGTGTGTAGCAAACACATAGATATGTTACAGTGAATTTTACATTTATGTTTATCTATTAAAGCAAATTTTAAAAACAATAAATATACAGAAGAAAGACTGCTAATGTAGAGGAAGTGGACAGGGGAGAAGCCAAGTAATGGTAACTGAAATGGAATTAATTAGATTCAATGCATATATGACTATATGAAAATGAACCCTAGTTTTATGTATAATGACAATGCATCTGTGGAAATATTAAAAAGACACAACTTGAATTTTCTCAGTTAAAACAAAGATCTCAGTTTCATGAAGAGTCTGAAGTCTAGAGAATCTGTTAAGTAATTGAGTAAAAATCTAGTTTAATTATTATTATTGCTTATTTTCAGATTTCATTAGATTACATATTAGCTGACCTTACAAGTCTAAAAACTTACTACATAGCTAGACATAGTGTTGTAACACTTATAATCCCAGTGGCTCAGAAGACTGAGGCAGGAGAATCATGATTTCAAAGCCAATCTCAGCAAATTAGTGAGGCCCTAAGAAACTCAGTTCTACCCTGTCTCTAAATAGAATACAAAAATGGGAAGGGATGGGTATGTAGCTCATTGATTAAGTGCTACTGTGTTCAATTCCCAGTCAAAAAAAACCCTGCTATATATGTATTTCACTTATGATTTCTCTTAGGGCTAGGATATTGACCTATACCCCTCACTCTCATTTAGAAGCATGTGCATATAAAATTGGAACCAAGTGTAAGTAAATTGTTTTCTTTCTTTCTGAGGGTTTTATCATGCTCCAGTAAAGTTCCTATGTCTTACTTCCAACATATTGCTATACTTGAATAGTAACAACAAAACCCTTTATTTAAATTTTATTCCAAATATACATAGGTTATATGAAGTTCCATGACAAATAAAGGATAGAAAAACAGAGGTTGAGTCAAGGAAAGAGAGAGTGTGTAATGGAGCTGAACAAAACATTATCAATAAATTACCCATGGCAATCTTCTGAAGGATTGAAGGAACTGCTACACAGCATAATAATCCACATACGTATGAAGAAAGGAGAATTTATCTTAATTCTCCAAGCAATCAGAGACTCATCCTCTATATTATTCTCTCCTCCACATCTCTGGATTGTAAGCAGTACTTAGATTAGATATCTTATGTTCAACATTAATAAGGAAAACTCATGCAGGAAGGCAATAAATTAGGGCTTCAGACATGAAACTAGGCATTGTGAGGTTGTTTGTACACAAGTTTCAATATCCATGGAGATTTATTCTTCCTAGAGGATGCTGGTTTAAAAAAATTTAGAAAGTCCTAGAATTGGGTCAGAAAGAGAAGATACAAGCTTGTATCTAATGTTAATATTATTGAGTCAAAAATATGATTAATCAATTAAAATAAAATTAATTAAGAAAAGTCATTATAAATGTAAAAGTCCAGAAACAAAAGACATTCTAGCCATGTACCATTGGTATAGGCCAGTCTATATGGGCTCCATTTTACCCTGAGACTCCATATTATGTAAGAAATGCTTCTCCCATCATGGGAAAGCCCAACCTTTGTACCCATTAACAGTTACCTAGCATAATATACTTGGCAACACAAAATAGCAACTCCTATATAATGTAAAATAGTTCTCATTGGTTTCTATGTTTCTTGGGCAACATACCTTGTCAGAGATTGATTGTCTAGACATTAACAACCATTCTCTAACTTGTACTGAACTAGGATCTTTTGACCCACTTTTCTTCTGCTTGCTTGCTTCTATGCAAACCTGAAAAGTCCCATGGGAAATACCAATGTACCCATTGAATTGTCTCACAAACTGCACAATTCAGCTTCTATACCAGCTCGCTTGCAGCTACATCAACCCAGATGTGGTTCTTGCCTTTAAATATCCTAAAATACTCAGGTTTGGTGCTGTTCCTTGCATAGACAGTTATGGTTCTTGTGGGGAGCAGTTCTAAATAAACACTCTTCAATTTGGGAAAAAACTGGGAATTGGTGTGTTTTCTGAGTGACCTGCCCCACAACACCATGCCATGTGCCTATAATTCCAGAGGCACAAGAGTCTGTGGTAGGAGGATTGCAAATTCAAATCCAGTTTCAACAATTTAGTGAGGCCCTATGAATTTAATGAGACCTTGTCTCAAAATTAAAAATAAAATAAAATAAAAAGAGCTAGGGATGTGGCTCAATGGTTAACCATACCTGAGTTCAATCCACGGTACAAAAAAGCAAAGCAAAACATAACAAAAAACAAGGGATTGTTCAATAAAAGGCAAAAATGATTTATGGGATTAATTTATGCACATTATGTGGATTGATTTGAAATAAACACTGAATATAGTAAAGATAATGGAAAATTAAACCTAAAATCTCAGTGGGGGCCATAATTTATTTAGAATTTATTCTGTAGTCAATGTGATACCATTGAAATTTTGTGGGAAGAGAATGACATGATAGAATTATAAACTATTTGTTAAAAGTTTTGATATGTGGTGTTCCTCAAGGCTTATGTGGAAGACAATAAAAGAATGTTTGGAAAAGAAATTATAAGATTATGAGAGTAGTAATGCAATCATTGAATTAATCCACTAATATGGATTAAATGGGTGGTAACTTCTCACATGGGAGAAGTAGGTAGGTTTTGATTGGAAGAAGTAAATCACTTGGGCTTGTGACTTTGGGGTTTGTGTTTTGTCTCTGGTGACCAGTGATCTCTCACTGCTTCCTTGTTGACCTTCAATTCTTCTGTATGTATATGTAGAAATATTACCTTTATTTTTTTTTTCAATTTCTACCATCAGATTGCAAGGTCAATGTGTATAAAGACCTTTGCTTTGGGGATATTCTTACAAAGCAAACTCCAAATTGCATTTGTTTAAAACAAAGTGCTTAATTGTTAATTATGAGTACTACTAAATAAATCACTGATATCAGTGCTCTCCAAAACTTGAAAGGTGCTAGAAATATCTAGGCTAGAAACATCTAGACTATTAAAATACAGAAACCTTCATCTCCCATTTCTGACTATAAGAAACAAAGGTTAAAATTTATAGAGATGCTTAATCAATAGATGTTCTTTGGATATATATGTGTTTATTTGGCCACTTGTAATAGGGGATGTTTCTATTGGGTTGGTGTCCATGTTGAAACTTGGAGAAATGAGAATATCCTGGTGGAAAATGAGGGTTAAGTTATATACCTGAACAAAATTAAGAAACACATCAATTAAATAAATGGCAGACTGATTATATAATTCCAATCTTTTCACAAATATTTGGCACTGGTTCTGCTACGTTTACATGTAAGTTTTCTTGACATGAGTGACTAAAAAATGTCTTTATTTTCTTCTCTTACCAAAGATGTTTTCACAAGAACACTAGACAAGAAGAAATTCCAAAGTAATTTGGAACTAGCACACACTCATTAATTCTTAGATATTTCTTCACTTTGTGCTCTAATCACACACATCTATATACACACTGTACATTCAAGTAAAAATAATTATGATGATAATAAATTTATAATTGTCTATCTAAAAATAAATAAAATTTAAATTAATTCAATTCTAAGATTAGCACAAACACTATCTTAGATAGAGAAGTTATAGAATATGTCCAAAATGATCTTGTAAAAGGCTGCCTATATGTCTGAATATGCTAAACATGTAGAAATCAGCAGGATATTATCATAAGGATCTGGGAATGCACAAAGGGGGTCAAAGAAGGTCATAAGTATTATGAGGTTAGAAGGACCACTTATTCAAGTGCTGTTATGGAAATTGGAGGCTGTAAAATTAGGACTCTCAATTTCTATGTTCAATAACTATAATAAATTGAGGGATAGCCATGAGATGGAAGAATAAGCAGAAATTAAATTATTTTGGAGGAACATTGAATAAAATTTAAATTATAAAATTTAATGTTCATTTAGAATAATACTTATACAACATATATGCATCATACTGATGCACACACGTATGCAGTCTCTTTGCCTACACATAAAATTGTTAAGATTATTAAATGTCTTTCTACTGGAATTATGGTGCATTTCTTTTTAATATGTTTTGAGTTTAGAGTTTAAAAAAGTTTCAAAATGAGGATGACTTTAAAAATTAAAATCAGAACATGTTTATATTTCTCATAAGCAGCCTCCATTCCTTTGAAGATAATTTCCTCCTGAATGTGATCATTAAATAAATTCTAACAAAGATATTTATGCACGAGTTAAATTTATTCAGAATATTATTTTCCATCTCTAATTTTTGCTGCTGAGTAACACAAAATACTTGCTTTCTTATCTGTGCATGTTATATACATGTTGTTTCTCTCTAGGGTTTCAAATTTATACCCATTTTTAACCTACTTAACAAGAGATTCTGAAGGATTATTAATATCTTAGAAATATTTTTGCTTTGAATAAAAGGTGTGATTTCCTTTTATTTACCTACTTTAAAAATAAAGAACTAGTGCTGTAGCTCAGCAGTACAGCACTTGTCTAGCACATTTGAGGCGCTGGGTTTGATCCCACCAAATAAAAATAAATAAATAAAATAAAGGTAGTGTGTCTATTCATAACTGAAAAAAATATAAAAATGATTGAAAATCGTTTTTCAAATACTTTATTTTAAAATTATTTTTTTAAAATTTATATATGACAGCAGAATGCATTAGAATTCTTATTACATATATAGGGCACAATTTTTCATATCTCTGGTTGTATACAAAATATATTTATACCAATTTGTGTCTTAATAAATGTACTTTGTATGATAATGCCCATCACATTCCACAATCATTCCTAACCTCATGCCTCCTCCTTTTCCTTCCCACCCCTCTTCCTATCTAGAGTGTGTCTATTCCTCACTTTGTAGTTATCCTCTTTAATAGCAATTATGCTAATATTTTTCCTTTAGTGTTCCCTATTCTTATTATTTAAGTAGTATACTGGAAAACAACTTAAGTCTCTAAACATTTATGTAAATTTAAATATTTTTTCTCAATTTACAGACCTGTAGGTGAATTGTCAAAAGCTAGGCCACTCTTCTGAAAAAATGAAGGAATATGTTTTATAAATCCAAACTGCTCAAACTGAAATAAGATTATTTGTTTATATATTTGTTTTCCTTCATTTATTATTTTTAAATTAATCATTTTTTTCTAATCAGTTATACATGACAGCAGAATGCTCTTCAATTCATTGCACACACAAATGGAGAACAATTTTTGACTTCTCTGGTTTTATCCAGTGTAGGGTCACACCATTTTTTCAATCATACCTGTACCTAGGGTAATGATGTCCATCTCATTTCACCATCTATCCTACCCCCATGTCTTCTGCCTCCCTCTTCTTTGCTCCATCCAAATTTCCTCCACTCAAACAAGACCCCCCCCATTATGGGTTAGCATCCAATGACAATCCCCCAAAATAAGACAATCCCCCAAATCCAAAGGTTGAATGTCCCCCAAATCCAAAGGTTGAATGAGAAAACATTCAACCTTTGGATTTGGGGGATTGTCTTATTTTGCTTAGCATGATATTCTCTAAATCCATTCATTTACCTGCAAATGACATAATTTTATTCTCTTTTATTGCTGAGTAATATTCCATTATGTATATATACCACAGTTTCTTTATCCATTCATTGGTTGAATGGCATCTAGGTTGGCTCCACAGTTTAGCTATTGTGAATTATGGTACTATGAACATTGATGTGGCTGTGTCAGTGTACTATGCTCTTTTTAAGTCCTATTGGTATAGATAAAGGGGTGGGAGAGCTGGGTCAAATGTTGGTTCCATTCAAAGTTTTCTAAGGAATCTCCATACTGCTTTCCAGAGTGGTTGCACCAATTTGCAGTCCCACTAGTGATGTATGAGTGTGCCTTTTCCCCCACATCCTCACCAACACTTATTTTGTATGTATTGTTGACAAATGCCATTCTGACTGGTGTGAAATGAAATCTTAGATTAGTTTTGATTTGCATTTCTCTAATTACTAAAAACGTTGATTTTTTTTCATATATTTATTGATTTATTGTATATCATCTTCTGAGAGGTATGTATTCATTTCCTTGGCCTATTTATTTATTTATTTATTTTGGTGTTAAGATTTTTGCTTTCTTTACATTCTGGGGATTTATGTGGCAGAAATTTGCTCCTAAAATTTAGGCACTCTCTTCACCTCATTGATTGTTTCTTTTGAGAAGAAAGCTTTTTAGTTTGATGGTATCTCATTTATTTACTCTTGATTTTATTTCTTGTGCTTTTGGAGTCTTTTTAAAGAAGTCAGTGCCTAATTCAACATGATGAAAATTTGGGTCTGCATTTTTTTCTATTAAGCATAGGATCTCTGGTCTAACTCCTAGGTCCTTGATACACTTTGAGTTTTGTGCATGATGAAAGATAGGGGTTTAGTTTCATTTTGATGCATATGGATTTCAAGTTTTCCAAGCACCATTTGTTGAAGAGGAAATATTTTCTCCAATGTGTGTTTTTGGTGCTGTTGTCTAGTATGAGATAACTATATTTATGTGAGTTTCTCTCTGTCTTTTATTGTGTACTATCAGTTTACATGTCTATTTTGGTGCCATTACTATGTCATTTTTCTTACAATAGCTTTGTATATAATTTAAGTTCTGGTATTATGATGCTTCCTGCTTAATACTTCTTCTTAAGATTTGCTTTGGCTATTTTGGGTCTCTTATTTTTCCAAATGAATTTCGTAATTGCTTTTTCTATGTCTATAAGGAATGATGTTGTGATTTTAATTGGAATCACATTGAATCTTTATATACATTTTAACAATATTAATTCTCCTTATCCAGGAACATGGGAGATATTTCCGTCTTGTAATATCTTTTTGAATTTCTTTCTTTAGTCTTATTTAGTTTTTATTGTAGAGTTCTTTCACCTCTTTAGTTATATTGATTCCCAAGTTTATTTTTTTAGCCTATTGTGAATTGGGTTGTTTTTTAATTTCTCTTTCAGAGGATTCATCACTGATGTATAGAAACAAATTTGATTTATGTGTATTGGTTTTATACTTCAGTATCATTTATTAATTCTATAAATATTCAGGTTGAATTTTTTGGATCCTCTGAGTATACAATCATGTCATCAGCAAATAATGATAGTAGTTTGAGTTCTTCTTCTCCTATTTATATCCCTTTATTTATTTATCTATTTTTTTCTGTCTAATTGCTCTGGCTAGAGTTTCAAGGACTATGTTTAATAGACTTGGCAAAACAGGGCATCCCTGTCTTCTTCCAATTTTTAGAGGGGATACTTCCATTTTTTCTCCATTTAGGATTAGTTTTAGCACAGATAACTTTACAATGTTGAGGCATGTTCCAAATATCCCTAGTTTTTATTGTTTTGATCATGAAATTGTGGTGTATTTTTTCAAATACTTTCGCCGCATCAATTGATATTATCATTTGATTCTTATCTTTAAGTATACTGATGTGATGAATTATGTTCATTGATTTTCATAGGTTGAACAAACCTTGCATCCCTGAATAAACCCCTCTTGATCATGGTACACTATTTTTTAATATATTTTGCATAGAATTTGTCAGATTTTTTGAGAATTTTTCATCTATGTTCATTAGGGATATTGATCTGAAATTTTCTTGATATTTCTCTGATATTAATATCAGAATGATACTAGCCTCATATAATGAGTTTGAAAGAATTCCTTCCTTTTCTTTTTCATGGAAGAATTTGAGGATTATTGATATTAATTCTTTTTTGTTGGTCTACCAGAACCCTGTTAAGAATCTCTCTAGTATTGAGCTTTTCTTGCTTAGTAGGATTTTGATGGTGCCTTCTACTTTTTTGCTTGAAATTGATCTTTTTAAATTGTGTATGCCCTCCTGGTTCAGTTTGGATAGATCATATCCCTCTAGAAATTTTTCAGTGTCTTTGAGCTTTTCTATTTTACTGAAGTATAAATTTTCAAAATAGTTTCTAATTTTCTTGTGTATTTCAATAGTGTCTGTTGGTATATTTCCTTTTAATCATGAATGTTAGTAATTTGAGTTTATTTTCTCTTCTTATTTTTGTTAGGGTAGCTAAAGGTTGGTCAACTCTTTTATTTTTTCAAAGAACCAGTTTTTTGTTTAGTCAAATTTTTGAATTGTTTCTTTTTCATTTTCATTGATATCTGCTCTGATAATATTTCCTGTCTTCTACTACTTTGGATGTTGGTTTATTCTTATTTTTCTAGGGCTTTGAGCTATAATGTCAGGTTGTTTATTTGTTGACGTTTTATGCTTTTAATAAAAGAGCTTAATGCAATGAACTTTCCTCCTAGCACTGTCTTCATAGTATCCCAGAGGTATCAATATGTTGTATCTGAGTTCACATTTATTTCTCAGAATTTTTTTATCTCCTCCATGATATCTTCTGGTATTCATCTGTCATTCAGTGACATATTATTTATTCTCTAGGTGTTGGAGTAGCTTCTATTTTTTATTTTATCATTTATATCTAATTTCATTCTATTACACTCAGAATGAGTAATAACTCTATTTTTTGGATTTGCTAATACTTGCTTTATGGTATAAGATGTGATCTATTTTGGAAAGTATCTATGTACTGCTAAGAAAAAAAGGTATATTTGCTTATTGATGGATGGATTATTCTATATATGTCTGTTAAGTCTAAATTATTGATTATTTTATTGACTCTTGTAGTTTCTTTGTTTAGGTCTTGTTTGGAAGATCTATCCAGTAGGAAAAAGTGTGCTAAAGTCACTCAGTATTATAGTGTTGTGGTCAATTGAAATCTTGAAGTTGAGAAGGGATTGTTTGATATACATTGATGCCCAATTGGTTAGGGCATAAGTATTGTTATGTCTTCTTGATCTATGATTTCATTCAGTAGTGTGAAATGTCCTTATTTTTCCCTTTTTACTAACTTTGGTTTGAAGTCCACTTTACCGGCTATGAGGATGGAAATCCCTGCTTGTTTACATGGTTCATGTGAGTGATATGTTATTTCCCAGCCTTTCAACTTTAGTCTGTGGATATCTTTTCTTGTGAAATGAGTATACTGAAGGCAGCATATTGTTGGATTTTTTTAAACTCTAATCTTCCAGTCTATGTCTTTTCATTGATGAGTTTAGGCCATTCACATTCAGAGTTATTATTGAAATATGTTTTTTTAATTTCAGCTCATTTTGGTTCATTTTTTGGTTTTTAACTTTACTTGGTTCATAATTTTATTGGACTTTTCTTTAGTGTAGCTCCTCCCTTTGCAGATTTTCATTGTTATTTTTCATTTCCTCCTCATGGAATATTTTGCCAAGAATTCTCTGTAGTACATGCTCTCTTGCTGTAAATTCTTTTAACCTTTGTTTATCATGGAAGGCATTTAATTTATTATCAACTCTGAAGCTTAGTTTTGCTGGATATATGATTCTTTTTTGACATCTATGTTCTTTTCAGAGCTTGGTATATGTTGTTCCAGAGTCTCCCAGGCTTGAGATTCTGGGTTGAAAAATTTGCTGAGATCTGAATTGGTCTCCCTCTATATGTAATCTCATTCTTCTCTCTTTTTGTCTTTAAAATTCTATCCTTATTCTTTATGCTAGGCATTTTCATTATAATGTGACTTGGTGTAGATTTGTTGTAATTTCATACATTTGGCGACCTGTAAGCCTCTTGTATTTGATTTTACAATTAATTATTCATCTTTGGGAAATTTTCTAATATTATTTTATTGAAGAGATTTTGCATTCCTTTGGTTTGAAACTGTGTGCCTTACTCTATCCTGATAAATCTTAGATTTTATCTTTGGATGTTATTTCATAATTCTTGGATTTTCTATTCATAGTTTCTTACCATGAGTGGTCAACTTTATTTTCAATATCATATGTTTTATCTTCATTGTCTGAGGTTCTGTCTTCAAAGTGATCTAGTTTGTTGTGTGATGCTTTCTATTTAGTTTTCTATTTGGTTTATTATTTTGTTCATTTCAAGGATTTCTGGTATTTTATTATTTTTTTCAAAATATCTATCTATTTTTTCAAAATAATCTTTTGCTATCTGAATTGCTCTCTTATTTATTTGCTGGTGTGATAAATAGTTGCCTGTATTTGCTCTCTTATCTCTTTGTTTGTGTTGTTAATATTTGCCTGTGTTTATTGTCTTATCTCTTTGTTGGAGTGATGGATGTTGCCTGTATTTGCTCTCTTAGGTAATTCTTTAATTGACAGATCATTTTTAATTATGAACATTATGAACTCATTCTCTGTCATTTCATCTACTCTACTGTCAGTAGATTCTATTACTATAGTATCTTGATTTGTTTGGGATATTTTCCTCCCTTGTTTTTTCATGTTGTCTATATGTCTTCCTTTCTTGTGGTGCAGATCTAAGATATTACAGCTTCCAACTTATAATCTTATAGTGTCCCTGCATGTTAGGAATAACTTACCTTTAAAGGGGAGATCAATGTTTACAGCAGCCAATGCAACTAATATGCAGCCTTAAATCACTTATCTTCTATTTAGAGACTGTTTTGCTGCTATAAACAGAAATGATGGGTATGATTACTTTTCACCATATAGCCAGTACATTTGCATAAGTGTTTACAGTTTCTAGTGATGTTTATAATATAGAATGTGGGAATATAGAGGTATTAGATTATAGGACAAGTGAAAGGGGGAATCAAAAGAAATTTGCTCTAGATAGGAGGAAAAAAGTGAGAGAGGCAATCCCATGCAAGGTTCCCTGTTACCTCTGCAACAGGATGGTGACTGTTAGCACACACAGTAGGAAAATTTCTGGTGCAATCAGGTCCACAGAGACCTTGGTGACTGTCTTCCCAGTCCTGGTTGCTGTCCCTAGATGGAAGCTGCCACATTCATAGTTAGTGGCACCAGTAGCATCACACCTGTAGGTGCTTGCTGCTGGGCTTCCAGGCCTTAGTCAGAATCCCAAGATGAAATTTTCCCCAACTAAAGGAGGTGGGGGTGGTAATGGAGGTTAACCCAATATAAGAGTGGAGGTGTCCCAAGATGGAGGCAACTATTTTCATAGATAAGGCTAGAAGGATGGGCTGTGCAATTGCATTAGGTGGTCTGTTCAGTGATGGACACTGTAGCACGTGGTGCTACAATGGGCAGCTGGCTCCTGGCTCTCTCTGTTTCTCTATGGTAGAGATTACCATGTGGGAAGGGCTGTGGTGGTGGTTACAGTGTCCCAAGTTGTAGGTGGTTTAGGTGTAGCCAAACATTGGTACATAGGGAACCACAGCACAGTGTTCCTCTCCTCACAGGTGCAGGGGTTCCTGGCTCCAGGCAAAGTGGCATTCACGGGGTTCCATCCTGGGCTCTGCTCCTCCACTCATTCTTATTGTGCATATGGATTAGTGCCAGCTAAGAAAGCAAATTTCAATGCATTTATTTCATGATTGTGTTTTCTTTTAAAAAGTGAATATCCACAAGTTTCTAATATTTTATTCTTTAATCTACAGAGAGGTATAACAACATTTATTTAAATTTCAAAAAGACTTTTGGTTATAACCTAAAGAAAGCTGATTTTCATTATTACTTAAGGTCACACTTATTCAACCTTAATGTGTTTATAGAATATTTCTTTGTTATACACATTTCTAAGTGCTGGATATATTCCAGAAAATATTAATCATCTAAGCATGGGTACTATTTGGCAAAGAAGGATATGTAAGAAAAAGTACAGAGGAAGTTACAATTGCGATATTAGGGAATATAAAAGATGAGAATTGAAAGTTCAATATCTCTAGCAATTGTTAAAAAGGAAATCAAAACCACACTGAGATCTTATCTCATTACAATCAGAATGGCAATTATCAAGAACATAAGGAAAAACAAATTTTGTCGAGAATATAAAGAAAAAGCTTCTTTCAAACATTGCTAGTGAGATTGCAAACTGGCACAATCAATCTGGAAAGCAGCATAGAGATTGCTTTAAAACATAGAAATGGAACCTCCATTTGATCAGCTACCCAATTCCTCTAAAGGAGTTAAAATCAGCATACCACAGTAATGCAGACACATAAATGTTTATAGCAGCATAATTCATAATAGGTAAGCTATAACCATTCTAGATGCCCAACTATAGATGAGTGGATAAAGGAATTGTGTAATATATACATACTAGAATATTACTTGGCCATAAATAAGAATGGTTTATGACATTTGCTGGCAAACAAATGGATCTGGAGACTATCAGGCTAAATAAAATAAGCAATTCCTCCAAACAACAAATGTCAAATTTTCTCTCTGATATGGATGCTAAAGCACAACACAGGGGGTGGAACTCCTAGGTTCAATTCCTGGTACAAAAAAAAAATTACACTGGCAGTTTTGTGGGGTATGGAAATATCTGCTTATTTCAAATTAAAATATAGAGCATATTAATAATAGAAATCAATATACAAAAAACTAGCCTAACCATTTAAAAATGTGTTGTTGATTTCTTTTTTTTTTAAAGAGAGAGTGAGAGAGGAGAGAGAGAGAGAGAATTTTTAATATTTTTATTTTTTATTTTTTTTTTAGTTCTCGGTGGACACAACATCTTTGTTGGTATGTGGTGCTGAGGATCGAACCCGGGCCGCACGCATGCCAGGCGAGCGCGCTACTGCTAGAGCCACATCCCCAGCCCCCTGATTTCTTTAATATTAATTCTGTCACAAATGTGAGCAGACTATTCTGAAACATATCAGCAGAAAACATTGTAGAAAAGAAAATGGTAGGATAAAAGACATTGCCTTTACGTAGAATATAGTCAATGGTTTAGAACAGGGTATTGCTGATAAAAATGGAAACATAAGTTGAAATGCTAAAACCTGAAATCATATTTAAAATTTTTATCTTCTTTTATTTATCTTTTAGCTATTTAATGCTTTTCAGTTTTATGTGTGAATTATGGTTATCAATACCAATTATGTTATCAATATCAATATCTCACAATTTCATATTACATTTTAAAAACTTATTTTTACATATATATGACAGTAGAGTATATTCAGACATTATACATACATGGAACATAGCTGATTCTAATTAGTATTTCATATTACTCCTCACACAGATTTCTCCTTGGGTAATAGTTGCATATATGGTAATTCCATTTACAGTATATTTTCATATATTGTTCAATTTTAAATGACTAACGTGACTTTCAATACTATCTCCTTTCAAAGAAGCACTTGAATTAGACTGAGTTGATGAATTGAAGGTAAAGTAAGTCACAGGTTTTATTTCAAAGAATTACTCAGCAAAGAACTCCTACAAAGAAGAGGAAGAGGAATCCATCTCAACAGAAGTACAAGTCTAGTACCTACAAAGACATAGAGACAGAGGGAAACAAGTCTCACCACAAAAGTTAATACTCAAAGAAAATCACAAATATAAAAGAGGATGAAATTTCAACTAAAAGAATACAGTTGATTATTAAAATAATTAAGAAACTAAAAGAGTATCCAAGGAATAAATAAAAAATGCATATGGTAAAAGAACATTTTAATGAATAGATAGAAATTCTATAAAGAAACAAATTAGAAGTAATAAAAACAATAGAAAAAATAAATACAAATAAATATTCAGTTGAAAGCATCACTAATTTATTGGATTATGGAAAAAACAGAACTTCAGGCCTTGAATAAGGGGTATGTGGACTTGTATTCTCAATAATCAGTAAAAAATTAGGATCATGATCATATTATACAAAAATTCTGGGACGATATTTTTATTTCATCTTTTTAGATATAAAAGTCACATAAAAGTATAGTGTATTTTAATGTATTATACATGTATGTCATATAACTCGTTCTATTTGGGATCCCATTCTCGAGTTTGTACAAGATGTGGAGGTCTTTTTTATTTTTTATTATATTTTTAATCTTTATGTCATTTTTATGTGGTGATGAGGATCAAATCCAGTTCCTCACACATGATAGGTGAGAGCTCTACCACTGAGCTGCAATAGGAGCCCCCAAGATGTGGAGATTTAATAGTCATTTTTTCATACATAAATAGGGGAAAGTTGTGTCCAATTCATTCTACTGTCTTCCCTATTTCTAGTTCATCCTCCCTTCCTTTCCTTTCCCTTTTTCTAACCCAATGAAATTGTATTTTTTTCTCCCCACTTCCTTATTGTGTGTTAGCATCCACATATCAGATGGAACAATTAGCCTTTGTTTTGGTGTTTTTTTTATTTGGAATTGGCTTATTTGACTTAGCATGATAGTATCCACTTCCATCCATTTATGAGCAAATGCCATAATTTCATTCTTCTTTATGACTGAATAAGCTACCATTGTTTATTTATATATCACATTTTCTTTATCCATTTACATGTTGAAAGGCACCTAGTTTGGTTTCAGAGCTTAGCTTTTGTGAATTGAGATGCTATAAACATTGATGTGGTTGATCACTGTAATGTGCTGGTTTTAAGTCATTTGGATATAAACTGAGGAGTGAGATAGCTGGGCCAAACGGTGATTCCATTCCAGGCTTTCCCAGGATTCTCTGTAATGATTTCCAGAGTGGTTGCAACAATTTGTAGTTCCACCCCCCACATCCTCAATAACATTTATTGTTACTTGTATTATTTATAATTGCCATTCTGACTGAAGTGACATAGAATCTCAGTGTACTTTTAATTCTCTCTCTCTCTCTCTCTCTCTCTCTCTGATACAAATATATATATATATATATATATATATATATATATATATATTTAAATTTTTAAGTTTTTATGTATTCTGAAGTTTATTGCTATATGTTAGATGCAGGTGGCAAATATTTTCTCACATTCTGTAGGCTCTCTCTTTACCTTCTATATTGTTTCCTTTGCTGTAAAGAAGATTTTTAGTTTGATATCATCCCATTCATTGACTCTTGATTTCACCTCTTGCACTTTAAATTCTTGTTGTAGAATTCAGTTCCCAAGCAGACGTGATGGTGAATATGGCCTACATTTTCTTCTAGTAGGCACACAGACTCTGGTCTAATTTGATCCATTTTGAATTAAGTTTTGAGCAAGGTGAGACATAAGGGCTTCATTTCATTCAGCTAGATATAGAATTTTTATTTTCCCAGCACCATTTGTTGTACAGGCTGTCTTTTATCTGATGTATGTCAATGGTGTCTTTTCCTAATATGAGATAACTGTATTTATGTAGGTTTGTTTCTGTGCCTTCTATTCTGTCCCATTGTTCTTAATGTCTGCTTTGATGATAATACCATGACATTTTTGTTTCTATAGCTCTATAATGTAATTTAAGGTCTGTCATTGTGATGCCTCCTTGATCACTTTTTTGTACTAAGGATTGCTTTGGGTACTCTAGGCCTCTATTTTTTTTCCAAATTAATTTTATGACTGCTTTTTATATTTCTATGAAGAACAGTCATTGAAATTTTAATAGGAAAAACTGGTAGAAGACAGGGATGCCCATCACTTCTATTTAACATAATCCTTGAAGCTCTAGGCAGAGCAATTAGACAGACTAAATAAATTAAAGGGATATAAATAGTAAAAGAAGAACTCAACTATCACTCTTTACTGATGACATGATTCTATACTTAGAGGAATGTATATATATATATATATATATATATATATATATATACACACACACACACACACAAACACACACACATATGGTAAAAATTTTAAAAAAACAAAGCTATTAAAAATAAAGCAAAATCCAAAATATACTAATGAAAGTTCCTAGTCCTCAAAATATTAATCCATGAAAAATAATTGGCTTCAAAATTGCTAGAAATGGGAAAATATATGCACATGTATAAGTGTCCATGATGTTTCGATCCATAATTAAACAGAAAAAAATTAAATAAAAATAAAAATGATCTTAATGAAAATTAAAATATTTTTTTCCCTTGGAGTTCAAATCATTCTCAGCCTCCCTTCTCAACAGTGTTAGGTGGGGTGTCCTGGAATTTGATGCCTGCTCTATGCTCAGGATGGGCTTTCTGGACATTAAGAGAAAATCTCATAGGCAGAACTCCTGAAGGTGATATTTAGGCTTAGGTAATCTCTAGCATCTTTGTTGATAGGAGATTGGTCTGAAGATTTAAATAAGCATATCTCCATGTCACAGTATTTGCTTCTCTACACTTGTAGAGTAGACCCAAGAAATATCCCCTGGTTCCACTCATGTGGTGAAGGGGTCAATTTTTAGTTCCTCCATCACCTGCAGACCTCAGTTTTCTTGGTCTCTTGGGTTCAGTCTTCAATCTCAATCTCTCCTGCCACAATACTTTTAAATTTTTGGCTAGGTGTAACTTTCCCACCTGGTCTTGCAAGCAGCTGGGTTGAAGTGGGAGGGAAGAAGCCAGGTGGGTTTCTATGATCAGTATTCCCCTGTGTAAACCCCTCTGCATATTTGATTTTTTTTTCTTGTCACTTAGGCACATTCTATGTCATGCAGGGTAGATTTTCAAGACCTGAATTTCTGGGCCAAACTCATATTTCACAGGAATTGGCTGCCTCAGCTACTGGCCCCATGCAGCAGTTGCAAAATTGTTCCTTTCTCTTTTCTTTGCATGCAGCTGGGAGAGATGTGGCTTCTGTTCTGTGCAAGGATATTGTGCAGTGCACCTTTCAGTTTAGTCAGGCTATTTTTGATTTCTGATCTCTCCATATCACAGGCCTCTTAAAAATGTGGGATTCTTTAATTCCCTCATTCCTTCACTTTGTTCTCAGAGAGACCACTCTGGCTGGTGCCTCTGGCCATGGCATCAGCCATACTCCTGAGAATTTCTTTCTTATTTTATTATAGATAACCTCCTGACTCCCCAACCTACTTTGAATGTCCAGTATTTTTTTTTATTAACCTTGCCAAGAATTTATCTATCTTCTTTCTTGATTTCATACCACAGAGCAGCCAAAAAAGTGACCTTTGCCATTCTGCCATCTTGAAAAATCTTCACATTATATTTTAATGTAATTTCTAATGAGTATATTATCATGAAATTTCTTTATTCTATCAAAACTATTAAAGTACATCAGGTCAATATGTCTATTTTGAAGTTTGTCATAGATTCAATTTTTAATTTTCAATTTGAGCTTGAAACTCTATTAGACATTATCTTTGAAGTAGCATGTGCACTGGTCTTGTGGTCCGAATTTTAACTACTTTAATTATTATCTTTTTAAAATTTCAAATTGTATGAGTATTAGAAGTTTGGCACACGATCCCTGCCTGTTGCTTGTGCAAAAATTAAGAATATGCTATAATTTGTGAGGGTAGTATTTGTTTTATTTTATCAGTTTTAATAAAAGGCAACATAATTTTAATGACTAGTGTACCTTTGGAAATATTTCATGTTACCAATGAAAAATGTGTCCTATTCTGACATTATAAAGCACAATGATAATAAAACAAATAAATATGCATTGTATACACTTACCTTATTATCAAATATTCTTACCCAATGAAGTCAACTGTTAACAATTTTTTATAAGAGTATAATGCCAAAGATAAAAGGCCTGCATTATTAGTTATAGTCTATGTTCTTTCAAACGGGCACTTTCAAATAAAACATATTCAATATTTTTATCTTATATGTCTATAAAAAATTAACAGTTTTATTTATAGTTGCCCAAAATTATAAGCAACCGAGATGTCCTTTGGTAATAAAATGTATAAACAAATTGTTGCATATCTGTATAGCAGAATACTATGTGGTAATAAGTGTATTACTGAGCAGTAAGAAGAAATGAACTACCAAGCCACCAAAAGACATAGAAGAATTTTCAATGTGTATTGCTGAATCAAAGAAGCAAATTTGAAGATAACATATTTAAAATTTTTGTGATAGATCCACATGAGCTTCTGTTTAAGTTTCTAGTGATTATGCAATAAAATTCCTCAGATATATCTTCCATTATTTTTACAGATCCTTAAAATGCATGAGTCAAGCCATTTTTATGGAAGATAGATTTTTTTCCAACAAATTGACCTCATTTCAAATTTTGTTTTTCTATAGGTAACTTATTACTATCAATTTCTGTCCTAGATTAGGAAAATTATAGAAAAAGAAAAAAATACCCATCCAATAATAACTTGTTTAATTTAGTAAAATCAAAACAAAAATTCAGATCTTGTATTTATTCTAAAATTTGCCAGCAAACAATTGTAGAATGATGGTTAGTCTTAATGAAATTATTTATTATTTTATCACTTCTAATTTTCTCAACATAATATTTATCCCAACAAGCATATTGTCTGTGTGTAACATTAACCTTTATATATCATTACAAAACTAACAAAGAAATTATAAGTGTATATTACTAACCCATTCTATGTATTTAACCAAGTTAATTTGTCTCAAGGAGACCTCCTGTTTTCTAGTCTATTATTAGGAATCACAAAAAAAGTTCCTATTTGCTTTGAAACATATGCATACTTCTTTCAGAAGAAGTTTATTATGCTATGATTCAAAGTCAAGTGTAATTAAATGACATCAATTAAATAAATGGATGTAAGCACTTTATCAAACAAAATCTGTTACTGAAATATAATTAATACCATTTTCTTTAAATTTTTTACTGTCAAATTCATGAGCTATGAATTTTAAGAAAATGTATATTTTATGATAGTTGATACCAAAAGGACTAAAAGATACCAAAAGGACTAAAACTAAATATTTATAAATTTTAGGTTAGGCAAAATAATGTATCTATTTGATAATTAATAGAGAAAAAGAAAATGAGATCACAAATAGACATTTTTGAAATAAATGGTTTTTATAGCATAAATGTAAATGCATCTTGGAGAATGAATAAAAACAAAATAAACCATAGAAAGGAGGGAGAAATGAGAAGAAAATGAGAGTCTACAAAACTTTTTAGGCATGCTTACATCCAGTATGCTTCAGGAAGATTTGCAACTTTTATACACATCAGCATAGGAAATAGAATCGTCTTGGACCTTATAGGCTAAACACAGCATGTTGCAAAATTTTATTTTTTTAATTTTTTAAATTTTTAGATATACATGACAGTAGAGTGTATTTTGACATACATAAATGGAGTACAACTTATTCTAATTAGGGTCCCATTCTTGTGGTTATACATGATGTGGCATTTCACTGGTGGTGTATTTGTATATGAACGTAGGAAAGCTATGTTTAATTCAATCTACTGTGTATGTTTTTTTTAATCTTGTCCAACTTATGTTCTATTGAGAAAATGCAGAGCACTAAGAAGCAGTGAGATATTATATAAAAATGAATTATCCATACATTGTAATGCAATTGATTCCAAATGTTCCAATATTTAAACAAGTCAAAACCAAGTTATTCTTATAAAATATGTCTTTCAAAATGCTGAAACAACTTCAAAACAATTGGAATTACAGTTTTAAATGCAGATTAGGTATACAAATGAAATAAGGGTGAGTTAGCTATACTTATTTTGATCACATTATCTCTCCTTAATACAGAAATACCTTCTAGTGTCAGAAAATATTATTTGACAATTAAGTGAAGATTTCTGAGGATCTATTATTCAGATTTATAATTACAAGATACAGTCCTAAAAGTTCTATAATCTTTTGCTCACAAAACCCAACATTTCACTGTTTTAAGTATTTGCTTATAAATGCACATATGTATAATATACATGTTAAATATATACAATATATACAGAATACATGAATTTAAGCTTTATGTGCATATAGTATACTAATTTAGTCACCATTATCATTAGCCTAATCAAGTACTTCCTATATACAAATATTATGCTACAATCTTTGCTCAACTGACTTATGATTTAATTGTGGTAATATAAAGATTTTGGAAAATAAACAATACTAAAATATCAAGTAATGTGAAATATGGAATAATAGATGCATATAGTATCTTCCTCAACATCAATTTTAGCTCATATATGATTTGTTTATAATCCAGACATATCACATTACTTTACTTTCATTAAAATTTCCCTTCCCTGCATAGTTTTTGTAAAATAGCCTGATGGATCATCTCACTGAGCCAATATACCCTAGAGTTGCCCACCATAATAAAACCTAGATCTTTTTTTACATAAATTTATGTAAAAAAATTACTCTTCATGTACATTTTCTTTGAATTAGCCAATCTACAATCTATAATGATAAAGTCCAAAGGATAATTCCCATGAACTTTAATAAAGACATACTCCTACAGGTGTTCTCTTTTTTGTTTCTTGCTCCTCACCTACTGATTGGGCATCCTGCTGTCTTCAGACTTTATAATAAAACTGCTAAGTGCTCTGTGAACTGTCAGTAAAAGTTTTCATTTGGTTCATGCATTTTGGCTTAATTTTTTATTTCATGTCACCTCATACACACATACAGATGTTCTCCATGTTGTTTAATGTATTTAACACACCCTGAGGTAATGGGTGTCTTCAATTGTGGAAATTTGGTAGCACTGCATGGTCCTAATTTCTTCCAATGTTATGTCCTGAAACCTAATTTTTATATCAGGAAAAAGTACTTTTTAGACCAAACAGAGAGTTACAAAGGGTCTTATACCATTACATACCTATTAAAGTGCACCACCTCAAAAAAAAAAAAAAAACTGACAATACCAAATGCTGGTGAGGAACAAAATCTCTCATTCATTGACATTGGAAATTAGAAATATTATAGCCACCTGGAAAAAAATTTGGCAGTTCTTACAAAACTAACCATGCTCTCAACATATGATTTAAGAATAATGCTCCCTCCTTGTTATTTTTACAAATAACCTGAAAATACATATCTACAGAAAAACTACTCAATGACATATTTATAGCAATCTTGTTCTTTATTGCCTAATCTTGGAAGCAAATAAGATGTCTTTCAAAAAGTGAATGGTTAAACTGTTATATTTTTCAATTTGTTGTTTTTAGATACACATGACAGTAGAGTGTATTTTGATATATTATAAATACAAGGAATATAACTTACTGTAATTAGGATCCAATTCTTGTCATTGAACATGACATAGAGTTTCACTGGATGTGTATTCATATATGAGCATAGGAAACTTATGTTCTATTCATTTTACTTCTTCTCCTATTTGCACCTCCCTTCCCTTCATTCGCCTTGCTCTAACACAAAAAACTTCTATTCTTCCCCCACCCACTTATTGTGTGTTAGTATTTACATATCAGAGAGAATATTTGACCCTTGATTTTTTGGGATTAGTTTATTTTACTTAACATGATAGTCCCCAGCTCCATCCATTTACTCAGCCATAATTTCAATGTATGTATGTATATATGTATTTACTTATTTATTTTTATGTGGTGCTAAGGATCAAACCCAGTACCCTACACATATGAGACAAGTTCTCAATCACTGAGCTACAACCCTAGCTCCAATTTCATTGTTCTTTATGACTGAGTAATATTCCATTTTGTATATGTACCACATTTTCTTCAGCCTTTCAGATGTTTAAGGGCACCTGGGTTGGTTCCCTAGCATAGCTGTTTTGAATTAAGCTGCTATAAACATTGGTGTGGCTGCATCACTGTAGTATGATACTTTTTGAGTCCTTTTGGTATAAACCAAGAAGTAGGATAACTGGGTAAAATGGTGGTTTCATTCCAAGTTTCCTGAGGAATCAGCACACTTTTTTAGAGTGTTTACACCAATTTGCACTCTCACCAACCATATATTAGTGAACCTTTCTCCCCAAATCCTCTCCCTCATTTGTTGTAACTAGTATTCTTCATAATTGCCATTCAAACTGAAGTGAGATGGAATGTAAGTGTAGTTTCAACTCAACTTTATGCAGGTTCATTTCTGTCTTCTACTCTGTTCCATTAGTCTTAGTCTCTCTTAATGTGCCAATACCGTGTTATTTTTGCTCTGTAGTATAATTTAAGGTCTGGTGTTGTGATACCTCCTTCAACACTTTTCTTAGTAAAGATTTCTTTTACTATTCTGAGCCTCTTGTTTTTCCAAATAAATTTCATGACTGTTTTTTCTATTTCTATGAATAACATCATTGGAATTTTAATAGGAATTACATTAACTGTGCATAGCACTATTGGTATTATGGCCGTTGTGACAATACTAATTCTGCCTATCCAAGAACTTGAGAGAGCTTTCCAACTTATAAGTGAATTTTCTTATATTTTGTTTATCATGGAAAATTTGTATTTCATTGTCACTTCTGAAGCTTTACTTTTCTGGGTATAGTATTCTTTGTTGGCTTCCTTTTTTTTTCAGAGCTTGGTATATATTATTCTAAGACCTAAACTATTGTTTTTCTAAACAGTATAATATTATCTATTACCAAAAATATATAAGCACTCCATCTAGGAAAAGACATGGAGGAATCTTAGCCTCACATTTAAGAGGTCAATTTAAGAAAACTAAAAGATGTGTGTTTCCAACTATGTGACATTCCGAAAATAAAATACTATGTAAATAGTAAAAAAAAAAAAAATCAGTGATTTCCAGGTGTCAGAAAAGAGTAGAGTGCTGATGAGTTTTAGAGTAGAAAAAATATTCTGTGGGATACTGCAATGGTGGATACATGTCATTATACACTTGTCAAAATCTACAGAATGTGTGACACCAAGTGTGAACCAAATGTAAACTATGAAAATGGGATATATATAAGACTGAATATGCCTCTCTGAATACACATTTTGTTAGGATTATTTTGTGTTGATTATTTTGAGAAATAGCAAACCCAGAAGAAACTCTGAAACCAAAATAACATCAGGTAAAATTTCAAAAGTAAAGAAAATTCTCCTTTTAAATGTGTCTTTATATCTGTATCATGGAGAAAGATGACAATGGAGAAGACACTGGTTTAAATCTGCCATTGTATTTATCATGATTTTCTTTATTACATTTCAATTATTTTCTCACAACTATCATTTTTTGGGGGTAGTTAATTGAAAATGCTACACAAGCCAGAGTTCTAAGCCACATCTTTAATATTTATGCGTTTCTCAAGATAACCTGTGCATATGTAAAATAAACATATTAATATACATCTTTTTGCTTTCTCAAGTTAATCTGTTTTCTTATAGGTATCTCAGGTCAGAACTTGGGTAGAAGAAATTATCTTCCCCTTTCCTGCATATGGCATTCTTATGTCTGAACACTCATAGGCTAAAAATTTTTTTAGACTTCTGTAATATTTTTTGATGGATATTGACAGAGGTGGAGGTTGTGTGTATGGGAAGAGAGGATATATATATATATGGGAATGCTCTGTACTTTCTGCTCAAGATTGCTTTGAATCTAAAACTTCCCCCAAAGTAAAGTTTATTCATTTATCTTATAAAAGAGTCTTTCTAAAATTACACTTTCTAGAATGCTAAAAAGAAAATGGCAGAAACCCACAGATGCATAAATTATAGAGAATCCAAGATGCTGTAAAGAATAGTTTCTAAGTGGAACACTTTCACTAGTATTGCTACTACCAATAGACACATTTATCATTTCACTCCCTCTCATGATATAATATCCAGAAAAGAAATATTCAATTGGTCAAGTACCTATTTACTGTCTTTAAGTTGCCACTAGGTAACAGAACTATAAAAACACATAACAAATATAGACAGTGGAATTACAGTGATTTAATCTCTATCTTTAAATCTAATCGTCTGTGATGGGAGAGCATTATGTAAATATCCTGGTATAATACAATGTGATAGGAGTACAGAATTAGAATCAAGCAATTTAATTCAATGAAGTAGGTTGAAGAAGAGTTGTAAAATTATAGAGGTGAGATGTAAACTGTCTTAAATACTTAGAGCTCACCAAGGATAAAAGTAGAATAAACTTTCAAAATGCTAAGAACAACTTGTGTAAAGATTTAACTCTCAAAAGAGTACCAGAGAGCTCCTTGGTGAGTTGGATAGGTTTTGTAAATAAGAATGCTTGTAAAGATAAGTTAGGTTTTGTAAAAAAAAAAGAATGCTTGTAAAATAGGTGAGGTAAGCAGAGGAAGAAAAAAGAAGGGGCAAAATACGGAAGAAAGTATTTTGTTGTTATTGGTTACATCTTGGAAGGTCCTTGAGTACCTTTCTATGGATTTGGGAATTTATTGTTCAAGCAATGAAATACTCTTAGTATTTTTAAATAAAGGGGTGTCTGTGTGTGTGTGTGTGTGTGTGTGTGTGTGTGTGCGTGCGCATGCACATGTGTATGCACATACAAAATCATCTAGTTTGTATTCAAAAGGTCAGTTTGGTCATTATTTTCATCTTGCTTTTTTTTCCATTTATGTATATCCCATTTAGGAATTCAAGGAATTAAAAAATATTTCCCATATTTTACTGGATCATTTATTTTTCAATTACCAAGAAAGAACCTCATAAACTTGACATCCTGTCTTAAAGAAATTTTATGAATATTTAAAAATAATTTTGAGATTATCTAATCAGTGATGTAGTTTGTCAATAAAATCAAATTGATAAAAATTGATTTATTCCTTGGTTTCCCTAACTGTATCATTGGGAAATTAATATTCAGTAACTGTCTGGCTCATGTGGCTTCAGTGAATAATAATTAGTTACTGTTAGTTAAATTCCAAAATAGAAATACTATCACTAACATCTATGTAGCATTCAACATTTAGTTCCAGAATGAATGTGTTGTTAATCTCACAGGTAAGACAAAAATGCAAGCATTTCACCACTGATATTTGTGTTACTGGATCTGTATGGCACTTTTGATAGTATTGTCTTTTTGACAATATCAATTGTGCCTACATAAGAATATGATACATCTTTCCATCTTGTAAGATATTCTTTAATTTCTTTCTTTAATGTTCTATAATTTTTACTGTAGAAGTCCTGTACATTTTTTTAATATTGATTAACAAGATTTTTTAGGCTATTGTGAATAGGATAGTTTTCCTAATTTCTCTTTCAGCAGATTCATTTTTGGAGTATAGGAACATGATTGATTTATGATTGTCGATTTTGTATCTTGCTAATTTGCTGAATTTATTATGAGTTCCAGAATTTTTCTGTTAGATTTTTTTGGCATAGTCTAAATAGAGAATCATGTTATTAGCAAACAGAGATAGTTCCAGCTCTTCTTTTACTATTTCTATACCTTTAATAAATCTTTCTCTTGCCAAAAATGCTCTGCTAGTTTCAACAGCTATGTTGAATGAAAGTGATAAATGGGCATGTTTTTCTTCCTGTTTTCAGAGGAAATGCTTTCAATTTTTGTCCATTACTAATGATGTTGTACTTGGGTTTATTGTGTATAGCCTATACAGATTCAATGAAATTTCCATCAAAATCCCAACGATGTTTCTCATAGAAATAAAAAAGCAGTAATGACACTCATTTGGAAAAATAAGAGGCCAAGAATAGTCGAATGATCCTTAGTAGATAAGTGAAGGAGGCGGCATCACAATACCAGACCTTAAATTGTACTACAGAACTATAGTAACAGAAACAACATAGTATTTCACTAAAAGAGACATGAAGAATAGAATTGAAATGAAGACGTAGAAACAAACACATAACTCTAGTTATTTATAATAGATAAAAGTACCAAGAAAATATAACCTTTTTAAAAATAAATTATGCTAGGAAAACTGAAAATATGTATATAGTACAATGGATTTTTTAAAATCACATATAAAATCATTTTTAAAATATTTATTTTTTAGTTTTTAGGTGGACACAATATCTTTATTTTATTTTTATGTGGTGTTGAGGATCCAACCCAGTGCCCCTCACATGCCAGGTGAGTGTGCTACTGCTTGAGCCACATCCCCAGCCCCACAATGAAATTTAAGCCCTATCTTTTACTCTGCTCAAAAGTCAACTCAAAGTGAATCAAAGACCTAGGAACTAGACCAGAAACCCTTTAACCTGATAGAAGAAAATGAGGACCTACACTCCTACATATTGGCTCAAGAACTGAAGTAGATTCAAAAAGCAATAAATGGGATAAAATCAAATTTAAAAAAACTACTTCACAGCAAGAGAAATAATAAAGCAGAAAGAGTGAGCTTATAGAATGGGAGAAAAATCTGTGCCACCTGCACCTTGGAAGGGTGTTGATCTCCAGGCTATATAAAGAACTCAAAAATCTTAACATCAAATATATATATATATAACAGAATCAATAAATGAGCAATGAAACTGAATAGACACTTCACTCAAGAATGAATAAGAATTGTCAACAAATATATGAAAAACAGTTTCAATATTAAAACTACAATAGATTCTATCTCATTTCAGTTTGAATGGCAATTATCAAGAATAAAAGTAAGAATAAGTTTTGGAAAGATGTGGTGAGAATGTTATTGCCAATTGGTGCAACTGCTCTGGAAAGAGGTACACATATTCATCAAAGAAGTAGGTATGGAACCACAATTTGACCCAGCTATCCCACTCCTCAGTATATATCCAACAGATTTAGAATCAGCATCCTATGGTGATGCAGCCACATCAATATTTAGAGCAGCACAATTCACAACAGCTTAGTTATAGGGTCAATCTAGGTGCCCTTCAACAAAAGTTTGGATAAAGAAAATGTCACACACACACACACACACACACACACACAGTAGTATTGCTTAGCCATAAAATTAATGACTTTATGCATTTTATGGAAAATGGATAGTTTAGAAGACTACCTTGGTAAGTGAAATAAACCAATCCCAAAAATAACAATTATTTTCTCTGATATGTGGAATCTAACTCACAATAAGGGGGCAGAGGGAGAATATAAGTGAAGTACAGTAGACAAAGGGAATACAAGAAAGGGAGGGGCTGGAAAAAAAAGAAAGAACGAAATTAATATGATGTAACTTTCCCATGTATGTATTAATATACTACAGTGAATCTCACCATCATATACATTCACAATAAATTAATTAAAGAAAACTATGGATAAAGGCAGAAAGTCCAATATAGGGAACAGAGCAGGGATAAAGGAAGGGGAAAGATTGGTACCAGGGTCTGAATTAGAACAAGATATATTTCATGCTGCTATAGTTGTGTCTAAACGGATTCTAACATCATGTATAACTTAAAAAAAAAACAATAAGAAATTGTGTCTTATGTACCCCTAAGAGGATTAATTATTTTGAATTGATTCTGCTTTTTCTTTCTCTCCCCTTCTTGATGCATCAGACATTGACACATAGTTTGTATACTATGTATACAAATATACTCAGTATACAAATGGTTCTTTTTCATCAGGAACTAAAGCCAAATAAATATAACATTTATTTGGTACCCTTTGCAGAAATTTGCATAAAATAACTCATGTTATCATTATAATTCCTTTAACACATGGGGCCTATTACTTTTCTCTCTGTTTTTCAAATAAGAAAATTGAAACATTAAAAGGTAGAACAACTTGTCCATGGCCACATAGCTACTAAATCACAGAGCTAAGATTTCAACTCAGACAGGTAATAGAGTATATTCTCGTAATTTAACTACTTTACTCTTAGTGTGTTTTAGTATTTTGTGCTATTGAGTAGATTTTGCATTCTGTTAAAAATTTAATTATCAATGGGGCTGGGGATGTGGCTCAAGTGGTAGCGCGCTCACCTGGCATGCGCGGGGCACTGGGTTCAATCCTCAGCACCACATAAAAATAAAAAAATAAAGATGTTGTGTCCACCGAAAAATTAAAAAATAAATATTAAAAAATTATTTTTCTCTTAAAAAAATTAATTATCAAAGAAATATTTTATGTTAATAAATATAATCCAGAGAGAAAATAACACATGTAAAAAACTCTACTCACTGATTTTCTTTTGCTATTATTTTGTATTTTAATGCAATTTGATAAACAATAATCAAATATGTGATGCAATACAATCTGCTAGACTCAATATAGGGATTTTAATTTTAATAACTACTGATTCTTACATGAAGTTCTCTTATCTTCTATGAGAATATAAATCAAGGAGTTGAGGAGTTTTAAGAATATTCTTTTGGGAAATAAAATTTTATGTAATGCTCAAGAAAGGATGTGTCATTTTTTAAATATGCAGAAGATATTAGTATCTAAACTAAACTGAATACATTGCAGACATAAATCTTGATGAATAATTGTATTTTCTCTTATTTCCTGAGGTCTGACAATAATTTTTTAATAATCCACATTTTGTCTTAATTTGTTTGCAAACATGTCAATACAATTTCTACACTTAGCAAAGAAGTTTTATGTATCTGAGAAAATGTGTGTGCATACATACACAATGTGAGAAATAACTATGGAAAAAATTAATAGGATTCGAATATCTGTGATATAGTCAATATATTTGTCATTAACATATAATCCAATGTGACTTATTTTTCTCTTGGTAAAATGAAGAAATGTGCTGAGTAGCCACATGTTTATTTGTTCCTCTCATTGATCAATGTTAATGCCATGTTAGTCAATTAAAGTGCTGAAATAAATATAGTTGTTCTAAGAAATAAGTGAGTTTTTCTAAAACACTATTTTTATACTCTTCCAGATTTTTATACAGAAAATATTTTTCACATTATCTGGACTTGAACTTAAAACTTAAATGGGACGACATACATGATTCTGTTGAACAGAAAACACTATAATCTATTGGAAAACAATAATGACTAACATAAAAATCCTTATGGTGATAACTGTATTTTGCATTTTACATTTTTAATTTTATTTTTACTATCAGTATCAATAGATTTATCAACCTCAGACTGAGACCTTTCCTTTTTTCAATATCTTATGTGGGCAAAATGTTACCTCCACCCACTTAGCCATATTTTTTTTCTTTCTGCTTTCTTTCTTTTTACTTATTTTTTTAACCCCAGAATGACCTAGAATTAAGTTAACATAAAACATTTAAACAAGAGATAGACACACAAATTTAATATTTATTTTATGGCACAAGAGTTTTCATTAGTCAATGAAGACCCAAAGACACAGATTTGAACACATACAAATTAAATTGGAAAAGCATAGTAAATTATGAAAATGTGATAAGGCAAATGGTCTTGAGCTTGGGTACTTAGTTTGATGGAGAAATTGCTTGGAAGATATGCATTCATTTAATAAAGGTTGTTTGTCCAGATTTCCCTGGTATTTAACTAACTGTCCTTAATGATGTATGATTTTTTTCTTCCCTATAGGAAGGACATATTTCACATTAAAATTCATCTTGTTTTAAAAAACAAAAGGCAGTTAAAATGTTCAATATAATAGAGCAGCATTTTTTTGATGTTTTTAATTCCTCCACTCTGATACAAATTTATTTAGCATCTTTACTTTTTATTGATAAGAATAAAATTGCTCATAGCATAAAAGCTAAAATAGGAGCTGGAGCTGTGGCTCAGTGGTAGAGCACTTGCCTAGCATATGTGAGTTGCTGGGTTCGATCCTCAGCACCGCATATAAATAAATAAATTAAATAAAATAAAAGATCCATTTAAAGCTAAAAAATATTTTTTAAAAAACTAAAATAATATGGAAATGCACAGTACAAAAAAACATTTTTGAATTCTTTTCTTTACCCTACCTTTCAGAAATAATCATGGCAAAAGTTTAGTATGTATCCTTTCAGATTCATTTTCTATCCATATACCAGTTGTATTTTGTAGTAATATCATACAATATATGCATCACATTTTTATGACTAAAGGTTGCCCCTAATCCTCACTGTTACAATTAATTTTATTATAATTTTATATGTCCTTGTGCTTATAATTTTCCTCTCATGAGATAGATTTTTTTTTATTTTTATTTTTTTGTGGTGCTGGGGATTGAACACATGGCCTCACACATGCTAAGCAAGCACTTTTACCACTTAACCACATCCCAGCTCAAGATAGATTCTTTTAAAAAATATTTTAAGTTGTAGATGAACCATGTCTTTATTTTATTTATTAATTTTTATGTGGTGCTAAGGATTGAACCAAGTTCCTCACACATGCTAAGCAAGTGTTCTACCATTGAGTTACAACCCCAGTCCTGACATAGATTTTTGTAATTATAAAAACTGAGTTCAATGTGTAATCAGTGTTCACAGTTCACAGTTGAAATTTTGACAGATACTCTTATATTCCTACCAGAAAAAGATATCAACTTGAAATTTTACCAAGATTAAAAGAAAATATTTATTTCTACACTATTTCCAACACTGTATGTTTTCAACAATTTTAAATTTTGTTAATATGACAGATAAAAATGTTCTAGATAAATATTTATAGATCTAAAGCATGATAAATCATTTATTTAATAATTAGTGATTTCTAATGCATATAACATGTTCAGAATTCTTATAGATTATACACTGCAAAAAAGGTCAAAGACATCAAAAAATATACTGGTCCCCAGAGAATTTGTATTCTTTGGAAAGTCTACATTTTTTGTTTTATTATTAATACATTCTTTATAAAGAATATTAATGACATAAGTGACCTATAATAGAGGGTATAGCAAATCTATGCAGTGGAACACCGTAAATCCTATAAACAGATGATGCCAATGTATATTTAATTCCATAAAATATATTCACAACATATTTTATTAAAAAGAGAAAATCTTGGTGATTTTTCATAAAATCATATATATGACTAACATTTGTCAAGTATTTTATGTAACATCAATTAATTTGGGAAAATAAGCTATTATAAATAATTCAGCACAGAATTTATAAAACACATTTATAAAAGCCATAAGGTTTGCTGAGCATTGATTTACAAATATTTATAAAATTGGTGAATATTCACAGTGAAGTTACCAATAGCATCTACATTGGAACCAATTACCATTTTTTATACAAAGTTCATTTATTTTATTATCAGTATGATGCATTGTATACACTTGTAAATTAACTTTTAAATGCAAGGAAAGACACAGAAAATCCTCTTCTGTAAACTTGATAGGATACATAGTAATATTTTTGGTCCATTTCACAAAGTTTTATCATAATTTTTTTCCAAAAACAATTTACAAAAGACTGTAGGTACATAGAAAAAAATTAAAGGGTAAAAATATTTGATACGGAGATGGCTATAGTTCAATAGTATGACATTAACCTAGAAGCAGGAACAAGGCCCTGGGTTTGATCCTTAGCACAGAAATAATGATAATAATAATAATAATAATAATAATAAATATAATAATAGTTATCCATGGTAAGACTTCATGTGCTATTTTTTGTTTTTACTTTTAATTTCCAGATGTTATATGCATATAGAGCATGTCTCAACATGAGATACATAGGTAATAGGTAGATAGACAGGTACTTGAGTAGATTGATTGATAGATGAATAGATGATAGATAGATAATAGATGCTCTGGTGACCTTGTAAATCCATGAAAAGAATAAATGCATAAATAAAGATCTGCCTTAATCTGATACATTGGTAAGCAGTGGTAAGCAATATTCATATTTTTGCGTTTGCTCTTCCAGGATATTTTCTATGCATACATGTCGCGACCCCCCTTGCCCGCAAGGAAGACGCGACTCAGGAATCTTCTTTTAGCAGTTTATTCAGGCCCTTGATATTCTTCTAATAATTCTTCTACTACTACCTCGGATGCCCCTCCCAGCCTTAATAAAGCACCGCGAACCCCAATGCAAAGCTGCCACGTGTACCCTTCTCACAGGGTGCTAGAAAATGACACGCCAACTTTCTCTGATAAGGAGCTGGGAACACGCCAACTCTCTTTGATATGGAGTTGTCCTTCACAGACCACAACGGAGCCAGCGCCATCATGTAATGGCGACCACAGTCCGCAGGAACGGCTCACCACACATACATATGTAGTTTTGACATCTATGCATATCTCATAATATTTTTTGTTCTGTAAAGTGAATATTTCCCATGTAATTACTTTTTCCCCTACACTAGTCTTTTAATAGCTACAACTTGTTTCATCACATGGGTGTACAAGAAGTATTTAATATATCATTATTTTAGCTTAGATGGTTTTGCACATTTTTTAAAGAATTTTTTTTCATAATGAATTTATTCTATTTATTCATTTTTACGTGGTGCTGAGGATCAAACCCAGAACATCACATGTGTTAGGTAAGTGGTATACAACTGAGCTATAGCTCAGCCCAGTTTTGAATATTTTTAACCTCTAAAAAAGACTTCAGTGACGAGCCTTGTACCTAAATATTTGAATATATTTATGATTATTTCCTGAGTAGATTTCTAGATATTAAGGTAGCTGGTGAAAAACTGTGACTTTGTGAAGTGTTTTCTTTCCTTTTCCTTTTAATCTCTTTTCTTCACTCCTTTCCCTCCTTCTTTAAATACCTATATAATGTCAAATTGCTCTGAATAAAGAACATATAAATTAATATTCATACCAGCAGAGGGTGAGTGTGTCCTTTCGTTGAATACAAATTAAATCTAAAATGTTTTAATCATTTCTAATTGTGTGTGTGTGTGTGTGTGTGTGTGTGTGTGTGTGTGGGTGTGTGTGTGTTTTGCTGGGGATTGAACCCAGGGCTTTGTGCATGCGACAGAAGTACTTCACCAACTGAGCTATATCCCCAGACTCATTTCTAATTTGATGAAAAAATGACTGCTTTTGGGCCACAAGATCTTTATCATCATTAATTTGTGTTAGTCACATCTATCTTTTTATAGTTTTTGTTTTACATTTGTAATTATAAATGCATTATTTATTTCCAAAGGGGACATATTTGCTTTTTGTTCATCCAAACACATTCAATTTTATTGGGAGGGAAACACAAATTAAACCCATTACAAAGCACCATTTCATAATCATCAGGATGATGGAGTTGAAGGCTTTGAGGGAGCATATTTTCATGCTTAAATTTATGCAATCCTTTTGCATTCATTTGCATTTAGAACCTCAGTGAATCTAGGATTTAGATTTATGTGTAGGAATCAATTTTTTTCAGAAAATCCTTCCACATTTCTTAATTACTGATATATTTTTTTCATACTGATTTGAAATGCTTCCCTTATTTGATATGTTTTTCACATAGGTAAGTCCTTAATAACAATGTCTAGATTCAAACCATGTAATCTTTGATGATTTTCATTGTTGGGAAAACTTATAGTGAATTTTTATTTAGATAAATTAATCACTTTTATGGTGGCTTTATATAATTTTGATAATCTGTCATGTATACTGTAAGCCACAGGAAAGAATTTAGGTGTGACATTGATTTTTATACTAATTATAATTCTTACATTAATATAATGCAAAAAGATCTAAAATTTATATAGCATTTGGTAATTACAAAGCTTAGCTCTTAGAAGAACTTATAAAAAGTTAATTTTGTAAATTTCATAAACTTTATAATGCAAACTATCAATACTGTTCCCAATCTGTATGAGTTAATTGAGGTATTGAGAATATAAGTAAATTGTGCATTGCTACACAGTTTTAAGATAGTTTAACCAAACATAATACATCAAATTTTATTATGTGCAAGGCTCTAGACTGAATATGATTAATTTGTCAACTCTAATTACACAACCTTAAAAGTAGTTATTTCTATACTCTTTTTACCAATGAAAAAAATCTAGACTGAACTAAGCACTCTACTTATTGTCACAAATATATCAAAGATAGAGACACACGTTAGTACTGACCAGCCTTGATTCAAAGACCACAACTTTTATTATGCATCTTTCAAAATTTATTAATAATGTACATTTAGTCTGAGTCAGTAGGGATAATATCAGAAGGCTTCCTGACACCTTAAACATAGTTGTCTGCACAATTTATCAAACATTTTCATTCTACGATAAGGACCACAAAATTAAGCAAAACAAAAAATACAATGAAACAACAGCAACAATAAAAAACAGGTTTTTTTGTAGTTTTATCATTGTTTTCTTCTGTTTTATCACTATTAAATGTATAACTTTATACAAGTACGTCATGTCTCTGATCTCAATTACTTTTTTATGTTTGTAAATGGTATTGTTAGTGCATTATTGTTATACATAATAGTGGAAATTATTTTGACATAGTCTTATATACCTGTAATATAATTTGCTCTATATAAAGCATCAGGATTTCCATTTTTCCTCACCTCCACCTTCCTTGTATTCTCCTTCCTCTGAACTACTGCTCTTTCTTCACTTTATTTATTGATTTTTTAAAAATTGGAGCTTTATACACATATATAAAAGTGAAATTCACTGTGACATATCGATATGTAAACATAACATAATCTGGCTAATTATTTTCACATTTTCTCCCCTTCCCCATCCCTCCTCCCTCCCACTCATTTCCTTTCTCTACTCCACTGTTCTCCCTTGCATTTTCATGTGATCTTACCTTTTTATCACTAGCTTCTGCATATGAGAGAATATATTTGACCTTTGGCTTTCTGAGGCTGGCTTATTACACTTAGGATAATGTTCTCAAGTTTAATCCATTTTCCAAATTGTATAATTTAATTCCTCATTATGGATGTGTAAAATTCCATTTTATACCACATTTCCTTTTATCTATTCACCTGTTAATAGGCACCTGGGCTGTTTTCACATCTTGGCTATTGTGAATTATGCTGATATAAATATTAATATCAGTATGTCACTGTAGTATGTTGGTTTTAGTTCTTTTGGAAAAATAGCAAGTAGTGGGATAGCTGGGTCTTATGGTGCTTTCATTCCTAGACCAATAAAATATCTCCATATTGATTTTCAAAGTGATTTTACTAATCCCACAACACAGAAACAGATGTATAAGTGTATTTTTTCTCTTCATCCTATCCAACAAATATTGTTTTTGTATTCTTGATGATTGTCATTCTAACTGGAGTAAGATTAAAATCTAAGTATAGATTTTGCTAGCATTTTTCTGATTACCAGGGATGTTGAACATTTTTTATACATTTAAGGCAATTCATATTACTTCTTTTAAAACTAGTCTATTTGTGGTTGCAGGTTTGGCTCAATATGAGGCACTGGATTTGATTCCCAGCAGAAAAAATTTAAACAAAATAAATTTATACTGTCTATCTACAACTAAAAATATTTTTTGAAAAATAATCTGTTTACTTATTTATCTGACTTATTAATAGCTCTATTTGATTTATGCTATTTTTTGAATTTTTATATTATCTGGATATTAATTCCCTAATGAAAATATAGCTAGCAAAGATATTTCCCCATTAGAAAACTTTTTCTTTGCATTTTTAATTATTTCCTTTGTTGTGCAGAAACTTTTAATTTTGATGTCATCCCACTTATCCTTTTTTTTTTTTATTTCTTTAGGCTTCGGGGTCTTGTTAAAAAAATTCATGCCTGTGCCAAAAATTTTTGGAATGTTAATCCTGTTTCTTTTATAAGTTGCAGTTTCTAGTCTAATTCTTAGATCTTTGATCACCTTGAATATGAATAGGGATCCAGGTTGAATATTGTTGCATTTCTTAATAACTTTTCTATATTGAAAACTTTATTTTCAAAATTATATAATAGGTATTGGAGGCCTGAAAATCTGTTTTCTATGTGTCTAATCTATTGGTGATATTTTCCACTGAATTTTCTAAAAAATATTTTTTAGTTGTCAATGGATCTTTATTTTATTTATTTATATGCAGTGCTGATAATAGAACTCAGTGCCTCTCACATGCTAGGCAAGCTCTCTACAACTGAGGCATAACCCCAGCCCCTGAACTAAATATTTAATTTGATACATGGAGTCTTTTTTTCCCAGCAGTTTTGTTTGCTTGTTCATTTTGGTACCAGGGATTTAACCCAGAGGTGCTTAACCACTGAGTCACATTCCCAGCATGTTTTGTATTTTATTTAGAGACAGGGACTCACTAAGTTGCTCAGGACTCCCTAAGTTGTTGAGGCTGGACTTGAACTCATGATCATTCTGCCTCAGCTTCCAAGTCACTGGGATAACAGACATGAGCTACTGTGCCCAGTATTTGGTTCATTTTAAGAAATTCTCTTTACTGAAATGCTCTTTTATTTCCTATATTTTCTCTTAGTTCATTTCTTAGGATTTTTATTATTTCCCCATATTTGTGTTTCATTATTTTTTTCAGAATCTCCATTGAAATGCTCTTTTACTCCCTGCTCTTACTTATTTTTGTCTCTGTTCATTTCTTTTATCTTCTAGTTTTGTTTTGTTGTTTTATGTTTTTTTTTTTTTTTGGTTCCAGGGATTAAACACAGAGGTCCTTAACCATTTTGCCACTTTCCAAAAACTTCTTTATTATTTATTTTTATTTTGTGACAGGATCTCTAAGATGCTGAGCCTGGTCTTAAACTTGCCATCCTCCTGACTCATTCTCCCAAGTTCCTGGGATTATCAATTTTCTAAATTCTTTATCTGCCATTGCTTCCACTGTGGTTTTAATGTGGTTGGTTTTTGTCATGTTGTGAGCTATTTGGTGTTACTCTTATCCTTCCTTTGCATTTTCATTTTACTACCATCTCCTGGGATGATTATCACTTCTACCTTTATATAAGGAATTTTTAATGAGCTGCTTTCTCTTTACTAATTTCCCTGGCTTGGGTGTTTAGTTAATATTTTCAGTCAATATGAACCTGCTGATAGAGGAGACACTAATCTCTAGTAACAAAGTCATGTAATAATAAACCTTAAAACATTAAAATGTTCTCCTGGAGACCACTAATTTTAGTAGTATATAGAACAAATTTGCTTGAATGGGCTGAGAAAATAAGTAAGAAAAAAGCAAAATTTTAAAATGTTTGACTCTGTAGTCAACTATTCTCTCACTTCTTTGATTCTGGGCTATGGCATTGTAGAGTTCTCCTCCACAATCTTCTGGGTGTCTGTGTGTGTGTTGTGTGTGTGTGTGTGTGTGTGTGTGTGTGTGTGCGCACATATATTTTTTTCTTGCTGAGATTTTTTAAATAGAGACATTCTTTCTGGGGTTTCAGATATTGTGTAGTTTGTTTATTCTAATCTCTGACCAAATCTGTTCAAACTCTTTAGACAAGTCTATGCAGAGTTTCACTCACTTCTTGCCTGGCCAGCTCTGATGCACTCCTTCTTTTTGGAGCCTTAGTTCATGTGATATAAGGAGAAGTTTGGGATGTTTCAGAATATTCTATGGCCTCTTCTAGGATTGGAAGAGGTGACTCAGGAACCGTAAGATTTGGATAAAATGTAATGTTTCAGTGCCCTGTTCCTCCAGTGTTCCCCCTGTTCCACAGGCTAATTATCCTTCAAATAAGAACCTATTTCAAGTGAAAGAAATCTTCACTCTCCTCAGCTTTGTAGAATCAATTTTGGAGTGCAGAATTGCTGTTTTGATTCACTCTTGTGGAGCTACTATAATAGAATGGATTTTTCTGATCCACCATAATTATATTCCTGAAAGGATTAGACCAAATATCTTAAAATGATGTTAAAAATATATTTCATTAAGAAAATATTGGGGCATCATGGCAAAATGAAGGTTAGAATAATTCAAAAATTGAGAGAAGAGAAAGTAGAAGAGAGGTAGTATATGAAAGTCATAAAGAAGGAGGAAGTAAAGAAGAGGAGACACATGATAATTTTCCATTAGAAGCAAAGGAAAGGAGAGTAATAAAACAAGCAAATTAGTAGAGCAAGACAACAACCTCCTGAAACTGAAAAACAAATAAAAACAACCACTATTTCTTAAAATAAAAACTACATAGTAAAATATTAATAAAAAGAAAATAAATGATAAAAGAAAAAACATATTGTGCATATATATTTATGAATCAATCAGCAAATATATCCAAAACAATAACAAACATGAATTTTAAGTAGCTGAGTTTGTAGCTCAGCAGAAGAGCGCTCGCCTACCATGTGTGAAGTACTGGGTTCGTTTCCCAGAACCACATATAAATAAATAGAATAAAGTCCATCAATAATTTAAAAAATACTTAAATACATAAATAAATAATTTTGTAAAAAGAAACTAGAAAAAAGGAAAAACAAAATAAAGTATTTTAAATGAGATGTAAATTTTGTTCTTGAGATAGCTGAAATTGTGGATATTTACCGCCTATTCCACACTCAACTTTTTTCTGTTTCTTCTTGGAATATGCACCCTGAGTGACAGTAAGGGCTGGATGTTATTAAGCCCATCCTCCTCTTATGATCTTCTGCAGTCTGCCTCCTGGGGTAGCCCGGTGGTGCAGGTGGTGGAAATGGATTTTATTTTTTCTACCCATCAGTGCAGGTTAAGATGGAACTGGAAGCACTTGCTATTGGAGTTTTGTGTGGATGTCTTAAATGGCTGCACTTCCAGGTAGGAAGTGGAACCAAGATCCACTTGGGAAGTTCTGGCAGCTGGGGTTAAGCCCTAAGCAGAACTTTGGACATTTGCCTGAGGTATTTATTACAGAGCAATTAAGTCATTGTAAACTTCATGCCTGTTTTATGCCAGTCTTAGATGAGCTACTGGGTCTCAAGCATTGCCAGAAATTTCAATTCTAGGGAAAGGCAAGTATCTACATGGATTATGGACTATGATAGGTTTTCTCTTACCCTTCCATCCCCAAATATGAACTTCCAAGTCTTCATTCTCAAATAAAATCACTCCTGCCTCTTCATTATCCCCTGATCCTTTTCATCTGGTCCCACAACCCACAGAATTCAAAGAGTGAATTGCATTATTCTCTGTATCTCTGTATTGAATTTCTCTAGATCCATTGTCCTTTGTGACTATTTGGGGATCATGATCCACGAGTACAATTTAGAACTCTTAGATTCCAATAGGAATAAGATTCAATGTAATCTCCTCAAGCTTGATCTCCACCTTAGTTCTTGGCTTATAAATTGACAAACACTGAGCACACTTAAAACACCAGTTCACTGCATGGTCTTTGTATTAGCTATGTAGAAACTGCCTTTCACAGTTGTTTATATGACAAATTTGCCCTGTTTCTTTGAATTGCCCTTCCCTTTGTGCTAACACAACACCACCTTCATCACCAGTATCACTGCTAGAACTGGCTAGGCTTGGGTTATCATGTTTACAAGAACAGAATCTCTGGTCCTCCTTGAATCTCTGGCAAACAAACATAGATCTATAATGAATTCCTTCAGACACCCATCGTGTTATGAATCTGTATTTCTGTCTTTGCAATTCCTAACAGTGGAGGAACTACTATCTGCATCCTTCCACTCTTTCACCATCTTTACACTCTCCTCAGATTTCAATTTTTAAATCTTGTGTTGCCTGTAATAAATAAGTGTCTTTAGGGAAATTAATGAAATAATAGATTTAATTTTGGAGCAAAATGTTTAACTGATAATAAATACTCAAAAAATGGAAATAAGTTTAATCATTTAAAATTTTCTGGGTTGTTTTTGCACTTTTCTTGAAAGATTTTATACAGTTTATTTCAATTTCCAAGCAGCCTGGAAATCCAACTGCATGTGCTCAAAAGGGAAATATCATTTTAAACCAAAAAATGCAAGCAAATTAACAAACTGGAGACCAAATACCCTTGACCTTAGGAAATATGTCAAATGCTGCTTAAATTAAAATTGAAAAGTTCAAGAAGTATATTTGTGTTTCATCTATAATAATCTAGAATACTTTTGATACTTTAAAAGTAATAATAAGTAATATGCTAGCTTTTGGAAAATTTCGAATTGCTCATTTTCAAAATAGCACCTTTGGCCAGTACCAAGATTTTTACATTTTAATCACTATTCTACGTTTTGTAAATTGATTGATAATTAATTTCTGCATTAATGTAATATAATTAAAATAGAATTTTTATTATTTTTCTATGTGTAAAGATCCTTAGATTATCTGATATTGATCTCTTTATTGAAGAACCTCTTTTAAAAAGACTATCAATGCACAGAATATCTGTCACCATAATAGAGAAATGTGGTGGATCTCAATATACTTGAGACTATAATGAAAATAAAGCCTTTATTTATTTTGTAAAACATCAAATATTCACAAAAGTTGATATCTTTATGTAATAAAGGTCTGTGTATGCATTGTCCATTTTTAATAATTATGAGATAATAGAGATAATAACCAATTTTTCTAACATCTGAACACTACTCACTCCTTCCCATCATTCTCACTGAATATTCTCTGAAAAATTTTAAAGCAAATCTTAGACATCATTATGTCATTATATTCATAAATACTTCACTGTTTACCTTTCAAACACAGAGATTGACCACTTTAATATCATCAAATAATCAGTAGATTTTCAAGTTTTCTTGTAATTTACTTTTGTAGTTTGTAAGTTTTTGGTATCATATCAGTATAAAACTTAGGTTCATACATTAATTGAGATATGTTATATAAAATACAACTATATGTAATATTTATATATACATATTATATAATATACATAAATATATTATGTAAAATTTTATATTAATATATTATATAATATTTATGGTATATTACATTAATATATATTATACAAGCATACAATATACATGTATTTACATATATTCCATATATATATCTTTTGAGCTCATGGATTTCTTCTCCATTTCTTTTGATTTTTCACTTTACAATTTATTTTTCAAAGTTCAGTGAATTTTGTATTATAGGATGTCTTCCATTCTTTATTTTCCTGTTTCAAGTCCTGTGATACCTTTGAATATTTTCCTCTATCCACTTGATTGCTTGTAAATTGATTATTATATACAAACTGTGTTGTCTAATATGATAGACACTAGTTATATGTAGCTATCCAAATTTATATTAATTAAAATAAGTTAAAAATTCAGTTCTTCATTTGCTTTTTACTTATAAGCTTCAAGTGGTTATTGATTGAGCATATTACATAGTGTTAGCTAGAGAATACTGTAACAATTGCAGAAAATGCTATTAGACAAGAGTGTATTAGATGTTTGATCAGATTCAGAATAAATTATTTTGGTAAGTATATGTCATAAGTAGGAATACATATTTCTATTACTATTTTTATCTCTATATAGTATTATCCATTCATGATCATTAAACTGATACATTGTTAATTTATTAGTGTCATGAGTGGCACTATTCATAATTACTTGGAGGTGGATTATCTTTTTTTAAAAATTTTCATTTTTTTATTGATTGTTCAAAACATTACAGAGCTCATGATATATCATCTTTCATACATTTGACTCAATTGGGTTTTGAACTCCCCAAATACAAATTGGAGACTCACTTCTGTTACATACTCACATTTTTACATAATGGCATATTAGTGACTGTTATATTCTGCTACCTTTCCTATCCCCTACTATCCCCCCTCCCCTCCCCTCCCCTCCCATCTTCCCTCTCTACCTCCTCTGCTGTTGTTCAATTATCTCCCTTTTTCCCCCTCCCCCTTGCCCCTCATAACCTCTTATAATTTTGTGTATCACTGAAGCTCTCCTATCATTTCCATATGCTTTCCCTTCTCTCTCCCTTTCTCTCCCCCCATTCATCTTAGTTTACTCTTAGTCTTTTCCTCATGCTCTTCCTTCCTGTTCTATTCTTAGTGGCTCTCTTTATATCAAAGAAGACATTTGAAATTTGTTTTTTAGGGCTTGGCTAGCTTCACTTAGATTATCTTTAAATGCAAGCATATATTTGATGACACCAATCATCAAATATAAACAGTTACTGACAAAAAATGTTAGGTGTGAGGGAACACCCCAACTAGCATTCAGTGCACACCAATTGAACACTATAAGCATATCACACAATTCTAAGGCAACCATGAGTCCCAAAATACCTCTAATGCCACCTGACTTCTGTTAGTAAATAGCAGATGTTGTCCTTGCCTGGTGATTCTCTCCAGCCAATGGCTGGATGTCAGGGAATGGTGGAGTCAGTCCAGGGATCGACAGCCAAGCAGGGATCGACAGTCAATCCCACCAATATCCTTGGAGTAAAAGTCTTCAATGTCAGCACAAGCAATTTAAATACAGTTCCAAGTTGTTTTACGAAATGAAGTCATTTTGGTCTAACTATCACAAATAAACTCACATAATATTTAGGAATACATACATGATCTTGATAGCCTTGTGGAGTATTATTACTGTTACCCTCCTATCAAAATGAGAAAAAAAAACTAAAACACAGAGTTTATTACCTATGGACCTATAAACAGTTTGTGCCTTTTGTTTGCCACTCAAAAACAATGGACCTATGGTATCCTGGGATCCTGGAAGCTCAAATTAATTGTAATGGTAAGATTTAGTTGCCATCTTGGGCTAATGGATACCCAAGTAACTAGTGAAACATTCTTCTGGGAATGCCCATAAAAGAGTGTATGAAAGAGATTAGCATTGAATCAGTAGTTTACTGAGAGAAGATGATCAGCCTCAACACCGTGGGTATTCATCATCCAATCTGTTTAATACCTAAATAGAACAAAATGGTGGAGAAAGGACAAATTTATTCTGTATTTAGGCACTAGGACATCCATATTTTCTTGTAGTAAGACATCAGTGCCCCTGCTTCTCAAGGCTTCAGACTTGGACAGATATTTACAATTTTGAATTCCTCATATGCCAGGGTTTGGTTTGGAATTGAAACTATATCAATAGATTTTCTGGTCTCCAGCTTATAGAGAAAAAGTCATGGAACTTCTCAGTCTCTATAATACATAAGCCAATCAACCCTTCCTAATAAATGTATTTTTATATCTCTATCCATCTATCAGTTATATCTAATTTTGTTTCTCAAAAACAACTTTAACTCATTTTTATTTGATAAATTTTTAAGTTAGAAATACTTTCAGATATCTTAGATTAGTGATATTGACATGGACCTATTATAGGAACATAAGGAAAACTGAAACACCACAATGAATTATTTCAGAAACATATATTGACTTTCCAATATTTAGTGTATAATTTTCTGGTAAGGAGAATCAGTGTGAAAATTTAACTGCCTAATTAAATTTTCCAAGGCAGCTGGGAGGGTTGGTGGTTGCTTGTAATCGCAGCAGTTCAGGAGGCTGAGGCAGGAGGATCACAAGTTCAAAGTCAGCCTCAGCAACATACAGAGCCCCTAAGCAAATTAGCAAAACCCTGTCTCAAAGTTGGAAAAAAAAAAGCCAATGATGTGGCTCAATGACTAATTGTTCTTCTGTTCAATTTCTCCTTACATTAAAAAAATCCCTAAGGCAAAAATATCCAATAGGACCTTTACTCTAGCCAAAAAGTTTAGATAGATTTGAGCATTAAAATAATTGATAAAATATAAAATAATAATTATGTACCATTATAATTGTTGGCTCAGGTACTAGTTCCTCATTAATTTAGTCACAACCAAGATAATATGACTTATTTTATTTGAAACATACAATAAAACTCATAGATACTTTTTTGCAGGAAAGAAAATGAATTGTGACCAAACTACTCAGAAGAAGTATTTATAGATTCTGCTCTGGAAAAATTAAACAGGGTCTTTACAATTATGAATGGGGGAACATAATTAACTGAACATATATGAAATACTTATATTTATAGAATATAAGAGGGAGCTATGGAATGGGAGCAAAAGGAGATATCAGATACATATAAGACCTGATCCTAACCAACAAAGAATTTACATTCTGGGTTTTAAAAAATAGCCAAACTGAAATGCAATTGTAAATGTTAGTTAGTAAATTTTCAATACTATTCTAGGAAATAAATTCACTTAAACAAATGATGAGCATAGTGATATATGAGAGCCATCAGTGTATATTTATTGCCATTCTATAACCAAACTAGCTGGAGTACTAGCAGATGAAAAGAACCTTCAGTGGTTTGTCATGTTATTCTCTTTTAGAATGAATAATACTCATTTATTATGGTTTTATCTCCCAGGCAGTCATGAGATAGAGACTTTGTCCACAAAGTGGATATATTAAAGGTGGTAGAACCGTTACAAGGTAGGACATATTGGAAGGTCACTAGGGGTATCACCCTCAAAAAAAAACCCAAAACTAATGTTGTTCTAATGTTGTTCTAAAATATTTTATGACAAGAGCAACTCATTATAAAAGAGTAAGCTTGTCCACTCTCTGATTTATGTTTTTTTATTTCACCATGTGATCACATTTATATGTACTTCCACCATTGTGGTATTGTGTGTCCTGAAGTACCCATAAAAATTCATAAAAATGCATATACCGAAGACATGTTCTTGAATCTCTAGCTCTAGGCACTAAACCCTTTTCTTTATAAACTACTGGCCTCCTGTGTTATGTTATAGCAGAAAAAAATTGCAGGGATACACCATATGTAATATATATGATATTGGAAATTTTCTGATAAAGAATAAAAATATATCATTTACAAAACTGCAGTTCCTAAAACAGTTATCAGTCTTGAAATTATACCATAGCTCATATTTTATTCCATTTTATTTCACATGATTATAAAACCTGTTCATGTTATGATTTGGAATTGGAATAGCACTCAATATATTAATGTATTAGAAACATGGTACTCAATACTGCAAGTTTCAGAGGTGGGACTTGAAGGCAATGATTGGAGTGCTGACCCCACTAGTGTATAAATATATTGGATGAATTAATCTATGAATAGATGAATGGACTTCTGGGTGGTAACTGTAGGCAGGTGGATCATGGCTAAAGGGGGTATGTCACTGGGTGTTTGACCTCGGATTATATCTCTCCTTGGTCAATCCCTTTTTCTCTCTGCTTCCTGGAAGTCATCAGCAAAAAAAAAAAAAAAAAAAAAAAATTCCTCTGTCATGGCTTTATGCCATGATGTGATGCACCACATAGGGCCGAGAATGATGGAATTGTCAAACCATGGATTGATTCCTCTGAAATCATAAGCTCAAAATAAATAAACTTTTATTCATAAAGTTGTTATTGTCAGGCATTTTGTTTGCAGAGCAGAACTAACTAACATAGGTTATAGGCAATTTCATAATTTTTTTAATTAGTAGAAGTAACTAAATACAAAATAAATAGATAATTGTAATATTTGAGGTTTTATGGGCTAAGAGGCAACATTGGCAAGAGAAGATTTCTACAAATTTATGTTAATCAAATTCAAAATATTAACCATTAAATATTTTGTAATAAAAATATAATAATAATAAAATATGAATGGGCAAAGTTTGCTTATTGAGGTTCAAAGTTAATGTTCTCTATTTTCACATCAATTGCAAATATTCATTTGTAAATGATTCTTGATCCACGTATGGCACAAAAACAGGAATTAGTTGATATTGCCTGTATTCCATAATTTCCTTGGCATTGATTTGCATCATTTTTGATACAAGAATTAGTAGATTCATTTTTATATCAAGCTTCATGAGGTTTTAAAATATATTTTTACTTTATGATAATTTTTGTGTCATTTGTACTGGGAGAACTATACAATAAATATGAAGTATAACAGTAAATTTTTGCTAATGCTTCTTTTTTTGTAATAAATTGTCTCTTTTCTCATAGTAATATCCCTTAAATTCCCAAGGCTGGGAGGAGTTTTTCTTGGTTGGGAATACTCTTGAACTGTTTTACATTTCTTTCAAAATTCACAATGTAGCATTTTGACAGGTTCAAATTTCTTTCAAACTACAAGCAGTATTTTTTCTCTCTCTCCCCTAAAATCTGGATATATCTAGTTTAAAGTTTGCCTTTTGGCACAAGAGATGCAAAGAGATATACAGAGAAAAATTAAATGTATCAGTACCACAGTATTTGAAGTCAGTTGCAGCAATCAATTGCAATCCACATACAAAAATGGCAGGAAGTAGTTGAAGGGCCCTTATCATTTTTCTTCACCTATTTTCATTATCTCTGTTACTCTGCTTCATTCATGTTGCAAAAAGAAAATTTTATAAGCTCAAAAGTGGTTAGAAAAATATGTTTTCATTCACTATGTTAAACATCAGCCTGATAAAGGCCTTAAAAAGAGCATGGCATAACACATAATTTAGTTAGACTAACAAATATTTCACAATTCTGATGCTCATATTCATGTACAATTATATGGCCTTCTAGAAAACATAACAAAAGTGTTAAGGCTTTTTATTCTTTTCCTTTATACTTTAATTATAACTACTACATCAACTGGATCAGATAGATAGATGAGAGATAGAGAGATACAATCTGCTTCTATTTATTCTTGAGATCATTAGGTTATTTGGTTATCAGATTATTGTTATAAGTTTTGGGGATACTAAGGGACCTTGTAAGCAGAAACAAATATTAGGTATCATTATAATTGATTGTTGTAGCTAGTCACTCACAGAAAGTCTTATGAAAATGGATCTTCTGCATAATTTAGGGTAACAATATTCAGACAAAATAAAAATTAAATTTTCAATATTTTGTTTAGAATACTAACCATCCTACTGAATATATATTACCACATACTGTAGATTAAATCTGGAGTGCCCCCCAAATGCCCAAGTATTAAATAATAGCTTGGTCTTCAGCTTAGTAATATTGGGAGGCGAAACTTTAAAAAACAGGGTCTGGATCTAAGGGGTTAGCTCACTGGTAGGCCACATTTTCAGCACATTCCAGGCTCTGTGTTAACTCCCAGGATTATAATAAATAAATAAATACTAATAAGTTGGAGCCTGGTGTGAAATTTTCAAGTAGTTAGAAGTTTTCCCTCTGTGTTGGCTCTCTCTCTTCCAGCGAGGAAGTCTACAGAAAAGGGTAGGGGAGAGTGTGCCTGTGGAGCCACAAATCAAGACCTCTGGAGATCAAACTGGCAGAAGGTTTGATTTCATTGCACAGTTTCCAAGTATATATACTCAGGCTGTAGCTAAGTAGATTATAGGCAGCCATCAATACAATTTCTTGCCAGCTGTCCTGGTGGCCACCAATCAAGGAACAGACTGTGGAGCAAGTGCTGAGACAACTGCCTCATGCCTAGGGCTGTGCTTATAGGGTAAGTGTTTGCTGCTCAGGAGTATAGCACTAGGGAAGTGATTTGCCATGCAGGTACTCTTATGCAATAAGGGTACATATGCATTCAAGTGCCACTTTGCAGTACTCTATGTACTTGTTCCCACATTTCTCCCCTCTGACTATGCCACAAGGACTTCAGCCAGCATTGTTGTTTTTCATTCAGAGGCCTTTACATTGATTTTGAGATTTGCCTTAGTAAGGTTTTGCATAATCATAATATAATTGGTATCCCAAGTTCTCTTAATATTCTGAGAAAAATTAGAAAACTGTAAGGTTACATTTTTAGATACAGCATATTGGCTGACACAAATACTAAGAAATTCAGGGTCACAAATGGGCCTTTGAAACATAAACAGACTAACTAGTTGTACCTACTGGAGGTCTAGTTCTTGCTGAATAACTAAAACAGCAGCTCAGGACAGTTAATTTAAGTCATTTTGAATGGCAAAGGATTTTGTTATGGCAGTAGACAAATCTTTTACAGTCTAACCAGTCTGGATACTCTGAGTGAGCAAAGCAGCGGTAGTGGTTGTGGGAGTTATGGTGGCTACCAGGGATGATGAGGCTAATTGCATGTCTTGTCTGGTGCAGCATCTTATTCATAAGATTTTTATCTTCATGTCCCATGGACTTCTCCTCTCCCTGAACAGGTTCACTGGAAGCCAGATTGCTGGGGGCACTCTTAGGATAAATATGTGTTAGCTTTCATACCAGAAGTTAGACAATTTGTGAGCCAGCAGGATGCATTGACTGCTCAAAGGATCTCTGAATGAGTGATATTTATGCCATCAGCATCAGTGATTATTAGCATAGCAAAGTGTGGCGTATCACAAGCCTGTGCATAGTGGGTATGACTATAATTCAAGATAAAGGCAAATCCTGTGGTCTGGACTCAATATCTACCCATTCATCAAGGTTGCTGCCCAGTTGAAGGGTCTAGCAGCCAGCAATATTAGTGTGATATCCATCATGCCATATTGATTTTCTGTGTAATGGATGTTAACAGGTTGTCCCATGTAGCAGGCACTGAAGTAGCCCATATGGTTTTGGGGCACATCAGTTACATTCCAGGGAGCTGTACCCATCCAGGTGCATAGATGTTGTTCTTCCCCAGAGAAATTCCTCTTATCAAGGACATAGGATATGGCCATGACACATTGATTCCATGGGATGCTGTCATTATCTGAGTGGGACTTTCCAAAAAGCATTGTTGAGCATGTTGACAGCAAGGGTTTCTTGCACTTGCCATGGGGGAGTGCATGGCTTTTGATAGCATTAACTATAACTCTTAAGTCAGTGACAGATAGTCCAACGTATGACTTGTTATATTTATCTACAATAGTTTCATTATCAAGAGCAAACCAGAGAGGATTGTCCTGCTTGTAGGTCTTATTATCAACAACAGAGAAATAAATGGACAGAGTATGTATGGATATGCTGGCATTCCAGGGTACAGTCACCTCCTATATTGATAACTCAGGATCAATAAGGTTGGAATTATTAGAGAAGAGCTTAGGTAGGGATCCTTCCCATTAGCAACAGCCAGAGGGGTTGTCAAGTGACCAATGCCCAATTTACCTGAGCCATTGTAATGTTGATGGTTAGAGTTGTGCATAACAGTAGAAGGAAGACCTGTCTAGGAAGATTAGAACCATGACTCTGGCTTTTTATTAGCCCATTTACATCACCCCATGTGATCTTGTGACAGGGTTTCCTCTGGTGTCCTTTTTCTCGCTTGCATTTTTGCTTCCATTCTTCTTGGATCATGCAGCAGGCCATCATCATGGGTAGGCATCCAGGGTCTGAAATGGTGGGCTGGAATCCAGATAGGCTGTGAATTTCTTTCTGGTAAGACACAAGCAAAATCTCTACCTAACACCAGGAACAGAGAAGGCTCCAACCACTGATTGATTAAGGGGTCCTTGTACTGTAGTAAAGTTATATGTGATGGCCCAGTCAAGTGAACCCAATGTTTGAAGGCAGGCAGGCATAAAATCATCACCCTTAGAAAATGTTAAAAAATTTAAAGTACAGAGGATAGTATTAAGAATATCATGGGGAGACCATGGAGAGGCACTGTCTCCTCCAATTTTGTTTAAAAATGGTGGCCCCTTGTTTTGTGGGGGGAGGCTATTTCCACAATTTCTCGTCCTCGAGGGTTGTAAGGAATACCAGTGGTTTGCTTAACATTCCATTTCAAACAGAAATCTGTAAAGGCCTTGATGGTATATGTGGGACCATTGTCTCTTTTTTATTTCATATGGTACTCCCATGTTTTTGACAGTACAAGAGGTGAGAACAGATTTGTTTGGATCTCTCTCTCCTGGGGTTGCTGTTGCCAGGAGTAGCCCTGAATAGGAATCTATGTATACATGCACATATTTCAAATTGCCAAAGGATGGCCCATGAGTGATATCCATTTGCCATACAACATTGAACTTTAGACCTCTAGGATTAACACCTTGCAGTTGCAAAGGTCCTATGGGCTAGAAGGGGGTGCATTAGTGCACTTTCTAGTAATTAGCTTGAAATATTATTTTGTTAATTGAGGGAACAGTTTGTGCAAGCTGTGGGCTGATTGATGGAACTTACTGTGCAGCTTGATTGCCTGCTTGGATAAGGAGGCTTTACAAGCCTCATGGGTCAGGTTATCGGCCTCCTCATTTAGTTTTGAAAAAGGCCCAGGCAACCCAGAATGTGCTCAGATATGCTGAATGTAAAGAGAATTAATCCTTCCTTCTAGAAGGGTTTGAATAGATTGTTGGATTAGGGTAACCATATTGGTATTATTCTTTATGAAAGCAAAAGTCAGTCTAGGAACAGCTACAGCACAATACTGGCTATCAGTCACAACATTAATAGGTTCAGGAAATTGTTGCAAGACCAAGATTATAGTTGACAATTCTAGTGCTTGCAGAGACCCAGGGGAATAATTATATTAAAAGGTCCTTTTTACCCCAGTTTAAGGGAGGAAATAGATTATGCCAATTTTCCCTGTGAACACCAAGGGCACATTAGGGATTGGTTGGTCCAGTATTATTGTTGTTGCTTTAGAGGAAAAAGGGAAATGATTTGAAGGATTCTTAATGGAGGCATATGACAGTCAAGGACCCCCGTGAAATTAGCTATTGCCATTTGTAAAGTAGGGCTAATCATCATGAGATTATTAAACTGCAAAATTTTGAGAGGAGTTATGAGACTTTCTGTTTCTTTCCCCAGAACTCATAATAGAAACTTCCTCAAAGAGGTGATCATCTGTGAGATGCCTTCTACTTGACTTTGAACTTTCCTTTGTACACTGGAGAAGTGCACCCATGATATGGTATTTTCTGGCTCTTTCCAGAAGACTTCAGTAGGAAGCCCAGGAGTTAGGCACACTATTGCCCATACATTCTTTCCTCCATGTTGTTTAAGGATGCATTAACCAATTCTAAAGTCTTAAGAGCTTCTTGGCTAAACTTCTGGGAGGAATTTAAATGTGGGTCTCCTTTTAGCAAATCAAATAAGGGCCTCATTTGTTGAGTAGTGATATTTAAAGAAGTTTTGTGCCAAATCAGATGTCCCAGGATAGTTTGCAATTGGTTCAAAGTAGGCTTTTCAGGGAGAGTGATATGAGAAGTCACTTACATAACTGCTTCTGTCAGGATACAATGCCCGAAAATTTTAGAAGTGAGCTCTTTCTGGAACTTTTTCAGGGAAATGATCAACCCCAATTCATTGAGATTTTCAACCAAACTTTGTAAGCCTGTGGTAGAACAGCTTCTTTCTCATGTGCTAAGAGTAGGTCATCCAGGTACCAAAACAAGATCTTTATATGTTCAAGGTATTTTAGGGCTTGAACAAAAAACAACTGACAAAGGTGGAGATGTTTTTCATGCCTTGTAGTAATACTTTCCATTGAAAACACTGCACAGGCACCAAGTTGTTAATGATAGGTACCATAAATGCAAAACGTTTTCTATCAGATGGATGCAGTGGAATGGAAAAGAAACAGTCCTTTATGTCTGCTATGTGAATTTTGTAGCCATGTGGAACATAACAAGTCAATGGAAGTCCGGATTGAGTGGTGCCCATCTTTTGCATAGTCTCATTTATGGCTCATTAATCATGAATTAATATTCATTTGCCTTTTGCCTTTTTTGAATACAAAAATGGGAGTATTCCATGGACTATGAAAGGCCTCAATATGCCCCAAAGCCAATATGTTTTCATTAGTTCCAAGATATGCTGTAACTTTTCTTAGGTAAGTGGCAATTGTACCACCCATACAGGTTTATCAGAGAGCCATTGCAATAGTATGGGGAAAGATGCTGTAATATAAACAGTGGCCTTTAATATTGCAGGGGGCATCCAGAATTCTCCTCTCAATGTTGGGTTTTTCAAATCCATGTATATTATGTCATCATAGAAATCCTGGTCATCAATAGTGAGTACTGCTCCCTTGGAATCTAAGATACCCCTGCCAAATAGGTTGTTAAATATTCCCTCCACCACTCTGGGGTGGATGCTCCCTTGGTTGCTGTACATCTCTTCCCATGACCAGCCCTGAGCTGCCTGCCGAGAGGAGGTTAGCCCTCCAATGCCTGTAACATTGGGCCCTGGTTTAGTGGCCCATGACTTGGGTACCTCCTCCAACCTCAGCAACATTAAGTCAGCCCCTGTGTTAATCAACCCCTTGAAAATTTTCTTCTTTACCTTTAGCATTGCTCTGGGTTTATTGTCCTCACTAATAGGGATTATCCACCATATTCCAAGACCCTTCATATCCATCTGATTGGTTGTTTGTCTTTGCTTCCTTCTGTTTGTATTCTCCCTTGGTTGTGGGGATGAGGGGTGCCCCGAGAAGAGTTTAAAGGCTTCCCTGCACCGTCTCAGCTTGACCAACATTCTCTAGCCCAGTGCCATCCCTTCTTGTACCATGGGCAGAGAGGTAGTTTGTCCCCTTCTCTCTGAGAAGGGAAGTATTGAGAGAGATTCCCTTTTCCTTCACAGCTCCAGCACCCACCTGATTTATTTTGGTGGTTCATGGACAGAGCTAAGAATGCCAAAGCCCTTACCATGGCTTTTTGTCCTGGTATCCCTATATTTTGAGCAACTAAAATCCAGTCATCCATTGTGCCATTTTTTTACTGGCACCACTGCTGTTTTATGTTTCTTATTTAGTCTGTCCCAGATCAATTCCTGGGCTACCGCTGCCCTAGCTCCTTCATGAAACACCTTCCTTTTTACTTGTTTTCTCTGTCAATAAACTGCAGCAAGTCTTCAGTGGCTTTCTGTCTTAGACCTTGCATAGAAACTGAACCTCCTCCAGCTGAGAACTTCCTCCAGGCTCTTAATGCACAAAGTCGCACATGATCAAAATAATTTGGAGGACATGTAGCTTGTAGCACAGGGGAACTGTAGATTCTTTCTCCCTGCAAGCACTCAGCTGGGAGGTTAACATTTGTGGTGTGGTTATGATCCCACAGCTATTCACATTAATCATAGAAAAATACCTTCCACTTCAAAATGTTGTAGGCTTAAGAGCCAATTTGTCTAGTACTTTGCACTCTTGAGGGCAATTATGTTCAAGACTGAGTGTTTCAAGCATTTGGTCTACAAATAGCACCCAGGATTCATCCTCTTTTACTGCCTTCTTCAACTCTTCCAGGGTACCCAATGTGTGTGGATATCAAGTGGCAGGGTGCTGTGGTGTGGAGGCCATGTTGACAGGGAAGGCTTGTATCCCCTTACCTTATTGTTCATCTCTTATCTTACATAGATCTTCAAAAGGATCTCTGGCCCCTTGGCATGTGTTTCTGGGAGACCATGGCTTGTGTCTGTCTGGTGGCCTGGTCATTTCTAAGCTTTCATGGTCCCTTGCAGGCTTTGGCATTGCCTCATAAAGAGGCAGTTTCCATTGACTCAGGGAAGGATATGGTCTTTGCCTGTCAGTAGAAGGCTCACTTGCGCCATTTGAGATCAAGCTTTAATGGCTGTCACAATGGGAAAATGAATGTAGTGGTAAAGTATACTCCTGTCTCACTTCAGCTTGCCACACATTTGCCATTATCTTGTACCATATCATAGAATCAAAAACATCAGCAGTACTAATCCAGGGGCCAGTGTCTATCACTACATCTCAAAACTTATGGATTTCTTTCTTACTCAGGATTAAACCTCTAGTGTCTAGTAGAGTGCATAGCACTTGCAGCCATGAGTCTTTGGTGAAACTATATAGGTTCCCCAATTTCCTCTTCCTTACCATTCTGTGAAGGGCCACACCTGTCGCGACCCCTCGCCGGCAAAGGAAACACGACACAGGATTCTTCTTTCAGCAGTTTACTCAGGACCTTTGAATTATGATGAGAAAACAGGAACAAGAAAGGAAAGAGAGCGAGCAGTCGGTCTGCCCTAGCTTATGTACCCAGCCTCGCCAATGAACTAGCACCACGTGGAGAAGTCTAATAGGTACAGCGCAGTGGAAGCAGGCCAGAGCCCAGCCCCACAGCCTTACAAGGAGTTGTTTACTTCTAACAACTCTAACCACTAAGTCATCAGAAGCAGGAGGCCAGCGCCATTTTCAGGGTGCGGTCACCGGCTCCCAACACACACCCTTTCTTATAGGCTTACCTCAAGTTCCTGTTTAGTCACCAGCTCTCTTTCATCCAGCAAGGAGATCCATGAAACTGGATGTGGAGAGTGTGGCTGTGGAGTCACAAATCAAGACCTTGAGAGACCAAGCTGCAAGCAGGTCTGATTTTATTGCATAGTTACCAAGTATATATATTCAGGCAGTAGCTAAGCAGATTATAGGCAGCCACCAATAAAATTTCTTGCCAGCTGTCCTTTTGGCAACTGATAGAGGAACAGACAGTGGAGCAAGTGCTGGGACCACAACATGTGGCCTCATGCCCAGGGTTGTGCCTATAGGGTAAGTGGTTTGCTTCTCATGCACATAGCACAAGGGAAGTGGTTTGCCATCCAGTCACCCTTAACATGTGACATGTATGCAGTATTCTATGCACTTGTCCCCACATACCTTGAAGGTAATAGTGCACCTCAGCCCATTTCTCTCTTTTTCTCTTTCAATTACAAGTCATAATATAAGCAGGTTTGCCTCACCAGTTATTTTTACCATGATGTACTCACCCCTTACAACAAGTAGTTTATAAGTAATAGGTTTGCCCAGTTATAGACTGGAACCTCAAATACTGTGAGCTACAATAAATATCTATTATTTAAGAATTGATTATCTCAGGGATTTATTAGAGTAACAGAAAACTTACCAGCAGTACAGTTGAGGAAATGGGACAAGAAGGTAAACCATCCATAGGAATATAGAATCAATGCCTTGTAGAAGAGAAATAGTTACTGAGACTATGCCATAATGGAAGGAGACAATGTGCCACAGAGACATATTGTTACTGCCACTGATTGTTTCAAGTACAACATCTCCTTCTTAGCTAAAACATCCTGTTGCTACTGCAGACAGCTTCAACCACAATAGCTCTTATTTACGTACCCCCCACCTGTACACCTAGCAATTCCAGCCCCCAAATTTGCCCTTACCTTAAGGGCTTCCATTCCCCAACAAACCTGCCAAAGCACAAAGGTGGGCCAATCCTCATAATTATGTAAATAATGGATTAAATGTATGCACTTATGATGGCTTATTAAGCTCAGAACATGAAGAGCTTTATTAATCCATATTACCATCCTTCATCCTACCAATACACACTTGTAAGGACATTAAAAGTGCTTGAACAATATCATAAAAATTATCTATAAGTCTAAGTCTATTCATAGTTGAAAATTCAAGCTGTGGGCCTGGTTTTTTTATTGTGTGTGGGTGTGTAAAATATTTTCAGATCTGACCCAAATCTTTGACTTTCTATATCCTGAACAAATCTATAATTAATGAGAAGACATTATATTAATGTATAACCATCATTAGAAACACTTAACCCAAGTATATGCATATTGCAAATTAACAAATGGTTTATGATCATGAGAGATATGAGGGGCATTAAATGAAAATTCCTGAAATAGTGCTTTTGGATTGGATGTCCTTGAAAAGGTATGGATCAAAGGAATTATGATTTACTAATATTTTTATAATTGTTTTTTGAAAATATTTAAAATTAATATAGAGTTATACAAAATAAGATTGAATGCCTTAAATAATAAAACAAGCTACACAGTTTTAATGAGAATATTCAGGATTCACATAATTTATAATTTAAAAATAATGTCTCTTGCACAAAAAGTAGGATTTCTGTAAAATTATATGAGCTGTTATAAATAGACTTTTAAAAATAATTATATTTTAATGATATTTACTTAATTTATACTGGCTATGAACAAATAAAAACATTGCAACTAATAAGACCATATTAAAGTATCCCCTACTTCTGTCACAAAGTTCAAAAGGAGCTCTAGTCATGAAATGATTATGATATTCTATGCATAAGAAAGTCTTACAAATTCTTAAATATATATTCAGCGTGCTTTCTAGATCAAAGAAAATTATTTACACAGCAAAGACTACTAGTTTCTTTATAGGAGAAACTAATGAGAATGCATTTAGGGCAGTGTTTCTGAAGGTTGACTCACCTGCCATATATATCAGATTTATACAGAGTGCTTACTAAATACTCACATTCCTGGGTCTCTTCCCAGATTTACTAACTCATAAACTTAGAAGTATATTCATAGAATCTATGTTTAAAAAAATCACAAGTAATTAATTTGAAAAGCATTAAAATGTGAGAACAACTACTCTACTGGTGCACCATCTTTGACTCCATCTCAAATTATTTCCAAGTCAAAGTTCTTTTGAAGCTGTGACAGAGGTCTTATAAAACAAGAAAAGAACTAAGCTATATTAATAATGAAAACATCCTATATTTGAAAAAGGATTAAGAAAGGGGCTATAATACACTCCTTCTTTTTGAACAATGTAGATTTTTCAGATAATTAACATTTCATAGTTGGTAATAAAAAAACTTCATTTTAAAAATAAATTTATTTTAACTGCTACATGAAAACATAAAATTTTACATATTAATGAGGTGACACAATATCTTGATATATGTATACATGGTATAATATTTAAAACATGCTAAACATCTTTCTTTTGAAAGACATTTTTATGGTGAAAAATTTGAAAATTCTTTCTTTTGTCTTCTTGAGATATAAAATACATTATTTCTATCTATAGTCACCTACTATATGGTAGCAAACCATAACTTCTTGCTGCTCCTATCTAACTGCAACTTGATGTTCATTAATTAATTTTTTCCCCAACCCTCTACCCCTTACACTCTCCAGCCTCTGACAACTGCCTTTCTACTCTCAACTTCTATGAGGTAAATTTTGTGAGATTACACATAAGAGTGAAATCATGCACTGTTTGATTTTCTGTGCTTGGCTTATTTTACTTAACATAATGATTTTCATTTCCATCCATGTTCTTTCAAATGACAGGACTTTATTTTCTATGACTGAATTGTATTCCATTGTGTATATGTACTATTTTTCTTTATCCATTCATCAATTGATTGATGCTTAGGTTGTTTCCATATTTTGGCTATTGTGAATAGTGCCACAATCAACATGAGAAAGCAAATGAGTCTTCATTCAACATATCATTTCATTTCTTTAGAATATTTACCAAAGGGTGTGATTGCCAGATCTCCTGGTATTTCTGTTTGCAATATTTTGAGGAACCTTCATACTGTATTCTATAATTGCAGTGCTAACTTGCATTCCCACATACATTGTAATATTTGTTTAAGTACACAATATTTACATTGTACTTTACAAAAACATCTACAATTCTGAAATTATATATACATATATATATGTATATGTGTGTATGTGAACGTGTGTGTGTGTGTGTTTGTGTGTGTGTGTGTGTTTTATTTTATATCTTCTGAATCCAATATAACATGAGATTGGGGATGTGTTGGAGCTGCTAAATTGTTATTGCATCTATTAGCATATATTGGAAAAGACAGATATCAAATTTTCGTCAATAAATTAGAGTGTTACTCTGTTACTGTTTTTCTGGTGAACAGGATTTGAAGTAACACTCTATTTTTTTAAATGAAACTCTTTTGCAATGTTGATTTTTTTTAAGGAACATGCATCAGTTTTTAAAGAAAAAAATTTTGTTGTAGATGTACACAATACCTTTATTTTATTTGTTATGTGGTGCTGAGGATCAAACCAAGTATCTTCCACTGCGAGGAGAGCACTTTACCACTGAGCTACAACCTCAATCCCATACATCAGTTTTGAAAAAGCAAATTAAATTTTCTTTATTTTGCAACTTTGCATTTTCTCTTAACAAACATACATCAGTTTTGAAAAAAAATAAATTAAATTTTCTTCATTTAAATAAAGAAAATATGTGTTCATAGTCTATATATATAAATTATTCTTTCTATATGGATTTGTTAGAAAATTGGCTCACACTATCACAAAGGTTGAAAAGTTCCATAATAGCTGTCTGCAATCTGGAAAATCCAAGGATGATAGTAGTGATGACTCAGTCCAAGAATCTGGGTATAGAGCAACAAAATAACTCATTATTGCTGGTGGAAATATAAAATGGCATAATTATGTTGGAGGACTGTTAGTAAGTTTTAATAAAATGATACATTCTTACCACATAATCCAATAATTATGCTCCTTGGTTTTTACTAAAAGGATTTAAAAATTTATGTCCACACAAAATCTTCGCAAGGATGTTTGTATTAAATCTATTCATCATTGCCCAAACATGGAAGCAGCCCATGTGTCCTTCAGTAGGTGAATAAATAAAATATGGAACATATATTCAAGGATTACTATTGTTTCTAAAAATAAATGAGGTAAGAAAATATTAAAATATTCATAAGAAACTTAAGTGCATATTACTATTAGAAACCCATTTGACAAGTATGCATTAATATATAATTTCTTTTGTATGACTTTTCAGAAAATTCAGGAGATGGTAAAATAGGATTAATGATTTCCAGAGTTAGAGATGGAGAAGGATGAAGAGGCAAAATGCAGACTAAATTTAGTGCAGTGAGAATCTGCATGATATTATAATGATGAATGCATGCCTTTATACATTCTCCAAATCGAGAGAATGTAAAACACCAAAAGTGAAACTTAAGGAAAAATACAAATTTTGAATGATTATGGTAGATCAGTTTAAGCTTATCAATTATAACAATAGCAATCTGGTGAAGTATGTTGACAACAAAAAAAAAGGTTATAGATGTGGGGGAAGAGACATAGGAGAAATCAAGGGCATCTGCTCAATACTGTTATGAACCTAAAATTGTGCTAAACTATCTTTTTATAAAAAGAATTATATGATTCATAGTGAACTATTGCATTTACATAGGACCTGAAAGGTATCCTAGGAGCAGAGAATTGAACCATAAAGGTGATTAAAAAGAAGAAATGTCAATATTCATCAATGATGTAATGAGTTGGCAAAAATGGGTGTTATGTTTTGGATCTTCAAATTCCCTCAAAATACATGTGTTAGAAATATTATCCCTAATGCAGCAAGGTTCAGATGTGGAACATTTAGGCAATGGTTAGGACTCTGATCTCATTTAACTAATCCATTTGATGGATTAATAATTTGAATGTACTATTGAGTAGTAACCTTTGGCAGGTGAAGTGTGGCTGGAGGAAGTAGGTCACTGGGGCATGTCCTTGGGAACTATATCTATCTGACCAGGCCCCTTCTTCTCTCACTGCTTTTATTCCGGCTTCCATGAGCTGAGCATCTTTCCTCCACTATGCCCTTCTGCCATGCACTGTTCCGCTAAGTTGTTATGTAAGGTAATTTGATCACAGTGAAAAAAGCTAACAAAATGGGGTAGAAACAAGGTGGAGTAGTAAGAACAATGTAGTTTAAGGTTGTAGCATAAACAGAAATATGAAAGAATGAATGTATCTGTAGCATATACTTGAGAAATATTGTCAAAATTTGTGATTGAAACAGAGAATGTTTGTATTGTGTTTAGATGGAACAATAAACCACAAAAGTTAGCAGAAAAAGATGGAAGCAAATGTGACAGAGAGCTCAGTGAGAATGAAAAAATAAAATAAAATAAGGGATCTTTGGATACCCTCCAGAAAACAAATATTCAATAGTGTAAGAGTTTATGGATGAGAGTTAAAAGTTAAAAATCAGAGCAGATTTTTCTCCTAAGGTGCTTTATATTGAATAGAGAAGAAGAAATGAGTAGCTTTAAGCAGCCATTCGTCCTAAGAAAATGAAATTTTTTTTTCAGAGAGCAGGAGCATGTTTGCAACAAGCAGAAAGAATCAATGAGGAGAAAGTAATTAAAGGTATAAGAGAAGAAGAGGATAATTACTGGATCAGTGTCTCTAAAGAGACAGAAATGAGTCCAAACAAGTGCTTCTGTACACATTAACCACTAGGATTTCACTTCATGATTCTCTCAATATATAATCCTTCCTAACTCTATGAATTTACTGGACTATTAGAATGATATGGAAATGCCCATATATATTTCCATTAGTCTTTCTTTCTTTCTTTCTTTCTTTCTTTCTTTCTTTCTTTCTTTCTTTCTTTCTTTCTTTCTTTCTTTCTTCCTTCCTTCCTTCCTTCCTTCCTTCCTTCCTTCCTTCCTTCCTTCCTTCCTTCCTTCCTTCCTTCCTTCCTTTCTTCTTTCTTTCTTTCTTTTTTGAATCAAGGATTGAACACAGGGGCACTTGGCCACTGATCCACATCCCTAGCTCTATTTTGTATTTTATCTAGGCAAAGGGTCTCACTGAGTTGCTTAGCACCTTGCCATTGCTGAGGCTGGCTTTCAACTTGCAATCTTCCTGTCTCAGCCTCCTGAGCGACTGGGATTACAGGCATGTGCCACCATATTCAGTTTAAATTTGCTTTTTTTTTTTTTGTACCATGGCTTGAACCAAGGCACTCTTAAGCACTAAGATGAATCCCCAACCCCTTTTCATGTTATTTTTAGTTATTTACTTATATTTTAAAATAGAGACAGGGTCTAACTGAGTTGCTTAGGGCATGTTAAGTTTCTGAGGCTGGCTTTGAACTCATGATCCTCCTGCTTAGCATCCAGAGATGCTGGTATTATAGGCATGCACCATTGTTCCTGGCTCTAAATTTACTTTTCTTAACTTTGGGATTTTTGTTTTTCTAATTGTTATTTATTTATTAGTTGTTATTTATTTATTAGTTGTTATTTATTTATTTATTTACTTACTTACTATAGGTGTGCTTACAGAAATAGTTAATCCATTATTTATGTTTTATATTCAAATAAAATACAAAACAAAATACAAGATTATCATGTCCATAAGAGTATTATGTCCATAAGATTATATTTATAAGAGTAAGTGTTTGTTTCTGCAGTCACTAGCCACACAAATAATATGGACTGACATGTAGGAAAATTGGCAACTGCAGTTGCAGCATATTTTCTAAGAGATTTTAACATTAGCAAAATAAGCATTGTCATCATGTTGAGTTGATATATAAAAAATAATGAGCAAACCAAACAACAATTGGTGTCTGCTGCAGAGTTAATAACACTACCCAGAGTTATCCTTTCCATTCTAAGATTCTTCTGTCATGCATACTATGACTCCAGAATTGTTTGTATGTATGTGTACTACAACAGCATGCTGATCCTTTTTATGAGGGTTACACATGTAAATTCAAAAATTTAAGAAGATGTTGCAAAAAATGATATGTTAAAACAGATCAAAGCATTTATCAAATACTTGCCAGACTCTGAATCTTACAAAAAATGAAAAAAAAAAACATTCTTTAGATTTGCACAAAACTAACATTGTAATATGAAGACATTTGGATTCTGTGCCAATCTTGACTAACCTACAGTCACTGCACAAGCTCAAGATCTATTAAACACATTACATATCACCCATGTTTTTGTATTGCATATTTATTATCTATAGAAAACTCTGGCATTTCTAAGTTTTTCTAATTTGTAGTTTGCTTTTGGTTTTAACCAATAAATTTTATTTTCATTCTTCACTGATATAACATGTTTCAAACTTTATTTGAGAAATAATGATTCTATCAAATGAAAATTATTTTATTCTATTGTACACTAAAATATTGGCATTTATCTTGCTACTTTGTTTGCATTATCACAGAATAGAAACATTTTTTCTCTCCCTTCAATTAAAAACAGTGGAGCAGATTATGCTAAGTGGACTATTAGAATGATATGGAAAAAACAAATGCCGAATGTCTTCTCTGATATAAAGGGGGTGACTCAAAATGGGGTAGGGAGGAAGAGCATGGGAAAAAGATTACCTCAACATAGGGAAGAGAGGTGAGAGGGAAAGGACTGAGAAAGGGAATTGTATGGAAGGTGGAAGGAGACCCTCATCATTATACAAAATAGTTGTATGAAGATGTGACAAAAAAAAGAATAGCATCACCTTAGATTGGGTAGAGAGAAGTGATGTGAGGGGAGGGGAGGGGATGGGGGAAATGAAGGATAGTAGAATGAAATAGACATTATTATTACTGTGAGTATATACTTGACTGCGTGACCAATTTGATTCTGCAACCTGTACAACTCAGAAAAATGAGAAATTATATCCCATCTGATTAAAATATATGATACATCAAGGTCATTGTACTGTCATGTGTAACTAATTAAATCAAATAAAAAATTTAAAAAAAAACAGTGGAGAGTCGATTCCCTCACAGTAATGTGAGATGTTGCTGGTCATCAAGAGCAAAGTTGGAACTTAAAAGTAAACATTACTTTGTCAATGGTTTCATTCGAAACATTTTATCTGCTTTGAGAGGTCCACATTATTCTAGTTTTAGGCAATAAAAATAGCATTAAAGATATAAGCAACATGAATTTTGTTGAGGTGCCTAGTAGTTTTGAAAACTTTCAAAAACTGCTTAAATGTTTTGAAATAGAAACTATTTATCAGCAAAATTGTTTTCAACATCCACACAATAAATAGTGTCTTCCTTGCATGGTACACAATCCATGTGGCAATTTATCAATACCTTTTATGGAAAAGACAGCCATAGATAATAATCCAATAGGCTTGAGTCTGTTTAAATGACATTTTATTTACAATAAATAAATAAATAAAAAGTTTTCAAGTGGCAGTTTACTAACTTCTGAAGTCATCATTATGATTTTTTATCAGTTATTTTATATATATATATATATATATACGTATATTAGTTTTAGTTGGGCACGATATCTTTATTTTACATGTATGTGGTGCTGAGGTTGTCATTATAATGATTTGGTCAAGTGAGCAAGAAGTAGCAAGCATTTTGGACTTATTGGTAAGATATTTGTGTGGTAGATAATGGAAAAGAAATTCAATTAATATTTAGGGACTAGCATTTTGGACTTATTGGTAAGATACTTGTGTATTAGATGATGGAAAATAAATTCAATTAAAATTTAGGGACTTTCTACATTAATGAATTCTTGATTCTGTAACTGAATATTCTTCTAGTCTTGATTCTCGTTTTTAATATATTTTTTAGTTATAGATGAACACAACGCCTTTATTTTATTTATTTATTTTTATGTGGTGCTGAGGATCAAACCCAGTACCTCACACATGCTAGGCAAGTGCTTTACCACTGTGCCACAACCCCGGCTCCTTGATTCACTTTTAATTGATTATTATTATATTGAAATTCATTTCTATAATGGTAGTCATTTTTATTTTTCATTTCTTATGCATAAAATTCATTGAGTATGCTCAACATAGAAAGTTTTTATTTCACCTTTAATTATGAAGGATGATTTTACTGGATATAAAAATTTTTGTTGGCATCCATATTCTCTGAGTACTGGTACATATTATTCCAAGACCTCCTGGCTTTAAGTGTCTGGGTTAACAAATCAATTAAAATCTAAATTGGATTACCTGTAAACATGATCTGCCATTTTTGTCGTGCAGCTTTAAAAAATATCTCCTTGTTAGGCATTTTCATTATAATGTGTTTTGGAAAGGATTTCTTTTAATCTTGTCCATTTGGAATTCTGTATGCATCTTATATTCATATTACATTCCTAAGATTTGGAAGTTTGTCTAGTATTATTTACTAAAAAGATAGTGCATCCCATTAGTTTGCATTTCAGAGCATTCACTTACTCCAATGAATTTTAAATGTGGTTTCTTGATATTTTCATGGATTATTTGAATATTAGTTGGTCATTTTTTTCTTGTAATACCTATGTCTGATTTGGGTATTGGGGTATAGCTGATTTCATAGAATGAGTTAGGAATTATTCTTTATAAAAAAATACAGAGTTAATCAAATTTCTTCTAAAATATTTGGAAGAATTCACTAGTGAACCTATATGGGCCTGGTGTATTCTGTTATGGAAAGGCATTAATTATTGATTGCATTCCTTTTGTAGATATAGGACAATTCAGGTTGTGTATTTCTAGTTTGTGCATTTTGTCAGAATGAATCTCTTTTAAGGAATTGGTCTATTTCACCTAGCTTAACCAATTTATGAACTTAGAGTTTTTCATTTCATTCCTTAATTCTTGCTTGAATGTACTTGTATCTGTAGTGGTATCCTCTCTTTAATTTCTAATTTTAGTGATTTCTGTCTGCTTTTTCTTTATTAGTTTGACTAGAGGTTTTTCTCTTTATTTATCTTTTAAAAATTCAGCTTTGTATTTCATCTATTTTCCTTATGATTTCCTATTGGATTCATTTTTGCTCTAATTTTTATTTCAATTAATTTACTTTCTCATATTTATTATTTGTTATGGTATATATGGTTAGCTCACTACCCCCAAAACTTCACGTTATAAAATTTCATCCTCATTGAGAAGTAACAAGAGAATGAAAAATCAGTCCAACTAAGTTTAGAGGTATATATGTGGATACTTTTGTAAGTGATTAGGATTAAATGAGGTCATTAGGATGGAATCTCCATGATCAAATACTCAAGAATATGAGGGGGAGAGAGAGAGAGAGAGAGAGAGAGAGAGAGAGAGAGAGAGAGAGAGAGAGAGAGCACAGATCATGTAAACATACATACATGCTCCCTGTTTCTTGCTATATGATCTCTTGCAGTATGTCTTGATTCTGCAGGTAAGGCAAACAACATATGCTGCCTCTCAACTTTGTACCTCCAGAAGCATGAGACAAAATAAACCACTTTTCCTTATAAAGTTCTCCTGCTTCAGATATTTTATGTAACAATAATACACTCATAAATTATTTCTCTTATGTTATATTCTTCTAGTAACTTTGGATTTAATTTTTTCGTTATTTTCTAGATTTCTAATGAAGTAACTGATTTTATTTATTCAATTATAATATATGCACTCAATGCTTTACATTTCCATTTAAAAACTAATTTTGTTTTTTCAATTTGATTATATGTGCATTTTAAAATTAACCTTAAAATTTCTCCTCAGACTCAAATGTTGTATTAGAATATTGTTGTTTAATTTCCATGAATTTTGTGGATACCCAATTAGGTTTCTGTTATTGATTTATAGTTTAACTTATCATAATGTAACAGTACATACTGTATTTTTTTCTATTATAAATTATCCTAAATGGAAGTATTATTAAGACAGAGTACTGTAGTATATTTAAAAATGGTTGCTTTTCTTCCTCCTCCTTCCAGAAACATTATGGTATTTTTTTAGGTACTGATTGTTAGAAACTGGATGAATTTGTGACAATAACATTAGCAAAATGTTGAGGCCTTTGAATTACTGGATCCTCCTGTACTTTCTAACTCTGAGATGTCACAATTAACCTCCTAAGTTTGTCAATTACATTTCAAAGTTTTCCACCTGGCAGTGTTTCCCATCATGACTTCTACTCATGATTCCCTCTACTCCTTTTTCTGTGTCTGCAGTCTTAGGATAAAGAAGTTAGTTTCATGTCCTCATCTATCTTATGAAACCGAAAAAAATGTAATTTATCATGTGTTAAAATTCACCTTTCTTAGCTATTTCCATGTGGAATTGGCAGCCAGAAGTCTACCTCTCCTCTTTTTTTTTCCAAATAACATTTTAAAAATACATTGCTGGTGGGATTGCAAATTGCTGCAGCCAATAGGGAAAGCAGTATGGAGATTCCTTGGAAATTTGGGAATGGACCCACCATTTGACCCAGCTATCCCTCTCCTCAGACTATACCCAAAGGACTTAAAAATAGCATACTACAGGGACACAGCCACATCAATGTTTATAGCAGCACAATTCACGATAGCTAAACTGTGGAGCCAACCTAGATGCCCTTCAGTGGTTTAATGGATAAAAAATGTGACACATATGCACAATGGAATTTTACTCAGCAATAAAAGAGATTAAGATCATGGCATTTGTGGGTAAATGGATGGCTGGCATTGAAGAACATAATGCTAAGTGAAGTTAGCCATTCCCTCCCCCCCCAAAAAAGAAACAAATGCCAATTTTTTTCTCTGAAATAAAGAGGCTGACTCATAGTGGGGCAGGGAGGGGGAGCATGGGAGAAATAGATGAATTCTAGATAGGGCAGAGGGGTGAGAGGAGAAGGGAGGAGGAAGGGATTAGCAAGGATGGTGGAATGTGATAGATATAATTATTCAAAGTATATGTATAAAGACACAAATTGGTGTCAATATACTATGTATACAACCAGAGATATGAAAAATTCTGCTGTATATGGGTAACAAGAATTTTAATGCATTCCACTGTCATTTATTCTTTTAAAATATCAATAAAAAGTTTAAAAAAAGAAAAAAACAAAAACATAAGATATATATTTGTGTATGTTACTTTTCTTGGATATTACAATATGATTATATATAATATAATATTTATTTGTGTTAATCATGCTATATACCATGTAAAGTTGGGGTTTGATTGTAAAGGATGCAATTTCTTTCATTCAAATAGTCTGTTAACCTTTCTATGGACTGGGACTCTTCACACAATCTTCCTTTTGTTATTGTGCCTGGCTATCACCATTATTCGTTTCTGAGTCCTCTATTTTGATCTTTTTTATTCTTATTAAGATAAATGGGGAATATTTTTTCCCTCATGGCTACATCATGGAATGCTTAATCTGGAGCTATCAGTATATGTTATTTACTATATGGATAAAACTTTCATGAAAAATTAAGCAGGTACTTTATAGAGTAGAAGAAAATTAATATTAGAGATCTAGTAGCAAGGAAAATAAATGTTATTTATTTTGGGTTGGCCCAAAGCTTATCTTAATCTCTGCTCATATAATTGACTCTCAATATACTGAAAATAAATTTCTCTTCTTGCCTAAGTTAAATTGAATTGAATGTATCTTTTATAATCAAGGTAGCTCAAGGGGAAAGTTCTTAAAATTTTTTTTGTGAAGTTTATCTAAAAATTTCTAGTATAACTTGTCAATGAAGCCAAGCTATCCAATAAATAAATAGTTACTGAATAATATTAACTTGATCAAAAACATCCTATGGAAACTTTGTTGTTGTAGTTGTTGTTTTCCTTTCTTTTAGTATATATTTTGCTTCTATAATAGAATATTACATACTGGGAAATTTATACAAAAATTATTTCTTAGAGATGTGAAGTCTGAGAGTTTTAAGTTAAAGACTTAGAAAGATTTTGAAGTCTGATAAAGGGTCATTCTATGCTTCCAATGTGGTGTTATCAAAATTGCATACTCTGGAGGGAAGAAAAGCTATTACATGTCAGAAGAGCAGCATAGAGAATCCAATCCTGACAGTTATTTTTAAGCCACATTAACTTGTTTATGTTGTTTCTTCCCATATGACTTAAATATGTTCCATTGTGCTCCACTTGCCAACATAATTGTATTGGGTATTAAGTTTTTCATTTTTAAATTGGATTTTTATACATATAATTTACTGGTACCTTATAATTTTACAAAACAATGAGCTTTTTTATTCTTATATATGCACATAATATAATATCATTTTTTAAAGAGAGAGAGAAGAGAGAGAGAATTTTTTAATATTTATTTTTCAGTTTTTAGTGAACACAACATCTTTATTTTATTTTTATGTGGTGCTGAGGATTGAACCCAGCGCCCCTCGAATGCCAGGCGAGCACGTTACCACTTGAGCCACATCCCCAGTCCATAATATCATTTTTTCAAGGGAAAAATCATTTAAACTATAGTATTCTTTAAGAAGAATGTAGTTATGCATATCTTGCTTCACAAGATAATTGCATATATTTGGAAAATTTTTTCACAGAAATTAAAATGATTCAAATTGTATGCTACTTTTCTTTTGAATTAGATGCTGTGTTATAATCTTGTGAGATCACTAATCATAATTTTGTTATTGAGTCAAATTTAAAAAGTTATTTATTGAATGTTTAGTTATCATCCCAAAACTATTATTTATATGAATTTCAGGAAATAAATAATCCTCCAAGTTAGAAAACTTAAATACCATAAGAGGGAAGACTTAATGAACTAAGCTAAATGAACATATGATTTTCATTTCCAATAGTTTCTCATTTAAAAATACTTCCTTAAAAATAGGGGAGATAACATTTATGTTTATATTTTCCTTGAAATATTTTATTCTGCGTGAATGTACTACATCATAGATGATGTTTTCAGTATAGGACACTTTTTCTCCTGAAAGATGCAAAAGAAATGTGATGTGTGTTTTAAATGTTTACAATCTTTCAAAGTATTCTTTCATTATTTTATCTTCTCCATTTGAGTTTATTAAATAAATAAAAAAGTAAGCATACAAGTCACAGATGATTTATTATAATTTGCAATAAAATTTCCTAATTACTCACAAACTTTTAAATTTTATTTTAATGGTATTCTTTCCCATAATCTTATTTCTCTTTTACCATTTTTTTCTTCAAAAACTTTCATATACTTTGCCATGAGCAGATTACTCAAATTCCATTGTTGTGCAATAATTTTCAGAATAAAATTCAAAGTTATTAGATAAGAAATTTTTTAAAAAAATTAAATTAATGATTTTCTCGGTTTGCTCATGTCCTTCAATGCTTTCTTTGAATGAATATCATATTCCTTGATAATTGGACTAATAAAATATATAAGTATGCGAATCAAAAATATTTCAAGAGATAGAGAAAAATTATCTAGCACATGTTGCTAAGTCAATGGCATATTCACAAGAAAAAAATAAACATAAAAATTCATTGAATACCATATACAAAAATTGGCTCAAAATGAATCTCAGATTCAAATAAAAATCTTGAAATTATAAGCATTTAAAAGAAAATATAGGAGAAAATCTTTGTAACTTCAGAGTAGTTATTTATTAGGTAGGACACAAAAGCAAATATTAAAAATGGTTATTTATGGGGCTGAAGTTGTAGCTCAGTGGTAGAGCACTTGCCTAGCATGTGTGAAGCACTGGGTTCAATTTTCAGCACCACATATAAATAAATAAAATAGGGCTGGGGATGTGGCTTAAGTGTTAGTGTGCTCGCCTGGCATGCGGGGGGCGCTGGGTTCAATCCTGAGCACCACATAAAAATAAAATAAAGATGTTGTGTCCACCAAAAACTAAAAAATAAATATTAAAAAAAATTCTCTCTCTCTCCTTAAACATTAAATAAATAAATAAATAAAATATAGGTCTATCAACGACTAAAACAAATGTTTTAAAAATTGTTATTTATATATTATTAAAGCTATTTTTTTCACTGAAATATAACATTACATATATAAAAATGAAAGCCACACTGTGTAGAAAATATTCCAGAGACACATATTGAAAATTAAATTGTATCAGGTTAAATAAAGAAAAATTATAGAGCACTGATAACCAAAAAACAAAGTTAATAAGTGGGCACAAGGTTTGAACAAACACTTCACCAAAGAAAATATATGAATGTCTAATAAGTTCATAAAATTATTCTCATTATTATTAGTCAAAAATAAAAGCTAAATCCACAGTGTGATAAGTATTTTGCATATCAATTAGAATAACTGAAATTATAGAGAGTGATGATGCTGAGTATTGGTGAGGATATTAAATTTTTATAACAAAAAGATATTTACACTCTCATATTTATTGTACCATTTTTAACAATGTCTAAAACATGGAATTGATCCCGGTACCCTTAAATGAATTATTGGATAAAGGGGAAAGGGAGAGAAGATGGTCGAGTGGATCTAGGCAGCAATCCTTGACCCTTCCACAGCCCAGAAGGGGATCAATGAAAGAACAGCTTGACAGAGATTTGGGTGACAGAGTAAATACTCTAAAATTCAATACTGGATGGTTTTAGACTTGGAGGAACTTGGAATTTGGTTTTCAGGGAGGAAGATAAGAACATGATTATTTGACTCTGAACTATAACCAGAGTGGTGTCAAGGTGGAGGGATAACAAAGAGAGAAAGAGGAAGAAGAAAAGACCCTGGACTACTTCCTTAGTATCATTTGAAAAGAAAAGTAGACCAAGAAAAAATGGATCAGAAGCATCAAAGACATAGATCGCACAGCTTAGGCTAAATTGTGGACTAAAAGCTATGCTGGGTAGGACAGCCATTTTGTGGAATCCATGGCTGGTCAGCCTCCCTAGAATAGGTTAAATCAGTGCAGTTTCTCCTCACCTACGGGTAGGAACAGAGAATACCACAGAGAACACCTCTAAAATGGGTTATCTTCTAATTCATCTGGAAGGAACTTGTAGAAAGATTGCTGCTAATTGAAAGTTACAGTACCTCCCCCTCCCTCACTGAGGATAAGGGGAATGAAATGGAGCTGACCTAATACAAAATCATCCCTGGTTAGGGCTATCCTCAACCGAGTGTTCATAACAGCCTCCATAGGAGCTCATGGAAAGATGGGATTACTGATATCCTACTCCCATCACAGTGACAACCCCCAATGATCTGTAGCATGCAGAGAGAGACTACACCTACAGGCCACAAAACTTCTGACATCCAACAAGTACTTAGGTTGCAAAACTCCATGAATATCCCAGTAGAAGGGAACAGACATCCACAACTTACAACCATCAGCAGAAGGAGCTCAGATGCAGCTGTGCCAATTGATGGTTTATCTTGATCACAATTACATTACTCCGGTGAATTAGGTCAGCCAAGATGAAGGCTTATGTACCACTGATAGCCCACAGAGAATGGACAGTTTCAGGCCTCATACTTGTGAACATCAACCAAGCACCATGACACTTTGAAGAAGTTCATGGGGAAGGAAGTGGGTGCACAGCATCCTACAGTACTGAGTGATAGCTCTGATCCCTGCATCCTGTCCCTCTACATCCACCAGAATAACCAGAAGACACAGAACAACACCCTTCAATTATGCAGGCTTGGGCTCCTGGTATAATGAAGAAGAACCATCTAGATTATACTGATACATTTCTAGACACATAGGATCTTCTCAGATTGAACTATGAAGGATATAGAAAGCCTAAACCAATTGATATCAAGGAAATAGATTGAAATTGCAATCAAATGCCTTCTAACAAATGCCCAGGATCAGATAGATTCTTTTCTGAATTCTACCAAATATTTTAAGAAGAAATAATATCAATCCTCCTCAAATTATTCTCTAAAATACAATGGGAGGAAACACTCCCAAAGTCATTTTATATAGACAGTATCACCCTGATACCAAAAAACAAAAAGACACATTATGGAAAGAAAACTTCAGGCTGACATCCCTAATGAACCTAGATGCAAATTTCCTTAATAAAATATTGGCAAACAAAAATCAAAATATAAATTAAGAAGGTAGTATATCATGATCGATTATATGAATTTCATTCCAGGAATCCAAGGTTGGTTCAACATACCCAAATTGTTAAATATAATTCACAACATAAATATAGTGGAGGACAACCATGACATCATCATCTCAACAGATGCAGAGAAAGCATTCAACAAAATCCAGTGCCCATTTGTCTTAAAATGTTGGAGAGGATGGGCAAGGTATAGACACCAATAATCAGTGTGGCTTTAGAGGCTGAGCAAGTAAGATTGTAATTTTGAGGCCAAATGCAATTTAGCAAGGCCTTAAGCAACCTAGTGAGACCTGAAGTGGAATGAAGGGAAGGGAGGGGAGGTGGAAATAAGAGAGAAAGTAGAGTGAATCAGACGCAAGTTTTCTATGTTCACAGATGAACACACAACCATTGAAACTCCACATGATTACAACCACAAGAATGGGATCCTAATTAGAATAAGTTATACTATGTTTGTATAATATGTCAAAATTCTCTATTTTATACCTTAAAAGAACAAATAAAAAAAAGGCTGAAGATGCAATTCAGTGATAAAGTACACCTGTTATAACTCCACAGTACCATCAGTTTTCCAAAATCTTTAGTCTGCCAGTACATAGGCAGATTTTAGACTTGCCAGTTTTTATAGTCATATGACCAGATTCCTTATAATGAATGTATTTCTATTCTATATAAATATACATTCTATTTTGTTCCTCTTGTGAAGTCTAATATATTTGTGAAATGCAGAGAAAATAGTTCTCAGGAGCAAGTTTATAGCTGTAAATGACTATATTAAAGCAAACTGTTCTGCTCTCATATTTTTCAGTCTGAAGTATAATTTCTTTGTCTTTGTGACTGTGACTTATTCTTTTCTGTTTTTTCTTTAATTGCCTCCTCTCTAGTCTATGTACTTTGTCTCTAACTGATCAAATACTCAACTTTGTTAGTGGTCATGTATAGCTCTTCACTGTCATATTTTCTGACTCTTTACCTTTATGCTCAACATTTTAAGAAATATCCAAATTTTTTCTTCTGTTTTCCTATTGAAGTTTTATATTAGAAATTTCATTTTTAAATTCAAAGAACTTTCTCTATTTTCTCTTACTATTAAATAAAATTGTTATTGTTTTATGCATGGAAAAACTTACCAAAAGGCTAATTTTTAAATTAGATGGTTTTTCTTATAAGTTTTATTTCCTCTTGGTATAGTTTTTATTGATCTTGATCTTTATTTTTCTTCTGAGGGTTTGTTTATTAGTTCTAGTAATTTGTTCATATTTAGAAAAACAGTCTATATAGCTGGTATGGTTTCCCTCTATTGTTTCTTAAGTAGGTCAGATTTCTATCATATGTAGGATATTTGTATGGCTATTTATGCAGTGAATATGCTGTACAAATTGTTGTTTGGATTAACTGTGAGAAAGTAGGGAACTAGATGTCAGGAGGTAGCCACAACTCCCTTTGTGCCTGTATGAGAGTATTTTATTTTGGAGGTTTATCCTACCTGTAAGAGAATACTTTGATTTTGCCACATTGTTTAATTTCTTGAGCAAATAATGCTGTGATCTATTTTTTGCCTGGGGAAAAGTAAGCTAACAGTTCTCTGCATACTTAGGTAGGATGTGGAGATGTTTCTTGCCTCGGCTATTTCATATCCAGGATTTCAATGAGTTTCACAGATTTGATCATATCTGACACCAATCCTGGATTATCTCTGAAATTCTGTCTTCCAGATATTTGTTGATATATATAATATATTCCTTATACTTTATAGGCTCTATTCTTCATTGTATAGAAATATTTTAGTAGACTAAAAATATAATTAATGCATAATGTAAGAATGGGAAGTTAATTTTTTTCATTCAAAGGTTGCTATTAATTTTTAGGTCCTATTTCCATATATTTTCTTTAGTCTCCAGAAACTATGCACTCTGACTGAATATATCTTTTGTATTTGCATTTACATATATACACGATTTATATCTATTAATATAAATATATATATATATATATGTGTGTGTGTGTGTGTGTGTGTCATATAGTTATCTAGTTTCACAGGTCAATTTAAACATTCTTGTATCTTAAAATAAGAGTAGATGATTTGAATATGGAAATGTTTCATTTAAATGAAGTTATAATTGTATTACAACAAAAAAGATGAATTGGTTATAATAATGTGGTGAATTAATTATATGAAAAAGGAAATGAACTTGTGAAAATAATAAGAGTTATTGATTTCTGGTAATGAATTTGTTTCATAAATTATATAAGGTAGCAAGCAAGTGCTTAAAAGAATACCTTATTTCTTTATTTATTTTCTTTTTAGCAAGGGAAAATGAAAACTGATTCTCTGGGTGTATTAAAATCGTATGCTCAGTACAAATAATGATTACAAAAGTAGTAAAAAAAAGGTGAAGTAGCTATGATGAATAGAAAAATAAGGTAATGAACGGAATTTTTTTGAAAGGGTGTTTTATATTCATTTATTGCTAAAAATTTTTAAATGACAGACTCATGTCTAGTGACATAAAGTTTATTGCATTTAAACATAGCACAGATGGAGGAGGTTCATTGCAATCTGTTGGAAGGCTGGAATTTTCAAAGGCAATCTCATAAATACTTATATTTGTATTGGAACCAGTTGTTCCATACTTTCCCCCTCTTTGTGATTTCTTCAAACCAGATAAAAGTAACAATTAAATTGTGTTCATCCCACTAAATCGTCATGTTGTTGGGAGTATACATATCACAATTAGAAAAAGAAATAGAGATAATTTCTTCTTCTTCAAAGTAGTGGAAAAATTGTAATGAGGTGTATTTTCTTATTTCTATAGACAGAAACTGCAACATGAAGATTTAAATGATGAGCCTGAGTTCATTTACCCTAAGGGAATTCAGTGTCAAGAGAGATATTGAACAATTATTCTCCTGCTGAACTCACATTCAAAAGGAGCTTTTGGATAGAATGTAAGAAAAGGAGTATTTGAATTGATAGTCAAAAAAATTTTTAAAATAAAGTTAAATATTAAGGACTACATGTTTCATTATACTTCTATGGAAATCATAATGTTCTTACATATATTGCGAGAAGAATTATAAAGTACAATGTGAATAATTCAGAGTACTAAGTCCCAGAAATTTTTGGTGTCCTTTATGGTGAGGTGACAAGTGAAAAGTTAGTTTATTTTTTTCCAAGGCACTTTTTTTTATATATGTTTTCATCATATCTGAGTTTGGAGTGTACTTATATTCAGTGAGATACCATGTTTAATTAGCAATGTTTTGTTATTCTTAGGTTACACAAAAATGGTGTATGTTATACCAACATTATATTACAGATAATGAAATATGGTAATTTACACTGTGTGTGTGTACCGTAAGTGATAAATCTATAAAACTGAAAGTATGTGATTTGGGAATATACAAAATTTAAATTGTTTTGAGAGCATCTGACTATTTTTACTATAGCTCTTTTGTTTGTAATTCGCTACAGTTTAGATCCTTAAAAATCTATCATTAATTTAGATATTTATAATTTTGTCTTACTTATATTATCTGCAAGAAGTATAGTCAAAAGAAAAGTTGTTTAAATCATATGATTTGTTTCCATGTGATACATTTTATATGATTTTCCAGAGTCAATTAAAGTTAAATATTTCAATGCAATCTAAGCATAAAAAAGCATTTCTAAAGAACAATAAAACATTGTCTTCTGATGGATACCTTATTCTATAAATGGTTCTTCTCTCAAGAAGTTATTAATTAAAAGCTGTGATTTTTGTCTTCTTTAAAAATAAACTTCATAAAATTGATGGCTCTCCTCCCAGGGGTGTGATCTACTGATTACATTGTTAATTTATATCGTTCACTATAATACATTTGACTCACAATGAATATATCAAAAATTTTGTTTTGTCACATGCCAAACACTCATTATATTGTCTCTGTTATATCACAATTGTTTTTTATTCTGGTCAGTACCTTTATACTTTCCTCAAATTGACTACATAGAAATACAAGAAATATTGGACTTTGTCTTGGTCAATCATTAATTTGGAACCTGTTGAAGATCCAACATTATTATATACCAGTCAATTAATAAATTATAGGTGCATAATTATATATTTACTTATAAAATATATTAATAAATTATGTATGAAAAATTAAATGCTAATCTGTATTACATGAACCATAAATGCTGAACATTCTTATATAGTTTTGGTTCAAAAAAAGTGGGCATCCTCTGAAAGATAGCAATAAGAAATGGGAAAAAATGATTTGGAAACTGGAAAATGATATAAAGAAAAAGCAATGGGGCTGGGGATGTAGCTCAAGTGGTAGCGCACTCGCCTGGCATGCGTGCGGCCAGGTTTGATCCTCAGCACCACATACCAACAAAGATGTTGTGTCCGCCAACTAAAAAATAAAAAAATAAATATAAAAAAAAGAAAAAGCAATGATGGCAATATAATACACCAAAAGAGCTATTAAGAAAAAATACATAGACAAATTAATGTGGTAATGTTTAAATAGGATTAATGTTATTTTCTTTTATTTTTCTTTTCTAAATGTGACGTTAGGTACTGATAGTGGTAACTATTTACAGGAGAACTGGATAAAATTAGAGTTCATTACATAGAAAATGCAAATATAAATTCTTAATTAATATATAGTTATTAATACTTTATGGTTCATGGAGTATAGACCATATTATAAGCATTGGACTAGACTCTACATACTAATTTTCATTTGATCCTTTGAAAGAATCCAATAGGATAAATATCATTATTAATATCATATCATCATAGTTTAATAATTGAAGTATAAATTTAATTGTTTCTTTTCTTCAAAGACATAGAGTCTAAAACGTTTTGTGGTAGATTTTCAGTGCTCCATCTTGCCTTGGTTGAACTACATTTCACAGAAATCCTTCTCTGTGTGTTATTGGATATGGTGAGCCACAAGTAAGGTTGTTTGGATTCATGAAACTGTAAAATATTTTCTTCTGCTTTCCAATTTCATAGTAAAACGTTCAAAGTTTTCTAGTACTTCATAAAAATCAATTTCTACCTCAGGTCACTTTTGTAAAAAATAAAATGATGATGGTCTCTGTAAATCTTCACAGCCCTGAGGGGAAAAAATGTCAATAGTTGTAATAGGCCTTCAAAAGTCAAAGAGATGCTGCATAAATGTAACTGATTATCAGCACTTTGTGTCCAAAAATAAGCCATGGAAAACAAAATTACAAAAGTAATCCTCAGACCTAAACTATAGGCAACTATAAAATTAAAATTGAATGAAAATATAAATCTATATATGGTATTTGGAGATTATCTAAAGCCTAAATTGTGAATGCCCCTTTCCTGCCTCCACAAAATCAACTCAGAGTAGTTAACTGTACAGGTGGCCCACATTCAGTCATCCCTTTATTCCTCCAGAAGGGGAAGGCATGTCAGAGGAAACTGGAGAAAGAGCTGCACTTTGTCTGTAGGATATAATAATTAGAAAACTTGAGAGGAGTTTAAATTATAATATATATAAAAAAGACCCATTGTGATGTGTGGACCTGGCCAGGAGGCACTAAACAAGGGAAGAATCCATCTTTCCCTATCCAGGAGACTGAATGAAGGGCAATCCCTAAGGGATGCACATCACCTGGGAGAGGAGACATCTACCTTCCCTGAACATCTGTCCAAACTGCAGGGGTGTTTATCAAGGAGAGGATAGGGTTCCTAAAGACAATGTGTCAACATGTTTATCCTTGAAATTCAGAAAATGAAAACATTTTGTTTAAAATATTATTAAACCTAGGAGATGGTCAAAGGCAAAGTTAAGAAATGGGCAAAAGGGGATGTTGAGAGGAATATAGGAAGGTCAAGTGTACACCAGAGGCTTGATTTATTCCTGTTTCCCCCAAAGGGCAAATGCTTCATCTGTTCTATCATCACAAAATATTTTCCATTACAAACACCCACTTTCATAGGGAAGAAATATCAGGTTGGTACAGCAAAGGCCCAGATAAGGGGGCCACTCTGTGCATTAATACTTTGGTAAAGTTTGGGGAGAAGCAGGATTCAATTCCAGGTTCTTAACTCAAACCCTCTTTCTCAGCTGGACACTCTTAGCTTCTATATAATATCAGGCCCACAGAATACTCCCTGAGAGTCAGGGAATAGGTTGCAAGGGTTGAAGTATATCTTGTTGGGAAGAGATTGACAAATTACTGTTGCTATTTTATTCTTGTAGACAGTTTGCTCCCTATGGAGATTATGGGCAATTGATTTTCCATGTAGTATCTAAAGATCTGACTGTCATTTGTTCAGTGATCCCTTGCCCAAACTACATGATCAGGGTGCAGCACAGGCTGCCCACTCTGAAAGCAGGTAAACATATACTAACCAGATATTGCTGTGTTCTACAAAATCAGTAATTCCCTAATTAGCAGAAGCAGTCCCTCAGTGTTCCACAATCTCAGAGTCCAGTTGAACCAAGGCTCTCCTCAGAGCTCTTCATCTATTGACACTGACTCAGTAGGTAGACCCACCCAAAAGGCATGTTCAAAAGGACTTCATGTAAAAGTGTTCACAGGATGTGCTGCCATGATAGGAAGATTGGGAACTCATCTCTACCCCCTTGTTTTCCAAGTTTTATCTACTTGCTGGATAGTAAAATAGAAGGGATATCAAAAATCTCAATAATGGGAAAGGTGGTGAAGATAGTTTGTGAAGTGGTTTGTGAAGTTCTGGATTTCCCCAAAAAGGTTGCCATCTAGGCAGTGTAGCTCACAAGTGGCTAGAGATTTAGGTATTAGGCAGTGTGGTTTGAGCATTCCCTCATGTGTCTCCTTTCCAAAGCCTCATGTCTATCACCAAGAGATAGTTTGTTACACAGGTAGTCATTAAATGTCTCATGGATGAGTGACTCTTCTTCCTCATCATCCTAAGTTGAACCATCAAAACCAGATATCCCATCATGGGGATGATAAACTTTTGTTGCTACTTGAGGTATTTTTTTGAAGCACAACTTGAAGGCCTGGACAATAGTGATAATGATGTCTTAGGCAAACCCTCTGGGACACTACAGTATGTAGCAGTCTCTCTGACTCATGGGGTCTTTGGTAATATAGGTAACATATTCAGTTGAGTCCTGATCCCTATATGACATAAATGAAATAGACTGCATGACATAGTAAGCAATGATCTGTTTACATTTTGCTGCCATGAGGCTGAGGCTACTAATGAAAATGGAGACGATTGGCATTCAAGCAAATTTTGGATTATTTGTCCCCAAAATAGCTGAGTCAGTGGCTATAGCACTTTCTCATTGTCACCCACTTAACACCCAGCACAACTTCATACACCAGACTGGTGGCCTTCCTGGTGACATGAGTCCATGTGTGTATCACTCATTGACCAGAGACCTTCCACACAGATCACGAACCAAGCCAATTAGGAAACCCTGAATTCCATGACATTGTTATTGAGATAATTCCAGCCCCTTGTGTGCTTACTGGCAATGCTTCTATATTTGGTTAACTACATGCCCCACAACTTGTCATCTTTTGACCCAAGACCTGACCTTCTGAGTCAGTTTTTTTTGTTTGTTTGTTTGTTTGTTTTCTAGACCTCATGCAGTCTTATCACTACACTATGGTCTATGTGGTTTCACCATATGCTACTGACTGCTGAATTCTCAGGTTTAACTTTCTTTCTGCCCTAGTTCCCTAGGAGAAAACTTTTATTTCTCAATTACAGCCTCATTAACTCTTGACCCTCTACTTCACCTTTGTTCATTTACCCTTCCCTTTTTCCAAACTTGTTAATGACAGTAAGAGAATATGCACAGAAGAAATCCAATGTTTTAAACTAGCATTTGTATTTTAGTGACAGGAATCACTCTGTCTTGCTTAAATTATATATTTTAAAATCTTTCTTGAGGATTATCTCTTCATAACTTATTATGCTTTAGGGAGACATTTCACCATGAGTGTTCTGTTTTTCTAAATGATTTGTGAACATTGTCATCCAATTGCTTTCCTTTGGACTATATTTTCAAGAATGTTTGTACAACTATCAGTCTTATAAAATAAAGAAAATATTTATCCAGAGTAAGAGAAATGTTTGTTTACTGTCCTTTATACTAAAGATAGTGTATTCCTCTAGCATGAAGAATAGGCAGGTTTAATGTCCATTATAAAGATTTGGAAAATGCAACTTACTCTGAGTACAGGCCTATTTCATCTTGCTGTATTGAAACCAGTATAAAATTTCAAGCCATTTATAGTTTTTAACACATATTTAATATTAAGTTGACGTTAAATGTTAGATAACTCATTTTTCCATTTTTATCCATCTTGGTATTTACAACTTTAGTATAAGTTATCATCATATCTTGTTTGGATCACTTTAAAAGCACGTGGTGGAAGCTGAGTGCAGTGGTGCACGCCTGTATTCCCAGTGGCCCAGGAAGCTGAGACAGGGTAATCACAAGTTCAAAGCCAACCTCAGCATTGGTGAGGTGCTAAATAACTCGGTGAGACTCTGTCTCTAAATAAAATGCAAAATAGGGCTGGGGATTTTGATCAGTGGTCGAGTGCCCCGGGGTTCAATCCCTGGTACTCCACCCCCAAATTAAAAGCATGTGGTGGAATTTTTTAAAGTATTCAGTAGCTTCTCATTGTACTTCAGATAAATTTCAGACAAATACATGCCCATTTATGTAAAATCAAAATCTTTGGCCCACAAAAAAATTCATCCATCTCAACTGACACTCAGGAATATTATTCACTCTATCTTACTGTTTGATGTATGAACACAGTGAATATTGTTTCTTTCTCTCTCTCTCTCTCTTTTTTTTTTGTCGTAGATAGACCCAATACCTTTATTTTATTTATTTATTTTCTTATGTGGTGCTGAGGCTTGAACCCAGTGCCTCACACATACCAGGAAAGCGTTCTACCATTGAGCCAAAATGAATATTGTCTTGATCACACTATCCTTAAAGATGCCCTCTGGAGTCCAAGCATGGTGACATATATATTTTTTTTTTATTCAGGGAATTTTAGGCTTCTTCTACTTCAGATCCTCTGAATCTGATGTGCATGTTCTTTTCTCTTTGTACCACTTCACTAAATTAACATTTATTTTTCTATTTGCTCCAATTTGCTCCACTTCACTAAATTAACATTTATTTTTCTATTTGCTTACATAATTTCCTTTCATAAGTCTTTTATGACCTCCCTTCCTCCTTACACATATCCAATATATAATATGTATTTTCATAATGTACCATAATTCTACATTCATCAAAATTCTAATATTTTGTAATTATATATTTTGTGATATTATATGTGATATATATATAACTCTTGATTATAAACTCTAGCAGGAAAAAAGTAGGCCATTTTTTGATGCTTCTGAATTCCAGTTTCCAGCATAATGCATAACATAAAGAATGAGCTAGGCACATATTTGTTCTATGGATGAGGAAATGAATATATGCATGATGAAATAATTATTTATTCAATATTTTTGTCTTATGGATGTTGTCATAAAGTAACATAAATTGGGTGACTTAAAATAAGAGAAACTTTCCAGGTATGGTGTTTCATGCCTGTAATCCCAGTGACTCTGGAGGTTGAGTCAGGAGGCTCACAAGTTCAAAGCCAGCCTCAGCAACTCAGTGAGTCCCTGAGCAACTCAGCAAGACTGTGTCTTTAAATAAAATACAACAATTGCTGGGGATGTGACTCAGTTGTTGAAACCCCTGCTTTCAATCCCTGGTACAAAAGACACTGGTCAGAAAAGAACCACAAGTAACTATGCTAGTATAATGAAGTTTCTTGTGAGGGAGACACCTGGTCATGGATCAGACACCTAGACATTAGGTTCAGTTCTAGATTAAAGAAGTGTCCTGTAAAAACCACATCATAAATACCCATGACCAGATTTGTGGAGTCTTTATAATGCAAGGATAGAGTTTATAGCTATTGTAATAAGAATAAATATAAACTGAATATCAAAATTTAAAGTTTACAATCATTAATTTCTCTAATTTCAATATAGACAGATCTATTTGAGGATTACAAACTCTTTTCTTGGTTAATATTAATACTTCTTATTTCATCTGATCATTTTTTCACATCTGTATGTATTTTTTCCTTAATAAATTAATGAAGTATCTCCAAGGGTAGAGGAAGGAAAACAATAAAAAATGAGGGACATGTAGCTCTATTTCCTTTGTATTGCTTATGATCCAAACCTATATTGCAAATGTGGGTGGTTAGTCATCATTTTGGCTCTCATTTACACTTCCTATGACAGAATCACATATCATTATGAAAAATATAAAAATTTCTCCTCATGTAGACCATAATGTAACGTGAGGCATGGGGCATGTTGCATCAGAAAAGAGGAATTTTTTTTTTATTCAAGAAAATTTATTTATTTTTTAAATTTTTTTCTGCTTAATTCATTTTATTTTTTAATTTTTTTATTAGTTGTTCAAAACATTACAAAGCTCTTGACATATCATATTTCATACATTTGATTCAAACGGATTATGAACTCTCATTTTTACCCTGTATACATGTTGCAGATTCACATTGGTTACACATCCACTATTTTACATACTGCCATACTAGTGTATGTTGTATTCTGCTGCCTTTCCTATCTTCTACTATCCCCCCTCCCCTCCCCTCCCCTCCACTCCCATCTTCTCTCTCTAACATATCTACTGTAATTCATTTCTCTCTCTTGTTTTTTCCCTTTCCCCTCACTTTCTCTTATATGTAATTTTTATATAACAATGAGGGTCTCCTTCCTTTACCATGCAGTTTCCCTTCTCTCTCTCTTTCCCTCCCCCCTCTCGTTCCTGTTTAACAGTGATCTTCTTCTCATGGTTTTCCTCCCTATTCTGTTCTTAGTTGCTCTCCTTATATCAAAGATGACATTTGGCATTTGTTTTTTAGGGATTGGCTAGCTTCACTTAGCATAATCTGCTCTAATGCCATCCATTTCCCTGCAAATTCCACAATTTTGTCATTTTTTATTGCAGAGTAATACTCCTTTGTGTATAAATGCCACATTTTTTTCTCAGCAAGAGAAACAATAAGAGAGGTAAATAGGGAGCCTACTTCCTGGGAACAAATTTTTACTCCTCACACTTCAGATAGAGCCCTAATATCCAGAGTATACAAAGAACTCAAAAAATTAAACAGATAACAAATAACCCAATCAACAAATGGGCCAAGGACCTGAACAGACACTTCTCAGAGGAGGACATACAATCAATCAACAAATACATGAAAAAATGCTCAACATCTCTGGCAGTCAGACACCCTAAGATACCATCTTACTCCAGTAAGATTGACAGCCATTATGAAGTCAAACAACAACAAGTGCTGGCGAGGATGTGGGGAAAAGGGTACACTTGTACATTGCTGGTGGGCCTGCAAATTGGTGCGGCCAATTTGGAAAGCAGTTTGGAGATTCCTTGGAAAGCTGGGAATGGAACCACCATTTGACCCAGCTATTCCCCTTCTTGGACTATTCCCTAAAGACCTTAAAAGAGCATATTATAGGGATACTGCTACAATGATGTTCATAGCAGCACAATTCACAATAGCTAGACTGTGGAACCAACCCAGATGCCCTTCAATAGATGAATGGATAAAAGAGGAAACTTAACTTGCTGGCTGCTACCCGCTTCCCAGTCCTGGGGCAATAGGTGGCTAAAAGAGCTCCTGTCGATTAGACAGAAGGCATTGCCATAGGTTGTGATGAAGAATCAGACCACCTCTAGGATAGTCTCAGAACCCTTCTGCCCTCATGGACAGATCAGACAGCTAGTGTCTCCCATTACTGCCTGTAGGATGGGTGTAGATGTAAATTCTCCCCACCCTGCTGACCTTTACCCTGATTGGCTCCTGTACATTATATTAGCTGTGTGTGTTTTCTCATTAAAGGAGATCCAGCTTTGACTGTTCTCCCTGGTGCATCTGATTGTCCTCTGGGGAGGGAGGGCTGGGTGTGGGCAGCCAGTAGACCTTTACCTTTCTTGGCCTGTCCTGGTCTGGGCGTGCTCCCCCAATCTCTCCCACAGGTCAGGAGGGAATGGGAGGCTAAAAACCCCGACATCCTCACACATTATGGAATAATGCAATATAATACAAGCAACTTCTCAAATGTACCACTATTTTGTATTCCAGAAAGCAAACCATATTTTCCCTTAGATTTCTACCAAAGCACTATTTGAAAAAAAAATATTTTCTCTATGTATGTTTCTATTTTTCTCCTTCCTGTATATTTTTTTTTACTTTCATAAATATAAATGTATGTTGATGCAATGTCTATACAATACAGAATTCAAGCTAGTAGAGAATAATCAATAGGCATACATGGAGAGGATGGAAAAGATTAAAAACTTATAAGAGTACTAAGTTTTCCTTTGGAGTACTTGATTCTACCTTATAATTTGCTTCCCTGTGGAATGCTGTATATTTTAGGAATAAATTTTTGCTCAGAATGCACAAATAATTTTTGTATTCATTCAGTCAGTGAGAATTACTGAGTACTTAGTTAAAAGGAATTTCATTTAACAATGGCATGGTTTAAACTTGCATTTTTCTTTTTAATGAACAGTTAACTTTCTAAAATTTTGCATCAGAAATAGTTTTAGGAGAGACTAATATTTGGAAAAAAAGAAACAGATTTTGGAGATGTGATTTTGTGGAAAGACAGAAAAATCTAATCATAAATGATAAAGGCAATTTAAATTAAGAATCTGTATTTGACATTCAAATATTTGACAAGTTCTTCTGGTGTTTTGTTTTATATTAAAAAAAATTTTCTGAGAAAAAAAAAACATTTTCTGAGAATCTGTAAGATCTCCATACAGCATCAAACTGCCAATATTTATTATGGCCATGTAAAAACATATTCACATTGCTTACTAAAATCTATATTATTTTTGCATATTTATTCACTCTTCAGTTACCAAGGGCCTAAATGGCTTTATATTTCTTTTACACATCCTCCACATTTTTTGTGTTTCACTCTTGAAATTATATCATTTGATTTTATTTGTTGTGTTCACATTTTTATTTTGATACTACAGAATATAAAAAAAGGAGATAGCCTTCCTCTACCAAAATAACCCAGATCTTTTAGGTTACTCGCATACACTTTTTTTCAAGAACAAGGTATTTATATTGGGGGAATTCAGAAATTAAACAGCCACATAAAGCAGGTATTGCAAAGCTTTAAATTTAATAAAATTTCTTTAATTTGTCACATCCACTCCACAGATATTTTGGCTGATTTGTTGAATTTTATATTTTCAGAGGTTACTAGTTTGATAAAAATATATCTTAATTTTACCATTATATATATATATATATATATATATATATATATATATATGAGATTTAATCAGCAATTTCTTTTTCATTAAAATCTTCTACTCTTTGTGTTGGAATGTATTTTCTATGATGCATTATTCATGATATTTGCAGTTTTTTCTCCTTAAAATAATATAAATTTATGCATTCAAACAACAACTCAAAGTTACTGTAGACTTGGTAGTTTTATAAACTACCAAGTCTACAGTAACTTTGTTATAAATAGACTCAAAATACTCCATGAGAGTAACATAAACTATCAGTCCATAACCACCAGGGCCATTTTTAACAACATACTTCTACAAAGATGTCACTGGAGTAGCTAAACTCAATTTTATTCTGATCACATCTCTGGTATCTGATTGCTTCTCTTAAGCTCCTCTATGTGATAAAAATTGCACTGTGGAATATTGAGTGCCCATTAATGTTGAAATAATGACTTTTGGTATATGAAAAGTTTCTAAACTCTGTTATACAATTGCTATTTTGAGACCATTTATATTTATTGTGGGCTTTACTTTCTCTTATTCTTTCAGAAGGGAAAATCTACAATGAATATATGCTTTCCCAAGTATCTGCAGATAAAAGGCCATATATTTTCTTCTGTCATCAATGATGGATCATTAGAATTTCTTGAATTTTTAAAACTTTGTTAAATGTGTAACAAATATAAAATAAACATACAGAAAACAATCTAGAGACAATAAACTAGTAGAGAATAATCTGTGGGCATATAGGGGAAGGATGGAAGGGATTCAGAAATTATCAGAACGTTATTTCTTCTTGCATTGCAGGAGTCTAGATTACTTCTTTACATCATTTGGAATTTCAAATTTTTAAAGTAACATGGACAATCTGTAAAGAAAATAAAGTGAATGATTTCTGTATAGAAATCTAGGATTTCTGAAGTCCATTTAGAAGCTGAAAAGAAAGTGTTCAAGAAGTGTATTGAATATTTTCTATGCATTATAAGAGTAAAAAAAAATAATGGAATATTTTCTGTTCCAGGAAGATTACAGGATTCAGTTATTATAGAAGAGAGTCCTTACTAATCCTTATAGTTATTTCGCATAAGAATGTCAGATCCTTACATTGACCACTGAAAGAAATTTTATAATACACTGTTCTATACATTTTAAATCTATTATATTTATGAACCAGGTAAATTATCTCTGATACATGTACTGTTAGCTCATGTTCATTGAGTGTTTAATCTATCACAGATTCTGCTCTAAATATATATATATATAAATATATATATAAATATATATATATATATATACACACACACACATATATATATACACACATATACATATGTTTATATGCATCTGTATACATGTATGCATATGTACATATATATGTATATGCAAATGTATAGTTATATGTATACATGCACACACATACATGTATATATGTAGAATGGATTGCTGTTAAGATTGAAGGAATACTTCTATTTTTTGTTAATTAACTATTATATATGTATCTATAGCATTTAAATAATACCCAACATACACTAAATTCTATAGTGTGTAAATGTTTAACACTATGACTTGGTAAAGAAATAAAGAAAAAACTTGGAAATTATAACATTGATCTGACAAGTTCCAGAGCCCAATTTCTTCTTGAGATATATGCACACACACACTATATATATAATATCCTATATAAGTATAATGTTTTTCTTTTTTTTTTGTTCCCACTGTTGAACTCCAGTATAGTTTTGAAAAGAATTGATAAGAAAAACGCACACACAAATGGGATTATAGGATCATATTGTAGTTCCATTTTCTTTTTTGAGGAAACTACATACTGTTTTTTATAGTGACAATATCATATACATATTTATGTTGCTTAAGGCTTTTGAATTTCCTACATCCTTAATCTTAGTTTTTATTTTTTGTTTATTCAATAGTGACCATATTAACAAGTTTAAGGAGATGAATCATTGTCATTTGAATTGCATTTTCCTGTGAATTAGTTATGTTCATCATCTTTTCATATATTTGTTCTCCATTTATTTGTCATTTCTGCAAAAATATGTCTATTCAGAGGTCCCTTGCTCATTTGGCAGTTGGGCTATTTTTTTTCTATTGAGTTGTCATATTTTTTTACATATTTTGGATATTAATACATTTTCAAATAAATAATATGCAAATACCTCTCTCAGTCATATGTTGCCATATCATTCATTTGATCATTGCATTGGCAATGCAGATATTTCATAGTTTGATAGTCTCACTGGTCTATTTTTGCTTTCGCTGCCTGTATGTTTGGTGTTCTGTTCAACAAATCATTTGCAAGACCAATGTCTTCAATATTTTCCTATTTACTTCTAGGATTTACAAAAATTTCAGGTCCTAAATTCAAGTCTTGAGTCTCTGTTAAGGTTTAAATGTGGTTTGTTGTTGAGAGCCACAGCCAAAGGGGCCCCAGCAAACTTCCAGCTGCCAGCAAGCTTCAGACTGCCAGCTGATGATCGGCTCACAGTGGCCCCAGCAACATCTAGCTGATTGGCTCCTCTGCGGTGATGTTCATTGGGCTGTTTCCCTGCCCTTCAGACTGCCAGCTGATGATTGGCTCACAGCGGCCCCAGCAACATCTAGCTGACTGGCTCCTCCACGGAGCTGCTCATTGGGGGACTTCTTTGGCTCCGCCCACGCGACCCAGCCAATCGGCCTCAAGAGCAGGAGGATTGTGGGAGGTGGTGAGGTTGGTGGGGAGAGAGGCTTGTGGAAGCCGGTGGTGGCAGTTGGGCTCTGAGGGTTTTTCCCTGGAGCTGTTTTGTTTGACGTTTGTAGTTCTAAAAATAAAGTTAGTTTCTTTTTGACAAGTGGCTCCTGATTTGTGCCAAGCCAGACTTCGGCATTTGGTGGCTCGCACGGGGAGCAACTGAGGGTAAGTAAACTGCTCGCCCCTGAGGGCAGGGCGAGAGGATGGGTAGCCATTTTAAGTGTCCTCTTTTGTTTTGCTTTGTTTTTGTTTTAACTTTCCTGTCCCTGGAGATGAGTAAGAGGGAAGAAAAACCACTCACATCTGAGGAAAAACTATTTGCATCTGAGGAACAGATAGGGAGAAAGGACGGATGCATATGTCAGGAGGATAGAAAGGCTGTTATAATGATTTTCTGTGGTTCCATCTTTATTGGATTCTGTCTCGGTTTGGTTTGGTGTTATCTTGCTGGGTTGTATTATAGTAGAAATACGGGATCAGCAATTAGTAAAAAACAAACCGAAAGAGTGTTAAGTAAATTGTTAGAGGAAGGAAGCTTCCCAGTAAAATCAAGAGCAGTCAGGGCATACGTTGATGTAATACAAGAATATAGCCCATGGCTTTTTAAGGAGGAGTTGTTAGATATATCACAATGGAACCATCATGGTGAAGATTTAAAAAGAATAGAAAAGAACAACCCAGGGACTCTGCCAGTTGGCACATTGTCATTGTGGACGTTGGTATCTGGTTTGCTTAGTCCAAAGCCTTCAGTTCAGACAGAGGTAGAGGAAGAAGAAGACATATTGATTCAAGTAGAAGAGGAAGTCTCTCAAGTTAGTCAGAAAGAGGAAAAGATTCAAGTAAAAGAGAAGGTCTTTCGAGATAGTGAGACAGAGGAAGGAAGTTTAGAGCAGAAAAATCTATCAGGGGAAAAGTTAAAACAGGAGACTGCTAATAAGACCTTTTTATTAGAGAGCATAAGTGTCCAACCAACAGCACCACCTCTACAGGAGACTGCTACTAACAGCATTCTATCACCAGAGGGCGTAAGTGTTCAACCAACAGCGCCACCTCTACTGGAGACTGCTACTAACAGCACTCTATCACCAGAGGGCATAAGTGTCCAATCAACAGCACCACCTCCATATGCTAGGAGACTCCCAACCCCCGCAGTTGATAGTTGGGATCCTGAGACAGGATCTCAAGTATGCCCTGTATTTGAGGTAGGAGGGCAGCGAACTTACCAGGGTTTAAATTTCAAATCAGTGAAGGAGCTAAAAGAGGCTGTAACAACCTATGGTCCTCAAGCACCCTTCACTGTAAGCTTGGTCGAATCCATTACCAACTTAAGCATGACGCCAGCAGATTGGGCTAGTTTGTGTAAAGCTGTGCTAAATGGAGGACAATACCTGTTATGGAAGGTTGCCAATGAGGAATTTTGCAAGGAGACGGCTAGTCGAAATGCAGCAGCTGGTTATCCTCAGAGAAATCTAGATATGTTGTTAGGAAAGGGACCTTATGAGGATCGGCAGCAACAAAATGCATATGATCCTGGTGTATATTCACAAATTGCTATAGATGCAGTCAGGGCATGGAAGACTTTACAAGAACATGGAGGTTTACAAGGTCAATTATCTAAGATAATACAAGGAGCTAATGAACCTTACGCTGAATTTGTAGATAGGCTTATTCAAACAGCTACCAGAGTTTTTGGGAATACAGAACAAGCAATGCCATTAATAAAACAACTGGCTTATGACCAAGCGAATCGTTGGTGTAGAGATATCATTAGACCATGGAAACAGGAAGATTTAAACACATATATTAAATTATGTAGAGACATTAATGAACAAGGGCAAATTGTGGCAGCTACAGTAAAACAAGCTTTAGATGCCAGAGACATTAATGAACAAGGGCAAATTGTGGCAGCTGCAGTAAAACAGGCTTTAGATGCCAGAGACATTAATGAACAAGGGCAAATTGTGGCAGCTGCAGTAAAACAGGTTTTAGATGCCAGAGACATTAATGAACAAGGGCAAATTGTGGCAGCTGCAGTAAAACAGGCTTTAGATGCCAGGCCAAGAACATGCTACAATTGTCAACAAACAGGACATTTTAAAAGGAATTGCCCCATAGGAGGAGGGTTTAACAAAACTAGGTATCAAACAAGTAGAATACCTGGTATTTGCCCACGATGCCGTAGAGGGAGACATTGGGCTAATGAATGCCGTTCTCAAACCACCATAGAGGGTACTCCATTATATTGGGCTAATGAATGCCGTCCTCAAACCACCATAGAGGGTACTCCATTATCAAAAAACGAACAAGGACAAGGTGTTTATCCACAATATCGTGGACAAAGGCATCGGGCTCCATTGCCAAAAAATGGACAGGGGGCCCCAATGCTCTGGGGCCCCAAACCACAAATATACGGAGCACTGGAGGAACCCAGCAACCCCAGCAACCCCATCAAGGTAGTGCCCAGCACATCAGATCCCTCATCAGACAAACCAGAGGGAGCGCAGGGTTGGACATCTGCGCCTCCACCAAATCAGTACTAACTCCAGAGATGGGAGTTCAAATCATTCCCACAGGGGTAAAAGGACCTCTTCCCAAAGGAACAGTAGGCTTATTATTGGGATGCAGCTCTTCTACTCTAAAAGGACTTTTGATAAGTCCTGGGGTAATTGATTCCGATTATGAAGGTGAAATAAAAATTATAGCCAGTTCTCCAAAGGGTATATCAGTAATTTCACCAGGAGATAGAATAGCACAGTTACTAATAATACCAAGCCTACATGATAAATTTTCCAGTCATGCTGTAGAAAGAGGTTCCAAGGGATTAGGCTCCACAGGTGTAGATTGGGCTATGCTTTCTTTAAATTTAGATTCTCGCCCCATGCTAAAACTAAATATTCAAGGACATGAATTTAATGGGCTACTGGATACAGGTGCAGACCTTAGCATCATCTCTCATCAAGAATGGCCAAAACATTGGCCATTACAACAAGCCACTCAATCGCTTCGAGGCCTAGGAGTGGCGACTAATCCCGATAGAAGTGCAATGCTATTAGATTGGAAGGATCCTGAAGGATGTGAAGGAACTATACAGCCATATGTATTGGATCATCTTCCCGTAAATTTATAGGGACGAGATGTCCTAGATCAATTAGGTTTGACATTAACAAATAATATCAATCAAAATGCACCCACTATTATGGCTAGACAAGGTTTTAGGAAAGGAAAAAGATTAGAAAAACAAGAACAAGGTATAGCAGCACCAATACAAATAGATCAAGGAACAGACAGACATGGGTTGGATTTTCACAAAGGGCCACTGAGACAATAAAAATTACATGGAAATCAGAAAGACCAGTATGGGTTCCTCAGTGGCCCTTGACAAAAGAAAAGACACAAGTAGCCCATGATCTGGTCAAACAACAATTAGCGGAAGGACATATACAACCTTCTGTATCTCCCCATAATACTCCCATTTTTGTCATCAAAAAGAAATCTGGTAAATGGAGATTACTGCAAGATTTAAGAGCCATTAACAATGAAATGGTCATTATGGGACCTGCTCAATCGGGGATTCCTCAATTGTCTGCTTTGCCAAAAACTTGGTATGTTTTAGTTATAGATATTAAAGATTGTTTTTTTTCAATTCCAATTCATCCTGAGGATAGTCCACGTTTTGCATTTACTATCCCTGCACTAAATCATGAAGGTCCTGATCAGAGATATGAATGGAAAGTACTCCCTCAAGGGATGGCTAACAGCCCAACTATGTGTCAAATTTATGTTAACAAAGTAATCCAGCCACTTAGAAATCAAAATCCTGAACTACAAATATTTCATTATATGGATGATGTATTATTAGCACACAAAGCTAAAAACACATTGCTAGAATGTTATGCCACACTTACAAACTTATTAAAAAATTATAATCTAGAGATAGCAATAGATAAAGTACAATTAAATTTTCCAATTAATTATTTAGGAGTTCTATTATCCTCAACCATGGTCCGTCCACCAAAAATTCAAATACGAGTAGATCAACTCAAATCACTTAATGACTTTCAAAAGTTATTAGGAGACATAAATTGGATAAGGCCTTATCTAGGTATTCCAACAGGAGAATTGGGACCTTTATTTGATATCCTAAAAGGTCCATCAGATCCAAATTCACCCTGAATGTTAACGCCTGAAGCAAGAAAGGCATTAAAAATCATTGAAACATATATGGAAAATATGCATTTGGATAGAATTGATATAAGTTTGCCTTTATTATTTATTGTACTACCAACAAAAAATATTCCTACAGGAGTATTTTGGCAAGAAGGTCCATTATTATGGATACATTTATCTTATTCTCCTAACACTATTCTTACTAGGTATCCTGAGGCTGTAGGACAATTAATACTCAAAGGAATAAAAACAGCAAAGGCAGTGTTTGGAATTTCTCCCCATAAAATTATTACTCCATATACTATGAATCAAATTGATGAATTAGCTAATGAGTTAAATACTTGGGCAATAATAATGTGCAAATCTAATGTTTCATTTGATAACCACTTACCATCTAATCCTTTATTGTCTTTTTGGTCATTGCATCCTGTAATTTTTCCAAAAATGACAAGAAAAACACCTATCATGAATGCTCCAAATATATTCACTGATGGGTCAAATAATGGTACAGCAGCAATAGTTACACCTGATCAAACTTTTACATTTTTAGTACCCAAACAATCAGCTCAAAAGGTAGAGCTTAATGCAGTATTACAAACTTTTGTGATGTTTAAAGATTCTGTATTTAATTTATTTTCTGATAGCCAGTATATAGTTAATGCTATAGTATCCCTTGAAGATGCTGGTAGGATTTCCCCTTCTTTTACTGTTTTCTCTTTGTTTTCCACTATACAAAGTTTAATCTGGGACAGAAAAGATCCATTCTTTATAGGACATATCAGGGCACATACAGGATTGCCTGGAGCCCTTAGTTTGGGCAATGATTTAGCAGATAAAACTACACGTGACATACATATTTTCTCTATACTAGAAGAAGCTATAAATTTTCATGAAAGATTCCATGTCAATGCTAATACTTTACAAAAGCGTTTTAAAATAACTAAGGAACAAGCTAGACAAATAATAAAACAATGTCAAAATTGTGTGACCTTTTTACCACAAGTTAATCTTGGAGTCAATCCTAGAGGATTGATGCCTAACCATATTTGGCAGATGGACGTCACACACTTGCCAGAATTTGGAAAATTAAAATATTTGCATGTTACAGTTGATACTTCTTCTGGATTTTTGATGGGCTCCCTTCATGCCGGCGAAAAAACTAAAGATGTTATAGCTCATTGCTTACAAAATTTTGCCACTGTGGGCATTCCAAAACAGTTAAAAACAGATAATGCCCCTGGTTATACGTCTACTTCTTTTAAACAATTTTGCTCATCATTTGGCATTACTCATATAACAGGAATCCCATACAATCCACAGGGACAAGGCATAGTTGAAAGAGCTCATCAAACTATTAAAATGTACTTATTAAATCAAAAAGATGGAATTGGGAAGGGGTATATATTCCCCAAAGATAAACTTAAAATAACCCTTTTTACTCTAAACTTTTTAAATTTGGATTCATCAGGACTTAGTGCTGCAGAAAGGCATATGTGTCCAAAAAATGTACATAAGCCCAAGGTACTTTGGAAAGATATTCTAACAGGACAATGGAAAGGTCCTGACCCAGTAATTGTCTGGAATCGGGGGTCTGTTTGTGTGTTTCCACAGGAAGAACAGCAGCCGATTTGGATTCCAGAGAGATTAACCAAGGTTCTGACCCAGAACAGCAGCCGATTTGGATTCCAGAGAGATTAACCAAGGTTCTGACCCAGTGATTGTCTGGAGTCGGGGGCCTGTTTGTGTGTTTCCACAGGGAGAAGAGCAGCTGATTTGGATTCCGGAGAGATTAACTAAAATCCTGACCCAGTGATTGTCTGGAGTCGGGGGTCTGTATTTGTGTTTCCACAGGGAGAACAGCAGCCGATTTGGATTCCAGAGAGATTAACTAAAGCGATTTCTACAGACCAAAAAGAAGATGATTTAGCTCAAATCCATAATAGCTGATATCCAAAACTCCAATTTGGCTATCCTTACATCTGAGACAGAACCAGGATGCTTTTTTCAATATCTATTTTATTATTGCCCTTTCCCATATCATGAAGTTCTATTTTATTTTTTTTGAGCTCATACAGACCTAGGTTAATGTTTTGCTGATCAGTTCTATTTTTTTTTTTTTTGACTATAGAGTTTTTAAACATTGCAATAGAGATTTTACCTGTAAAAAGTTATAAGGCCTTTACTATTATGTTATGTGTTGTATGTATTATATTATGTGTGCACACTTGTGTTTTGTGTTATATGTTTGAATGTACGTATGTCCAATGTACGTATTTCCATATATCATATATGATGAGCGCTCATGAAAAGATGGATCCAAATATTTTTTTTTATTCACGTGATTTAAATGGTTTAATTTAAATTGGGTAAATAACTGTTAAGAATTGTTTTAATATGTAAACAAAAAAGGAGGTTAACAGATCTGTTTGTTTACTCTCACCTTTCGTTTTCATTATATTTAATAATTCTCTTCACTATAATGTAAATTGTTAAGAAAATTGTTTTCTTTTAGTGCCTTCTGGAATGTTACCTAATTTTTTCTTTAGCCATTATTGCCAGAATTTCTATCTTCAGATGAAGATAATATAAATTGTTAAGAAAATTGTTTTCTTTTAGTGTCTTCTGGAATGTTACCTAATTTTTTCTTTAGCCATTATTGCCAGAATTTCTATCTTCATCCCAGTGCCGATGAAGATAATATAAATTGTTAAGAAAATTGTTTTCTTTTAGTGTCTTCTGGAATGTTACCTAATTTTTTTCTTTAGTCATTATTGCCAGAATTCCTATCTTCATCCCTGTGCCGGTGAAGACAAAGATAAAACTAATCTACAGTTTCTGCAATAGCCATCACTGAACTGCTTACAGAACTTGCACTGAACTGCTTACAGAACTATGTGTCACTTGTATGCATTGTGAACTATCTGTTGGTGCAGCGACTTGTGGTAGTGTTGGGGTATTTTTGCTGATGATATCATCGGTGGTACAATTTTCCCAAAAGGAGCCGTCAATTGACTTGGTATATCTTCCTCCCTTCTGCTTGTCATGATCATTCAGCTAAAATTTGGGGGTCAACAGAGGTGAGGCAAAGAACCTCACCCCCCCCCCCCGCTGAGACCTCTCCACAGGTGTGGCTGTATACTGGACCGGTAGTCAATGACGGGTAAGATCCAATTACAATGGTACCAACCTAAGACAGGAGGCTGACGCCCTGAGGTCAGCTCATCGGAAGACGGGTAAGGACCATATGTAGTATTGGACAACCTAAGGCAGGCACGGTCCCTAAGCCACATGCTTGTTGTTTAAACAGAGAGGGGGAGATGTTGAGAGCCACAGCCAAAGGGGCCCCAGCAAACTTCCAGCTGCCAGCAAGCTTCAGACTGCCAGCTGATGATCGGCTCACAGTGGCCCCAGCAACATCTAGCTGATTGGCTCCTCTGCGGTGATGTTCATTGGGCTGTTTCCCTGCCCTTCAGACTGCCAGCTGATGATTGGCTCACAGCGGCCCCAGCAACATCTAGCTGACTGGCTCCTCCACGGAGCTGCTCATTGGGGGACTTCTTTGGCTCCGCCCACGCAACCCAGCCAATCGGCCTCAAGAGCAGGAGGATTGTGGGAGGTGGTGAGGTTGGTGGGGAGAGAGGCTTGTGGAAGCCGGTGGTGGCAGTTGGGCTCTGAGGGTTTTTCCCTGGAGCTGTTTTGTTTGGCGTTTGTAGTTCTAAAAATAAAGTTAGTTTCTTTTTGACAAGTGGCTCCTGATTTGTGCCAAGCCAGACTTCGGCAGTTTGTGTATGAAAATGCAAGAAGGATTGGAGGAGAGCTGATTGGGTCATACATTAACCTAATCAGTTAATTCATACCCTGATGGGATTAACTGAGTAGTAACCAGAGGCAGGTAGGATGTGGCTGGAGAAAGTGGTTCATTGGGGACAGGGCTATGGGGTATATATTTTGGGTCTGCAGAGTGGAGCCTCTCTCTGCTTTCTGATTATCATGTGAGCTAGGTCACTCTTTCACTCTTCTGCCATGATGTCCTACCTCACTTCAAGCCCAAGGAATGGAGCCAGCCTTCTATGGACTAAGTCTATGAAACTGTGAGCCCTCAACAAAATGTTATAATTTCTTTGGTCATATCTTTTAGTCACAGGAGTCAAAAGCTGACTAAAACAGTCCTTTTTTTTTAATTAATTATTTTTTTGGTGTCATGTACCATGCACATATAAGGGTACAATTTCATTCTTTCACATGTAGATATCTATTTTTTGTATCACTTTTTGTTGAAAAGGCTATGCCTTACATTGTATAATCTTTGCACCCATGTTGAAGCTCAGTTACAATACAGCTTGAGGTTTTTTTTTTTTTATATATTTTTTGTAGTTGTAGATAGACAGAATGTCTTTATTTTGTTTATTTTTATGTAGTACTGAGGACTAAACCCAGTGCCTCAAGCATGCTAGGCAAATGCTCTGCCACTGAGCTACAGTCCCAGCCCTTGAGTTTATTTTGAGCCCTTTCCACCATTTCATTTTTTTAAATAAGCACAATATATTTATTTTCATGTGGTGCTGAGGATCAAACCCAGTGCCTCCCAGTTGTATTGCAAGTGCTCTACCACTGAGCTGCAGCCCAGCCCCTCCAACATTTCATTTTTAATTACTGCATTCTTAAAATATTTTATTTTTTAGTTGTAGTTGGACACAATGCCTTTATTTTATTTATTTTTATGTGGTGCTGAGGATAGAATCCAGGGCCTCACACATGCTAGGTAAGCACTCTACAACTGAGCCACATCCTCAGCCCTGCTGCATTTTATAGTATACTTTAAAGTTAGGAAATATGAGGACTCCAGTATTTTTCTTCTTTATCAAGGTTCTTCTGACTATTCAAGGTCCATTGTCATCTGTGTGTGTGTGTCTATGTGTATGTGTGTGTGCTACATTTTCATTAATTTTAAGCATGTTCTTTTCCACTGAGCTACATCCCAGACCTGTTCCACATGGATTTTAAGATTGGTTTTATTTATATATAGGTGTCATTGAATTTGGCTAAGAACTACATAGAATGTAGAATACTTTGTGTGGTATATATGTTTTAATAATATGCAGGCTTGTGGCTCATGAGCACAAAATATCTTTTCATTTATTTCTGTTTTTTTTTTTTTTTAATTTCTTTCGGCATTGATTTGTAGTTATCAGTGTCACAAGTCTTTGACTCCTTTGGTGTTTATTTCTGAATATTTTATTCTTCTTTATACCATCATAAATGGGATTGTTTTATTAATTTCTTATTCTAATAGTTCATTGCAAATGAACAAGAATATAACTGATATTTTCATATTAATTTTGCATCCTTTAATATTACAGAATTTGCTCATTAATTCTAACTAGTTTTTATTTTTTTCAGATAGTATTTGAGATTGGTCTTGAAATCATGATCTCAAATAATTCTCCTATCTAAGCCTCTCAAAAATCTGGAACTACAGGGATGTTTTCACTCCCCCCCAGTTTCTAAAAGAGTTTTAATTTTGTGTGGAAACTTGATAGTTTGCTACATATACGACAATGTCATCTGCAAACCGAGATAGTTTTATGTTTTCCTTTCTTATTTGGGTGTCTTATGTTTTTCTTGCCTAAGATATCTGGCTAGAACCTCCACTATAGTTTTGAAAAGAATTGATAATAAAAAATATCCTTGATCTTGATTTTAGAGAATAAGCTCTAAGTTTATCATCACTGAGTATACTAGCTGCTTTTTGAGTGTTTTTTTTTTTCATGAAAGTGTGTTCAGTCTAATCAAATATTTTTCTGTATCTACTGGAATGACCCTGTGACTTTTATTCTTTGTTCTGTTAATGAGGTATATCACATTTGGGATATGTCAAGAGCCATCTGAGGGCTGTGTGTGGACTATATTGCATGGCTGCCTAATGAATAGGAAGATCTGATGTCTGGGAACTTCCAATGAACATTTCTTTTGTGTAAGACTGCCCAGACATATTGTGAGCCCTATTCAGCTCTGCAAGGTCCCACATGGTCCCAGAGATTGGGTGACTTGTCATAGCCACATAGCACCTTGGAGATGGATGTGGTCTACCAAGATGACAATCAACCTGCTGACTGAAGCCATCAGGAAGCAAGGCTCCACCCCTGAAACCTTATCCCTGCCTTTGATGCACCCTTAAATAAACCACAGGAGCCATTTTCTGATTGTCTAGGTCCAGCCCCTGTGTGAACAGGATTTATCAAGGCTCCATCTTTAAAACTATCTCTTTTGTTTGTCTTTTGTTCTTCACTAATTAGTATATACTTTAATTTCTTAGGAGGCTTATTCCTTCCAGAAGGCAAGAATTCACTGGTGAAGTGCTGGCCACCCGCAATAGAGATATTCATATATTGAACGATCTTTGCCTCACAGGTAGAAATTTTTCTTGCTCATGGTGTATAATCCTTTACATTTGCTGATGAATTCACATTGTGTATATATATATATATATATATATATATATATATATATATATATATATATATATATAAATTTTTCTCCAATGTTATGCATCTAAGTTCGTTAGGGATATTTATTGGCCTGTAATTTTCGTGTCCTGTGGATTCCTTGCCTGACTATGATGTCACTATGTTTGGTAATATTCCTTCCTCTTTAATTTTTTTAGAAAAGTTTGAAAAAGATAGGCACTGATTTTTTATATATTAGAAAGAATTCATAACTGAAGCATTGTGGTCATAATCTTGTTAGGAGGTTCAATTGTTTATCCAGTTTCCTTACCAATTATTAGAATGTTCAGACAATCTAATTTTCATAATTCATTATTGGTAGGTTATATGTCTCTAGTAATTTACCTATTTCATTTATGTTATCCAATTTACTGGTATGTAATTGATTGTAATAAAACTGTAATCTTTTTTCTTTTATTTATGTGGCATCAGTTGGAATGTCTTCTTTAATTTCTCATTTTGTGTATTTAATTTTTTTTCATTATTAGCAAATTTTGTTCATTATTTTTTCAGAAAACTCTGAGTGTCATTATTTTCTATTCTCAATTTTGTAAGTTCTTTAATCTTATTATTTCTATCTTTCTGCTAAATTTGGCTTTCTTTCTTTTTTTTGTACTTTATTGAGGTACAGAGTTAGGTTGTTTATATGAGATGTTTCTGCTTTTCTCCTTTTCATGTTAATCACTATAAAATTTGCTTTTATTGCTGCTTCTGCTGCATCCTCCATGTTTTGATATGTGTTTTTGTTGTTGTTTTGTTTTGCTTTGTTTGAAAATATTTCTAATTTTCTTTTTATTTATTTCACCTATTGATTGGTCTGAATTTTATTGTTCAATTTTTCACTTTGTTGATTTTTTTTAGTTTTCCTTTGCTATTTATTACTACTTTCATTCCATAATGTTCAGGAAAAAAAATACTTAGGACAAATTCAGTCTTCTTAAATTTTGAAGTGCTTGTTTGTGCTCTATCATATGATCTAACCTTGAAAGTGTTTTGTGTGAACTTGAGAAAAATATACATTTTGCTGTTGTGTTGAAGAATGTTCTGTATATGTCTCTTACACCTACAGGATCCATGATATTCTTTAATAATAAGTTTTATTATAGATTTTTCTGCCTGGATATTCTATCCATTGTTGAAAGAGGAACAGATTGTTTTCTCCCATCATCAGTTGATAATGATAGTTTGAGTTCTTATTTTCCTAGCCATATCCTTTTAATTTCTTTTATCTGTCTAATAGTTCTGGCTAGAGTTTCAAGGACTATGTTAAATAGAAGTGGTGAAAGAGGGCATCCCTGTCTTGTTCCAATTTTTAGAGGGAAGGCTTTCAATTTTTCTCCAGTTAGAATGATGTTGGCCTTGGGCTTTGCATAGATAGCTTTTACATTGTTGATATTATTATCCCTAGTTTTTCTAGTTTTTTTTTTTTAACTTGAGGGGTGCTGTATTTTGTTGAATGCTTTTTCTTTATCTATTGAAATGATCATATGATTCTTATCTTAAGTCTATTGATGTGGTGAATTACATTTATTGATTTCCGTATGTTGAACTAACCTTGCATCCCTGGGATGAACCCAACTTGATCATGGTGCACTATCTTATTAATATGTTTCTGTATTCAATTTGTCAGAATTTTATTGAGAATTTTTGTGTCTATGTTCATCAAGGATATTGGTCTGAAGTTTTCTTTCCTTGATGAGTTTTTGTCTGGCTTTGATATTAGCATGATAGTAGATCCATAGAATGAGTTTGGAATGCTTCTCTCCTTTTCTATTTCATGTAATAATTTGGGGAGTATTGCAGTTAATACTTCTCTGAAGGTCTTGTTGAACTCAGCTGAGAATCCACTGTGTTTGGTCTTTTATTTGTTGCTAGGTTTTTTATTGTGTCTTCTACTTTATTGCAAGAAATTTATCTATTTAAATTGTGTATGTACTCCTGATTTAGTTTGGGCAGATCCTATGCTTCTAGAAATTTGTTGGTGTCTTTGAAATTTTCTATTGATTAGAGTATAAGTTTTCAAAATAGTTTCTAATTATCTTCTGTATTTCAGTAGTGTCTCTAGTGATGCTTCCTTTTTATTATAAATTTTAGTAATTTTCAATCTCTCTCTTTATCTCTCTCTCTCAGAGAAGCTAAAGATTTATCAATGTTATTTACTTTTTAAAAAACAGCTTTTTGTTTTGTCAGATTTTTCAATTATTTATTTTGTTTCAATTTTATTAATTTCAGCCTGATCAATAGTTGCCTGTATTTGCTCTGTTATGTTATTCCTTGATTTGCAGATTATTTTACTTATGGACCTTCTGAACTCTTTCTGTGACATTTCATCTACTTTGCTGTCAATGGATTCTATTATTGTAACATCTTGGTTTGTTTGGGGCACTTTCATTTTTTTTTTTTTCTTGTTGACCGTGTGTCTTCCTCTATTTCAATGTAGATCTAATGTATTACATTTTCTATCCTATATTATTGTAGCATCCCTGCAGGTCACCAATACCTTGACTTTAAGGGGGAGATCAAGGTTTACAATAACCAATTCAAACAATATACAGTTATAAGTTTAATAGCTTCTCTTTAGACAATTACAGTTTTGTTGCTATAAACAGTGATGTGTTTTATTTTCAATAATCATATAGTATGTTTGCATAAGTATTTACAGTTTCTAATGGTGTACAGAGAGAGAAAGGGGGTGTAGGATGAGATGTTTAAGATGTAGTATGTGAGAATATAGAGGTGTTTGATTATAAAAATTAAAGGGGAATCAAAACAAAGGTGGCTATTAGCAGGAGAAAACAGGGAAATTGGCACCTCTATGAAGAGCACTCTTTTGCCTCTGAAACAAGATGGTGTTTATTAGCACAACTAGTAGGTATACCTCTGATATAATCAGGCCTGCAGGGACCTTGGTGATGTTTTTTTCAGGTGCCACTAGTTGTCCCTGGATGGCAGTGGTCAAGACCCTAATTGGTGGTGGCAGTAGCAAAAAAAAAAAAAAAAAAAAACATTAGGTACCTTGCTGTTGAACATTCAGGCCCCAGTTGGTGTCCCAGGATGGAAGCTGCCCCCAACTAAAGATGTCAGAGTTGGCGACAGAGGTAACCCAAGATGACAGTGGTCTGGGGGGAGCCACACATTAGTAGATGGGGATCTGCAGTGGATTGAGTGCTCAATATAAACATTCTTTATATAAAAGGATAACAATCTGTATGCTTGGATCTCTTATATTTGTATATAAGTGAAACTGGCTTCTAATTTTTTATATTTATGGAGATGATATCAGGATCTGAATTATAAGCATTGTGTTTTGCAAGTCTATAACCAAAGCAAGCAAGGATTAAAGTGCAATTTATCAAGTTATTTTCCAGATCTTGAAATATGTTTGCCATTTTGAAATAATGATGTAGAGAATAGCAATTTGATTTTTATTCTTAGTTCAAAACTTAAACCTGCTACTCTTTTGTCATTTAACCCAAATATATATTTCTTTTTTTTATTTCTTCCTTTTAATTTTACATGACAGTGGAATATATTTTGACATATTATATATACATGAAATATAAATGTCCATTCTTATGGTTATACATGCTGTGGAGTTACCGTGGTCATGAATTCAGATATGAATATAGGAAAATTATGTCCAATTTATTCTACTGTTTTCCCTATTCCCATCTCCCCTCCCTTCCCTTCATTTCTTTTTGTCTAATCCAAGGACTCTTCCCTCCCCCCATTGTGTGTCAGTACCTGAATATCAAAAGGAACATTCAGCTTTTAGTTTTATGTAATTGGCTTATTTCACTTAGCATGATAGTATCCACTTCTATCCATTTATCAGCAAATGCCAAAATTTTAATCTCCTTTATGGTTGATTAATATTCCATTGTGTAAATGTACCACATTTTCCTTATCCATTCATCTGTTGAAGGGTATCTACGTTGGTTTCATAGTTTAGCTATTGTGAATTAAGCTGCTATAAACATTGATATGGCTACTTCACTATAGTATGCTGAGTTTAATTCTTTTGGGTATATGCCAACCATTGGGATAACTGGGTCAAATGTGAACCTAGATATTAAGAGAGCTAATATCATGGTTTATGTCCTGAGAAAGAAGAACAGTTTTACTGTAAAGGCTGAGAAGTGCCAATAGGTATATATATATATTATGTAGGCAAAGCTTCATTCAGCTAATATTTATTGACAACATATTTTTTGTTATTTATCATTAACTATTTAATACATTGACAACCTGAAAATGTCTATGCAATGATCTATACTCTGCAATACTAATTACATTCTTTAGGACATTTCTCTCATCCATTGTTTTTCAATGCTTAAGTATTTGCTTTTCTTCCTCATTAACTCTTTTATTAACTCTTTTTAGTTGTATATAGACAGAATATATTTATCTTATTCATTTATTTTTATGTAGTTTTGAGGATTGAACCCAGTGCCTCACATATGCTAGGCAAGTGCTCTACCACTGAGCTACAACCCAAACCGCCTTATTAATTTTTACTTCATGACCTCCAGTTTTAATATTATAACCTACTGACACATGAAAATATGAGATCTGGGTCTTTCAAAAGTTTATCTCTTTTAAAACATGAGGGACAATTTACTCATTTTTTAATACCACTGAAGGTATAGAGGTGAGGCCAAGCAAGGATTTAATGTGGTTGTTACAGTGAATTACATGACAAAGGAAAAGACTCTATATGATACATCTTACATTTTATTTGTACATCAACTATTTTGAAATAACTGTAAAGATGCATTATGTATTCTGAATACTCTACTTCTATATTTATCCAATTAATATGATTATTGATATTATTGTCACATTAACTCAGTAATCACAGATAATAAATGAATGGCTTAAGGTATTACTCTATCAAATTGCAACCATCAGTCACATTTTTTTAAAAAAATGGCAAAGACAAAAATGCAAGGATCCTATTTCTATGCCATTTCACAAATGATTCTAAAGAAAATAGAAGAATAAATAAGAAAAAATGCCATTGTACTATAGGTAGAATAGTGTAAAGTGGTCCTAATTATACTCTTAATTCATACATAAATGATGAAGCACAAATCTCCCTAATCTCAAACTAAAATGCATAAATAAATATTTTCACTCCCAAACAAGTAGCATGATCAGCATTCTTCAGAGTTGATAAATTGGAACCCTCTTCTATAATGCTTCCTGAAGAAAATAAGATTTTTAAAAATTTCTGTGCTATTAGATAAAAATAAATCTTTAATACTAACAGTGAAAACTAGGTACTCATAAGTGATATTATGCTACACCTAAGACATCTCTTGTAATTAATATTTTTTCTCATATATATGGTGATATGCTCGAGTTCGTGACCTCCAAAAGACCACCAGAGACCAAGATCCATGTAAGTAGCAAAGAGGTGTTTATTGCGAGCTAGCTCAGTCCTCCTTGCACACAGCAACTGTTGACGCTGAGAGGCCCTAAGCCCAGGGTTTGTAACAGTTTTATACACTCTTTGGGGAAGGCAGGGACTTCACATACATCATAGCATCTCTTAGAAAATCATCACACACCGTGGGAAAATACTAAAACAACTCTAAAACATGATTAGTGTATTAAGTGGCAGAGGAAAGAATCTGGAAAGGATTATTGGTTAGTTCAAGGGGTTGACACACTTTAAAATGATTGGTTTAAACCCATGAGGGTGTTGCAAGGTGGGTACATACCAAGCTGTAGGGCTTCTGGTTTAGATATTGGTCACCACACCTAGGTGAGGGCCATCTAGAATTTCAGATATTTCCATATCTTGGACTATCTTAGGCAATCACAATCTGCAGTTTTTTTAGAACTGTTTGTGCAGAGCTTTCTGCAGTATTTCCTGACTTTAGGACTGCAGTAGGTCAGGAGTTAAGTTTCTGAGCAAAATGAGGTCCCAAGTAAAATGAGGTTGCTTAGGTCTTTCAATGGTTGTTACCAATCTTCCTGGGAAAATATTGTTCAAGCCATGATTTTAGTTTTCAAAGCAGATTCATCATATGGGACAAAATAGTTTTACTAGTCTTATTCATAACAGTAGATTATTTAACATTTACAGGTGAAGGAAACTTAACTTTAGGACAATTAATTGCATGTGAAAGCACCATAGATCAATGATACAGTCACCTTAAAAGCTTAAAACTATTTTTATGGGTATAAAGGCAATGAGTTAGAAAATCTGAGCTTTTACATATAATATTGTTTTATGTTATACTTCAAGTTTTTTTCAATTTTGTTTTGTTTTCTGAATTTATAATGAAGAAAAAATCTGATATTATTAGTTTTGAGTCTTCCTGAAAAAAAAAAAAAAATATATATATATATATATATATACAGAGAGAGAGAGAGAGAGAGAGAGAGAGAGAGAGAGAGAGAGAGAGAAATAATCATTTAAAATCCAAGGCAGTGTTTATGATCCATTCTCAGTGATAAAATGTCAGATCCCTTTTTGAAGATCTGAATATTCTGTAACAAAATGTAATAGAGGTTAAAAAAAATTCTTTCATTCAAGTTGTTGACAGCATTCTTTTTCAGCTTTTAAACTTTAAAGCAATTATTCTTATGGTTGCAGGGTTAGAAGATAACTGTTCTCTTATCTGGTTACAGAAACTAAATGACAATATTAGTGTAAGGATTTATATGATTTGGAAATTATAATCTTAAGTTTTCTGCCACAGAAAAGCATAACCATTTCATATTAACTATTTCAGTGTACACCTTTTGGCAGTATAATCCTGGTGGCAGGGAATGATAGAGTAAATTTTCTGATTACATCACTACTTACTAAGTATGATGGGTTAAACATTCTTGTCTCCCTCTAATGTATATATTTGAATTATATATATATATATATATATATATATATATATATATAACTGGTATATATATACCAGTTATATATATATACCAATTATATATATATATATATATATATATATATATATATATATATATATATATATATACACCAGTTATAAAGGGAAGGAATGGAAATGCTTTGGAATGGAAAATATGACTGTGGAAAGAATCTTTTTCCACATGGCTAAATGAATGAGTACCATTGATTTCCAGCTAGAGGGTTCCAGCCTCCCCTCTATTGAACAAAATCAGTCCCCTTTCCATACACCATGCACCACTTTATGTCCTCTCATTATTGTATGAATTTATGTGAACTGCTAATTCATTATGTATCATGACATTAAGTTGTATTACCAGGGATTGTATTGTCAGATAAACTTATCCATGACACCCAATATTCAATTGTATAAATATTAAAGAATAAACAAAGTTTAGAATGTGTGCAGTCAACAAGTAAGCACTTGGAAACTTAATTTAAATCTTACAGTTTATGCATGAAAAGACAATCAAGATGTTTAGAAATTTGATCAGAATCCTATAGTTTTATGACATAATCACTATGTGGTATAAAACTGAAATTCCCATAAACTATGTCAGACAAAAGAATGAATATATTTCTCTAAAGGAAATTATGTCACACAATAATTTTCCTATGTGGAGGTGATAGACGTGTGCATAGTAAAGAATTGTAGGGCACATAATATAAATGAGGTACCTCAGAAACCTAATTAAAAAATACTATTTTCTTTTTCTGAACTTTGTCATCTCTGAGACAGTTGGCAGTTTTTTCAAATTTGTTATTTAATGAAATTTGTTTTGTTCATTCTAAAGAAACATTTAAATGAATTCTTAATTCTCATTCTTTTACTTTAAAAGGCCACTCTCAAACTGCAAGACAAAAACTCTACAATACATTCATCCAATATTGAATTTCTCTGGGAATTTTTTGCCTTTTTTATCTTTTGTTTATTATGTATTTACAGATCTTTCTTCTTTTATTACTTTTTTGGGCCATAATTATGTATGCGTTTTATATTGCTACAGATTGTATGACGGCAAGGTTTCTATGGGATTTTGAATATTGCACCTGGATAACACAGCAAAGCACAGCACAGCAACTTTGCATAAGTGTTTGGCATTGTTCATCCATTCAAAATATTTAAATTATTCCCAAATGATTGAATCTGACTCAGTCCGTTGGAATATGTTTACAATACATGCAGTGAATGCCTAAAGCTGAAGTTTCTTGACAGCATTTTTTTCTGACAGGTTAAAAAGTATTTGACTTTTCATCAAGGGAAATTTGGTTATCAAAATTAAAAGGAAAGAAACATAAGAAAGAAGCAATTTAAAAATGCAAAGAAGAAAGAAAATGTCTTAAGCCATGATGACTACTTTTTAGCATGTAAATAGTTACATTTATATGGAAAAAAAAAGAAAAAGAAAAAGAGGGAAAGGGAGAAAGAGGGAGAGAATTATGGGGGAGAATAGAGAAACAATGAAACAAAGAGCAATATACCAGACTTCTACAATTTTGGAGACTGTCATTTCATCTTAAGAAATTATAAGATTTTAGCAATTAAATGATTACATTTGTATTATGAAAATCTTATGATTAATAGACAGGTTAAATCTATATTTTTAGCACATGCAAAGCAAAGATGTCACCAAAATAATCAAAACTTGAAATAATTTGTTAATTTGCTGTGGCAAGCTTTTTTTTTTTTCATTGTTGAAGTTTTATTTGTGAATTTCATTTACAAGATCAATAGCTGTTGCCTAAGTAGAAATAGAAATGTTATATTTTCAGTAACTAAGTCCAAGATTATAACAATTATATTTTAAATGTTTCAGGGAAGGATATGTTTTGTAATTTCCAATCACATGTAAATATTTAATTGTTCTATCTTCCAGAAAATTTACATTTAAATCTAGCCTAATTTTCTTGTTGCAAAGTTTGTCATTTTCCCATTGAACAGTGATTGGTACAAAAAATAGTAATGAGACAAATGTGGTTATGTTTAAATATCTGTTATTTCAAAATTCCAAAGCATTCAGAAAAGTAATTCATAAATATGTTCAATGCTTTATATACATATATGACACTTAATTTTTGATTTGATAATATAGGTAATATAGAGGAGATGAGTATCAGAGAAAAACATAGAACAAATTGAAGCAGCATACTTCTGAGAACATGAACAAGTATGGCTGGAATTCAAAAATTAGGATAATGATCTGTAGATAGGTTAAATAAGAAACAATATTAAGCTTTACCTGAAGATTGACTGGGAAAGAAAAAGAACAGGGTTTATATTGTTATAGTTTTAACCAATGATGACAATAATGACAATGACAATAAGAAAAATGCTGTAAATAAAAAGAAATTCTTTGAGGAGAATAATAACAATTATTTTAGTAAAGTGTTTTAAAATGTTGCCCTTTCTAAATACTTGGGCATCATTCAGTATTGAAAACATTAATTTTTATATTATATATGTATCTCACAATTGTTTGGTTGCAGCTAGTTGGTTATTCCAACTTCTAACCATAACTGTGGTTGGTTTTCATCAATAGCCTTATTTTGTTAATATTTTTTTAGTTGTAGTTGTACACAGTACCTTTATTTTATTTATTTATTTTTTTGTGGTGCTGAGACTTGAACCCAGTGCCTCTCACATGCTAGGCGGGCACTCTACCGCTGAGCCACAACCCCAGTCCCTCTTCAATAGTTTTATTTGTACCCTTGAGTGAGCATGCAATCTATAATAATTTTAACTTTTCTTATTTGTGACATGGCCATGTTAATAGTGCTTGCCCTGAGCTACCTGATCTCTTGATTAAGAAGGATCACTGAAACCCTGAAGAACAGAAACCTGACCAGGGCAAATCCTACAAAAAGTAGGGTCTTTGAAGAGTTAAATGTCTGATGATTTTAGGAGAAGCCACATATGGTCATCAAGACCTCTTGACTGGACTCATCCTGACACATGACACCACTAGAGAGGAAAGCTACTGGAGCAAAGAGGCTTCTCACATCCCCCAAAAAGTGATCTTTGAGTAATCTCAGCTGACAGTATATAGGAACAAAGTCACTTTTAACCAACTTTTTCTTAAGACACCTGGCAGGAGAATGTAGCCAGACCACAGTCCTACTTGAATGTTTTAAAGGAAACACATTTTTTAGTGTAACTTAAGATGTACAGTTGTGACAGCCCTACCAAAAGTAAGAAAACCTGGAGGCCATAAAGGAAGGGATCTTGTGTGAGAGTGTCCAATATTTAACTAAAACTAAAACTCTAGAGACACAAGCCTGTCCTATACTTCAGAGACAGGCTGAAATACTAATTGATTTTGTATTAATTGCTCACAAAAGTAATGCTTTGCTCTCTTGTTGATTGTTGTCCTAGCATAATCCTTGCCCCATGTATCTCTTGTCCACTCATCTGAAAGTTGCCACAATGGACCTCTGGACTGCTATAATGTTGAATACTCTTAACTGTTCATGCCACACCTGACATAAAACAAGTACTTTGGGTCACTTCCTGCCAAATTTGAACTTTCTCATCAGGAAGAAGCTTAGAGATGTCATCACACTTTTTTCCCATAAAAACACATGTAGAAATTGACACTGGGGAAATGTAACAGTGATATACTTTACCATTGGAACATGGCCATTGCTGTTCTAAGGCTTATTTATATTTATTTATTTTTTTTTCTCTTCTTACCCTCTCCTTACCTAAGAACATTAAGGAAATGGTGTTATCTTTTTCTTCTAATTTATTGTAGTTGGCACAACTACAACAGAGATATCAGCCAAAAGATCTAAGAAGTGAATATCTAACCTACCATCAGGGCAACATGGGACTCTTTACCAGAGCAAAACTGGCATATAGCCTTTGAGTAGCTTCTTTTATATTCGTGGGTTTTCCCTAATGGGTAGAATCTCTGTAACTTCTTCTATCCCGATGACTCGTAAGTTTGTTTTTTTTTTTTATGTTATCCCATAACTCTTGGATGTTTTTCTCGTGATTTTTTACCAGCCTTTCTGAGTTGGCTAGACTCTTTTCAAGATGATATATTTTGTCTTTATTATCTGATGTTCTGGTTTCTACTTGCTCCACTCTGTTAGTGATACTCTCAATTGAGTTTTTAATTTGGCTTATCGTTTCCTTCATTTCTAGAATTATTGTTTGATTATTTTTTATAATTTCTATCTCCTGATAAAGATGCTTAACTTCTTCTTTTATCTGTTTATGTAATTCATTCTCAATGTGTTCTTTAGCTGCTTGAATTTGCTGTCTCGTATCCTCTTTAAGGTTCCATTCCATCTGTCTAAGGTGTTCCTTGAGTTCTTTATATGACCATTTTTCTGATGACTCTAGGTTCTCCTGAATATTTAGGCTGTCCTGCATTGTTTGTACTCCTTTTCTTCCTTGCTTTTTTAAGCTGCTCATGTTACTTCTTGTTCTGTTTGACTGTTGAGTTACTGTTTACTCCTATAAATTTATTTGATGCTTGGGAGGAAAGGTATTAGAAGGGAAGGGAAGAAGTCACTAATGGGAATGAGAGTAAGCAGGTAGAATTCAAGGAAGGGGGAATAAGAAAATTGAAAATAAATGAAAAGACAAAAGAAGAAAAAAATAGGAAATAAAAAAACGAAAAAAAAATAATAATAAAAAAATTAAAATTTAAATTAGAAGAAAAAATTGAAAAAAAAATTGAAAAAAATTTTAGAAAACAACAAGAAAGAAAAATGAAAATGAAAGAAAAAACCCAAATCAAAAAAAAAAAAAGAGGAAAAAAAAAACTAATAAATGCAGTCTTAGAGTTTGATTAACTTCTCTTCCAGTAGGTGGCGCTGTGCCCACCAGGCCAAGCTTCTCCTGTCAATACGCGGGAACCAATCACTGTGCAGCAGCTCCTCCTCCTAGCGTGGGTGAGTCTCCAATCCTGAGTGCCTAGGGCCTCCTTTTGTGTCTAGTCACTTCCCCACTTTTCCTCTAGCCAGGCCCCTCTCACGGGTGCCGCTCACCACAATACTGGCTACACACGGTCTGCTGCTCCTGGGAGCCCTGTTTTCATGAACAACTGGGTACACTCTCCCTGTTTGCCATTCCCTCAGACCCTAAGTTTATAGAGCTTGGGGCTGAGAATCCTCAGGGAATTTTACTTGCCCTCCAGTAGCCATGCCCCCGGTAGCTGGTGCAAGAGACCTCAGGTGTCAGCACTGGTGGGAGCGGTAGCTGGGAGTTCCTCGCCGCGGGTCCCGTGCCCCGTCTGATTCCCTCGGTCTGGCTATCGCGCTCACGGGAGAGCTGGGAGGGGACCTTAAGTTTTCCCTTAAGGTTGAGAGGGAAGGCTAGGGGATTACACACCTGTAGCCGCAGGTTTCAATGAAGTTATCTCCTCCGCCACAGTCTGGTGATGTCAGTTCTCTGCCATGGTGGTATCTCTTGCAAATGGCGACAGTTCGTTTCCCTTTTCTGGGTGACCAATGCAAAGGGTGGGTCCTTACTGTCTCTCCCAAGCCCCGTTTCAAACCTGTGGCCACTACCTATGAAGGCTAGGTAGGCATTTACCTCTGTAGCATCAGTAGGGCTGACCAGTTTTTTCAGCCGGATGGATTAGTGCTGAGTCACAGCTGTTTGTCTGCGGGAAGCAGGCGAATGGGAGCTTGAATTCAGCCGATCCGGGCTCAGTGTGTGTTCTGAGAGGTCCAGAATGATCGCCCCAGATCCACGTCAGCTCAGCATTGCCTAGTGATCCTGAGCAAACAGAATTTAGATTGTTTACGACTCCCTATGCCCGCACAGCTGAAGAGGTCAGAGACTTGATCAAGTCGATCTGTTTTGTCTCAGTCAAAAATAGTTTGCTCATTTCCCATACCTAGAAGTTTGTATATAATTAGCTTAAGTTTTACCTGCCAAGATCCGCTTTTTTTTTCCTCCTGATAGCATTTTTTTTCTCATAGGGCCTATTGGGAAATATAATTATTTCTTCATAACTCTGTTTACATAGATGGTTCTTGGCTACATAACTTATAATGAACTGCATTGTATTTGCTACATTGCCCAGAAAGGTCCTAGATGAATAGAGTTTTACACAGGTGACTTTTGAATGAATAAATACATTAAGAGACTTCTGTGAACAGGTGCTCATTTTTCAAATCCCTACTACACCAAATTTACCTCATTTATTTTTTCACTTACTAACAGAATCCTTCCTGCACTCTCAGGAATCAAATAAGTTTCAAAATGGGTAAAATGGACTTAGCATCACAGACTCTCCTGCTTAAACCTGATAATTTTAACTTGGAATATTTGTGCTAGTTTATAAAAAATGTGAATCATTCAAGTGAAAAATATACCTAATTTCATTAGAAAAATAAATGTGACTTTTTAAAATGGGATCAGTTTGTGATGAAATGATACTTCAAGATTAACATAAGAGCTGGACTGTAGCTCAGTGGCAGAGTTTATGCCTAGTACATGTTAGGCATGGGGTTCAATCCCCAGGAACACAAAAAATAAATAAAATAAATGTCTATGTCAATCTATAACTAAAATATTTTAAAAAATATTAACACAGGGCTGAGGATGTAGCTCAGTCATAAAGTGTTTGCCTAGCATAGGCAAGGCCCTGGGGAGAATTTTCAGCACTGCAACACACACATATTGTCTCACAGTACCTGAAACAGAGAAAGATGTAAGTAAATCAGGTCATTTAGAAGTCCACTGCAGCACTCAATTCAGATGATTGTGAAGACCTGCTTAAGCTATTGGTTTTAGAAAAGACTAAAAATATTAATTCATGATAATAATTTCAGGTACATCTGGACTATTCGGATGTTAGGAAAACAAATGTTATATTTTTTAACCACAAAATGGATAGTGAAAGATTATTCAAGAAGAAAATAGAGTAAAAAAAAAAGAAAGAAAGAAAAAGAAAACTAAATGTGAAGATTAATCTGGTCAAAGTGTGGATATAATGTTTCTACTTTTTTTTCTCCATTTTATTCTGAGTCAATATAATATATACATTATAAAAACAAGTATATAAAATAGGAACTTTTTCATAGAAAATATTAGTTTTGTTCACTGAATTTCCTGATTATTTTACTGAAATAATGTTTTAACTTATTGGCTTGATTTATAAATATGCTGGGTTGCATAAATTATAGTCAGTACTCTTTAGAAGATGAATAGAATCCATGTTTTCTTTCCTCTACAAATTTTCCACATATATCGATGATTATATATTTAATACCATGAAGACCTTAATCCAATTTTCAGAGGCACTTTCTATCTTACACAGTGTAATTGTCCAAATAGAAGTGCCAAACCAAATTATTTATGTTAACTTTGGTAGTTTTCCAGGATTTCCTTGTGAATCAGAGATTCCACTTTAGTTACCTTGGCTAGTTATTGGTTATTTGAGTAATTGATAATCATCTGTTATATATGTTTGTGTGTGTGTATGTGTGTGTTACTGTTCTTGATATTATACTAACATAGAATTGAAAAAAAAAGAGAGTTTTTTTCTTAATGAGCTATCAGAATGTGTAAAGGAAGATTGGTATACAAAATAACCACAAATAAGGTGGTGTGCAACAAATATCAGAAACAATCTGAATACCAATGCAAAAAAGAAAGAAAAAAAAGTTCTTCCAGGTGGAGGAAAGCGCAAAAATGGAGAGAAAAGAATGTGAATCAGCAAAAAATAATGCAGGCAAGTAATATATTAAGAAAAACTATAGAGTATGCAACTAGAAATGCCTGCAAAACAATGATGAAGATCAGTAGGAAACATGTTAAAGAATAAAAGTGGAGAGGTTTCTCTCTTTTTTTTGAGAATATAAGAAGTATTCTTTAAGACAAAGATTAGGATGGGAATAAGTATCTTTAATCAAGTTTAAAGAAGATGTTTTAAATAAAGTAATTGGCTTCTCAAAAACTTCTCAACAAATAGAAAGCAATGCAGTACATTTACAGAGAATGAAGGGATATGGTGGTATGGAGGGCAAAATTTTTTTTAGGGAGAGATAGCACAGGGAATATAATATTTAAGAATAAATTAAAATATTTAATGAAAGTGTTAAGAACCAATCTGAAATTGAATAAAATTAATTTGAATGAAACAAATTACCCTGCTTAAAACTACTTGTTTCTCTCTCACTCTTCACAGTTTCCATTAATGGTATCACTCAGTAACTCAATCCAGAAATACGGGCAGTTATACATTTTTGCTTTCTCTTTTTCACTCTCCTTTCAGCACAGTCAAGAGGTATATTATTTCTTACACATGGTTTTAGTCAGTTTTATTTTCACCACTGCGACCAAAAGACATGACAAGAACAATGTAGGAGAAGGAAAAGTTTACTCAGGGCTCACCCTTTCAAAAGTCTCAGTCCATAGGTGGCCAAATCCATTGGTCTGAGTTCAAACTGAGGCAGAACAACATGGAGGAAGGGTGTGACAGAAGAAAACATCTCAGGTAATGACAAAAGGAGAAAAAGAGCTCCATCAACAGGGACAAAATATATATTCCAAAAACACACTCTGATTGGCTCACCTCTTCCAGACACACCTTACCTGCCTACAGTTACTAGCCAGTTAGTCCATTCAAGCGACTTAACACACTGATCAGTTTAAGACTTTCATAACCCAAATAATTTTACCTTTAAACTTTCTTGCATTATCTTACACACGAGCTTTTGGGGGACACCTCATATATAAATGATAACAGTCTGCCCTGGCCCATAAAAATGTATGCCCATTTCACAAGGCAAAATATATGTAGTCTCTTTCCAAGAATCAATTTGAGCCCAATTTAATTATTGCCCCAAAGTTGAAGTTCAAATTCTCATCCAGACTCAAGGAAAACTCTCAGCGTGAATCTGTACAATAATCAAAAGCAAGTTATATACTTCTCATATATAAAGACAGAGAGTAAACATTTCCATTCCAAAACAAGTGATGGGTCCAAACAAATTTGAAGTACTGCTGAGCAAACAAGTCCTGTAGCTGCATGTGCAGCATAGGGGGCACATGGTATCCTGATGTTCTCTCCAAAGTGCTTGGGTAATTCCACCACTTTGACTTTGCTGGTTGCAGCCTATATGGCCTCTCTCTTGCTTTGTCTTTGCCCAATTACTGTGGCTTCCTTCAGGAAACATCCCACAGTACTGGCATTTCTTAATCTTGTTTTATTTTTTTTTTCACTACAGATTCAGCTTTCTTCTCACATCTCCATGCATTGACCTTTCAGGGAAAAACCACAGGGAATTTGAGTCTGTTGCAATTTGCATGGCTTCCCAGGACTTCCTTTGAAATCTCAGTGGAAAATTCTATGACCCTCCAACTCCAGTATGCTGAAATCATGCAGAACCAGCACCATGTGGTTAATGCTAAGATCTATCAATATCTCAAGCAGTATCAAGCCTCCAGGACAGTAAATACAGTAGCTTCTAAGTTCCTAGGTGACTGTGCATGGTAAAACAATTTCTTAGGACTCCTGTACAAGCAGGATGAGACACTTGCCTCTTCTCAAAATAATTTTTACTTTTATATCCTTGAGCCTGAGATGGGTGTGGTCTTGCTAATTCTTGAAATGCCATATACTTATGTTTCCTACTGTCTCTCGTTAAAGTATTTAGCATTTCTCTAGTGGTTATAATCTGTTTAGCAAACACACTTCCTTAGCCACCAATTTACTTGCACTTTTTTTAGACAAACTGAAAGTTTTTCAAATTTTCTGCTTGTTTTCTCCATCTGATTATCATAATAAACTTGAGTAAAAACCGTCATCAAAACTCATGCCACCAACTGAATGCTATGCTTTCTAGAAATTACTTACTTCCACCAGATTATTTAGTCCATCACCTTTAAATTCAGTCTCAAATAAAGTCTCAAAACATGGAAAAATGCCAAAATGTTCCTAGATAGAAATATATATGAATGGCTCTTGTCCAATTTCCTATAGAGTCCTTCTTTTCCTCTGAAACTTTATGATCCCAGTCTTTACTATCCCTGATACAGCCTTTACTGACCTATATTCTGGTCTTCTGAATTCGTACCAGAACATGCAGTGTGTATACGCTCCACTTTTAACAGTCTAAAAGCTTTCCAGCTTTCATTGCTAAGCTTTTCAAAATTTGTTCCAAAAATTTCAAAAAATTCCAAAAGCTTCTCGACCACCTGGTGAGGTTAATTATACAATGACACCACTTCTCAGTACTAATTTGTTTTTAGCCAGCTTTTTAATTGATGCGACCAAAACACTTGACAAGAACAGTTTCAGAGGAGGAAATGACTCTTTCAGAGGTCTCAATCCATTGAGTTTCAGTGGTAATGACTGTTTCAGAGGTCTCAATCCATAGTGGATAAATCCATTGCTCTGGGGCTGAGATGAGTGAGAACATCAAGTTGTTAGGAGAAAAGCAAATCAGTACATGACAATCAGGAAACAGAGAGATTTCTCACTAACCAGCAATAAAAGATATCCCAAAGACACAACTCTAATGACCCACCTCTTCCAGGCACACCTACAATTAACACCTGGTTAATCCATTCAAGTAGGTTAATGCCCTATTGATATTATGACTCTAATAACCAATCATTTCACCTCTAAACATTTTTGCATTCTCTTACATCTGAGCTTTTTGTGGACACCTCATATTTTAACCATAATATATAACTCAACTGTCAGGAGCAGTGAATCAATTACAAGGTTTGTTTGAACCATATCTAGAAAGAGGTGATGCCCTTCTGAGAAGTCTCAGTGGTATCTCACTGATTGCAGAGAGCTCAGTCACAGGTGACACCCTGCTCAAAGAGAGTTCTGTGTCTCACAGAATTTATTGGTTTAAATAGACAGCTTCAAATGCCAGATGTCCCTGGGGTGGAAAAGATATGGGTGTGCTTAATAGCCTTAGGATATCAGCTGCCCAGAGGAGGGAGAGATATTGTGCACCCATAAACCCAAGTGGACTGTTTTCCTCACCACCTCACTTTTGCTTATTTGAAGAGGCTTTCTCACAATAAATCCTTTTGATGTTTAAGCCTGTATAGTAAATATGTGGAACTGTGCTCTTTGTTATTCAGATAGACCCCATCAGGGCTGGCTCACCCACCAGGCCCTGATTCATCTATATTTGTGTCTTTTGTCTTTATTGCTTATTATCACTGTATTTTCCATCTGCTCATCACCCATATAACGGAGAATTTTTTTATGCTGTGTGGGTCATAGCAACAAACTATATTGAATCTCTTCAGTTTTACTGATTTCCACAGTTATGATCCTAGTATGGAACATTAATACCTTTTGTTTGGTTTTAACTTCTTTTAATTAAACTATTCTTGGTGCTTTCTTTAACCATGCTGATTCCCCTCATAAACATTTGCACAATGCACTCCACTATTTCTGGAAATATCACTCCTGCAGAATCTTCATCATTGTTGTTAACAAGGTATCAATGTTTGTCCACAGAGGCTGGCATGCTCTCAGTGACATTCTTCCCATTCTCTTTGACTAACTAGTGAATGTAATACACTAAGTTCCATACCTTTCCTGATGAGAGCAATTGTATAACCATCTCCATAAACAGGAGTGAATAAAAAATCCTAGAGCAATATATGTGCCTAGAAAGAATTCTAACCCATCTATTATCCCTATGACTCATAGACAGATAGTTACACTCACTGTTATATATCACCAAGATTAATCCCATCATTTCCTTTTTACATGTTTATATCATTTACTCCAAGAAGTGCAAGATTTTCTGATATCTGGTCTCCATCCAAATTTTATCTCTATATTTATTTGATTTCCACTACTCTTTCCTTATTCTCTCTACCTCCATACCCATCCATTAGATTGGGAAAAAAACTGTAGTATTTGTCCTCATCAAAAGTTTTATGTCCTCAGTCTGTTATCAATTTTTTATTCACTGCTTTACTCTGAAGTCTCTTGGTTTGCTGATTTTACTGCTTCTCCTGTAAGACATTTTGTTGGTAAAAAGATTTTCATTTTATGTTGTTTCCAAGATCATGATACAATTAGACCTGTAATTGGTGGCGATAAACCTAAATTGTAGTTCTTTACTGACAATTTTGATGTCATTTTCCTTTCTTTCTTCATAAACATGAGGCCATTAGCCTATTCCAATAATTATCTGCCTCTCATTGTAGATACCTACTATATTAGCTTTCTAAGTCTGTCATAAAAAGTACCCCAATGTGGGTGACTTAAAATAATATAAATTTATTGTCTCATAAATATGGAAGCCTCAGGTCTGGAATCAAGTTTTCACCAGGGCCATGTTTCCTCTGAAACCCATAGGAGAGAATTTTTTTCCTTTCTTCTAGCTTCTGATGTTTACAATGATTCATGTCTTGCTTTGTTTATATTAGCACCCTTCTGTCTCTAATGACCATTGTTTTAGTCAGCTTTTTCACTGCTATGACTAAATAACCTGACTAGCACAATCATAGAATAGGAAATGTTCATTTAAGCACTAACAGTTTCAGTGGTCTCATCCATATGCAGCCAGCTTTATTGTGGTGTAAGAATATGGTAGAGGGAAGCATCTCACATGAGCAGGAAGCAGAAATAGAGACTCTGCTGGCCTGATACAGAATATATACCCCCAAACCATGCCCCCAATGCTCTACCTCCTCCATCCATACCCTACTAGCCTTCAATTACCATTGAGTTAATCCTTATCAGGGGATTAATTCACTTATTGGGTTAAGGCATTCACAACTCAATTATTTCTCCTTTGAACATTCTTGCATTATTTTACACATGATCTTTTGGGGGACACCTTACATACAAACCATAGTAGTCATCTTCTTATATGTGTCTCTTTCCTTTTGTAAGTTCAACAGTCACATTATATTTAGGGCCTGCTTTACTCCAGCATGACATCACTTTTACTAATTTAATTTGTACTAACCCAATCTCATAATAAGAAAATATAATGAGGCATTGAAAGTTAGGATTTCAGCATATTTTTTTTCTTTCCAGGGGGAGCACAATTTAACTCATAATGCCACTTTCTCTCATCCTTTAAAATATTGTGTTTCTTCTTGTTGTTTTTGTTTGTTTGTTGTTTGTTGGTACAAGGTATTGAATTCAGGGACATTTAACCACTGAACCATATCCCCAGTCCTTTTTCATTTTTCAATTTGAGACAGAGTCCTTCTAAGTTTCTTAGGGTCTCACTAAGTTGCTGAGGCTGACTTTAAACTTTAAATCCTCCTGACTCAGCTTCCAAAATTGCTGGGATTACAGGCATGTGCCACCCTGCCTGGAAAAACTGTCATATTCTTTACCTCTTTAATATTACTGTTGATCTGTAGCAATTTCAGTAATCCTGTGAATGATAGTTTTAGACCAATTCCATCACAGTTTCTGGAAATTTTCAGTTCAATTCGCTTGACAATATCTCATTTTTTTACTATCATTGTCAAATTAAAGAACCTCCCATTATCAAAAACTCTGATGCCTCCATATTCATAAGTTTATACATCTCGGTCTCCTGTTGCTAATACTTAATTTTTCTAGCTTACATTTCCTAATATCCCAGTTCCAATAATTGCACTACTGTACCAACATTTACAATGTATTCACACTACCAACTTTTCATTCTCTTTTTCCATCCATAAGCTAATGTCCTTTCTTTCCCGGGTAAATTTGGATAATTATTATAATCACATTTTAGTACAATTAACTCCTTTGGTCTTTTTCTTGACTTGTAAACTACAGCACAGGCTGGGGATGTGGCTCAAGAGGTAACACGCTTGCCTGCCAGGTGTGGGGCGCTGGGTTCGATCCTCAGCACCACATAAAAATAAAATAAAGATGTTATATCCACCAAAAACTGAAAAATAAATATTAAAAAAATTCTCTCTCTCTTCTCTCTTCTCTCTCTCTTTGAGAAAACAAAAACAAAATATACAACTCTGGCTATATTTACTTGCATAAACTCATGAATTCCAAATTATTTAGAGTAATAAATAAATAAACACACTGCCAGGTCCATTTTAATTCATTACCATAACTGTTTAACACTTACCAGTCATACTCTTTTTTTCTAGTCTATTCACTATTCTACACTTCTAAACAACTATTTTATACATTTTCTTCAACAATTCCTTTCCTTCTTCATTCTTAACTAATGTCTTTGGTTTACAAAAAAAAACAGAAGAACAAAAATATTCAGATGAAAATGTCCATAATTTTCAGGCACACCTACCTAAATATATGTGAACCCACCCACTTTGACTTTCTACTTTTACTGCATAGAAACTAAGCATTACCCTAAAAAGAATCACCATTTCTTGTTTGATTACTTAAATCCAAGTATTTTTACTTATTTGAGCACATCAGCCCCACAACTTCCCTCTTTCCCTACTGCATCATATACATTTTCATTTTTATCAGCTATTTAATTTCAACACATAAACATGAAAGCTACCTCTGATTTGATATCAAGTTCCTTGATCCATTTTGAGTTAACTTTTGTGCATGGTGAGAGAAAGGGATTCAGTTTCATTTTGATGCATATGGATTTCCAGTTTTCCCAGCACCATTTGTTGAAGATGTTATCCTTCCTCCATTGCATGCTTTTAGCCCCTTTATCAAATATAAGATAGTTGTAGTTTTGTGGATTGGTTTCTGTGTCCTCTATTCTGTACCATTGGTCCACCCGCCTGTTTTGGTACCAGTACCATGCTTTTTTTGTTACTATTGCTCTATAGTATAGTTTGAAGTCTGGTATCAGTATACCACCTGATTCACACTTCCTGCTTAGCATTGTTTTTGCTATTCTGGGTCTTTTATTTTTCCATATGAATTTCATGATTGCTTTCTCTATTTGTACAAGAAATGCCGTTGGGATTTTGATTGGCATTGCATTAAACATATAGAGAACTTTTGGTAATATTGCCATTTTGATGATGTTCGTTCTGCCTATCCATGAACAAGATATATTTTTCCATCTTCTAAGATCTTCTTCTATCTCTCTCTTTAGGGTTCTGTAGTTTTCATTGTATAAGTCTTTCACCTCTTTTGTTAGGTTGCTTCCCAAGTATTTTATTTTATTTTTTTGGAGGATATTGTGAATGGAGTGTTTTTCCTCATTTCCATTTCAGAGGATTTGTTGCTGATGTACAGGAATGCCTTTGATTTATGCATGTTGATTTTATATCCTGCCACTTTGCTAAATTCATTTATTTGCTCTAATAGTTTCTTTGTAGACCCTTTTGGGTCTGCTAGGTATAGAATCATGTCACCTGCAAATAGTGATAATTTTTTTTTATTCAAACACAATACAGAAAATATTCAGGTTGAGGAAAGAGATAAGGGAAGGATAATGTATAAGTGCAATAATTAGCTGCCACTGCCACCAGATTGAAAGTTAACAATATTGAATCTAGCAGAGATAAATCAAACCACTTTGTCAGGAATCAGCATTTGAAACCATATGTTTTAATGAATAAATGATGTTGTTGTTTAAAATACAGCCCCATAAAATGTTAGTTCTCTTGTAGAAATATTATCATTATATTGTAATCCTATTGTGACTATATATGATTTGAATGGTTATGAATGGTTATTGGCTTTCTGCCTTCTTACTTCCTAATTTAGGTTTATTAATGGTCTAACTTGTGGTTTCATTGAAACTGAAATTTTTGACAACAAAAGATGTATGCTATCTTTAAAAAATGTGCACTTAAAGTGAAAACATTTCTGCTAACAATTCTGACTTAACACCTTATGTTGTCACTGTTTTGACATTATTCATTGATCAGATTCACTAATAGAAATGCCTACAATGAAGCGATTTGACAGATAAAGACATGCTAAAGAAGCTTAGTTTGATTATACCAGGAAATGGAATTCTTTTATTCTGTGATTAAGGTATTTGGTGATTTCCTAAAGATATACTTGAGTTATTTATTGTGTCAAAAGAGAAAAAAAAAGTGTAGCTTGTTGCATTTGCAATATGATTGAGCAAGCAATCTTAAGGGAAAGCTAATGGCAGTCTGTTCTGCTCTGGAGGAGTAAAATTTCAGTTAACAATGATTAAAAATATAGGAACTCTACACTGTCATTTAAAAAGTATTTTCACACTTTGAGTCCATGAAAAATTTAAATACAGAGAATAATTTTTTATACCTGGCCTTTAATAGACTTTTTGTCAAGTTTTACATTAACATGACAATTCGTATACAAATGAAAGAATCATAGTTTAGATAACAAAAAAAGAGAATACCTTTTTTTTTTGGAATAAGCAGAGCAATGTGGCTGAAAACAACATAATAAGAAGGCAATGATGAATCTTGATCCCAGATATCCCACATATAGCACTCAACTATGTATTCAGCAAAAAATAATAGGGCACTAATGAGTTTATAGCTTTTTAAGATATAAGTGAATAAGGGCCAGTCACATTTATCAATTTTGTGTTAATATAACAGCAGCACAACTGCCCTTATACCACTTTTAATCATAATTTTAAATAGAATTTCTATAGCCAGCATTATTAATGACATTGTTAGTAGCACTTTGACCCATTTTATGAAGCTACATTATTTGTAATGTTTTCAACTGGAGTGATTAAACCAGACTCTTCTCCTAAAAAATGATACCTTTAATTTTTCTAGCATGCTATTTATATCAGGAAAATTTAAAATATATGTTAATAAAAGTAGCAAAATAGCATATAATGTTATTCTGATACCAATATCTAAAACTCAGAGGAGATTTAAAGATTATCCTGGTATACAAAATATAATGCCTTTATCATTACAGATGCTCCTTAATTTACAGTGGGGTTATGATCTAATAATCTCATCATGAGTTGAAAATTCATTTAATATATCTATTCTACTGACAATCATAAGTTAGAACCACAATAGATTGCAGAGTATAATATATTTACTCTTGTGTTTGTGTGATTGACTAGAAGAGGTAGCTCATTGCCACTGACCAACATCAGTGAGTTAGTGCTAAACTGCATATTACTGTTCTAGTAAAATATGAAAATTCAAAACTCATAATTTGAAGTATGATTTCTAATGAATTCATATTCCTTTCAAATTATTGTTAACTCAAAACAATCATAAGTTTAAACATCCTAAATCAATGACCATATGTGTACTAATGACATCTGCACAAGTGTATTACTTATGGGTTATGGATCAGGGAATGATTAAAAACAATTCATGAAGTGATTTGAGGATTAAAATGCGTGTGTATGTGTATGTGTGTAACTCACAAATTTATGCAAAATAATTGGCACTACACTGAGACATAACAACTGCTTATTAAATATTAACTATTGTTATTAATGATAAAATAGGTATTATCAGTATTTTAAAAATTGTAGCTAAATGCACAATGCTAAATTATCTGGATAAAAAAAGATTCTAATAGTTTATTTATTTTCTTTTATTCCTATTTAATGTGTTCCAAATACCAATGTATAACAGAGATTAAAATGTGATTACTCAAACTGAATGTGTATTCTTTGCTGAATATTCATTTGAGTTTTGAGGAAAAAAAAGAAGAAGGTTCAGTAAGACTAGTTCTCGCCCTTCCTTAGATTTACTTGCCACTAACTGATTTCTTGGAAAAGGGACATTTGCTTAACAGAGAGTCCCAGATGCTCATTTATCCTGTCATCCTCAAACACCACTAGCTTTTTCAGCATTTCCTAGGGATTCATCAGACACCTTGTGGCAAGTTGTCAGCCTAATTCTACATTTCAGAAAGAAGAATACCCAGACATTTTGAGAAGAACTATTGTTTATGAGGTCTTAACTAACAGATAAAATAAAACTTCAAACACCATCATGGTTCTTAAATTAGAGTTGGCGATAAATTGGGTTCAGTGATTCCAACAGATTTTCACTGCAGTTATTTCCTAGACTTCCAAATGTGAAATTATGGTAGATATATCTAGCAGATTTCATAAAAGTTTACATTTGTTCTAAAGTAATGGCTTAGCTGCAGTAGATACTCCTGAAACTGCTCACCTGGATACTTCTAAAACTGCTCCCCTCAAAATATACACATCAAAACAGTAAATCAGAAGAAACATCAAATGATAGGAGGAATTCTAATTGAAAAAAAAGCATTTTCACATTCTTTTAGGATACAAACATAGGGGAGTGGTTCCTCATATTATTCCCTTTCAATTCAGTAGTCTATTCTCTGAAAATCCAAATTATGTAGATGATGATAGTCTACCATAAACAAATATACCTTCAGTTGCAGATTTTGTACCACATAAAATATATTCATTAATGTACATTGAGATTAGCACCACAACTAGACCAAAAAAGTTCTTAGCAGTAACTGTGTGGGATGAGGATACTTTAACAATCTCCAGTGTATTTTCTATGGAATAAACCTCTTCTATTTTGTAGGCAGAACTATGCCTTTTATAGCAGTAAACTATTCTCTGCTTGAAACAACAGCTTCTTATGTACTACGGGGTCATAAAATAGAGACTGATTTCCTAAGCCATGGGACACCAACAGTCAATAAGGAAAAGATTCACCATATCCTAAGATCAGGTAGATCAGAAATATTATGCTAAATTATAGAGATGGCACATTGAGTATCAAGTTATTTGTTCAGAAAGCATGATTAATTATATGACTGAATCCCATTTTAACTGCTTCAATTTTACATAATTATCTCTTTCAACCCAAATTAATGGCTTTACAGGGGAATCTCTATAAGTTACTAATGGTGTCAAAAAGGACTCAAGCCTTTTTCTCTGAGATGTCAGCATAATAGAATTAGATATATACTGTTGCTCTATTATAGACACATTCAGTGAGGATCCTGAAAGACAATAGTAAAAGTAATCCTCCTGGTGGAAAAACCTCTTAGTAGTACTCTTTTATTCTCAATTTTCTGCTTCATATGGAAAAACTAATTATAAGTCATATTTTATGACATTGAATTGGGGTCCATGGCTTGTGAATCAGCTGGTTGATCAAGAATACTGGAGAATTCTTGACAATATGGTCTAGGGAAGAGGTGCCACACATTAATTCCCACCAGAATATTCTACATGGAGGATATTTTCATAAACTAGGTGCATAGTATTATCTGTTCTGGATTTTAGCCAGTCTCTTTCTATAGAATTCCCAATTGTTGGACCAAGAAAATGGAGGTAGGAATGGAGACCATTTTGGGGGCCCAAAATTAGAGGATCCTTTTCACAAACTTAATGTAATTATTGGCACTATATTAATGTTAAATGTCAGTAGCTGAAACTAATATAGATCCAATACTTCTATATGACACCATTACTTGATGTAAACAGGAAACAACTGGTGACAACATGATTAATTAGTTCCCTTTCTTCTTGAGAGGGCACTTATCCATCCTTACTAAAACATTATTTTAATCATCTTTGCCAGCAGTGTACTCTGATTGTGTGTAGTATGTCTGATGCATTGTCATGATATCAAATATATCATGGTGAAAATGGTTGTCTACCATTACCCAGAAGCAGCGACTGATAGAATGGTCAAATGTCCTGTTGAAAGCTCAGTGAAGACACCAGTTTGGGAATAACATTAATTGGAGTTAGGTCAAACTCAAAATTCACAGTTAGGGTTTCTTTTTATTTTTTCTTTCTTTTTTTAAAAAATTGGTACAAAAAGTTGAACCCAAGGGTCATTTACCATGAGTAACATCCCCAGTTACTTTTGTTTTTGAGACAGGGTCTTGCTAAGTTGCTTATGTTCTCACTAAATTACTGAGGTGGCCTCAAACTTGCAATCCTACCTGAGCCTATAGAGTGCTGAGATTAAAAGCATGTGCCACTATACCTGACTTAGTAATTTTTTAAATGACACCTGCAATGTAGACTCTGAAACTATATCAATGAACATCACATAATCTGTTACATGAAAACCCACTTGTTTATAATTTGCCCATTTATGATTGCAAAAATTTACTCATTAGCCATTTGGAAAATAGATAAAGTGCTTTATGCAGAACTTCCATAGTGTTAAAAAGCGTATGTACAATCAAAAAAAAATGAGGAATTATATCCCATCTATGTATGATATATCAAAATACATAAATGCTTCTACTATCATGTAAAACTATTTAAAACAAATTTAAAGATTTTAAAATTGTATTAGAAGTGTTTTGTGCATATTTATTTTCTTGCAGTATACTCAAATAATAATATTTAATTAAAATGTATTACTGCTTCATCAGAAATTCTTAAGTAACACTAGATTTTGTACTTGTGAAAGTATGGAGGTAAAAAGTATCATAACTACTAGCAATGGGGGTCATTGCTTTGATTCTGCTAAAATTACAATTGTTTTATCAGTTGAAGTTTTTGCACCATGAGTGCAATTCAAACATGTGCAAAAGAAAAAAATAATGCCTAGCATAATTGTGGAAGTAATATTTAATTTTTGGGACCCAAAATATTCTCAGTCTCAAAAAAGATCTGGAAATCACTATTTGATAAATTAAATTATAGACAGCATAGTGATTCGATTTCAATAATGGTAAGGATAACATTTTTAACAAAATATTTTTAGTTGTTAATAGACCTTTATTGTATTTATGTATATGTAGTGTTGAGACTGGAACCCAATGCCTCACACATACTAGGAAAGTGCTCTACCACTGAGACACCACCCCAGCCCCAAGGATAACATATTTGTCTTGGTATGCTGGTTATGAAGTCATGGAATAATGTGGTTTCTTCTTTTTGGAAATCCATTTTTCTTTAAATAAAGTTAAGAAGTTTCTTTTTCTGTTGTGTCTCTTTTCTTTCTCTTTTTATGCATTCATTTAATTCATTTATATTACACAACATTAGGTCTAATTTTGCTATAATTAAAAGCATAGAATATAATTGGTTATAATTCAGTCCTTCGTACTTTCCCTTTCCTGCTCTTCTTCCATTCCCCTGTTCTTGTCCCTCTACTGTATGAACCTTTGAGAAAATGGGGACTCTTGGAGATAAACTGAATGTATTTTGCATTGTGACATGGTCACAAACTTTTAGGGGCCAGGGGTAGAATATTATGGTTTGGATATGAAGTGTCCTACAAAAGCTCATGTGTGAGAAAATGCAAGAAGGTTTGAAGGAGAAATGATAGAGTTATGATAGCCCTAACCCAATCAATAAATTAATCACCTAAATGGATTAATTGAATGGTAACTGAAGACAGTTGGGGTGTGGCTGGAGGAGGGGGACATTGGGGGTGTGACTTTAGGGTACAAATTTGTAACTGGCAAGAAGAGATTTCTCTCTATGCTTCTTGATCATCATCTGAACTGCTTCCCTCTGCCACACTCTACTGCCATGATGTTCATTCTCACCTTGAGCCCCAGTGAATGGAGCCTGCTGTCTATGGTTTGAGACCTCTTAAACTGTGACCCCCAAAATAAAATTTTCCTCCTCTAAAGTTATTCTGATGAGGTCCTTTAGTCAGAGCACAGCAGTGAAAAAGCTGACTGAGACTATGCCATTTCACTTATTAATTTTTAAATTTTATTTATTGCACTTTAGGAGTCTTGTTAAGTGAGTGGATTTCTGTGCCAACATGTTGGACTGTTGGGCCTATATTTCATTTTCTTCTAGCAGGTGCAGAGTCTCTGATCTAATTCCTAGGTCTTTGATTCACATTGAGTAGATTTTCTTATAGGGTGATAGGTGTTAAATTTTATTCTACTTCATATGAATTTCCAGTTTCGCCAGAGCCATTTGTAAAACAGCTATTTTTAACCAACATAAGTTTTTGGCACCTTTGTCTCTTATGAGATAGCTGTATTAAAGCTGGGTTGTCTTTGTATCTTGTATTCTATTTCATTGCTCTTCATGGATTTTTTGGTTCCAGTGCCATGCAATTTGGATAACTATCATTCTGTAGTATAATTTGAGGTCTGGTAATGTTTCTGCTTTGCTTTTCTCACTAAGGATTTCTTTGACTATTCTGAGTCTTATTTTCCAAGTGTATTTTGTAACTGCTTTTTCAGTTTCTTAGAAGAGCATCATTGGAATTTTACTGGGAATTTCATTGAGTCTGTACAGAACTTTTGGTAGTATGGCTATTTTGACAATATTAATTTTGGCTATAAAAGAGGATGAGAGAATTTTTAATCTTCTAAAGTCTGCTTTAATTTCTTTCTTTACTGTTCTGAAATTTCATTTTAGAGTTCCTGCAATTCTTTTTTTTTTTTTTGATAAATTGATTGGTTACAAAATTTTTATTGTTTTCCTTTTTCTTTTTTGAGGTTCTGAATGGGATAGTTTTTTCTAATTTCTTTCTGAGCAGATTCATTATTGGGGTATAGAAATGTAATTGATTTATGACATATCTTGTATCCTGATACTTCCTAAATTCATTCATGAGCTCTTGAAAAATTCTGGTGAGTTTCTTGGTATTATATATATAGCATCATGCTGTAAGCATTAAAAGACAATTTTAGCTCTCATTTGTCTATTTGCATCCATTTAATTTCTGTCTCTTGGCTTATTGCTTAGGCTAGAGTTTCAAGGAATATGTTGAATTGGATTGATGAAAGTGTGCATCCTCTTCTTGTTCCTGTTTTTATAGGGAATGTTTTTGTTTTTTTTTCAGTATAATGTAGGCTCCAGGCTTATCATATATAGTTTTATTTGATTGGGATAAGTTCCTATAATCCCTAGTTTTCCAGAGTTTTAAACATGGATGGATGATATAGTTTGTCAAGTGCTTCTTTTGCATCTAATGAGATAATCACTTGATTCTTGTCTTTATGTTTGTTTATGTAGTGAATTATATTTATTGATTCACAAACATTGAATGAACTTTACATTGCTGGAATAAAACTTTCTTGATCATGGTGCATTATATTTTTAATGCATTTATTTTTTTATTTTTTTTAGTTTTCAATGGACCTTTATTTTATTTTTTCATACATGGTGCTGAGAATTGTACCAAGTGCCTCACACATGGTAGGCAAGCACTCTGCCACTGAACCACAGCCCCAGCCCCTTTTAATGCATTTATGTATGTGATTTGCCAATTTTTATTAAGAATTTTTACATATATGTTCTTCTGGAACACTGATATGAAATTTTCTTTCCTTGATGTGACAAATGTTGGTATGAGGGTTATATTAACTTTGTAGATTGAGTCTTTGTTTAACACTCTTTTGATTTTTGTATTTTTTTAATCTTGATTTCATTGATTTTTGGCTCTCATTTTAATTATATTCTCTCTTCTACTGTTATTGTGGTGGGTTTTTTCTTTATCAAGGGACTTGAGATTTAATTTTAGACTCTTTATTTGGTATGTTTCTCTTCTTCTTTATTGTATTTTTTAGTTATACATTTATTTTGATATATTTTTACAAATGTGAAATATATATTATTCTAAACAGGATCCAAGTCTAGTGAATATACACAATGTTGAGTTTCACAGTGATATACACATGAAAATAGGAAAATTATGTCAGATTCATATCACTGACTTTCTTAATCCTATACCCTCTCTTCCCTTCTTTCCCCCCTGTATAACCCACTGAACTTTTATTTTTCTCCTCAGTCCCCCTTTTTTATATGATATTACTCATATATCATAGAAAACATACAATCTTTGCGTTTTGGGGATTGACTTCTTTAACTTAGTATGTTAGTCTTCAGATCTTTCTGCTTATTGGTGAATGACATGAAGTCACTCTTCTTTATGGCATATATATATATATATATATATATATATATAGAGAGAGAGAGAGAGAGAGAGAGAGAGAGAGAGAGAGAGAGTGGGAGAGAGAGAGAGATTATGAATATGCTGCTGTAAACATTGATGTGGCTGTGTATGTAGTACGCTAATTTCAACTCCTTTGATATATCTCGAGAAGTGTTATAACGAGGTCAAATGGCGATTCCCTTCTTAGTTTTTTGAGGAATCTCCATAGTGTTTTCCAGAATGGTTGCACCGATTTTTAGTCCAAGACAAAATGTATTTTACCCACGTATTTATTGTAATTTATTGTTACTTTTATTCTTGATAATCGACATACTGTTTGGAGTAAAGTGAAATTTCAGTGTAGTTTTAATTTGCATTTCTCTGATGGCTAGAAATGTTAAATATTTTTCATGTATTTGGTGACCACATTTCTTCTTTTGAGAAGTGTCTATTTAGTTCCTTTGCCAATTTTTAACTGAGCTATTTATTTATTTACTTATTTTTGATGTTAAGAATTTTGAGTTCTTTGTATGTCCTGTAAATTTATGTCTTATCTGAGGTGAAGGTTGCAAAGATTTCTACCCATTCTGTAGGCTTCCTCTTGGTGCTCTTTATTGTTTCCTTTGCTGTAAAGAAGAATTTTACTTTGATACCACCTCATTTATGATATTTTAAATTTTACTTCTTGTACTTTGAGTGTCTTGTTGAGGAAATGGGTTCCTAAGTAAATATGTTGGACTGTTGGGACTATATTATCTTCTTGTAGGTGCAGGATTTCTTGTCCAACACCTAGATCTTTGATTCCATTTAAGCTAAATTTTGTGAGGGTGAGAGGTAGGAATTAAATTTTATTCTAGTACATATGGATTCCTAATTTTACCAATAGCATTTGTTTAAGAAATTATCTTTTCTCCAATGTACATTTTTGGCATCTTTGTCTAGTAGGAGACAACAGTATTTATGCAGGTTTGTCTTTGTGTCTTCAATTCCTTTCTATTGGTCTTCATACTTGCTTTGGTAACAGTATCATGATGTCTTTGTTACTATACCTCTATAGTACAATTTAAGGTCACCTATTGTGATACCTCCTGCTTTGTTTTTCTCCTGAAGTATTATTTTGACTAATAGGGGCCTCTTATTTTTCCAAATAAATTTTATGACTGGTTTTCCTATTTCTATGAGGAACATAATTGCAATTTTAATAGAAATTGATTTAAATCTGTTCAGACCTTTTGGTATTATGGAATTCCACAACATTAATTCTGCCTATTCAAGAAGTTGGAAGATCTTTCCATCTTCTAATGTCTTCTTCAATTTCTTTGTATTCTGTAGTTTTCCTTGTAGGTGTTTTTCACTTTTTTGTTAGATTTATTCTCAAGTATTTTTGAATGTGATAAATTTCCTAATTTCTCTTTCACCTGATTCATCATTGGTGCATAGGAACACATTTGATTTACAGGCATTAATTGTAGCCTGGTAATTTGCTGAATTCATTTATGAATTCTAGAAGTTCTGGTGTATTTTTAGATTTTGTAAATATAGTGTTATGAGCTCATTCTTCCTATGTGTATCACTTTAATTTTATTTAGTTTTCCAAATTTCTCTGCCTAGACTTTCAAAGACTGTTGAATAGAACTAGTGAAACATAGCAAGCTTGAGTTATTCCGTTTTTTAAAAAATTCATTAATTTATTCTAATTTGCTATACCTGACAGCAGAATGCATTTCTATTCATAGTACAAATAGAGCAATTTTTCCTGTCTCTGATTGTACACAAATTAGAGCAAAAGCATTTGTGTCTTCATACATGTACTTAGGATAATGTTGTCCATCTCATCTCATCATCTTTCCTAACCCCAAGCTCCCTCTCTTTCCCTTTCTCTCTTTTTTCCTCTCTAAAGTTCTTCCATTTTTCCAATTCTCTCTCCCAACTTCATTCTGGATCAACATCAACATATCAGAGAAAATATCCGGCCTTTGTTTTTTTTGGGATTGGCTTACTTGATTTAGCATAATCGTCTCCAACTCCATCCATTTACATGCAAAAGCCATGATTTTATTCTCTTTCAATGCTGAGTAATATTCCATTGTGTGTATATATATCACAGTTTCTTTAACCATTTATCTATTGAAGGGCATCTAGGTTGCTTCCACAATTTAGCTATTGTAAATTGTGTTTTTATAAACATTGATGTGGCTCTTACTGCAGTATGTTGTTTTTAAATCCTTTGGGTATAAACTAAGGAATGGGAGAGTTGGATCAAATGTTGGTTCCATTCTAAGTTTTCCAAGAAATCTCCATACTGCTTCCCATATTGGTTTCACCAATTTGCAGTCCCACCAGCAATGTACGAGTGTGCCTTTTCCCCCACATCTCTGCCAACACTTATTGTTTGTATTCTTTTTTTTTTAAAGAGAGAGTGAGAGAGAGAGGGGGACAGAGAGAGAATTTTAACATTTATTTATTTTTTCTTAGTTCTCGGGGGACACAACATTTTCATTTGTATGTGGTGCTGAGGATCGAACCCGGGCTGCACGCATGCCAAGCGAGCGTGCTACCACTTGAGCCACATCCCCAGCCCCTGTTTGTATTCTTAATAGCAGCCATTCTGACTGCAGTGAGATGAAATCTTAGAGTAGTTGTGATTTCCATTTCTCTAATTGCTAGAGATGTTGAACATTTTTTTCATCTATTTATTGACTGATTATATATCTTCTTCTGAGAAATGTCTGTTCAGTTACTTAACCCATTCATTGATTGGGTTATTTGATTTTTTGGTGTTAAGTTTTTTTTTAAAGTTCTTATATATCTTAGAGCTTAGTGCTCTATCTGATGTGCATGTGGTAAAAAATTGCTCCCATTCTGTAGGCTCTCTATTCACCTCACTGATTTTTTCTTTTGCTGAGGAGAAGATTTTAATTTGAATCCATCCTATTTATTGATTCCTGATTTTATTTATTGCACTATATGAGTCTTTTTAAGGAAGTCAGGGCCTAATCTGACATGATGAAGATTTGGGCCTTCTTTTTCTTCTATTAGGTGCAGGGTCTCTGGTCTAATTCTTTGGTCCTTGATTCACTTTGTGTTGAGTTTTGTGAATGGTAATAGATAGGGGCTTAATTTTATTTTGCTGTATATGTATTTCCAGTTTTCCTAGCACCATTGTTGAAGAGGATATCATTTCTCCAATATGCTTTTGGTCCCTTTGTCTAGTATGTGATAACTGTACTTATGCTGGTTTGGCTCTGTGTCTTTTATTCTGTACCATTGGTCTAAAAGTCTATTTTGGTGCCAATAACACATCATTTTTGTTATTATTGCTCTGTGGTGTAGTGTAAGTTCTGGAATAGTGATGCCAACTGTTTCATTTTTACCACATTCACAATTCTTGCTAAGAATTGCTTTGGCTTTTCTGGGTCTCTTATTTTTCTAGATGAACTTCATGATTGTTTGTTGTTGTTGTTGTTCCTATGAGGAATATCATTTGGATTTTGATTGGAATTTCATTAAATATGTATAATTATTTTGGTTGTATGGCCATTTTGACAATATTAATTCTTTCTGTCCAAGAGAAAGAGAGATCTTATCATTTTCTAATGTCTTCTTTAATTTCTTTCTTTAGCACTCTTTAGTTTTCATTGTAAAACTCTTTCACTTCTTTTCTTAAGTTAATTCCTAATTATTTTATTTTCTTTGCAGTTACAAAAAATGTGGGAGTTTTCCTAGGTTCTTTTTCAAAGGATTTGTCACTGATGTACAGAAGTAGCTTTGATTTATGGGTGTTGAATTTTTATATTGCTACTTTGCTAAATTGATTTATCAGTTCTAGAGTTTTCTGGTGAAATTTTTTTTTGTATACTCCAGGTATAGAATCATGTTGTTAGCAAATATTGATGATTTGAATTGTTTTTCTATCCATATCCCCTCAATTTATTTATTTTTTGTCTAGTTGCTCTGACCAGGGTTCCAAGAACTATGTTAAATATAAGTGGTAAAAGAGGGCATCACTGTCTTGTTTCAGGTTTTAGAGGGAAAGCTTTCAATTTTCCCATTTAAAATCATGTTGGCCTTGATCTTAGCATAGATAGCTTTTACAATGTTGAAATAAGTTCCTATTATCGCTAGTTTTTCTAGTTTTTTGAACATGAAGGGGTGTTGTATTTTATTGAAAGTATTTTTTTGCATCTATTGAGATGACCATATGATTCCTAATTTTTGTTTTTGTTTTTGTTTTTGTTGTTGCTTTTTAAAATTTATATATGACAAATAATGCATTACAATTCTTATTGCACATATAGAGCACAATTTTTCATATCTCTGGTTGTATATAAAGTATATTCACCCCAATTTGTGTCTTTGTACATAAACTTTGGATAATAATGATCATCACACTCCAGAATCATTTATAACCCCATGCCTCTTTCCTTCATCTCCAACCCCTCTGCCCTATCTTGAGTTTGTCTATTCATCTCATGGTCCCTCCCTTATCCCGCTATGAATCAGCCCCCTTATATCAATTAAAACATTTAGAATTTGTCTTTTTGGATCTGGCTAACTTCACTTAGCATTATCTTCTCTAAGTACATCCATTTACCTGCAAATACCATGATTTTATTCTCTTTTATTGCTGAATAATATTCCATTGTGTATATATGCTAATTTTTTATTTATTTATTTATCTATTAAAGGGCATCTAAGTTGGTTCCACAGTTTGACTATTGTAAATTGTGCTGCTATAAATATTGATGTGGCTGTGAGCTATAGTATGCTCTTTTTAAGTCCTTTGGGTATAGACTGAGGAGAAGGATAGCTGGATCAAATGGTGGATCCATTCCCAATCTCGATAATTCTTTCCATATTGGCTCTACCCCATTTGCAGTCCCACTAGCACTATGTGAGTGCACCTTTTTCCCCACATCCTCACCAACACTTATTTTTGTTTGTATACATAGTAGCTGCCATACTGATTGGAGTGAGATGAAACATTAGAGTGGTTTTGATTTGCACTTATCTAATTGCTAGTAATGATGAACATTGTCCCATATATTTGTTGATTGATTCTATATCATCTTCTGAGAAGTGTCTGTTCAAGTTGTTGGATAATTTATTGATTGAGTTACTTGTTTTTTTTATTTGTTTGTTTTGTTTTGTTGTGATTCGCTTTTCACGTTCTTTATATACCCAGAGATCAGTGCTCTATGTGATGTGTGAGGGGTAAAGATTGGCTTCCAAGATGTAGTCTCTCTATTCACCTCACAGATTGTTTCTTTTGCTGAGGAGAAATTTTTAGTTTGAGTCCATCCCATTTATTGATTCTTGATTTTAATTCTTGTGCCACAGTAGTCTTATTAAGGAAGTTGGGGTCTAATCCCACATAATGGAGATTAGGGCCTACTTTTTCTTCTGTTGGATGCAGGATATCTGGAACTATTTAACATAGTTAAATAGTTCTTGAAACAATGGGCAAAGCAATTAGACAGATGAAAGAAATTAAAGAGATACATATAGAAAAAGAAGCACTCAAATTGGCATTATTTGCTAATGATATGATTCTATACCTAGAAGACCCTGAAAGATCCACCAAAAAACTTCTAGAACTTATAAATGAATTCAGCAAAGTAGCAGTATATAAAATCAACACCCATAAACCGAAGACATTTTTGTATATCTGTGAGAAATCCTCCGAAAAGGAAATGAGGAAAACTACCCCATTTACAATAGCCTCAAAATAAATAAATAAATAAATAAATAAATAAATAAATAAATAAATAAATAAATAAATAAATAAATAAATAAAATACTTGGGAATCATCTTAATGAAAGAGGTGAAATATCTATATAATGAAAATTACAGGAACCTAAACAAAGAAGTCAAAGAAGACAGAAGATGTAAAGACCTGACTTGCTCTTGAAAAGGCAGATTTAATATTATCAAAATATCATGTATGTATGCTATATTTTTATTTATTTATTAAGTATATTCACACTAATTTGTGTCTTTGTACATAAACTTTGGATAATAATACTTCCAAAAAGCACTAAACAGCTTTAATGCAATTCCAATCAAAATCCCAATGACATTCTTATATAAAAAGAAAAGTCTATGCTATACAAACAAATTTGATTGGGGTTTGACATTAATATTTGCCTTACTTTTAGATCTACAAGATTAAAATAAAATGCAGTCATTCAGACCTCATGTTTTGCAAAACCTAATTGGAACTTGAAACTTGGGTTAGAAATTGTATTCTTTCAAATTAGCTTTTTTTGGGTTTTATTGTGTTTTGAAGCTTGAAAAATGGCACCATATGTTTCTTATTGCTTTAGACAACTTTTCAAATAAATGTTGTTTAAAATTACTTATGCTCAGATTTTACTCACATTTTTTAAAATTTAAAGTTGTAAAAGATTGTGTTTAAAAATAAATACAACTCACAAGCAGAGTATATAATATTTTATCTCAAAAGCTGAATCCTTGAGGTTTAAATGGCATTTAAATTAAAGCAGATTTTCTTATGGATAAAACCAGGAAGGAAATAGACTCTGAAATACTGGCAAGATCTGCTATTTAAAAGTTACATGTGCAGAGCATGGTAATGCATGTCTATAATCCCAGCAGCACAAGAGGCTAAGGCAGGAGGAGCATGAGTTCAAGCCAGCCTCAGTAACTGAGTGCCTAAGCAACTTATCAAGACCCTGTCTCTAAATAAGATATTTTTAAAAGCCCTGGGTATGTGTCTCAGTTGTTAAGCACCTTTGGGTTTAATCCCAGGTATCTAAAAAATTACATATTGTTTCAAACAATGTGTATTATAAATTGTTATCCTCATTGTAATCTGAGGAAACTTAGATTTAAAGAGATTAAATAAACTATGCTTACATCAAATATCAGTATATTTTTATAGTAATGTCTCAATTGAAAATTCTTCTTTTTCTTTTCTGCTCTAGGTGAACATTCTCATCATGATATTAAGAAAGTCATTAATATTTATAAAAGTTATTTTAAATCTATCAGTTGATTTTAGGTGAGACTATTTAAAATTTTCAGTTATGTATTTCAAACACAAATAATTTTTTTGGATTTAACTTATTAGAATCAACATAGCAAAGCTTGATGACAGAAAAATCAAGCACTAAAGTCATTTGCTCATGTGCTGATAATAAGAAATATTCATTCTGTAGATGATAGAGAAAATGATGTTTTTATTGATGTTTATTATGTCCAATTGTTCTAGAGTATAATGCGGTATAATGTAACTATACTCTTTCTTTGTTGATTTTCTTTCTAGATGATCTGTCCATTGCTAAAAATGAGGTGCTAAAACACCTAAGTATTGGCATTAACAAATTGGAATCTCTCTCTCCCTTAATTTGTACTAGTATCTAATTTGTGTATTTGTGTTCTCCAAAGTTGTGTGTATATATGTTTAGAATTGTTATTTCCTCTGGATGAATTTATCTCTTTATCATTATATAATTACCACCATTCTGTATTTTTTCTTTTGCAAATTCAGTGTTTATTTTTATTATGCACTTAAAGAATCACATAATATTTATAATGAAAAACAAGTGCTTACACTCAATTTTTCTACAATATCCTTACTTAAGAGACAACCACTTTGAACTTTTTCAGTAGATTCATTTGGTATTTACCTCCATATTTTAAATAATAGTCATTATTAATTTTTCAGGTTCATTACCACATTTTTTCTTATAATTATGAAATGTGAAAATTTAGCTTTTATATATCAACATTGAATTATGATTTTTTTATGTATTATTCACTGCCAAAGCACATGATGCACTGTACTTTTGTTTATTTTGTCAAATATTTTGTTAACTGGAGTTGCCTTTCTGCATCTGTTTAGTTTTCTTCACATCTGTGGCAAAGTCTTTTCACACTTCTCACACTCTCCAAAAACTCAAGATTAAAAAAAAAAAAAAAAAAAAACAAGCAAAAAAAAAAAACTTGCACTGCCATTCTCTATTTTTAATGCTTTGTACTCAAAGTATATTTTATATGAGTATGTGTATTGCTTTTTTTGGCTTCGATGTGCATGGAATATTTTATTCCATCCCATCCCTTTCATTTAGTCTATGCTCACATTGAGAGATGAAGTCAGTTTTTTTGTATGCAACACACAAAGTTTGGTTTTATATTTTTATTCATTCAGTAATGCCAGGTCTTCTAATTGGAGAATTTAATCCATTCAAATTCAAGACAATCATCAATAGGTAGGTTCTTACTACAGCCATGTTCCATGTTGTTTTTTTCGTTTTATTTTTGTTCTTTTATTTTTCTTCTCATTCTCATTGTCTACCTTTGTGGTAAAGTGATTTACCATAATACTGTCTTTTGATTTCTTGATTATCAACTTTGTATATTCTATCATAATATTCTGCTTTGAACTGTCCATACAGATTACAAGAAACACTTTGGTTTCAACAGGCTGTGTTGCAATGAGGGTAAATTATCTACCTGAGCTGAAATATTTCCTTCTATATTACTCTCCCAAAGCTCTCACAAACTTTCATTTTTATGTTTACCTGTTTTTTTTTCTGTTTTCTCCTCCAACTGTGTTCTGTCATATAACCTATGCTCAAGATCATTTGTTTTTTTTTTTCTTTTTTTTGGTCTATAGTGCTATTGAGGCTTTCTATCATTTTTTGAATTTTGCTAGTCATGTGTTTCAGCACAAGATTTTGATTTATCTTTTAAAAAAAATGTTTCCACCTCTGCATTAAGTTTCTCTGTTATAGTATTGAAACATTTCTCTGTGTTTTCTTGAAATTCATTGAGTTACTTGAAACAGATATTTTAAATTTTTTATTCAAGTTCTTTCCCATTCTGGCTGTTGTGTTGTTTGTTTTATGTGATGCCATGGTTTCCAAAAAGAATGACAGCATAAAACATTATCTAGACATTGAAAGTTTAGATATTTATTCCAATCATTCTAATCTGGATTTGCTTGTGTATTTAATTTTGGAATTTCTAAATTGATGTTTATTTTCTCTGAACATAGTCATTTCTAACATTTTAACACTGGGTGACACTGAGGTACAGATTGTCATGAGTCTGTTGGTGTATTGTCACTGTTTCAATACTATGGGAAAATCCAAACCCATGTTTATTGCAAATCCACCATTGTTCTATTTTTTTCAGAAAGAGAAAAGAGGGTTCCCAGAAAGAGTATGTTGTCCCCACAAGCCTTTCCCTGGGGCTATGGTAGGCCTAGTTACCTCAAATATAGTTATTAGACTGTGGTCAAGCACTAAAAGATTATACCTGGCCCTGGTCTGAGTCAACCCAGGGTTCCATGTAATACCTGTAATTACTAATGATGCCAAGATGTGGCAGATTTCAGGTGATACTACCTGGAATTAGAAGTCCTGTATCTTGAGGACTTGTGTCTTCCCCTGGTACTAGAACTATTCCAGATTCTCTATCCTTAATGAGGCTTAGGTGTGTAGTTCATATGATTATGCCTGATATTGGGTTTTACTGTCCCAGCCTAGGTTCCAGGGCAATTTCTCATGCCTATTACCCTGTTCTACATAAGTGAATGGATATTGTACTATATCGTGTGCCCCAGATTGAGGTAGTATGGATAAAGGAGTTCCTTCACCTCCTGGCTTGACACAAAACTGGGTCACACCTGAATCTCACAGCTATGAGCCTCTGTGGAGTCTTAAGCACTCACCAAGATCCAGACCACAGTTGGCATTTATAAAAGTCAAAACACAAGTCTGTCCCACAGGAGTGTAACTTCAAGGTTCAGTTCTGTCTGTAAACACCGGCCTGACAATAGTTGTGTTGCTTAAGATTAGGGGATTAAGTGGATAAGACAGTGTCTTCTCTACCAATTTTTGATGAAACTTTATTTTAATTTTTTATTTGTATGTGGTGCTGAGAATCAAACCCAGTGCCTCACAAATGCCAAGCAAATACTTTACCACTAAGCCACAACATCAGCCCCTTCTCTATCAATTGTGATATAAGTTGGCTCACTTATGTCTGATAGCCAAAAAGAATTGCAGTTTCAGGAAGGAGTATATGTAATCTTGGCCCACATCAATGCTGTCTATAATAGAGGCTTGAGCCTTTCCTGACAGTGCACAAGACTCAGCCAGATGCTGGGGTGTGCCTAGCTTTTGTGTATGTGAGCTCTAACTTGTGCTATACAGGACTTCTGCTTTTTACCTACTGCTGCATCTACTTGCATTGTTCCTGGCTCTAAGCTTAAACACCTGTACTAGCTTTGATGCTCTGCTTTCCACTAGATGGAGTCTTGGTCCTAATTCTGTGGCTTGAGGTTGGAGGAGAGGTGGGGAAGGAAAATTCTTTTCCAACTGGCTAAAGCTGTTGCAGAAGTTCAGTCCAGTGTATTATCCTAGAAACTGGGTTCATCAGGCTCTGCTTGGAACCATTCATAATACCTGACATTAGGATTGAAATAAAAGTCTGGACTTAATTTCCACTTCTTATTTAAGCAAGAGGCATAATCTCTTAAGTTTTAATGCTTGGAGTTGGGGGAGGGTTGACAGGAGAACTCCTTTTCATCTCCCTTCTTCCATACATTTTTAATTTTTTGTTACACTAAAAGGTGGTAGTGCTTTTATTTAATCCATCTGTCTCAAAGAGTTTCTAAGCTTTAGTGAAGGTACTTTGGTTCATTTACAGCTATTTAATTAGTATGTATGTAGGGAAAGATTTACCAGATATTAGTTGCCATCTTGCTTCATCCTCTAAAATTTTCTTCACATGTTAGAAGAGTTTTTGAACCATACTTATGTCAAGAAAACTAATTTAGGCAGTGAAGAAAATAATAGTTATTCACAATATGATGGTGAACAAAGTTTGAAAAAAACAGAGACAGAATAATATATATATATATATATATATATATATATATATATATATATATATATCTTATAGCCATAGCCTCAGCCCCAACAGAATATTTTCATGTAAATATTTACTTTTTAATATCAAAAATTTTTTAACATTTGATGACCTAGTGAAATTAATCAAACCTAAGACTTATGTCAAAGTTATTGAATCTTAGAAAAGAAAGAATACTTTGTTTGGTTTAGGCGAAAAGTTAGTGTTACCACTGTTTACTGGTGATGAATTCTTGCTTCCCCAATGCTGAAGTATAACACCAGAGAATCACGCTGAGGCAAGTTTAGAAAAGAAAGTAGAAGCTTTACTAAAGGACACTAGAAAAGACTTCTCTCTGGAAGAAGAAGGGGACCCAAGAGGTGGAATCCATGGAAGGGGGAGGTCTTCCCTCTTTTATAGCTCAGGTCTACTTTCAGCTTTCCCACATTCCTGTCACATTCCTGTCCTTTGTTCTGTTATCTTGTAGTGATGGAATGTAGGTGGGAAGGCCCAAAGGGTGGGGGACAGGTGGGCCAAGGAGTAATCTGGGCAGGTACTTTCGGATTAGCATCTTTTGGATTAGCAGCTCCATGTTTGCTGGGAGCTGTTTCATTAATATTTCCTTGGAATGGGCTCAGGACCTTGGGGACATTAATATTCCAAGAGTTGTTTTGTTTTTCTTGGACTCCATTCTCAACATGGCCTTCATTTTTTATTTTACTTAATATTAGACCCAATTTACCTAACTACACTGACTATCTTTAAATCTGGATTTATAGCATAATTAAAACTAAATACAGAAATAAGAGGTAAAATGAAAGTCATGTCTGCTCACTTCATTTATGTCTTCCCATGTTTCTTGAGCCATACATTTTATAATTCATCAGTGATTCATAAATAGTAGCAAAAAATCAAAATAAAACTTGAAAAAGTCAACACAAAAAAGTGAATATGAAGAAACAATAAGATAGACATGCAAAAGTATAAAATTAAAATAGAATATAAAATATGAATTTAGACATTGTAGTGAATCATTTTAATGGCAGTATCTGTATAATATGATGCACTGTTATCACTGTTGACTGGTGGCAAGTCCTTGCTTCCCCAGTGTTGAAGAATAACACCAGAGAAGCACTTCAAGGCAAGGTCAGAGTGGAAATTAGAAGTTTATTAAAGGACACAGAAAAGACTTCTCCCGGAGGAAGAAGGGGGCCCAAGAGATGGAATCCATCCATGGATGTGGGTTGTTTCCACTTTTTATAGTTCTTTCAGTGATGGAATGTAGGTGGGAAAGCCCAAGAGGTGGGACACAGGTGGGCCAAAGGAATAATCTGGTCAGGAAGGACTTCTGAGTCAGCATCTTCAAGTTTGCTGAGGGCTGTTCATTAACACTTCTTTGGGATGGGCTCTGGCCTTGGGCTTTTCCCAGACTTCATTAACATTCCATGAGTGGTTCAAATTTTCCCGGAATTAATTTGCAACATGGCCTCCATTTGGGATCTTACTCGATATTAGACCCAATTTACCTAACTACACTGACTACCTAACTTTAAATCTGGCTTTAGTACCACATATACACACATATGGTACATCAAATATAATTATTCATACTGCAATTTGTGTTAAATTACAAATATTGTGTGTGTGTGCACTCTGCTGAATAGAAAACTTTGTACATGCTAAGAATATGTTCTACTTCTGAGCTACTCCCTAAGAACTTCATTTTCTTTATCCATTCATCTGTTGAAGAGCACCTAGGTTGGTTCTATACTTTAGCTGTTGTGAGTTGAGCTGCTATAAACATTGATGTGGTTGTTTCACTGTGGTATTCTAGTTTTAAGTCCTTTAGGTATAAACCGAGGAGTGAGATAGCTGGGTCAAATGGTGGTTCCATTCCCAGTTTTCTGAGGAATCTCCATACTACTTTCCATAGTGGTTGCACCAATTTGCTGTCCCACCAGCAATATATGACTATAGCCTTTTCACCACAACCTTGCCAGCAATAATTGTTACATTATTCTTGATGATTCCCATTCTGGGAGGAGTAAGATGAAATGTTAGTGTAGTTTGGTTTGCATTTCTCTAATTGTTAGAAATGTTGAACATTTTTTCATGTATTTATTGACTGATTGTATTTCTTCTATGAAGTGTCTGTTCAATTCCTTATCCCATTCATTGATTTAGTTATTTGTTCTAGTGGTGTTAAGGTCTTGAGCTTTTTATATATCTTAGAGATTAATGCTCCAAAGTGCATGTGATAAAGATTTTCTTCCATTCTGTAGGCTCTCTCTTCACATTATTGATTGTTTCATTTTCTAAGAAGAAGCTTTTTAGTTTGAATCCATTCCATTTATTCTTCTTTTTTTGAGTGTGTGCAAAGGTGGGGGGACTGGGTATTTACTGAAGGGGCACTTGACCATTGAGCCATATCCCCAACTCTACTTTGGATTTTATTTTATTTAGAGACAGGGTCTTATTAACTTATTTAGTGCCTCTAATTTGCTGAGCATGATTTGAACTTGAAATCCTCCTGCCTCAGCCTCACAAGCCACTGGGAATACATTTGTACAGCCCCACACTTGGCCTATTTATTGATTCTTGATTTTACTTATTGCCTTTTTGGAATCTTGTTTAGGAAGTCAGTTTCTAAGCCTACATGGTGAAAATTGGGGCCTACTTTTTTTTATATCAGGCACAGGGTCTCTGTTCTAGTGCCTAAGTTTTGATCCACTTGAGATGAGACTTGAGAATGGTGAGATATAGGGGTTTTATTTAATTTTGCTACATATGGATACAGTTTTTCCAGGACCATACATTGAAGAGGCTATTCTTTCTCCATTGAATGTTTTTGGCACTTTTGTCTAGTATGAAATAAGTGTATTTATGTGGGTTTATCACTGTGTATTCTATTCTATACTATTGGTCTATTTGTCTGATTTGGTACCAATACCATGCTGTTTTGGTATTATGACTCTTTAGTATTGTTTAAGATCTCATATTATGATGCCTCCTGCTTCATTTTTCTTGCTAAGAATTTCTTTATCTATTCTAGGTCTCTCATTTTTCCAAATAAATTGCATAATTGCTTTTCCTAGTTCTATGAAAAATGTCATTGAAATTTTAACAGTGATTACATTAAATCTATATAAGACTTCTGGTAGTATGGCCATTGTGAAAATATTAATTCTTCCTATCCAAGAGCATGGGAGATCTTTCCATCTTCCACAGGCTTTTGAGTTTCTTTCTTCAGTGCTCTGTAATTTTTATTGTAGAGGGCTTCCACCTCTAATGTTAGAATAATTGGAAATTATTTTTATAGGATATTGTAAATGGGGTAGTTTTCCTAATTTTAATTCAGGTGGATTTATCACTGCTATATGGGAAAACATTTAATTTATGGTTGTTGATTTTATATTCTGCCATTTGTTGAATTTATTTATTAGTCTAGAATTTTTCTGGTGGAGTTTATTGGATGTTTTAAGTAAAGAATCATGTCATCAGCAAATATTGATAGAGTTCATATTTTTCTATTCATATCCCTTCAATTTATGTCTTCTGTCTAATTGCTCTGGCTGAGTTTCAAGAATGTTGTTGAAGAGAAGTACTGAAAAAGAGCATCCATGTATTGTTTCATTAATTACAGGAAATTCTTTCATTTTTTCTCTGTTTAGAATCATGTTGGTCTAAGGTTTATCATATATATTTTAACAATGTTGAGTTATGGTCATACTATCTCTATTTTTCAAGTATTTTGTACATGAATGGGTGTTGTATTTTGCCATATGTTTTTCCTGCATCTATTGAGATAAATATATAATTTTTGCCCTTAATTCTATCAATGTGATGATTTACATTTATTGATTTTCATAAGTTGAACCAAACTTACATCCCTGGGATGAACCCCACATGGTTGTGGTACACTATCTTTTTAATATGCTGTTTTTTTGTGATTTGCCAGAATGTTATTGACAATTTTTGCAATTATGTTCATCACGGGTATTGGCCTGAAGTTTTGTGTTGTTGATGTTTCTTTGTCTGGTCTTAGTATCAGTGTTATACTAGCCTCATAAAATGAGTTTGTAAGGTTTCCATCCTTTTCTATTTCATGGAATAATTTGAGAAGTATTAGTGTTAATACTTCTTTGAAGGTCTTGTAGAGCTTGGTTGAGAATACATCTGGTCCTGGGCTTTCCTTTCTTTTTTCTTTAATACTTATTTTTTAGTTGTAGTTGGACACTTTACCTTTATTTTATTTATTTATTTTTTGTAGTGCTGAGAATTGAACTCAGTGCCTCACATGTACCAGGCAATTGCATTAACGCTGAGCCGCAGGCTCAGCCCCTGTTTTTTCATTCTATTTTTTACTTTTAATTTAATTCCATTATGATCTCATAAAATATGGTTATTATTATTATTATTATTATTATTTGTATTTGTATTTTCTAAGAATTGCTTTGTGGCATAAGATGGTCTGTTTTAGAGAAGAATCCATGTACTACTGAGAAGGTAGCTTCATCACTCATTGATGATGGGTCAAATATTGTATATATGCTTCTTAAGTCTAAATTATTGACTGTTCAGTTCTATAGTTTATTTGTTTGATTATTCTTTGGAAAATCTATCCACTGGTGATAGAATTGCATTAAAGTCACTCAGTATTATTGTGTTGTTGTCTATTGAACTCTTGTAATTGAGAAGGTTTTGTTGTTGTTGTTGTTGTTTTCTTTTAATACAAAAAATTATGGAGCATAAGTCTTTACAGTTGTTATGTTTTGCTAATGTATTATTCCCTTAAGCAGTATGAAATGTCCTTCTTTGTCTCTTCTGATTAGTTTTGACTTGATGTCCATTTATCTGATATGAGGATGGAAAGCCCTTCTTGTTTATGTGATCCATATGAGTGACACATTTTTTTTCCATCCTTTCATCATAAGTCTGTGGATGCCTTTGCCTATGAATTGAGTCTCTTAGATACAGCATATTGTTGGGTCTAGTTTTTCAATCCAATCTGTTGAGGAGTTTAGGACATTAACATTCAAGGTTATTATTGAGAACTGATTTGTATTTCTTAGCTTTTTGGTTTATTTCTAGTTTTTAATATGATTCTATTATCAGAGCATCTTGGTTTTTTTGTTTTGTTTTGTTGTTGTTGTTGTTGTTGTTGTTTGGGGGCATGCTTTGTTCCCTTGTTGTTTTTTTTTTTTTCATGTTGTTTCTATGTTTTCCCATCTAGCAGTGTGGATCTGATGCAGACCCTAAAAGTCTCTACCAGGTTGACTTTCAGTGCCCCTCAAGATTTCCAATACCTCATCTTTAATTGGGAGACCAAAATCAACAGCACCCAATATACAGTCTTAAATGAAATACATCCTATTAAGACATCTACCAAGATAAGTAGAAATTATGTGTTTTTTTTCTACAATATAAACAATGTTTTTAAAAGTGTTAACAATTTCTAATGGTGGACAATGAGATAACAGAAGTGGTGTAGGATGTGATGTTTATGAGGAAGGAGGACAGAAGATAGAAATAAAAGATTATAGGAAGAATGAAAGAAGAATCAATGGAGGTTGGCTGTTAGAAGAAGAAAAGAGAAAGAAAATAGATGAGAGGGAAATATATAAATTAAGGAAAAAAGAGAAAGAAAAATGTTAAAATAAAAGAATACACAACAAAATTATAATGTACTATTCAGACTTCCCAGTCTTCAATAAACTAATGCATAAAAATACTTAATTTTGGAGCTGGGGCTATAGTTCAGTGGTAGAGTCCTTGCCCATTATGTGTGAGGCACTGGGTTTGATGCTTAGCACCACATAAAAATAAATAAAGAAATATAAAGGTATTATGTCCATCTACAAATTTTTTAAACTTGGTTTTTAAAAGGGTAGAGATGTAAGAAAGATAAAAGAAAATCATCTTGATGGAAAATTAAACATGTTTTTTTCTATTGGCATTCAAAAGTTTTTCAGCTTTCCTTTTCAGCCAAGAAACGGTGTTGTTTGGAGTTTGATGGTAGCTCCACTCTCAATTTGGTGAAGGTTACTAGGGTGGCAGGGTTAGTCCTGGAGGTAGAAATACTGGATGTGGGGTAAAAAAAAATTACTGGGCCATGTTAGAAGGCTGCACCCAGGAACTTCCTTTAGGTTCCACTTGTGTAGTATACAAGCCTGATCTTATTACTTTATGTTGCCTGTGACCTCCACTATTCCTGGTATCTGAACAAGTCTCCAAACATGATTTTTCCTGCACCTGCTTTTTTGAATTCCTGGTTAAGCACTCATCTATCAGGCAGTCCTGATGGTTGAGTGCCAGGACCTGTGTGCTGGTTATGGAGAGCTGTTATGCATTGTGCAGATCAAGTCCAGGTTCTGAGAGCTACAAGCCAGCCACATAGTTGCAAGTGCTGGACTGGGTTGATCACTAGGGAGAGTTTGGGAGACTGAGGATTGGGGAGACACAGGGTCCTGTTAGGTGCCAGACCTGGTGGGTTCAGGGGATTGGTGGATACAGAACTAAGGAGGGAGTTGGGGACCAAACTGATGCCAGGGCCCAATGAGTGCTGGCCTGAGTGGGACCCCAAAACCAGATTGGTGCCAGACTGGCTTGCGGGGTGAATCAAGAGCTAGATGCCCTCATACCATGTTCCAACCTTCCAACCCATTGTAAACAACCCCATTGTCCCTGTGCACTTCAGGAGTCATAAAGCTGGGATAACCCAGGTCTCTTCACTCTCTCTAACCTGTGTTACCCCATGTGAATTCTCCCAGTTTCATACTTCACACAGGCTTGCTAGGCTTAGCCAGGCCCACATAGACCTAGCTGCAAATAAATGGATCTGGGTTTCTGTTTCTGTAGGTTGCATGGTGCTGCAGGCCCCAGATATCACTGTTGTTTTAATTTGAAGTTAGAGATACTTCTAAGGATATGCTCACATAAAGGAGTGAATATGTGAAGAAGCAGCAAGATGGTGGCTTTTAGCACACTAGCAGGAAGACCTCAGGTGTAACTGAACCTGCAGCACCTTGATAATGGACTTCCAGGCCCTGGCCAATGTCCCTAGATGGAGGTGGCCACATTCTGAGATGGGAGATGACAGTGGGCAGCATGGTACTGGCAGAATTTAATTTTTAACAGTGAATTGTTTTATTATTTCTATATCAATGGACTGTTGGTCAATCTGTTGTAGCCAATTTTTCCTATAATCAACCAATGTGCACTAATGAACATATTATGATCTTTTTGTGCATCTGAATTTGTGAAAAACAAAATTTCTCAAGATCTAAGCTCCATGAGATACTGCATTTGTTGTGATGTTCCATCTCAGTTTTTGATCAATCTCACAAAAATGGTAGATTTTCTCTCACTTTATTGCTAATGACTGTAGTTATGAATATGAGAGCACACATTTACCAAATAGTGACATGTGTATATATTTTGCTTTGTGAACTATTTCTTTACATATGTGGTTCATTTGCTCATAACTGTTATATCCATTAACTATTATTAATATGTCTATTTTTTCAATACTTGGCAAAATATGTCTGTTGTTATTGCACATCTTTACAAGTCAATTGGCCTATACAATGTTTTGTTGTGTATCTCAAATAAATTATCTTTAAAACTGTAAATAAATGTATTTTAAGTAAACTTTTCTGTAATTATATTTTTGGATCTTTTAAGAATTTAAGCTTCAGCACTTTAGGTAATTTAGATTTCATAGATAATCTCATTGTCCCTATTAATTTATTTTTGGTGTGAGATATATTTTGTCTCATTAAGGTACCAGGTATTTCTTATAAGTTGAGGTTTTCCTATAATATCTTATTTTTCTTATTTGTTCTTTCAAACTACCTATGTCATTATCTTTGATATACCATTTAAAAACTGTTAAACTGTTCCTAAATTTTCAATGTTTTATAACTTTTCAAAGTTTTACATTTCACATATAATCTTCTGGTGTATTTTGAGTTCACATTATATAAAGTATAAGATTAAATCTGAGGTGCAGTTTCATAACTTTGTGTCCGATTGCTCTAGCACCATGTTTTCAATACTTCAGTCATGCCTTTTAATAATATTTGTTCATTTGTACCTTTTTTTAATTTAGTGAAATTACCCATTGGAGTTTATCTTTATGTTTGGTATACAATATGGATCAACTTTTTTACCAATTGGCAAATAGGTACTTATTTATTCAAGCAGCACTTATTTAAAAGTCACCATTTGCATAATTTATATAAAAAGAACTAAATGTCCATATACACTTGGGTATATATTTGGAATTTCTATTTTATTTCACTGGCTAAATTATCTATGTAAAATAATCAATCTTTAGATTACAAATACTTTTAAAACTGGTTGGCAGTAGGTTCTTCCCTGATAATTTCAGGATTTCAAATTCCAGTAAAAAGGTAATTGACAGTTATATTATGATTACATTCAATTTATAAATCCACTAAGAATAATTAATATCTTTATCATGTTGAAGCCAGATTTAAAGTTAGGAAGTTAGTGTAGTTAGGTAAATCGGGTCTAATACCGAGTGAAATCTAAATTGGAGGCCATGCTGAGAATGATTCTGGGAAACACAGGACTACTCATGGAATGTTAATGAAGTCCTGAAAAGGCCCTAGGCCAAAGTCCATCCCAAAGAAGTGTTAATGAAGTCCTTCCTGCTCAGACTACTTCTTTGGCCCACCTGTGTTCTACCTACATTCCATCACTGAAAGAAACTATAAAATGGAGAGACAACCGCACTTCCATGGATTCCACCTCTTGGGTCCCCTTCTTCCTCTGGAAGAAGTCTTTTCTGCTGTCCTTTAATAAACTTCTAATTTTTACTCTGACCTTGCCTTGGCATGCTTCTTTGGTGTTATTCTTCAACATTGGGGAAGCAAGGACTCATCACCGGCCAACAGTGGTAACGATGTTTGAGGAATCCAATCCAATTACAAATGGTATCTTTTAATTTACTCAAGTGTACTTTTTCTTTCAGTAGCATTATATAATTTCTTTATATAGTTTTATACATTTCATAGTAATTTAGTTCTAAGTATTTCTTTTATTGTCATTGCATATAAATTTTTCTCTATCATTATGTCTTCTAAACAATGATTGTTTGATATACGTAAATACTAATGATTATCTGCATGACAATTTTTACACTGCTAATTTGCTGAATATTTTTTGAGCTTGTTTTATAGTTGATTTTTTTTTTTTTTTTTTTTTTTTTTTTTTTTTAAAGAGAGAGTGAGAGAGAGAGGGGGACAGAGAGAGAGAGAGAGAATTTTAACATTTATTTATTTTTTCTTAGTTCTTGGCGGACACAACATCTTTGTTGGTATGTGGTGCTGCTGAGGATCGAACCCGGGCCGCACGCATGCTAGGCGAGCGCGCTACCGCTTGAGCCACATCCCCAGCCCCCTATAGTTGATTTTTGTTATGTTTAAATTTCTTCATCAATATGACTGCCTACATTGAACCAAGGTTAAATATTATTATTATTATTATTATTATTATTATTATTATTATTATTATTTTACTTTGAGGATTCTTCAGAAGGAGATAACATTTGAACCAATGGACTTTGTTTATAGTCCTCCAAAATATGAGTGGGCTTTATCAAATCTTTTGAGAGCTTGAACGGAAAAAGTTGGAGAATGATAATTCACTATATCTGCTTCTTTCCTTCCTGCTTTAACTGGAACACTTCAATTTATTTTCTTCATCCTTTAGAGTAGAATTTATATAATCATCTTTTTTTTATGTCAGGGTTTTTAGCCCCCTGTTCCCCCCTGATCTGCAGGAGAGATTGGGGGAGCACTCCTCAACCAGGACAAACCAAGAAAGGTAAAGGTCAACCTGCCACCCGCACCCAGCCCTCCCTCGCAGGAGGACGATCAGATGCACCAGGGAGAACAGTCAAAGCAGGATCTCCTTAAATAAGAAAACACACACAGCTAATATAATATACAGGAGCCAATCAGGGTAAATGTCAGCAGGGTGGGGAGAATTTACATCTACACCCATCCTACAGGCAGTAATGGGAGACACTAGCTGTCTGATCTGTCCATGAGGGCAGAAGGGTTCTGAGCCTATCCTAGAGGTGGTCGGATTTTTCATTACAACCCATGGCAATGCCTTCTGTCTAATCGACAGGAGCTCTTTTAGCCACCTGTTGCCCCAGGACTGGGAAGCGGGTAGCAGCCAGCAAGTTAAGTTTCCTGTTTTCTGATGCAACATGTCCCATGTTACATCATTTCCTACATTTTATGTGTATAATGAAATGCCATCTGTGAACAGTGAAAATTTGGCATCTTCTATCTTTATTTATTTTTTTCTTAATTTCTCTTGCCTGCCTAATTTTGCTGACTAGGATTTCTAACAGTATTTTGAATAAAGGTGATAGAAGTAAGCATCCTGTTTATATTCCAGAAATTAGACAAAAGGCTTTGTTTTTACCCATTTAATATAATGGTAACCATTGACTTATTATAAATGCCTTTTGTTGAGTTTAAGTATGTTCTTTGTATGCCTAATGTCTCCAGTTTTTCTCTCATGAAGTGATGATGAATTTTATCAAATTCTTTCTCTGCATCAATTGATAGTATATCATGTCTTCACTTTATTCTGTTTATATGTTCTATCATATTATTTCTTTGCACATATTTTATCATCCTTGCACTTTAGGATGAATCCCACATTATCATGGTAAAATATTTTAATGTGCTACTAGAATCAATTTTCTAGCATATTGTCCAATATATTTGAATCTTTGCTTACAAAGGATATTGTCCATTATGTTTGTTTATGTGTCAGAGTGTATCTATCTGGTTTTAGTGTCATAATAAATGTGGCCTTTCAGAATATGATTCAAAGAATTTCTTACTCCTCTATTTTTTAGAAAAACTTAAGGAGAATTGGTGTTAGTTCTTTCTCAGATTGGTGCTTGGTAGTATTCAGCAGTAAAGCCATCTTGTCCTGGGCTTCTTTTTTTTTTTTTTTTTTTTTTTTTTTGATGGAAGACTTTTTATTATTGACTTAAATTTGTTATTCATTATGGTCTATTCAACTTTTTTATTTCTTTATGATTCAGTCTTTGCAAGATATATGCATCTATTAATTTTTTTCTTTTATAAATCATAAAACTTTTGGCATGTAGTTGTTCATAATAATCTCTAATGGTTCTTTTGTTGGTGGTGGTGGTTGTTTGTTTTTCTTTTTGTTTTGATACCAGGAATTGAACTCAGGGGCATTCAACCACTGAGCAACATCCTCAGCCTTATTTTGCATTTTATTTAGAGACAGGGTCTCACTGAGTTGCTTAGTTGTTAAGGTCTGTAAACAAGTCAAAATAACACCTGGTATTTTTCCAGGGGAATGTTAGAGTTCATAAACAAGTCTGGATGGTGCCTGGCAAAATGCCAGAGGGAGTGGTTTGAGAAGTAACAAAAGCAAGCCATTAAGTGTGGAGATTCCTTATTGGTTGACTGATGTATCTAGTTTATGCTAATTAAGATAAGCTGTGCAAAATGTATAAATAGCTCTGTTGTCCTACAATAAATGGCTCCTATTCCTGCTGTATCATACACAAGTTATTCGTCACCCTCCCCCATTTTGCTGCAGTGCAGCACTTAGTGCCTCACCATTGTTGAGGCTGGCTTTGATCTCAAGATCCTTCTGCCTCTGCCTCCAAAGTTGCTAGGATGAAAAGTGTGCACTACAACTGCTCCTGGCAGTTCTTTCTTTTTAAATTTTCCATAGTTGTAATGAGTCCATTTTACATATGAATCTATTTTCTTTAGTTGTCTTTCTTTTCTTCACAGATTGTCTAAGGACTTGTCTATTTTATCTTTTTGATGAGAATGCACTTTGTTTCACTGATCTTTTTCTTTATTTTAGGTTCAGTTTATTTGTCTGAACTTTACTATGTCTTTCTTCACTAGTTTCCATTTTAATTTGTTCTTATTTTTCTAATTACTTGAATTGGAGTGTTAAGGCTGTTTATCTGAGATTTTTTATGTAGTATTTATTGCTATAAACTTGCTTTTGCTGTATCACATAGGTTTTTGTATGTATGTCACCATTTTCATTTGTTTCAGTATTTTTTGAAAAGTTCCCCTTCTTGACTTCTTCCTGGATCCATTGTTTATTTGAAAGTTAGTTTTTTAATTTCCATATATTCATATAGTTTTCAGAGTTGTTCTTGTTGCTGATTTCTAGTTTTATTATCAGACATTACAGTATACATGATTTTTATTTTTAAAAATATCTTGACACTTATTTTTAGGCCTATTACATGATCTGTCCTGGATGGAATGTTATATTAATGATAGGTCACTTTGGTGTAGGGTGTAATTTAACTCTAATGTTTCCTTATTGATATTCTGTCTGCACGATTTGTCTGTGGCTGAAAGTGGGTGTTGCTTATACCTGCTTTATATTTTTAGGTGCTGTGATACTGGTGGTATATGTATTTGGAGTTTTTACTTCTTCTTGCTGAATGACCACTTCATCCTTATATAATGACATCCCTTGTCTCTTAATACTGTCTTTGTTTTTTAATCTGATATTATTATGGCTACTGTTGTTTTCTTTTGTTTTCTATTTGCATGGAATACCTTATCAATATCTTATTCTTCACTTTCAGTTCATATTTGTCTTTACAGGTAAAATGAGTTTCTTATAAGAAAAATACAGTTAGAACTTATTTTGTAATGCATCAAATTGCTCCAGGTCTTTTGATTATAGAATTTAATATTTATGATCAAGTGATTTATTGACAAATAAGGTTTTAATAGAACCATTCTATAACTCATTTTCTACTTTTGTTACTGTTCCCTTCTTTCTTTTATCTTTTATAATCTTCCTTTGTGATTAAATGAATTACTCTCTAGTGGTATACTTTTATTACTTGCTTATTACTTTTGATTTGTCTATTATGGATGAATTTTTGTTTTGGGGTAACCAAGAAACTTATAAAGAACACTTTTTTCAATATTAAAAGTATGATTTTTTTAACTTATTAAAATCTATTCATTTTGGCTGGTGTTGTGGCTCAGAGATAGAGTGCTTGCCCAGAGAGGTGCTGGGTTTGATCCTCAGTACCAGATAAAAATAGATTAAAAAAAATAAAGGTTTTGTATCCAACTACAACACTCTTGTTAGACCAGGATGCAAGAAAAGACCACTGACTCCAATTAAAATCAAATTAAAGCAAGTTTATTATTTTGACCGGCCCGGCTGCCTCTCCCACCCAAAACATGGGAACAAGACAGCAGCCGCAGCTTTCCTGCAGCCCAGATTATAGCCTGAAAGTTACACAAAAGGGGGGTTACAGATAATAGAACTCTGACTAGCATAACAGTAATGGCAGTTTACATTTTTGCTGGCCCCGACATCAGAATTTATGAAGGTCATTAGAGCCTCAGAGAGGGTCGGTATCTGGCCAGGGAAGGCCAAGATTTGTGAGGCATCACTAAAGTTTCAGAGAGGGCTGCTATCTGGTCAGAGAGCAAGGCATGGGTGAGTTCAAGGCACAGGCAGGCATTCCAAGCAGGTTCAGAATTTGCAGTAATTTATAGTAAAGCTGAAATTAGCTTTTCATGCCGTTGTGGCAAGATGGCTCCCAATTTTAAGAAAAGATCAGGTTGGCGCTCTCTCTCTCTCATAATCTCTTATAGTTTGAAGAACTTCTTTTAACATTTCTTGCTGTATAGACCTGCTTGAGATATATTCTTTTATATTTTGTTTGTCAGAGACAGTTTGTACCTCCTTAAATTATAAGGATAGCATCTCAGGTAAAATATTGTCAGTAATCTTGGGTCTTTTCTCCCTCATTTCTGTCAAAAATCTCATTGCAGTCTCTCCAGGCTGTAAAGTTCCTGTAAGAAGTTAACTTTCAGTTGAATTTGGACACTTTTGTTGTGTGTTGTTTCTTTTTCCTTACACCCATTAGAAACTTCTCTTTACATTTCACATGTAAAAGATTAATTACAAAGTGTCTTTTAGATAGACATTGTAAAGTTAAAACTGTCTGTTGACCTTTGGCCTTCCTTATACCTAAATATTTTTATCTTTCTATAGATTCAATAAATTCTCTGTTATCATGTCTTTGAAAAAAAAAAACTTTCTATTCCCTTAGTATTCTTAAATCTATCTTGAATCCACGTTACCTGAATATCTGCCCTTTAATATTGCCCTAAGGTTGTTATAAGCTTTCTTTATATTTATTTATTTATTTATATTTTTATTTATTTTTTCCCTCCCAATTTTTTTTTCAAATAGCCTGTCTTTGAACTCACTGATTTTTCTGTTTAGTCTATTTTCTGTTGATGATTTCTATTTTGTTTTTAATTTCAGTTGGTGTAGTTTTCAACTGAATGATTTTTGTTCATTTTTTAAAAGTTGCTTTTTTATCTTGGTTAAGTTTCTTTGAATATTGAAATATTTTTCTGTATTTATTCAAGCTCATTATGTTTTCTTGAAATGGCTCTTTTAAATATATTCTCTGGGGCTGGGGTTGTAGCTCAGCTGCAGAGTGCTTGTCAATCATGCATGAGGCATTGGGTTTCATCCTCAGCACCACATAAAAATAAACAAATAAATTAAAGGCATTCTGCCCATCTATTATATATATATATATATATATATATATATATATATATATATATATATTCTGAATATTCTTCAGTATTGATCAATGATTAATGAGATTTTGAATAATTGTTGAGGTCTTATTTTCCTTAAATCTCTTTATTATTATTTCAATGTGATGTCATATGAGCAATAAAATATTGGGCATATAGTGTACTTTTTTGAATCTGCTTCTGTTTGTCCCTATTTTTCTCAAATTGCAAGCAGATTGCTTATTTTCTTTGAGCCTGTAGTCATTTCCTCTTTCAACCTAAAGGGAATCCAGATTTGACAATATTAAAATCTGTCTATGATGTATTTTTGCTATTTCAGAATAAGAAGGCAGTTCAATCCTGAATTTTTACCAAATATTTTGATAGAGCATTTTTCAGAAAGAAGCTGGAGAGTTCCGAGAGTGTAGTCTGTCTCCACAAGTCTCTCCCTGGAGCCAGGTCTATGGGCTTCATCAAGAGTCAATTGCCTGTGGGCAGACTGCAAGTTACCAGTTCAGGTTAGAGTCACAGTGAATGCACCAGCACCAAACTCCTATATCACATAAGTAGCTACCAATGCTAGCAAGCTCTGCCATACCTTGAGTCTCCAGCTCACCAATTCCTACATATATTCAATATATAATGGAAAAGAGTAAACATTCCCATTACAAAATGGAGGAGTAGGGGCATTGACAGAAGGAATAAGATCAATATAAGAACAAACATGATCATATTAATAGATTCCTTTAGTCTGCATATAGAAATTAGGACACATGATGGTGAAATGTAATTTTTTAAAGGGCTTGCAAGCCCTGCCACTTTTTACTTTTTAGGTGAAGGGCTTTACTTTAGCCTGTCTCTGTTTGCTGACAGCAGCTTTCCATGACATATATTTCAAGTTCCTGTCATCTCTTAATTTCTGTGTCTCTATTCTAGCTTTTGTATTACCCTTACAGCTTCATACATTGCCATCTATTGGACAGACTAGAGGGATTCTGACCTTGCTACACTTTGCCTATCCTCCTGGGCCTTCCTTAGAAATCTCACTAGAAGGTTTCATGCCCTCTTAACTTTGACATACTTCATTCCAGAAGAAATAGCACTATGTGGGCTATGACAAGTTTCTAATCATCCTGTATAGTGGCTATACCTCCTTAAAAAAGGGTTTTAAAGGCTTCACAATGTTTGAGCTGTTGGTCACAATGATATAAATCCTTGGGGAGCAACTGGGTGCCCCATGTATCTTCTCAAAGAGATTTTCACTTGTATGTATATAAGTAGTCAATGTTTGTGTGGTCTTGCAAATTTCTGAGATGCCTTCAAGGCATCTTTCTTGTGTCTCAATGCAAAGTAGATACCATGTTTTCAGTGGTCACAATCTTTTAACAGACAAACATTCCTTGGTCCCAAGTTTACATATATGTTTCTGGCAAAACTGAAAGTTGATAAAGTCTTTTTCTGGTTTTTTCTCCTAAAACTCATAGTAAACCTGTTTAAAAGTTGTCCATACCACTGGCTAAATGCTGTGGTGCCTTGAAATTTCCTCTGATAGATTAATTTGACTATCACCTTTAAATTGAGCCTCACACAAAAATCTCAGAATGTGGACAAAATGTAAACAAGTTATTTGCCAGAATGTAACCTTAACAGCCTCTAGGCAAATTCCCTACAGAATCCTTATCCCTCTCTGAAACCTCATGAGCACAGTATTTATTGTCTCCATTCCTCTCAGCATTCTGATCCTCTGAGCTTCCACCAGGATCATCCATTAAGCTGTACTACAATATTCTAAAGCTTCTCAAGTCTGCATCTCCAAACTCTTCCAAAATCTTCCTGCAAATCAGCTCCATAGTCTTCTGATCCACATGGTCAGGTTAGTCACAACAAAAGCTCCACTCTCACTACCAATTTGTGTGTTAGTGAGATTTTTTTCACTGTGACCAAATTACCCCATTAAAGAAAAAAAAAAAAAATTAGAGAAGCAAAAGTTTATTTTGGCTCACAATGTGAGAGATTTAATCTAAAACAACCTGAGTCCATTGCTTTGGGCCCAAATTGAGACAGAATATCATGGTAAAATTATGTGGTGGAGGAGCACTGCTCCATTTGTGACATCCAGGAAGCAAAAAGAAGGACAAAAGATACATGGAAGCTAAACTCTTTGAGGGGATGACCCAAAGTAAACCACTTTGTTCAGTCATATTTAACCTGTCAACAATTACTATTCATTCCATTGATACTATGATGAACTGATTAGGTTACAGGTCTAAAAATCCAGTCATTTCACACCTGAAAATTTCTAATATCAAAGGAACTTTGGGGGAATCTTTTATACACAAACCATAATATCTATATTTAGAAAAAATCAACTACTTCATGAGGATTTTGTGTGTTTCTGTTTCTTTGTGTCTCATGTCTATTTTGCTCACAAGTTTTATGATTGTGATTTTGTTATAATGTTATTAGAAATTGTAAATTCTAAAAATTATAATGCAGTTTTCTGAATTTATAATGTTTACTTTGGCTTGAATTCTACTTTGATTTTAGAATTGATATGCCTGCCATTTCCATTTTCATACAATACTTTTTTATGCATTTTTATTTTTGTGTTTTCTAAGTTATCCTTTTTTGTGTTTCTTATTTATACCAGATAGGTATTTTTTTATCTTCCAAATTGAAAATATTATTTTTTTCTTTTAATAGGAGAGTCAAGCTTATTCTCTATTACTGATTTGATTAATATGTTTGGTCTTAAATTTTTACAGTATTTCATAATTAGTTATGTTTTGATACACTTGATATATTTTCCTCTACAAAAATGTAATATTTTCTTTTTAACAAAACTATGATATATAGTAATGTGTCTGATGTAGTAGATTTTTTTTAAAGTATCCTTAATCTCTTTTATTCAATATTTTACTATTGGCTTTTCAGTTTTATTCATAAAACTTGAATTTTAATGCTTATGCAACAATCAGTACATTTATTGTATTTTTCTATTCTGTGTTCATTTCACTTTTTAAATTGTATAATTTCTAATCCCCACAAAAGATACAATTTCTTTATTAGTTTTTTCATTTTTGTTTCTAGCTTTGTTTCATTAGTAGACACACACACACACACACACACACATACACACACATATATACATACATATATATATATACATATATATATATGTGCACATATATATTTTAATACTCAACATCAATTTTACAGTTACCATGTAGTTGGGTAAAAGTAATTTTACAATAGATTTCACAGAAGTCCCAAGGGTCAGATTTTTATAAATTTCCCAAGATCTTGTATTTTAATATTGTATATTCTATAGATTTGGTATTAAAGGAAAGCTTGGTTTGATATAAAATTATTAGTTCACTGAGATTTTTTAAAATTCTACTTTATTTTTACTTTATTTTGTATATTGATTTCAAAATGTTTAATGTCAGTCTGTGAAAAACCAGCCTCTACCTCAGAGCAAAGCCTGTCCAAGGAAGGGACATGACCTTTCTCCTTGGAAAGACCCACAGAGCACTCCTAGGCACATTCCCACCCTGATAAGTTGTTTATCTACAAATAACAGGAGAGATCTGCTGAGCCAGGTGACTCTGACTCAGTCAGGCTAGGTGGGGGATCCATAGTAACCCCCCTAGCAGCCACCAATCAGCATGAGACAGGGAAATACCTGGGATGCCAGATGACCCTCCCAGTAGTTTATGGTGGTTGATAACGTGTTGAGAAACCATGTATTTCAGCACATATTCACCTCCTGGCTTAAACCAATCAGTTCAAATGAATCCCCTTCTTATAGTAACCTATCACCCCTGCCCAACTTGTTCCCTCCAGTGAATGTGCTGTACAGTTTTAGAGTTGTTATTTGATTTTCCCATGGCTTGTGATGATTTGCTAAGAGATGCTATGATGTATGTGGGGGTCCCTGCCTTCTCCAAAGAATGTATAAAACTGCTGCAAATCCTGGGCTCGGGGCCTCTCAGCGTCACCAGTTGCTGTGTGTGCACAGAGGACCGAGCTAACTCCCAATAAACACCTCTTTGCTGCTTACTTCGGTCTTGGTCTCTGCTGGTCTTTTGGGGGTCCCAAATTTGAGCATAACAGAATTAATGATTATTTATCTTGCCTTAATGGCATCCATTTCTACTACTATCTATTTTACTTACTAACTCATTGATATTGTACTGATTACTTTCTTCTTTAATGCTTTGTTTTGTTTTTACTAAATTATCATCATTATTCTCTCTTGGTTACTTTATAATTTATTTCTTATCTCTGAGAAAATGTAGTAGTCTTATTTCATTTTTATCAGAAGTTAAATCAAGTATTTTCTCATGTCTTCAAGATGTTTTTGATAATTCTGTTCTTAATTTATGACTTACCATTTAAATTGTGCTTCCATGGATTTTCTTATCTTCAAAAGCATTATTAGTATATTTCATTCTTTTTATCTTGCATTTTTCTATATATTTATGCTTACTTTTTATGGAGGGACTATTGCTTAGTTTTTGTAGGCCAACTTTATTTTGCAAACTTTATTCTTGGCATTGTATGGTTTGTTCTATTTTTTGCATCTTGTTTGATTCATATTAAGGTATTACTAGTTTAAGGATACAACTTCTGTCAGTATAATTCCAAAATATTAATTGATTTTTTAATTGTGTGTTTTGGTGAGTAAAGTGAGGTATTGGGGGACCTCTGATTATGTGGTTCTCTTTTTCATGAAATCCTCAAAATTCTAACCTTTACCACTTAATTATTAAGGAGAAGATTTTATTTCCCCTGTGTTTCTCCTAGAATTTATACAGCTGACAGACTTTCCCTTAAAAAATGTACAGCTTTAAGAACTTTCCCTGTGGTCTGTGTTCTGAAACACCTGATACTTTAAATTTTTAATGAAGAGTGGACTTATACTTTTGATCAGTATTAGATCCTTTTCACTAGCTTCTTTTCTATAGTTTTTCTCTGTCTCCTTTATGTAAATGATGATGGAAAAGCTTCATAAACTCAACAAGCCAAAACAACCATTTACCTGTCCTAGATTTTATTAGCAGGACCATAGCGGCCAGTCACAGAAGAGAAGGGAGTAGAGAGAGAGAGAGAGAGAGAGAGAGAGAGAGAGAGAGAGAGAAGAGAGAGGGGGAGAGAGAGAGAGGAAAGGGGAAGAGAGAGAAGGAAAGGGGAGAGAGAGGAGAGGGAGGAGAGGGAGTAAGAGAGAGTAAGAGTAAGAGAGGGAACACGAACAGGGTGTTGATATTTATGGGCTTAACACAGGATGAGGAGGAGCAAGGCAAGTGGGCTGTTACTTCTTCATTGGCTGAGAGTTTGCGCCACTTCAGGGATTAGAGGTGCACCATTCAAAGTTTGTGTCATTCACAGGGATTGGATGTGATGGTTCATGCGCCATTCAGTGCATCAGGGACCTGAGCTCCCAGAAAAGAAGTGCTCTTGGCGTCATCTTTCCTGAGCTCCCGGAAGAGAGGCACTCCGGGAGCCATCTTTACCAACACCTTACCTTTTCAAAAAGTCCTGTAGTGAGTTGGGGTTGATGTGGGACTATGAAAGATGACACACTGGAATTTGGTGATTTTTTTTCTCTTTTTAACTTTGGATATTCTCTGTCTTCAAGTAATTTTGAAAGCATTATTATCTTGTAATGAGTATTTATCATTTCATAGCATTCACTCTCATTTTCAAAGAAATTTTGGTTGATCAATTGAGGAGTAGTCATCATTTTCATCATGTACTCAAAAGCATTTTGAACATTCACTACTGGTATTGGCAAGGAAGTGAGTAACATCAGATATGTGGGCTGAATGAGAAATAAAAGCTATGAAAGTAATATTAAAAATAAACTTAGAAGACGAGAAATATATATTTTAAAAGCAGGGGCATGACGGGTTGAGCAGACAGATGGGCTTGACTCCTAACAAAGAGCAAAACCAGTGCTTGCTTTATTTATAGCATTAAAGACCAAAGGGGGTTAGTAAGGCACTTCTTCAGGAAAAACAGGATATTTTGTGCTTTGTAGGTTACACCCATCTCCAGGCAGCCGTGTTCGATCCTAAGGCTGTGAGCTAAGGCAATTTTCCAGCATGATCTGGGCTTTCTCCAAGAGGAGAATTTCACCCAAGTGTTCCCAGAAAAGCAGCTTCCCTGCCTTATGTTGGCTCAAACAAACCTGTAATTTATACAATGCTTTCAACAAATTTATGTAAGGTCATCTTATCAAAGAGATACTTTTGCATAAGGAAATAGGTAAGTATAAAACTTTTGGACCTATGTGTCTTATTTCCCATCTAAAGAAATTTACTGGTTTTTACATTTAAGTACAATTATGGGTTCTTTGTATTTTAAAATATAGATTTTTATTCTTTTAAAAAAGTAGACTAAGTCTAAGACTTTTTTATGGTAACAAATGGGGTTCCAACATATTTTTTTCTATGAATGGGCAATTCTACCAAAATAATTTTTCAACTAATCATTTTCATGTGCTTAACATATTAAGAAAAAGAATTAGAAAACTCATAAATAACCTGGTTTAAAAGGGAAATTAAAATTTAAAATAAGATCTATTTTTTAATCTGTGGCCAGATATGTAAGACTCTTGACCACTCATTGTTTTCTTCCTAAGTTTGCAGTTACTGTTTGTCAAGATCTTGTTTAGGATATCCTCATAGGAAAACATTTTAGGTGAGGCTAGGCCTGACTTGAATACTATTCTTTACTATTCTCAGTATCTCTCTTTCTTCTTTCTCTGATTGGGAGACAGTGAAAAACAGGGAGGTAAAAAGTTATAGATATTTCCTTAGAAAATATTTGACTTGAATGTCTATTATTCCACTGCTGGAGATTTAGAGGATTAAGTTGAACAGTTACAAACAACACATTAATTTAAAAACAGTATTTAAACAATATGCTTACTCATGTAGGTCAAGCAAACTCCTGACCTTTACATTATTTCCTACCATAGTTAATACTTTAATGGGAAAACTATATATATCTCTCCAACATTCAATATAGTAGTCAATATACTAGACTCATAAAAGTTTAATAATTGTAGTAACTATAATTAGAATCACAACTTAACAAGAAATAAAATAAGAATGTACTTGGGAATTTGTAAAAATATATGGAAAAAAAGAGCTCATTATTGAAAGCAGTATGACAATATGTACTATAATTTATAAAATTATATCCCTAAGTAAGCAGAAGAAAAAATTACTTCGAGTTTGAATGAATAAGCATTAAGTTGTCTTCTAGTATGATTTCCCCCCTATTTTAAATTAATAAAAGAAAAACAGGAGGGAAATGCTTAAAGAGTAAGAAAACTAAGTAATAGAAAAAGAAAATAAGGAAAATAAGTCTGTAATATTCAGATCTGGAAACCATATTAATATAATTAAAATTATAATTGAATTATAGCTTTTGAACTGCAATATATTTTGGCAAAGAAAATTCTAGTGATGAAGTTAATACTTCAACCAGTTAAGGTTCTATATAAACTAAATTATAAGTGGTATCTTGATTTCTATACTCATCTCTTTACCAAAGCAGGAAAATTTTAATTTGATAAATATTTTATATAATGAATTTTTGAAAAATATAGAATTTGTGTGTACATAGTAATTTCTGCTTATTAAATGATAAAGGGTTTATAAACAAGTAAAATATTATTTAAAATACTTATCAGAGTATATTTTAAATATAATATGATCCTGAGAACTTATATTTGTAAATCTTGATAAATTAAAACATTTTAACATGTTCAATATTATTTTCTAGTCATTAAATCTGATGCAGAGATATTTTTGATTTAAACATACCCTGTCTTCAAAGCAAATACAAGATTTTGAATACTTGGTCACGCAGAGACTTAAAGTATTTGGATCTTCAGTGTCAGTAATACTTGGTATAAAAAGTATTCAGGATACCAATAACTTCAACAAAAGTGTAAACTAATTATAAGGTTTTTTCTAAACATTAGTTTGGTTTTGAAACTTAATTGTTTTGTCTTTAGGAGTGTCTAGGTTTCCTAACTTTATGATTTATCATTTTGAAGAATCTTTATTTTATATAAGACACTATTTTTCTTCCTAAATAATATTTTTTTGAAATAATAATGAGTATATCATTTTAGTCAAATTTAACTTGATAAAAGAGTTAGTATTCTGTAGACAAATATACATTTTACATTTTTTTAGTTCACACAGGAGAGTCAGTGATGTTGGAAAATGGGTGAATATGTCCAAGTATTGCATAATTTTTTGGGGGGGATTGAGGAAATATTAAAATTCCTATGTATGGGCTGGGGATATAGCTCAGTTGGTAGAGTGCTCGCCTCGCATGCACAAAGCCCTAAGTTCAATCCCCAGCCCCACCAGAGAGAGAGAGAGAGAGAGAGAGAGAGAGAGAGAGAGAGAGAGAGAATTCATACTTATTTTTATTTTTGCCATGATCTTTTTATTTTCAATTTTTGTACATTTTATAATATATATATATATATTCTATGCAGAGCTGTCCAATATAACTTTCTGCAATGCTGGAAATTTGTTAAGTAGAATGACAACCAATAGCTAAATGTTGATCATAAGAACTTAAATGTAGACAGTAAACAGAGGACTTGGATTTTTTGAGTTATTTTAGTTTAGTTACTTTAGATTTAAACTTAAATAACTACAGTTTCACTGGTTACACATTTGGACAGTGTAAGCTATACATTTATATGATAGTTTGTACATAATATGTACTACACGCATGAGGTGGTACTGGTTCCTTACCTCTTTGTATCAACCATAGAGAATATCTATTGTATCACAAATGGAAAAAAATAAATAATCCCATCTGAAGCCAATTATTAAACTATCAATGGAGCCCACTTCTTAAATAAGTATTTAAGATTTTTTTCTATATATAGTATAGAAAAAAAACATTGTAGTATAATTGTATAGTATGTATGGACAGTCATCTCCTTGAACCAGTTTGCTCATTGGATTACATGCTCAATGTTAAAGCCAAAAACATACACAGACTGAAATTCTCTGGAGACATTGCTATTAATATTTTGGCTTCCAGTTTTTAAGTTCAGGCTTTCAGGGTCATTTGAGAATAGTATTTGGGGCAGCAGTTGGATGAATGGTTACATGATTAAGTAAGAAAATCTCAGTAGAAAGAAGACACCAGGCAAAGAGCAGAGAAAGAGCTTATATTTATTTGCTTCTTTGTAGAATCCTTGGCTACATCTTTTTCAAGTGAAAAGAAGAAATACAAGGGTGTCTTCCAATAGAGCTTTTCCTGGATAGAAAGTTTAATTTAGAGAGTATTAAAATATCTAGGGCTGGGGTTGTGGCTCAGTGGTAGATTGCTTGCCTAGCACATGTGAGGCCCTGGGTTTGGTCCTCAGAACCACATAAAAATAAAATAAAGATGTTGTGTCCATCTACAACTAAAAAAATAGTTTTTTTAAAAAATATATCTATTGGAACAAAATTTGGTAAACTTTATGAATGGATAGTCTTCATATAATATAGAGCTTTCTTATGCTAAAATCCTCAAATAGAAAGTGGTAATTTTCAGAAAACAAAGAATCATGATAAAATGCTACTGTTTTTACTTGCTTTATATGATCAACAGATACTCAAATTCACTTGAATTGTGTGCATTTGTGTTATGAAATAAAAGCTACTTGCATATTAAATCTATACCTTGTTATGTGATATTAGAATAATAATGAAAATAACATTTTTATAATTATCTCAACAGACTAATAAGTATATTAAAAGTACACAACTGATTATTTTTTTGGGAGGTACTAGGGATTGAATTCAGAGTCACTTCACCACTGAGCCACATCCCAACCCTATTTTGTATTTTATTTAGAGACAGGGTTTCACTGAGTTGCTTAGCACCTTGAGGACCTCTCCTGTCTCAGCCTCCTCAGCTGCTAGTATTACAGGCATGCAAATAACCTGCCAGGAGACAACTGCTCTTTTTTTTTTTTTTTTGTCACAGGAATTGAACCCAGGGGCATTTAACCAGGAGACACATCCTCACCCTTTAGTTTTATTTTGAAATTGGGTCTGGATAAATTGCTTAGGGCCTTGCTAAATTGCTGAGGCTGGCCTTGAAATTGTAATCCTTCTGCCTCAGCCTCCTGAGTCACTGGGATTACAGGCTGGTTTTGCTTATTATTAATATAATTATACTGTATTGCTATGGGAATAATTTGAATGATTTCATACCTTTATATAAAGTGATGCACCTCAACAGGGTGTTCTGATAATAAAGCTCAAGAAATAACTAAAACAATCAAATATAAAGGACAGAGAGAAAACTGTTCTTTTAAAATAAATAGTGGAAAAAAAAACAAAGAAATGTTGCTATTTTTTCCCCTAAGTTTTATTCTAGCAATTAATATTGTTGGTGAGTATGCAGTTTCAGGGGAGGGAATTATTAAATAGTAAAAATTGCTTTTTCAAATTTTAACATTTTCTTCTTCTTTTTTTTTTAAATTTCACTTTGAATTAGATTTAATCCTTTCTGAACTCTGCATAAACCTGAACTTTGGCAGTATCATAAGAAAAATCTGATTGCTTCAGATTAACTAAGCAGAGTAGGGAGTTTAGCTAAAGGGGCACTAATATGAAAAAACAGTGGATATCATCAAAGTATATGTTTTCCTAAAACTGCATTTAAGTCTGTGACCTAAATTATTTCCAAATGCCCTGTGCCAAGCAGACATCTCAATAAATTTCCCATGTGACTGGACCCTGTTCTCCTTACCTTGGATCTCCCAAAAGTTAGATTTTCAATCCAGGTCCCTCCTTCTCTCAATTATATTTCACAAAATTAAGTTATAACAATTAATATGGTACAGGAACTATTTGAAGATCTAAGAATTCAAAACAAAACAAGCAAACGACAACAACAACAACAAACTTCCAACAGTTTTATATGTGCCTTTGAGTCTGTTTCCCATGGAAATAGTCCTGTGGCAGTCACAGAGAACACAGTGATTTGTATGAATTAACTGCTATGTGTGATAGCAGAAAACAAAGAATTAGAGATCTGTAATCTGGGATCTACCTGCTCATTTTAATCCTCATATGCACTGTCTCCTAACTGATATAATATCAAATAAGTTTGAAAAGCATGACACAATTTAAGATTTGTACTTGTTTATATTTCTGTCTTTAATTGACCCAGTATTTACATCCTGGTATTTTTATTACTTATATTTATATAAAGGCATCATTAAAACACACACACACACACACACCACAAGTATGTATAGAACATTTAGGTTCTTGAATATTTCTTAATAGTGCCTCTCTCTTATGGTATATAGTCTAATGGTTATTGCCATAAAGGCCATGCTTTTCATCTAGGTTGAGTTCTTATCACTAAATTTTAAAATGCAGACTCTTTCATCAGATGATAATGATATAAGACTTGTCTATAAATTATCTAAACAAAAAATTGATCACTAAGTTTATATTATGTTTAAACATTGTCAAAAAGGACAAAATCCCAACTAATTTTGTTAAATTTACAAGTAGGTTCCTATAAATATATTATAAAATAGGAAAACTTCACTAACTTCTTTCCTAAAATTACAAATATTTAAAACTAAAATGCAAACAGGGAAGTATTACCATCAGTAAGTATGTGTGAATTTATATTATATATATTTACATGATATATAGAGTCAGTGAGTCATCTGAGTATTAGTATATAATGGTACAAAAATTACATATTTTGAAATAAATGTTTATCATTTTAAAGGAGAAGTATCCAAAGGAATGGATTGTATAAATTTAAACTCATTTAGGAATTTGAATCATATGAAAATATGAGTGACTGGGCTAGGGATGTGGCTCAAGCGGTAGCGCGCTCGCCTGGTATGCGTGCGACCCGGGTTCGATCCTCAGCACCACATACCAACAAAGATGTTGTGTCCACCGAGAACTGAAAAATAAATATTAAAAATTTTCTCTCTCTCTCTCTCCTCTCTCACTCTCTCTTTAAAAAAAAATATGAGTGACTTTATCATAGAAAGGCAGTTTTTTTATTTAATGAGATAATACAATTCATCATTCATCAAACTGGAGAATAAAATTATATATATATATGTATATATGTGTATATAGATATATTTTGGCATGAGAAATATTCATATACTTAGCATTTATATAATTCATATACATAGGTATCTAATATACATATAGGAATTTAAGTGATCCATTATAGTAGATCAAAACTATTGTTATTTAACTGAATATAATTATATAACAAATCAATATTAATATAAATTCAGGAATATAATAATAAATGTCTTTGTAAATTGATAAGAAGTAGTAGGATTGGTGTAAATTAATAATTTTAAAATATTTTAAATATTTTCATAATAAAATATTTTGTGATCCTATTTTTGATCTTGATTGCTTATTAAGTGTGCACTTTTTAATGCATAAAATCATGTGGAGTTAATTAACAGAAATACAGTTGAATTGCTGAAGTTGCTATGAACTACATCATGCTTTGTATACACTTAGAGTGCACCTGCAAAGAGGAAAAAGAAGAAAAAGGGAAATAAATTTAGTTTTAGAGCTGAAAATGTCTTAGAAAAGCAAAATGCCCTGTTAGAAGTTCTATTTTCTTTTCTTTTTTTTCACTATTGATTGGTTTCATAAAGGGAATTAAAAGTCAAAAGCTTTCACACAAACAAACATAGACTGTCTGAGGCACATTTAGTTTTGGCCTTGTTTAAATGCAATGGAAAGATTAACGATCTTTCAATTTCCTTTCTAAGCTTACATTTCAAAAAAAATGTCTAATAGTAGAAAAGAGGAAAAAAGACAGTTTGACCTTAATTTATACATAAAATGGGCTTCTAAAAATGGGTTTGTGATGTGAATGATTATATACAAAGTCATATTTTCTGAGTTGTAATATCACATCTGTGTTTTCACTCAAGTATGTTTGGCCATGACATAAAATAAGCACTGCAATTGAGAAGAATAGCATTCAGTTCAAATAGCTGTCTATCTTCAGCTGTGTATAACTGTTTTTAATTAAGCCATAAGACAATTAGCTTAAAATTTAAAAATTCAGTATATACATAATATATGCTAAAATATTTCATTTCATTTATTTGTGTGTCATTGAGAAGTCTTTTTTATAAAGAGATTTGTATTTGAATGTAATTATCTTGAGTAGGCCTGATTTTAGTGTAATTTTTGGAAGACATGAGAATTCACTTTTGCTTTTTTCTTTTTTAAGGCAAAAGTAGTTAATTTTATAGTCTAGTAAATATCTACCAAACACAAAATACATATAATTTGTAAAAAATAAATTTTATAATGACATTGCATAAATGATATTTCAGATAATAGTTAATGTGGATGTATCAATTATATCAAACTTTGTAGTTCATAATATGAGCAGGTTTATTCTGCAGCATATTTCCAATATTGTTTTGACTTTAATACAGGTATTAGTTGGTAAAGTATTTTCACAAGATAAGCCTAGATAGTGTTTCATCTGCTTCACTGTGAAAAAGCAAAAGCTATTCTATCAGCAAATGTTTAAATATTTAAACTACACAAGGAAGACAGAGTTGTGTATTAGAAACACAATGAATCGGTAGGGAAAACTATTCTGCCTGTGCTGTTATATAATTATATTATTATTTTAAATCTCTTCTTTAAATTATACAGTTAACTTGGATATTCTTTTACTTCAAATAAATAATACCAATTAAAGAATGAAACCATTTTATAATAATGAATTTAGGGAACAAGAGGTTGTATGTTTTAATTTTTTTTTAATTTTGTTTTTTAGTTGTTGATAGACTTCATTTTATTTATTTTTATGTGGTGCTGAGGATAGAGCCCAGTGCCTCATACATGCTAGGCAGGTGGTCTACCACTGAGCAACTACCCCCACCCTGTTTTTAATGCTTTTACTTAGGTTATGTGGATTTTATGAAGTCCCTTTATGTGAGTTAGTTTGTCCTTCCCACATAGTGTTTCAAGAAACACTAATCCCATAAAATGTAAAGGCAATATAAGCTTCCATGTTTAAATATATCTGGGAAATGCTATGTTATAGTTTAGATATTAGGTACTCCCTAGAAGTTCATGTGTAAACTTGCAAGCAAGTTTAAGGAATGAAATTATTGGTTTATGAGAGTTTTATCCTAATCATTGCATTTAATTCTCTCATAGTTGTGTGGTAACTGTAGGCAGATAGTATGTGACTGGAGGAGGTGGGTCTTATGGGATGTCTTTGAGGTATATACTTTATCCTTGATCAGAGCTCTCTCTCTGCTTCCTGGTGTGATGTCCTGAGCCACTTCCTCCAACACACTCTTCCTCCATTATGTTCTGCCTGGCCTCTGCCCAGCACAATGCTTTCAGCCATATATAGATTGAGACCTTTGAAACTGTGAGCCCCAAAATCAACTTTTCCTCCTCTAAAATTGTTCTTGTCATGTCTTTTATTTGCAGCAGTGAAAAAGCTGTAGGTCTGATTTCATTATAATTGTGACTAAAACATACTACATACTGTATTTCCTTCTTAAAGAGTCAGAAATATTCTAGCAATTTTAAAACCACTGAAAAGACATGCAGCAGGAAAGTGTT